>NW_028249337.1:0-600000 GCF_964263255.1 Lissotriton vulgaris
TGCCCTCCTCTGCCCCCAACCTTCTGTCAAAAGCATCTGATTCGGCCATCTCCAGATAACATGGTATTGTATATAGTCCAGCAGATTCCATTATGCAGAAAGACATAGTGGTGTAATTTCATGTGCTACTGGTACACCCTCTCATTTGCATCAGACCTTCCAAATATCTGAAGTGCATGCACTGTATACCAGACCTCAGTTACCTTTAGCCACATATTACATAAAAAGCCCCCAACAACAGATAGTTGATGAGCTCCAAAGGCAGCATACTCTATTTTACAACTATCTGCATGAAAATGCTCTCAATTGGCTTGCCTCTTAGCTCAGAGACAGACAAAGTGTAGCCTATCTACCATCTTTCTCATCAGTTCCTCATACCCAAAACTGTGGTGTCCTTCAGCTTCCATCCTAACATCTCTGCTATTCAACATCTACATAACCATCTAACTGGTCCTGATTAGATTCAACCTCACCCATTACAACTATGCAGATGTTATTCAAATTATTCTAAAATGGATGGTCTAGACAATCTCTACAGCTCAGAACCTGATAACTGCCTTAGCACCATACATGCATGAATGATAAGTAACTACCTAAAGCTCAACACTGAAAAGATATCGATCCTGACTAATGTACAATGGCAAAAATATCATCCTACCACTATGTGACCTAAGGAACTTGGGGCCCCTCCAATGACATCAAGAGAAGCAAGAAACTTAGGAATAAGCATTAATTCGGAACTATTCTTGATAGCACATGTCAACAATGTCAGGAAGAGCACCTTCAACACAATGAAAACACTGCAGCACATTATTGTATATCTTGAATACCAACACAACCTACAAGCTATCCTTACACTTTTAATTTCCAAACTTGCCTACAGCCTATACTGTGGCACTCCTACTTCCATCATGTGCAAAATGCAACTAATCCAAAACACAGCTGAAAAAGTCCTGATCTGCCTCCACCAACAGAATGCACGACTCCAGTCATACAAGCCCTCCACTGGCTACAGCAATAAGAGAACTTTTCAAGGCACTCTGCATTGTCCACTCACTGACCATAATACCTAAAATGAAATTCAAATAATGCAAACATAATAGGACACAGCACACCAAGAATCACCACTTTCTTTGTACATGCCACCAAGTTCCGATACTCGTTACCAGCCAAGATTTGAATCATTGAGCAACATATGCACTTCAGATGAAAGGTGAAAAGATGGCTGCTTCCAAGATAACTATACCATCCCACAAACCTGGATTGAACCCAGATTAATAAGCACGCCTTCAAGTACAATCTACAGTCCACAGATATGGAACAGCCCAACCAGCTCACAGCTGTACATGTCCAGGTAATTTTGAAATACTGACCGTCTAGTGTGGGTATTATATAGTAATGTCAATTCATATATAGCCTTCCTATCCCGCACTAATATTAATTCCATAACATTCAGCGGCCAGGCGGTGTTTTGTAGTTCAGACAGACTAATATACTGCTCATTACACTAACATAAGTCAGACCTTCTTTACGTCATGTCTGTTGCCCAGAACTGTACCGGTCAACAGCAACAAACCACCCATCACCAACTGAGCAGTCATTGAATAAATGAAGAGATCTGCACATATTGCTGGCTAGTGGAGGACTTGGTCCATCACTGCACGTCTAAACTAGCTACATACTAGACCATTTAAAAAAAGAATCTCTCAATGATAATCATTATCGGATCATAGTAACAAAGTCCATCACAGCAAATCTTCCCACCAACTCTTCTTGCAATCCATACGTGCTTTGGAACATATTTTTACCTAAATATCTCAGAATGGACACTTAAGCAGACAGAATGAAATACCATAATAAGGACTTGTAGAAATGTTCACCCTGCATGAAGTAGCATGCTACAGATGAAGCCAAGTGCTTTACTGCCCCATATAAAGGTTGTGAGTACTATATAAATGTTACATTACAATTCACAAAAGCAGGACTTGAACAACAGCTATCCTGCAGGGCCATGCAGGTGTCGACCAAGCACTAGTGTATGTAATTCGGAGGGCAAAAAAGGCACAAGTGTAAAGCATGTCCTAATCCCCACAACATGCATGCAGAGTGAAAGACCATGTTTACACTCACATACCATGTACACACAAATAAATCCTTGATACCTGAGCGCCCTTCAGAGACAAAAGCATGCACGGATCCAACAGTTCGAGGAGTTGCTTATCTGAAATGGTCATGAGATGACACTGACTTTAACAGGATGTCCCTATCAATACTGTTTTTCTACTAATTTCACCCACAACCCACTTATTAGTGCTTATAATGTGCTTGCAGTTCACCTCACTTCTAGTCGTCAACCACAACAAGGTTGGGATTGCCACAGTTGACCGAACATCCGGTGGAAGTGTCTTCTTTCTTCCTGCAGGTTGTCCCTGTGGCCTTTGGAGGATTCAGCAGCTGGCATTCCCCTCCGTCTACTGCTCGATGAAGCAGCAGCTCTTTTCTTGTAATGATCTGCCCTGACCCACGTCTTTAGCATTCTGACTTAGGTGATAGGTGTCATATGTTGGATCTCGCTCAGGTGATGGTCACCTCTTTATAGTTACATTTGCCATACGTCAGGTGTATTGAAATCACACCTCTTCTCTATCCCTGGTAGAAATCCCACCCTACCTCGTTGTACAGGATTCTCCTAGCCCACACTGCTTTCCGGCACTTTTGGATACCTGTTTGTCTTTGTTGGGTGCTTTTTTTCACTGTGGGGTGAAAATATAGCCACAGGTCACCATTATTATGACAGCTGCACACACATGCCTCCCCGGTGAAGGCATCCTCCAGTGCCAGCTAAACCAGGGCCAGGCAAGGCCTAGTAGTAGTACTCTTTTAGTGCCACGGCCGCACCCTTCTTCTGGCTTCTTCTAAAGTCATGCGCACTTTTACAATGCACATGACAAAATTGGCACTCATTAGCCACGAGCCCCGCCCCCACCCTAAAGACTGCGGCACCGCGGCGTGAAGACGCATAGACTAGACAACAACTGGGCGCCCGCCACGCCGACGAGCACGGACCATTTTAAATTATGTGAAGAAGACTAAAGGGCCGTCCTGCGGAGTGTGCTGTGCACGCCAACTATTTAATTAATTTAAAGGCTTCCCCATCGGTTTGGTCTCTCCCTAGTCAGAGCAGAGGGGAGCTTACAAATACAGCTTGAAGCAGGGCGGCACGCACAACGGCACCATAATTAGTGTTTAAAATAATAGAGGCCTGGCTTGCCGTGCTTCTGCGTCTTCTTTTGCTGAGAGTGAGGGGGAGCCTGGCTGGAGCGTGGGGGCCCCCTGGAGGCCTGTGTGAATACGCCCCTATAATTAATGGTTAAATAGAGGCCAGCACCATCCGTTGTGTGCGGCGTCTTCTGCCGAGAGACGTGAGGGGGCCCTTGGAGCGTGGGGGCCCCCTGACGGGGGGGGGGGGGGGAAGATGTGTTAATACGCCCCCCTGTAATTTAATATTTATAGAGACCCACCATCTGTGGTGTGCGGCCTCTTCTGCTGAGAGATGTGAGGGGGCCCTTGGTGTGTGGGGGCCCCCTGCCGGGGTCGGGGGGAGGGAGGCTGTGTTAATACGCCCCCCCCTGAAATTTAATGTTTATAGATGCTGTCACCATCCGCGGTGGCGTGTGCGCACTGTATAATTTAGGCTTGCTGCCTTGCTTGCAGCCGTCTTCCTCTGCAGAGAGTGAGGGGGCTGGGGGCCCCTGGTCCCTGGAACGTGGAGCCAGGGCCCCCCTGCACCGTGGGGGCTGCGGGGGCCTGTGTTATGCCCCTGAATCATGGATGGTCCATGAAATTTACAGATGGTTGGTCACCCTACTTTAATGCATAGGTAATGCGTGCATTTCTGTACTTTTCGGCCGCTGTGCAATGCCATTTCACCCTCCTCTAAAGGAGAAACAAGGTAAAGCCTACGGACAACTATTATATCAATCTAGTTATAAGACTGGATACCATCAATTGTCCAATCTTAGGTTAATCATTCACATAACAAATTAATTGTAATAATTTTTTGACAAAGAGTGTCTCCAAGCAGATAGCCAAATGCACAGGACAATACAAATCAAATATGTAGTTCAACTTTTCCTTTTAATGAAACTACATTAAACCTTCCTTATTGGTCTCTCACATTAAACACAACTGTACACAATTCATATATACAAACACAACAAATCTCTGTGATTGTGGCCAGGGCTTGGAACGCCCTACCTCTTCATCTGCGTTCCTCCCAAACTGTGGCGCTATTCAAGAAAAATCTAAAAACACACTTATTCAAGAGTTTAATATAAGTTGTTTTCTCTGTGGTTCTGTTTCCCGCCTTTCCCCTTCGCGCCAGGATACTCCCAAGTAACGGAGCGCGCTACAAAATAGTTTATACATACATACATACATACATACATACATATACTTTTGCTTTACATATATACACTTTTTTTTAGGAACCAAACTCACGGTTCTAATGCCCCACTCATTTAAACAAGGATGTCAATGTATAATTATTTAACATAACATTCCTTCACTTTAGATCACCAAAACAAAACCTAAAACAAAAGGAGTGTATGAGGTTTAAACCCTTTTGACCTCTCTCCAAAATAGCACTCTCTTAAATAGTTTTTATATCTATATCTACAGTGTTCCACAATTTTCTTGTTTTGGAGTCCTCCAAAGTGTGTGTCGACGCGTTTCAGCCTCTGTTCAATCCAGGCCTCATCAGGACTGTGAGGGCAAACATACTAGAACCCTAATTCCAATTTATTGTAGCCAAAGGTACAGAATCCACTTTCTGATGTATGTACTTTCAATTGTAGGGGCTTTAGAATAGAAATCCTTCAAATTGGGCTGCCCCCCACCGGACAGGTAAGCCTCCTCGAGTCTTCCTACGGGTTCTTCAGGTATTCCACACTGGTACTGGATCACCGTTTAGTTAACTGCTACACTGAGCTCTATCACTAAGCTCACAAAGCCGTAAGCGTTTCACCCTCCTCTGGTCTCTGACTTGATGTTATTTCACAATCACTTTCCAATGCGGATATGATGTGCCCCAGGTGATGCTATTTCACAATCTTCTCCCATTGCGTAGGTGAGGAGAGACTTTGGGCCTAGATTACAATCCCCAAACTGCCCCGCATTGCAAGATCTGCGCGTCAGACTTCAACCAGCCGCCCGTGCGCCCCTCCCTGCAGTGCTCACGCCCCTCCCAGCGGCGCTCGCGGGCCCGCCCCCTCCTCCAAGGGATGCTTTGCCTCCCATCCAGAAAGAAGCAGATACAGAGATGGGAATCTGTGCAAACCTGTCCTTCCTCTTCTGTTCTCGGAGAATACCATCCATTAATGACAGATCACTAAATGCTATTAATGCCATTTATGTTGTAATGATGGCACTTCCATGGCCAAGAAAAGTAACATTGCTCATCAGAGGCCACACCAGAGGAGTGCGGAGCAGATATAGTGCCAAACAGCTCATACGAGTCACACTGGGCACGTGCGCCATCATTGACGCGGATCCATTTCCTGAATCAATCTAAACCGGGCATCCAAACACTTCACCCAGTACAAAGTGCGGCTGCAGCCAACCCGGGCTCAGACGCACATTTCACGAACTTTACAAAAACAACTGCAAAACTTTTACGCACGAAAACAACACACAGGTGTTCTAAAGTGTCATGGAGGGGGGAAAGGACAGGTCCTAACTCACCACATCTGGGATACTTACTCCTACAATTGAACGCACCATTGCAGAACATCTGGCCCTTATACACTAAGAATGCCATAAAAGCGCACACAGCTGTAACTTTGTGGGAATATACAGATTTGAAGTGATTTTCATATCAAACGTGTGCATCTGTCTGCAGTGCTATGAAAAATCCCAATATCTTTACTGGGTGAAATGAAAGGCCTTTATCCAGATGGAAAGGACTTTTCAAGTACATAAAAATGAAATAGTTCTGTATGAAATTGCACATTTTCAATGGAATACATTCTGGGGAGTGGAGTGATGTATGGGGCGAGGAAGCTTATTCCAGCCCATTGCATATTGACAAACGTACTGGGGTCTGATGGGATGGGCCCTTCTTCTTGCCTCTGTTCTCCTAACTCTTGTCTCTCTCGCTGCTGAGCCCTCTGTTGTTTTCCCCAGGCTTCCATAGTCTCCCTCCCCCTGAGAGTTTGTAGTCCCCCGTCCCTCTTTACTCCTGCCGCGCTCCCACCTTCCTTGGGTCTCTTCATAACCTTCTTAGCCTTGGATAATGTGTCTAGGCTCTTGCAGCTATTCCCTACCCACACCTGCCAAGTTTACAAGATCCATGTGTTACTAGCTACTCCAGTCCAGGTTTTTATTTGCAATCTAGGGCTTGTAATTTTCCAGGATTAATGATGTTAATAACAAGAATCCAAGTCACAAAAAGCAAAGTTAAAACCTGCACTGGCTCAGTTAGTCGTGCATGGACCTGGAAACCTTTACAAGGCAGCTTCCACCAGCAAGCTCTGGGGCTAAGCGGACTAGGCACCGTCCATGGCTGAAGGCCACGCTCTGCATTCAGAGGTGCTGCATAGTGGGGGGGAGTCGCGAGCACCGCGACCCAAGATGGCGGCTTGGCGCTGAGACTCTGTGCGTCGCGGGACTCCCGACCGGCTTTCAAGCGGCTCCGCTGCCATCTGCTTCTTGCAGATGACGGATTCGGGCGTCGGAACACTTCTACTTTGAAGTGTTATGCATTGTGCCCATTATTTCTTCACGGGTCCGGAGGAATGTGCAGGTGACTCCTGATGCCTCTTAGCGGCCGCGATCTTGTAAGTTCTTTTGCCGTGTTGTGCTATCACCTCAGCTTCTACTTGCTTTTGAAGGGTGCTTCTCAATACCTACTGCTTTTTCTGGCTCCATTCACCATTTCTCTCTACATTTCCTATGAGCTTAGAGAAGTACTAATTTTGTTTTTAAATGAAGCTCCTTTTGTGGTGATTTCTGTACTATGGCTTTGGCGCCCGCCATTTTGAAACGTAATGATTTTTCTGCCACCTTTCTCCTCGTGACTCTCCAGTGTTGCGCTATTTTCTGTGCTGTTGAATATCTCTGCACATTTTTGGATGCCTTCTTCTCTGGAGTGTTGAATTTCCTTGACAAACGCCTTGTCTAAGTGGATTGATTCTTCCTTGCCTACTTCATCATTTCATGTGTGGCGCATCCATTGTCCAGACATCTATCGTATCACTTCATGGGTAGAGGCAGACGTCTTTTACGCCAGCATAAAGGGATAAAGAGTGCTCCTATCACTCCTACATCAGGAGTGTCTACTTTTAATACATTTTCTTGCTTATCACAGTTGTCTTCGGATTGTGTTCCGCTTGAATCTTCAGAAATTCCCTCCAATATGTCGTCTAAGGGATCACTTTCTTCCACCACTGGAAAAAGACTCAAGCAAGACCCCCCTTCTCCTCCTAAGTCTGTCTCTATAGTGTCTTTGGAGATGGTCTGGGATGAGTTACGCGCCCATCGCCCATTCATTGAGGAAACTAACACTTGTCTGCAAATGTTAGATGATAAGTGGTCTCAATGGCTCAATGGTTAGAGCGGCAGACCCTGATGCAGAGGTCTGGCCCGGGACAAGGGTTCAATTCCCGCCTCGGCGGCTCTTGGACTCAATTTCCCTGGACCTGATAACTCTCGCCTCGGTGCCTAGTCTAATCATGGGTCCCACTCTGTGACTCTGGGCAATAGCTTGCTTAATCTCCACAACGGCCCCAGCAGCGCTGTGGATGCCTGGCTTCACCTTGGGGGTGCCCAGGAGTGGACATTTCACAGGAAAGCCAGGATGGGTTCCACAGCGGTATGAATACAGCGCTACGAGGCCTCCGGGTAGAAGTGCGCTATATAAAATACACTACATTTACATTTACATTCGATGGACTCTCGCATTACCGCGGTGGAGCATCAAATGG
This sequence comes from Lissotriton vulgaris, assembly GCF_964263255.1. NCBI lineage: Eukaryota > Metazoa > Chordata > Amphibia > Caudata > Salamandridae > Lissotriton > Lissotriton vulgaris. The sequence continues at coordinate 7,983 of NW_028249337.1, forward strand.
ATGATGTTCAAGCTTTAACTTCTAAGGTCTCCTCATTAGAACTAGAGTTTTCCCAGCTGAAAAGAGCATCTGAGGACTTGGAAAACAGAAATCATCGTAACAATCTCCGTATTTATGGTCTTCCTGAGGGCCTTGAGGGGGAAGACCCTGTTACATACTTTACGTCTTTTTTGCCTCCGTTTTTGGACCTACCTACCACCACCAAATTGAACATTCAGAGTGCTCATAGACTTGACCCTCGACTTTCCTCCTCTTTGGCACCTGCTAAACCTTGTGGAGTGATTATTCTATTTTTGCAATTCAATGACCTTTGATTGGTTCTCAATGCAGCTAAAACTAAAAAGAACCTTTCCTGGCTTGGTACCAAAGTCTTTATCTCCCAAGATGTTTCTACACAGACTGCTAAACGTCGTAAGGAACTTTTGGATCTTCATCCTTCTCTTCGCTCCTTAGGTGCAAGATATGGTCTATTTCACCCATGTACTTTTAAAGTCACTTTTCTCAACAAGACTTCTACGTTTGAAGATCCTGCTGAACTTCGACAATTTATTCAATCTCATTCTACAACATCAATGGAGACATCCTCCTCTTCGTCTGGTTCTTGACTTTGATAATGTCTTTTGACTGCACTATTTTCTTGGTTTATTTAGCTCATATTTTCCTTCTCTCTTTGTGCCCTTTTCTATAATTGATTTATTATGTCTCTATGTTTGTTTAATCCAATTCTTTTTTACAGGTGCGTTGATACTCTTTTCGTTCTTATCTCTTATATGTTTCTCTCTTTATCCAACAGGTTTGATGTTCCCTTAACTCCCATCCGCATTTTGTGTGTCCGCTTATTCTTCTAGTCCTCTTTTGGATGTCCTGACGTGTAGTGTCACCCTCTGTTGGGTGTGCTGTCTTATTGTCCCTTGCCGCCTCCCACTTTCTTTTGTTCCTTAAGGTATGTATTGCAGTCGTCGTTTGACATGTACTGTCTTTCTTTATTTTTATTCTCTTTCCCTTTCTCCTTTTTCTCTCTCTCTCTCCTCTTTTCCTTGCCTTCCTCATGCTTTTGCTATTCTCTAACTTTCTATTGGCATTTTCTGTTTCTGTGTTATAACTATTCCTATCTATTCATGTTTCCATCTCACATGTATGTTCTATAATGTTTTCTTGAGGCTTTAAATTCAGGGTTATTTCGTGGAACATAAAAGGTTTTATTAACCCCATCAAAAGACAGAGAATATTGTCTCCCCTTGCCTCTTATAATCCTCATTTGGTCCTTTTACAAGAGACCCATCTTCCAGAGTCTGAGGCATTAAAGTTAAAACGCAGTTGGGTGGGCTCAGTTTTATGCTCCCCTTCTTTGACTAAAAAAATGGTGCTGTAATTTTGATACATAAAAAAGTTAAAATGTAAGGTTGTTTCACAAGAGACTGATTCTGAAGGGCGTTGGTTATTGACTCAGTTGTTAATAAATAATATTTCCTTAACAGTTTTTAATGTATATGGGCCTACACATCCTGATCCTTCTTTCTGGTCCTTAATTACGCAGAAATGTATTCAATTCAAAGATGATTATTTTATTGTAGGAGGTGATTGCAATCAAATTGTTGACCCCTTTGTTGACCGCCAATCCCAAGTTCGTTTTACTCCTCAGAAGACACGTAAACAGTTTCTTGATACCATATCCCAAACTCATCTTGTAGATTCCTGGAGACACTCTCACCCTGATTCTCTGGACTTTTCATTCTTTTCTATTCCTCACAATTCTCTTTCATGTTTAGACTATATCTTTCTTTCTCAATCTCTGTCTGAAAATCTCCTTTCCTCCTCTCTGGAACCTATTGTTATTTCTGATCATGCTCCACTAGACTATAAACTGTTCGCCAAAATTCTTGCACTACGTTTAGACCCTCTTATGCCACACTTGGTCGGTAAAGAGCAACGTGGTTTTGTTAAGGGCAGACTGACTTCGGATAACTCTTGTCTCTTTCTTAATGTTCTAAACCGAGTTCCCTCCCTTTCCACTTCTCTAGCGGCTATTTCTATCGATGCCAAAAAAGCGTTTGATAGAGTAGATTGGACGTTTTCATTTGCGGCTTTCAAATGGTATGGCTTTGGTCCTAAAATAATCTCGCCTATTTCCTTATTATACTCAGGTCCTAGGGCGTCAGTGTTCATTAATGGTTCTACCTCCCCTTATTTTCTTCTCCGACGTGGGGCTCGCCAAGGTTGTCCTCTTTCCCCTTTACTTTTTAGGTTTTGACTAGCGATGCATGCGTACGAAGTACGCATGCGCTAGGAAAAAATCTTATGAGCTGTGGTTGGAGTCGGGTCTACGCCCCCTCCTCTCATTGGCTAGCTCCATAAATTGAGACTAGCCATTGGGAGGAGGGGGCGTCCGTCAATCTCGGACCAGATTCAGGGGCGTTCCCGAGAATTTTTGGCTTTTGGCTATGTCACGCGACGTCAGCCAAAAGCCGGGAACGCCCCTGAATCTGGTCCGGGATTGAGGGCACCCGCCTTCCACTGTGCCCCTTCCTGATTGCCTTGCGAGCGCACGTAGTGCACATGCGAAATAGTGAAATGAAGGGCATGTTTGATACACCACTATGCCTCTGTTCTCCAAATTGTAAATCCGGCCCGCGACCAGGAAGCCAGGCAGGCCGGGGGCGGAACTGCGGGACACTCCCTCGACGTCATTCCCGGGCCGCGCTGTGATTGGCTGCCGGCCCGGGACCTGACGGGGAAGACGAGCTGCCCGCGTCTCCTCCTTCGTTCGGCAAGCTTATTGATTGGCTAACAGTGCTTTGCTATATTTGCAGAGTGCGATGCCCTAACTTGTTTATCTTATCGTCGTGGTCTGAAATTCCCAGCACACTTTTCTCATTCACTGCAGACCTATGAAGTCATGCATCACATCGCTACTCCGGAGACTTAGATATCTCCCAGCGCTATTATTATTATTCAGCCCCGGAAACTCTGCCTTCAACCTGTCTTTTTCTTTATATTTTACATCGTTCTCTTGTATAAATACACGGCTGTACATTATACCGACATTTTTGTAAACTAGATGGTCTGACATATATAAACACACTGCCTATTATAAGTATTTGGCTGTGTATTCTATCACCTTTTGTGTATATGAGTTGGTGAAACATGCACGCTCACAAAGTCCGGAATACATCATTAACATGTTCCAAGATGTCGGACTTAAAACAAACAACAACCCGGCACTTCGGACTTTGCCCTTTCTTTGCACCCGCCTTCCTGCTCGCGTGGGCGTGCTCGCCTTTCCCGCCCCCTCTCCCGCCCGCTCTTAATGCCACCGGACACAGAGGGGACTTGCAGTGTCTGTTTCACACACAGACAGCAGTGGGTGTTTCATTCAGTACAGAGCGCGGTCACAGCATGAGCCTTCCTAACAAAAACGCCTATTAAATCCTTGGTCTTTGGCTGCTCCTAATCAAAAGATACCCAATCTATAATAAATGTGGATGTAATTTGTGAATATCAGCACACCAATAAGCGCCCTTTAATTTCTGCAAACACTCTATTAAGCAGTCTTATTTAAAGTCTGTGTCATAGATTCATGGTATCTGAGGTTGAAGCTGATTAGGGCAATAACGAAAGAAATGGTCGCCTAGTCAGCCAATGCATGTGTTTTCAGGTTAGAAAATTGAGAAGGGCTCGAGCTGGACAGCTGGGTGTCCCTTTAACTGTTTGAGGTACCGTAAAGTTTCTGGTTAGGGGGGTTGCCTTTATCGGTGTCAGTTGACCCTGGCAGAGGGATAACTCATTTGTAATAAACTATTCACAGGCACGCTTGTTTTTCAGTTTAGGAAAGACAAAAGGCTATGCGGACCTAGTGGCAGCAGGTGCTTTAACCCACGGAGCTATCTCATGGCCTTAATCTCATCGAGGCCTAACCCTGAGACTAGCACGGGTCTCGGTACTGTGCCGCATCGCTATCAGAGGTGTCACCTGGGCAGGGCGCAGTGTGAGGCTGACACCTCGCACCACAGGCCTCTATCAGCCCGATAAGGACCTGAAAGGGATCAAAGGCAGACCCGCTTATCCCACACAGCTCTTTATCTGGCCGTCAGGGGCCGTGGTATCTAGGCGCAGATGAGCATTTTAAAACCGCATAATTTGTTGAATGATTTGATAAAGCGCTAAGCCTAGGTATACACAAACCCTGTCTGGCCAGTTGGCATACTCGGGCGTTGTCGCTTTTACACCATGGTCCACCATTTGGCTGCTTTCAGCGGAGTAACCCAAATCCAGACAGGCTGGTGTTTCTCAACGGCTGGGATGGTTGGGAAAGAGTCAGTCACACGCCATCTGCTCATCAGGCGCCCCCTAGCAGTCTGCTAGAAGCAACCCGACCTAGTCACAGCCCTGCCAGGCGTTTTCAAGGACGCGACCCTGATATGTGACTAACGAGTTCCCAGCCCCACTGGCCTTTTAGTGGCCGCCGGCGATCATGGCATGTAAAGGGCGGCTCTGGCCCAGCTCTACTCTCTCTCCGAAGCAGAGTGGATCCGTGTTTACAGCGCATCAATCGAATGAACACTAAGTAAGGCATCTTCAGACACCACAACATACAGCAGCATGGAAACATATGGCGCCTACCATTTCCCCTTCTTTCCCGTTTTTCTGTAGTGCTGCACACCTACGTTTCTTACTACTATTAGCTCTGGTGAATGTTGGCTCCGGGCTCTGTAGATTGCTTCGTGGTGACAGTTGTTAAATGCCAACGTGTGCCATTAAATGACAAATACCATACGTTTTAAATTGGCATTTTTTCATGTATTTTTTTAGTACCTGCCAAACACCTCTGCTGTTCCTTAACTCGAGAGACCCTCCCTGAGGTGATCATTATACGTCTGACGCTGACACAGGCCTCATATCTCCCAGAAAGGGAAAGAATGGATCTAAACTGATTCAAAATGTGTCTCTTCAAATCCAGCCCAACGAGCTTAAATGGATGCTAACATGAATGAATAACACCATTAAACTGTAAAGCACTTTGAATTCTAGTTAATGCCACAACTGTGTGCATGAGAGATGGCATCTAATGCAGTCTATCTCAGCGCACTTCACAACTCATTCTCTTATTTTTAGGTCTCATCTGAGACAAGGCATGTGCTGTCTCTTGCAAGACATTTTGTAAGTGTACAATGGTCTTTGATAGTACCACATTGCTTACCATTAGTTGCCTTCATTGTCACTCATTTGCAAGATCCACATTTGTGAGTGCATACGGACTTCACTTAAGCTTCCTGTGTTTCTCCCTCCCCTGGAGCAAAGACGCATTACTTGTGTCCTTCCAATGCTCCCTTTTAGGGCGTTACTTTTGATTTTTATTTAAGGACTCGACTAGAGTGCATGCCTTTTCTAAAAGTTTCCCTCGTGTGCCACACGTGTGTTGCTGTTTCTCTGCCCGTGTCCTTCTCTTCTACATTCTCGTACTTATTATTCTGCCCACAAAACGTGTGAGTGTGGTTCTTCCTCCAGTTCCACGTTGTGCACTCTCATCTGTTTTGACCCACCCACGCCCTCTGTCTTCCTTCCCATTTAGTCTCCATGTTACTTAACCCCACCTGCACACTCAGTGTTGATTCCCCTACCCGTGGTTCCTGTGTTGCTGCCCCACCCCAGTGTTGCTTCTTCCACTCCATACCTCCCCTCTCCTTGGTGTTTGTGTTTCCATCCTCCGTGCTCCTTCTCTTCCGACCCGCCTTTTGTATTGCTTTCCCTCCGTGTTGTTGTCCCACCCCTCCCCCCGACCTCTCCCTTTTTAGGTTTTGACTAGCGATGTCCATGTGTGTTTGTTGTGACTGCTCTGACTATCTTCGTTGATGGAAACAGGGGGCCTTATTTATAAAGGACTTGCGCCACTTTTACGTGACTTTTAAAATGGGAAAAAGACACGCACCGGTGGCGCAAGGCCTTCATAAATAAGGCCCAGGAAGCGTAAGGGATTTATCCCCTCCCCCCCCAGATTTTGGAGTGGAGGGGACACGGGGTAGAAGTTTAGGTCGACAGAAAAACTGCGCACTTCCACTGTTGACATCCGCATGGGATGACTACCCTGCTGCTTTCGACCTGCTGACCGGCCTAAGGCTTCAGACAGGGTCGGATTTATTCTCTGGGGCCCGAGGACAAATTCCCGAGGTCAGATGTAGGTGTTGTTTGTCAGTTCTGGGGCAGGGTCCCCATTTAGCACATTGTCATTCTCCATAGAATGCGTCTCCTTCTATCCTGGGCCAAGGGCCCAGCATGGAGGACTCTGCCCTGCTTCTGTGTAGGAGTTCACATCCTCCTGGCAAAGGGAGGTGCTGGGGGCTATTGGAGTTCCTCTTTGATAAGGTGATGCATCTTTTTCATGCAACTCACCTCAAATACAGACATACATGGGAAAGCAAACCTGCTCCATACCTGTTTGACACTTAATGGAACTGCTTTGCTTTGTCAACAAATGCCCCGAGCAACGTGTTTGTGACAGTGAGTGCAGAGTGACAGTGAGTGCAGAGTGACAGTGAGTGCAAAGTGACAGTGAGTGCAGAGTGACAGTGAGTGCCAGAGCGACAGTGAGTGCCAGAGCGACAGTGTGTGCAGAGTGAGTGCAAGAGTGACAGTGTGTGCAAGAGTGAGTGAGTGCAATGACAGTGAGTGCAGAGTGAGTGCAGAGTGAGTGCGAGTGCCTGTGAGTGCGAGAGCGACAGTGAGTGCAGAGTGAGTGCGAGAGCGACAGTGAGTGCAGAGTGAGTGCGAGAGCGACAGTGAGTGCAGAGTGAGTGCGAGAGCGACAGTGAGTGCAGAGTGAGTGCGAGAGCGACAGTGAGTGCAGAGTGAGTGCGAGAGCGACAGTGAGTGCAGAGTGAGTGCGAGAGTGAGAGTGCAGAGTGACAGTGAGTGCAGAGTGACAGTGAGTGCAGAGTGAGTGCGAGAGTGAGAGTGCAGAGTGACAGTGAGTGCAGAGTGAGTGCAGAGTGACAGTGAGTGCAGACTGACTGCAGAGTGACAGTGAGTGCAGACTGACTGCAGAGTGACAGTGAGTGCAGACTGACTGCAGAGTGACAGTGACTGCAGAGTGACTGCAGAGTGACAGTGACTGCAGAGTGACAGTGACTGCAGAGTGACAGTGACTGCAGAGTGACAGTGACTGCAGTGTGTGAGTGTGCAGGGTGCACATTGTGTGAGTTTGCAGGGTGAGCAGTGTGTGAATGTGTAGGGGAAGTGTGTGAGTGTGCAGGAAACAAACACTCAAACTAAGTCCACCACACACTACTGCATATACTAGTGAATACAGTCATCTCTTTATACAGAAAAAATGAGTTATATTTAGAGGGGTCGGAGTGGGACACAGTGGGTGGATGGATGCATGATGGATGGATGTATGCATGATGCATGGATGTATGGGTGGATGCATGGATGGGTTGGTGGTTGGATGGGTTGGTGGATTGCATAAATTGTTGAGGGATTGGCTGTATATATGCATCTATCCATCCACCCATCCATCTATCCATACACCCATCCATACACCCATCCATGCATGCACCCATGCATGCATCCGCCAACTCATCTATGCAAGCATTACAACAAGAGCCCGCAGCTCTCCTTCGTCTCTCCTCGCCCCCCCTTCCCTGAGCCCGTAGCTCTCCTTCGTCTCTCCTCTCCCCCCTTCCCTGTGCCCTGCCCTGCTATTGTAAATGACAATGACATTTATTTATGTTAAAAAAACATAAATAAAAAAAATGTCAAGAGCAATGCCAATAGCTCTAACTTTAACAAAGGCAAAACCATTGCATTGTAAATGCTTGTTGTTCTTGCTCTTGAACCCTTCCTTTTCTTCCATTCGTAATAATACTACTATCTCTGTTTTTTCTTATGGTGGTCATCAGTTAAACTTTCCGCTTATGCAGACGATATTCTGCTTTTTATTTCTTATCGGGATGCCTCTATTCCCCCACTACTACATGAAATCACTTCCATTTCCTTTGTCACTGGATATAAAATTCATTTGGATAAAACGGAAATACTACCTCTCACTAGCACTTGCTTTCCACATTCGTTCTCTTCTACTGGCTTTGCATGGAGTGGATCTAAATCAAATATTTGGGTATGTGGTTTTCTAATTCCATTGCCTCTACTTTAAAATTAAATATGTCTATGATTCTCTCTCGGGTTGACAAATTATTTTCTTCTTGGAATCCTCATTTCTTTCTTGGTGGGGCCGTCTGGATTCAATTAAGATGATGATTACCCCCCTTTAATTTATGCCCTTTCTATGTTCCCTGTTAATATTCCTATTTGCTACTTTAAAAATTTTGATTCCTGTTTATCCAAATTCCTTTGGAGGGTGAAAAGAGCTAGGATATCCATATCTGCTCTACGTAAAGCAAAATCTAATGGGGGTGTTAATTTTCCTGATTTCCGTCTATATCATAAATCATTTACCCTTCGTCAAGCCTCCAAATGGCTTAGTTCCGAAATCTCCCCTTTCATTCCCCTTTGCCTTTCCATCGAACATGATCTTTTGTTGCCCTTCTCTTTTAAGGAAGTAATTCACTTTTCTGCAAAATCCTCTTACACTTCTTCTCCCTTGCTCAGACACACGTGTTTTTTACTTAAGCCGATTCTGTTTCCAAAACCTTTGTCCAGAGAAACATTTTTAGAGTCATCTATCTATTTGGTTTAATTCTCCTATCACTGTAAATAATAGGTCTATTTTTTGGATGTCATGGCACTAAGCATGGGCGGAAAATCCGTTTCGCTCGCGGATTTTGCAGATTTTTGGAAAATTGGCAATCCACGAGATTTGCAAATTTCCCGCAAAATCCGCAAATTCGCACGCAGCGGATTTTTTTTGCGGCGCGCGGCGTTGGTGATACAATTTTTGCAGCGCGCGGCGTTTATCATCGTTTGCCGAGTTGTTTTACTCGATAGTTTGCGAGTGCTGCGCCATTTTGGATCTTGCTGTGTGATCCCGCGTGAATTGGCGAGCGCGATTAGGTCATCGCGGCTTGCCAGCGATAGTTTGTCAACGCGAGTACGGCGAGATCACGTCTCGCGGTACTTCGCAATTGCGAGATTTGAGATGCGGCGAGCAGCAAGAATCTCGCACAAGCGAAAATATAAAATTTGCAATTCTACACAAGAAATCCACCAGCAAGCAGCATAAACCTTCTTGAAATGATGATTTTTATCTGAATAACTCCTTAGGTTGACATTTGCCTGCACTTTTTTAGCGAGGAGTCCATTTTGGGGAGGGGTGGAGGGGGGTGGGAGGAAGGAAGTTCCCCACAGTCTTCAACTTCCTGTTCCTGTTCAGCAGGCTCCTCCCAGTGCTTTGTCCATCTCCTGGTCACTTTTCATTTGGATCTGGAGCTGGAAGGATTACTTTTTGTGGATGCTGCTGGATCTTTGGATTTGAGGCCTTTTTGACTTTCTTTGGATCACTATTGGATTAGAAATTTTACAAGTAAGTTTGTTTGGGGCATTACAGTTGCTGCAACAAAAATTTTGGAATTTTCGATTTTTGGTCTGTTTTGGGGCCTTTTGCCCAGGGGTACTCAGTGGTGGGTGGACTGAGTCTTTCTGTGGGTTGTCTTGAACTTAAACATCATGGAGGGCATGGATGGATTGGGATTGTGCTGATTTTTCAGTGATTTTCGTTTTTTGGGGCTGTACTTGTGGCCTTTTCACCAGGGGTATTTGAGTCTAGCATGGGCCTAGTCTTTCTGTGGGCTGTCTTGAACTTAAACATCATGGAGGCCATGGATGGAATGGGATTGTGCTGATTTTTCAGTGATTTTCGTTTTTTGGGGCTGTACTTGTGGCCTTTTCACCAGGGGTATTTGAGTCTAGCATAGGCCTAGTCTTTCTGTGGGCTGTCTTGAACTTAAACATCATGGAGGGCATGGATAGAATGGGATTGTGCTGATTTTGCAGTGTTTTTCGATTTTTGGGGGTGTTCATGGGGAGGGACAGGCCATGTGGCTGGTGGCCATTTTGAGTGCAGCTACAGGCACTGGCCATGTGCTGGCAGGCAAGTGGCCATTTTGAATGCAGGCTTTGTTGTTAGGCCTGCAACCATTTTGCCTACTTTTCAACCTTTATTTATGCCCAGGGGTAGTGAGTCTTGCATGGGCCTAGTCTTTCTGTGGGTTGTCTTGAATTTAAACATCATGGAGGGCATGGATGGATTGGGATTGTGCTGATTTTTCAGTGATTTTCGTTTTTTGGGCCTGTACTTGTGGCCTTTTCACCAGGGGTATTTGAGTCTAGCATGGGCCTAGTCTTTCTGTAGGTTGTCTTGAATTTAAACATCATGGAGGGCATGGATGGATTGGGATTGTGCTGATTTTTCAGTGATTTTCGTTTTTTGGGCCTGTACTTGTGGCCTTTTCACCAGGGGTATTTGAGTCTAGCATGGGCCTAGTCTTTCTGTGGGCTGTCTTGAACTTAAACATCACGGAGAGCATGGATGGAATGGGATTGTGCTGATTTTGCAGTGTTTTTCGATTTTTGGGGGTGTTCATGGGGAGGGACAGGCCATGTGGCTGGTGGCCATTTTGAGTGCAGCTACAGGCACTGGCCATGTGCTGGCAGGCAAGTGGCCATTTTGAATGCAGGCTTTGTTGTTAGGCCTGCAACCATTTTTCCTACTTTTCAACCTTTATTTATGCCCAGGGGTAGTGAGTCTTGCATGGGCCTAGTCTTTCTGTGGGTTGTCTTGAATTTAAACATCATGGAGGGCATGGATGGATTGGGATTGTGCTGATTTTTCAGTGATTTTCGTTTTTTGGGTCTGTACTTGTGGCCTTTTCACCAGGGGTATTTGAGTCTAGCATGGGCCTAGTCTTTCTGTAGGTTGTCTTGAATTTAAACATCATGGAGGGCATGGATGGATTGGGATTGTGCTGATTTTTCAGTGATTTTCGTTTTTTGGGCCTGTACTTGTGGCCTTTTCACCAGGGGTATTTGAGTCTAGCATGGGCCTAGTCTTTCTGTGGGCTGTCTTGAACTTAAACATCACGGAGAGCATGGATGGAATGGGATTGTGCTGATTTTGCAGTGTTTTTCGATTTTTGGGGGTGTTCATGGGGACGGACAGGCCATGTGGCTGGTGGCCATTTTGAGTGCAGCTACAGGCACTGGCCATGTGCTGGCAGGCAAGTGGCCATTTTGAATGCAGGCTTTGTTGTTAGGCCTGCAACCATTTTTCCTACTTTTCAACCTTTATTTATGCCCAGGGGTAGTGAGTCTTGCATGGGCCTAGTCTTTCTGTGGGTTGTCTTGAATTTAAACATCATGGAGGGCATGGATGGATTGGGATTGTGCTGATTTTTCAGTGATTTTCGTTTTTTGGGCCTGTACTTGTGGCCTTTTCACCAGGGGTATTTGAGTTTAGCATGGGCCTAGTCTTTCTGTAGGTTGTCTTGAATTTAAACATCATGGAGGGCATGGATGAATTGGGATTGTGCTGATTTTTCAGTGATTTTCGTTTTTTGGGGCTGTACTTGTGGCCTTTTCACCAGGGCAGGGTATTTGAGTCTAGCATGGGCCTAGTCTTTCTGTGGGTTGTCTTGAATTTAAACATCATGGAGTGCATGGATGGATTGGGATTGTGCTGATTTTTCAGTGATTTTCGTTTTTTGGGCCTGTACTTGTGGCCTTTTCACCAGGGCAGGGTATTTGAGTCTAGCATGGGCCTAGTCTTTCTGTGGGCTGTCTTGAACTTAAACATCATGGAGGGCATGGATGGAATGGGATTGTGCTGATTTTGCAGTGTTTTTCGATTTTTTTTTGTGCTGTATAACTGAACTGATGTTCCTCTGTCTTCCATTGTTTTTAGGTGCACAAGACTCAAGAGAACCACCAGTGCCAGGAAGAAGTCCTGCAGCAGTGTGTGTGTGCAGCATAACGTCACGCGACGTCACGTCTGGCCTCAGACAACTCTACAATTCGTGCAACTGCGGCCTGCTGTCTGACCTGCTCTGAAGAAGATGGCCCCAAAAAAAGGTCTCCATAGCTCCTCTAGCAAGAAAGTTGCTAGTAAGGAGCAGAAGAAGCAAGTTACCAAGGAGGCTGGTGTGCCACCCGCCACGTTTTTTGGGAGAAAAAAAAAAGTACGCCTGCAGCAGCAGGATCTGCTGGGGACCAAGCTGGGAGCAGCACCCCTGCTCCATTGCGTTCAGTGCCTCCACCCCCACGCCAACTTAAGTCAAAGCCCTTGAGTGCTTCAGAGGCAGTCAGTGTACTTCTCCAATCACCATCGACCAGTGATGTTGGCTCATCGCAAGAAAGTAGCAGCAATGTCCCTGAATCAACACAGGTTGTTGTAACTCATCTGACAAGTGTTGAACAACCACAGCCGCAACAACAACACCATGTGCAAGTACACGCCCAAGTACATGTGGAAGGAGAGGCAGCAAAAGGAGATCCGCAAGCAAAGGTGCATGGAGGTTCACAAGTGCCCACAATAGTTGTTCCTCCCGAAGTAGGGGCACATCAGGAAATCGACAATGAAGCCGAGGTATTGGAAGCCACTCCTCCTGATGATCATTCATTGTCTTCCACATCCCTAGCAAGGAAAAGATCAAGGGGGGTGTCTACATCTTCTTCAAGCCCACCTCCTTCTGATGCAAGTGATCCGTCTTGGAAACCACAACTGCGGTCTGACAGTGAGGCACACCATGATCTGACAAAGGTACCTAAGTGTAAAAGGAAGGTCGTCGAAAAACTCATACCTATGGAGTGTGATGAGGCTCAACAAGAAGTGACAGATACTGCTGGTGATGAAGCCTCTCACGATGACGACGAGCCAGTCATCACAAAGGTCACTGCAGCCCCACCGGGCATGCAGCAAAGAGACATTTTGACCCTATCCCGAGAAGCTGCTGAGCGTGATGATGATCTCGACGAGGAGGCAATGGAAATGGAAACACAACAATCATTAGATTTGGAGTTAAGTAGTACACCAAAACCTACCGCTTCCATATTTCTTCCTCGCAAGAAGGTACCCACCTCGACCTCAATTCGTGGTGGTGAAAGTGCAAAACGTACTGAAGTTCGGCAATCCACATCCTCCACTTCATCTGGCATTAGCAGCAGGACCACCACCACCAGTATCGCCGCCTCCTCCGGCCCCCAAAGACATTTCAAGTCTCCAGTTTGGGACTTCTTTAGTGTTTGCCCAAAAATGGAAAACGTAGCCATTTGTAGCATTTGTAAGCTTCGAGTTGGTCGTGGTAAGCTTGGTTCTAACTATGGTACCGGAGGCCAGAGAGGTCATCTTAAGAGAGCGCACCCTGTCCAATGGTTTCCGCACCTAGAGGCTTTTAAGCAAGCCGGAATTGCACGTAATGAAAACGTTGATTTTTCATCTGATGATGACGAGGAGGAAGAAGACGATTCAAACACTTCACTTACACCCAGTACCCCTGTCAGCAGCACACCCCATGTGAGGCACACTAAGAGTGTGGGAGAGAGTGAGACATCAATGCGGAAAAGTTCATCAGCGAGCGTAACTGGGTCGAAGATATCATCATCATCCCGTAAATCCTTGGTCCAGGGCAACATTAAAAAGATGTTGTTTACAGAAGCGCAATATGAACGCAACCACCCACTGACGCGTCTGTATAACACTAAGCTGGCTAAAATGCTAGCTCTGGACCTTCTCCCTTTTTCTTTTGTAGAAGGGGTTGGTTTTCTAGAATTAGTGGCAGCGCTCTGCCCTAAATGGAAGGTTCTTAGCCGGTTCTATTTTGCCCGAGTTGCGGTTCCAGCACTACATGAAGATGTTCTGAAGGTGATTGGGGCAGCTTTGCAGAAGAGTGCTGTTCACACTATACATCTGACAACAGACATGTGGACCAGTGGCGCAGGCGCTGATTACATGTGCATCACTGCACACTGGGTCTCTTTTTCAGGGGCTAAAGCAAAGCTAAACGCAGGTGTTGACGCGGACATTGTTTTTAAAGCTGCTCGGAAACATGCAACTCTAGCCATGTTTGGTTTGGAGAAACGTCACACAGCAGAAAACATTTTGGATGTCTTTAACACAAAGGTCCTTAACTGCCTGTCCCCACTAAAACGCCAGGTTGGTTATGTTTCCACGGACAATGGCGCCAATATAGTTAAGGCCATGAGGGACGGTGACTATTTCAGAGTGCCGTGTTTGGCGCACTGTATAAACCTGGTTGTCCAAAAATTCTTGGGTAATAAAGGCAGTGCAGCGTACAGTGTATTGGACACCTGCCGAAAAATGTGCAAGCATTTCAGCCATTCTTTTAAGGCCCGGAAGCAGCTGAGGAGCCTGCTATATCAACGTCAAATGCCAGTGAAAGCACTCATCCAGGAGGTGGTAACACGTTGGAACTCAACCTTCTACATGCTTGAGCGTCTGTATGAGCAGTATACGGAACTCGATCAATATTTCCTTACAGAGGGTACAGAGGAGCTGAGGATGGGTGCGGCGCAATGGAACATAGTTCAAAGCCTGACACGCATGCTTCGTCCTTTTGAGTTCTTCACGCGTGCAGTCAGCAAGGAGGACTCTAATTTGGGAAAAGCTATCCCATTGTTGTACATGCTGGAGGACCAACTGAAGGAGGTGTGTTCTGTGTTTGAAAAAGATGACAAAAACCAAGACTCTTTGCTTCTGGCTGAGAAATTATTAGAGCTCCTACAAGGTGATGAACGTCTTAAAAAGATTCACTCAAAACAGCATTACATTTGTGCTACTATTCTGGATCCACGCTACAAAAAGGCGCTGGCAGGCGAAGCATTCTTTCCTTTTGATGATGAACATGTTCCAAAGTACAAACGTTGGCTAGCCTTGTCAGCCAAGAGGTTTGAAAGAGAACGGCTGAAAATTGAAGGAAATGGCAGTACATCAGCAGGCCATCCCCAGTCAAAACAATTCACTTCTGCACCTGTGGCTGTGGCACAAGTGACCTCTCAGCCGTTAAAGACACCGGCAACCGGATCATCTGCACGAGACACAACAGAAACATTGGAGGCTGAAGAGGATTGGCTAGCTCTGCGTGGGTTTGGTTCTCAAAAGGTCAGAGGCACAGCAAGAGCTAAGCAAAGTGGAGGAACCTTTGATGAGGATCTTGAGTCGATGGTGAAGGACTATCTGAATGACTCAACAGAGGTCTATGTTAATTCTGACCCATTGGCGTATTGGCATGGGAAAAAAGAAATGTGGCCACAGCTCACCAACCTGGCTTTAAACTACTTGTCTTGCCCACTCGCAAGTGTGTCTTCTGAACGGGTTTTCAGTGCTGCTGATGGCATTGTAACTCCCAAACGGAGCCGCCTCTCGCCCAAAAATGTGGAGAGGTTAACAATGATCAAGATGAATCAGCACCTCATACCACCAGATTTCAGAGTACGAGAAAGCGTGCCGGATGAAGAGGAGGTGGCCAGCAACATAGATGAGGGAATTTCTACTCTGTCAGGTGACACTGAGCTCACCCTGCCTGAATTCGCAGAGTATGATGACAAAGCCTTATTCTTATTCCTGGACCGTGATACCGAGCCCTGAAAATGAGACAACGAATCAATAACTTTTTTTTTCATCCTTATTCACTTTTATTCCTGTGTGTCTGTCTTTCTTTGTTGTGCACAGTTAATATATTTCAAACTTTAATCAGATAATCACAAAATCAAGCCCTTCAGCAGAACTGTCTTCACTGGTTTGCTAATTGATTTGAAGTTGCCGCAGTCTGCATTCCTCAGGTTCACAAGTTCAGAAGAACATGCTCCTCTATCCTCCTCCTCCAGACTCCTATTTCCATCAAACCAGAGGGCTGGTTTACGCCCAATGAAGAAAGACTCAGCACTTGTGGGGGTGTTGTTGTACCTCTTTGCAGGTGAGTTGACGGCTCTGGGGCCATTGCTGGGAAGCTCTAATACCGGATAAAAGTGTTTTGGACCAAATCCCAGGCGGAATTTTTTTTGTGTTTTTGATGACTTGCTTGCTTTTGAGGTGCTCTTAGGGGGGGTTCCGTCTGTTTGTGGGTGAGTTTCGTGGTCTGGGAGCACTGCTGGGACACTCTAATCTTGATTGCATTTGCTTTTCACGAAATCCGTCGTGGCAACCCCGACTTATGGCCTAGCTACGCAGCGCGTTTGGACCGAAGGCCGAGAAATATTGCAAGTATGAGATTTTGCTTTTGGCCTGTTTGGGGGTGTTATGCTTCTTGGCGGGTGGGTTGGCGGGTCTTGGGGCATTCCTGGGATGGTCTAATACCGGGTAGAAGTGGTTGGGACAAAATCCAGGCCGATTTTTTTTTGGCTATTTCTGACATTTTGCTCAATGTAGCATTTTCGGGGGCCTGTTTGGGGGGCTTCCTGGTGTTTGTGGGTGTGTTTCGGGGTCTGGGCGCACTGCTGGCTATATATACTTTACTTTGCAAGAGGTTTGAAGCAAATCCATGGTGGCAGAGGGGAGTTAGGGCCTAGCTGCAGAGCGCGCGCGGAGTGATTTGGGAAATTTGTGAAAAATTGACTAAGTCCCCATTTTTGTACTTTTGCTGTTTGGCTGTTTGGGGGTCTTCTACTCGTTTTCTCCTGGGTTGATGGCTCTGGGGCCATTGCTGGGAAGCTCTAATACCGGATAAAAGTGTTTTGGACCAAATCCCAGGCGGAAATTTTTGTGTGTTTTTGATGACTTGCTTGCCTTTGAGGTGTTCTTAGGGGGGGTTCGGTCTGTTTGTGGGTGAGTTTCGTGGTCTGGGAGCACTGCTGGGACACTCTAATCCTGATTGCATTTGCTTTTCAGGAAATCCGTCGTGGCAACCCCGACTTATGTCCTAGCTATGCTGCGCGTTTGGACCGCAGGCCGAGAAATATTGCAAGTATGAGATTTTGCTTTTGGCCTGTTTGGGGGTGTTATGCTTCTTGGCGGGTGGGTTGGCGGGTCTTGGGGCATTCCTGGGAAGGTCTAATACCGGGTAGAAGTGGTTGGGACAAAATCCAGGCCGATTTTTTTTTGGCTATTTCTGACATTTTGCTCAATGTAGCCTTTTCGGGGGCCTGTTTGGGGGGCTTCCTGGTGTTTGTGGGTGAGTTTCGGGGTCTGGGAGCACTGCTGGGACACTCTAATCTTGATTGCATTTGCTTTTCAGGAAATCCGTCGTGGCAACCCCGACTTATGGCCTAGCTACGCAGCGCGTTTGGACCGAAGGCCGAGAAATATTGCAAGTATGAGATTTTGCTTTTGGCCTGTTTGGGGGTGTTATGCTTCGTGGCGGGTGGGTTGGCGGGTCTTGGGGCATTCCTGGGATGGTCTAATACCGGGTAGAAGTAGTTGGGACAAAATCCAGGCCGATTTTTTTTTGGCTATTTCTGACATTTTGCTCAATGTAGCGTTTTCGGGGGCCTGTTTGGGGGGCTTCCTGGTGTTTGTGGGTGTGTTTCGGGGTCTGGGCGCACTGCTGGCTATATATACTTTACTTTGCAAGAGGTTTGAAGCAAATCCATGGTGGCAGAGGGGAGTTAGGGCCTAGCTGCAGAGCGCGCGCGGAGTGATTTGGGAAATTTGTGAAAAATTGACTAAGTCCCCATTTTTGTACTTTTGCTCTTTGGCTGTTTGGGGATCTTCTACTCGTTTTCTCCTGGGTTTGCGGCTCTGGGGCCATTGCTGGGAAGCTCTAATACCGGATAAAAGTGTTTTGGACCAAATCCCAGGCGGGAAATTTTTTGTGTTTTTGATGACTTGCTTGCCTTTGAGGTGCTCTTAGGGGGGGTTCCGTCTGTTTGTAGGTGAGTTTCGTGGTCTGGGAGCACTGCTGGGACACTCTAATCTTGATTGCATTTGCTTTTCAGGAAATCCGTCGTGGCAACCCCGACTTATGGCCTAGCTACGCAGCGCGTTTGGACCGAAGGCCGAGAAATATTGCAAGTATGAGATTTTGCTTTTGGCCTGTTTGGGGGTGTTATGCTTCTTGGCGGTGGGTTGGCGGGTCTTGGGGCATTCCTGGGAAGGTCTAATACCGAGTAGAAGTGGTTGGGACAAAATCCTTGCGGAAAAGCCTTTTGGCACTTTTTGTAACTTAGGGTTCGTTAGGGTTAGCCCTAGCAGCAGGATTGCATGTGTTTCGGGGTGTTCTAGATTTTTGCAACTGAGTTCTGGGGTCTTAGAGCACTCGTGAGAATGTGTAATTTTGGTTGCAAGTCATTTGAAGAAAATCCATGGTGGGAAAGGGGGGATTTGGCATAGTTAAAGAAAGCCTTTGCCACTATTCTTAACTTAGGGTTCGTTAGGGTTAGCAGTATTTCTATTGCATGTGTTTGAGTGGGGGGGATTTCGAGTCTTGGAGCGATGCTGGCTATGGCTACTTTTGCTTGGTTGCTTGCAAGTAGTTTGAATGCAATCCACGGTGGGTAAGGGGTAATTAGGAAGGGGGTACTTCGGCCTACTTTTACTTTCAAAGTAAGTTTTTTCACCAATTTTCTGCTAGGCCTCGTTTTTTGAGATTTGATTGGGGGTCTTCTACATTTTTGCGACTGGCTTTAGTAAGGGTCTGGGTGGGAGCACTGCTAGGAAGATCTAATTTTGTTCTAAAACACAGTTTACAGTACACCTAGCTTGAGGGGAAAGATCCGCTACATTAATTTGCCCCTACCTATTTATCCTTCAAAAGGTGACTCAGACAGAGTACGCACTTTCAAAAATATTGTACTGTCTACTAGGAAAATCAAATTGTGACTTTTTGCACTCCACAGCCTATATACCTTATATTTATTTATCAGTGGTGTTGTAATATTATATCACTTCCTGTTTTTCGTTGAATAATTACAGGCCGGGTTTCAGTCTCTGCAATGGGGAAAAAAGGATGGAGGAAAAAAACTAAGGGAGTTAGAGGGTTACTAGCTTGGCTCGCCCTCCAGTCATTAAAGTCAAAAAAAGGTTTCTGTTTCCAGATACCTGAGAGCCTTGCTAGAGGAAAAGACAGCCACTGCTCAATGTGGTTGGCTGTTGGGATAGTGTCTAATGTGTAACAAAGGAAAAATTGTTCCTTTTTTAGGTGTCCCCTCACTCACCGGGGTTGCCCCACGGTGACATGCTTCATCATTGGGGCCATCCCAGTCCTCTACGGGCTGGGGCGTGCTACGACTTGCGGAGTTACGTAGGAGCACTTAAATGGACTATGTGTGGTGCATGTGTATTTGTGGGGAGTGGACTATGTGATGAGTTAAAAATACCTGCCCAGTAGGTTACTAATAAACTTTATTCTGGCCTCTAGGTGGTAGTATTAAAAACGGGGTAGGGAGATAGGCTGTCCTAAACTTAATGTGTCCAGATGTACCTATCAACTCCTAAGTCGACATGTTTCGTGCATACCCCAAGCACTTCTTCGGGACTACACAGGGACCAGCCCTGTGTTCGCCACTCCTTACTCTGTCACTGAGATATTTACAAAAAAGGTTTTAAACTGCAGCAAACTCTGTTAAGTGCATGCATTTATACCTACGTATTTTGTTCCAAAAACACGTGGTTCCTGAAAGATAGAAAACAACTTTAAAATTCAAGGGGTGGTTGGCCCCATTAGTTATCACACACAGTTTCTTACAGAAGTGATGTATTCTGTGAATTAGGAAGCGAACTCATTGGCCGTGCTTTTTTCCATGCACAAAAACGTGATTGATTTCGTGCATTTTCGAACGTGGTTTTTAACATAACACCTATCGCAGTGTCACACCCATACATTCAACAGTCATACACACTCATACATACTTTCTTATGAGACCTAACTGGGCCCCATGGAGTCGGAGGGGTATCGGTATCCTCGCAACTCTGATGAGAAAGAAATGGAGTTGTTAAGTCACCCAGTACTGTTCGTTTTCTAGGCATTGTCTCCGTTTCAAAATCGGCATTCCTTCACGCCCTATTCTACTTACTTGTGCTCTGGTTACCTCCTGTATTCAGGCACCTACTCTGTTCTCCCTCCGGTCCGGATGTTAACGGACTGGAGGTTCCGTGTTGTTTAAATGCTGATGCCATTCGCGGTATCCCAGCGCTGTCGAGGGAACGCCCTTTGCGCACGCTAGAGCGTGTGTTTCCCTACCCGTGCCCCGTCTACGTGGCGGCCATCTTAGGGGTGTCGATCTTCGCTAATAGTCGGAATCAGGTTTTAATGTGACTATTAAAGCATTACTACACCTCTAAATCAATTTAGGGTGGTATACAAAGTACTTGCCATATTATCAGGGTTTTTACCCGCCATGTTCGAAAAAGTGGAAATAAGTTCAAAATTGAACCGGTTGAACTGGTTCACTAATGCCACCCTTCCAATGGGTATGGAGTGTTACCAATATCTCATGGTAGTTTTTAGCTGGTAAAATACGGTATTTTTAAGGGATCTTAACCTTCCAGTGGTGAATTCAGCCATACAGGATAATACTTCATCAGGGATTGTACTGTTATTGCCAAGAGATGGTAGGAACTATATACATGAGACTTCGTGAATTTCACATATCCTGGGTTTGGTTTTATAATGTTTACATGTGTCTTTTATGTAAACTGTCCCCAGGGAATGTCGTCATTCAATCCCATGATATGGGAGCGAAGTTTAAACACCCAGCGTTGCTCCTTTTCTAATAGTTTCTTTTCCATGTCAGCATGGGGTGGTTGGGTTTCCAGGACCACCCAGCGCATATCGTTGGGTGTGTGTGCTTTTTCCAAAAAGTGTGTTGTCATTTTGGTGTTCGAGTGTTTGCACCTAAAGTTACTGCGGTGTTCAACCATTCTGGTGTTAACCTTTCTGGTTGTCATCCCAATATAATGCAAATTGCACACACATGTGATCATGTAGACAACTCCTGATGTATTGCAGTTTGAAAACTGTCTTAACTCCCATTTGAGGCCTGTATTACAAATCACTTGTTTTGTGGTTTCAGTCAGGTGGCACACGCTGCAGTTGGAACATGGATGGTGTCCAGCTGGCAAGGGGTGCAGACGTCGGACTGGGCCTTCCATAGATCTAGGGCGTGTGTGCACCATCAAGTCTTTCAGGTTTTTCCCTTTCCGATGACTGAACATTGGTTGGGTGATGTTAAGACCTCCGCTGTTCAGAGTTCTCCAATGTTTTTTCACGATCTTTGTCACCTGTTGTGAGGCTACTGTATATGTAGTAATGCAGATGGGTCTTCTTTCCGATGGATTTGACGGTGGTTCCTTAGGTTTGGACTCCAACAATGCATCCCTGTGGTTATTGGATGCCCTTTTCTTAGCTTTCTGAACAATCTTTTTCGGGTACTGTCTCTGATATAGTTTTTCGCATAGTTCCTTGGCCTGCATTTCATAGTCACATTTTTCTGAACAGTTCCTTCTTAGTCTCAGGAACTGTCCAAATGGCAGGTTTTCACGGAGTTGGCGTGGGTGGAAGCTCTCAAAGCTAAGTAGGCAATTTCTAACCCTCTAACTCCCTTAGTTTTTTTCCTGACACGTTGCAGCGCGCAGCTGCGGGAGTCTTTTTTAGACACCTATATAGTGACACACACCCACGTTCCAGTCTGACACAAGTACCTACTGAAAAAGTTCAAGATGGCAGAGATCACAGGGCTCTCCTTTACAGAAGATGAGGCAGATAGAATAATAGCCTCCATGCTCCCCCATTCAAGCACTACCTACAAGGATACTAGTGAATCCCAACAGAGTTGGGATGAAATAACGGAACTTAAACGCAATCTAGTCAAAACCATAATACATGGGGTAATGATGAGTGAGTATCACAGGGCCAACGCAGCACCGCGCGGCCTGATAGTGAATAATGAACCTTTCATATTTCAAGATGACCTCATTTTTAAAAAAGATTGGTCACTGATAAGCTGGCATTGCACCAGGGACTGGCTAGTCCTCATTGTAAAGACCGCGGCACGCAGAGCTGAGGCGTTGAAGGTGCAGATCCAGGACCTGGAAGTTAAACTAAAAACATACCAATCACCGGCAGAACTTAAGAAAAGGCTGGACGAGCTAAACAAGTCAATGACTGAATTCGAGATATCCCTGAAAGACACTAAGTATACTAAATTTTACAAAGATAAAAAAACCTTTTCTCATGAAAAGGTGTACCCATACATTAAAGCCGAGTATGTACTTTCTGGGAGGAACCCAGGTTACAACAGTGACAGCGGAGCCTCAGACACAGGATCCGACTCCTCTGACAACAGTTATAATCGCAACCAACCGCGAAATAGACGAGGGAGAGCGGGGAGAAGAATGAACAGGGGAAACAACTGGCAACCCTACCAAGGACCACCACCGCAGTTCTTCTATGGACCCCCTCCTTTTCAGCAACCATACCCACAACAACCTTTCCCATTTTGGGATAATGCCCAGATGTCAGGAATACCACAACAGCCTTTTTTAGGGAGGGGCAAAAAACCAGGCCGAGGCAAAACCAGAGGGCAGCAAGTCCAATGGGCCCAACCTCTGGAAACCAACAGAACACACACAAGGAGCCAAGGACCGGTAACAACACCATCAACCAGCAACATCTAAGCCTAGTGGTAAACCTCTCTGACAAAATTTTGACACCAGTTCAGGAGAGAGTCTTAGAAAAAGGTTTGGGTTTTGTTCCGACCACAACCCTGGATAAATTCAAGCTGTACTGTGAACTGAAGGAATTTGTACGCAGCATAAAATTACAAGTCTTTTTCAAAGACAAACCACAACCTACAGGAACTACGAGTGACACAGGACTAAAGAAAAAATCATCTTTTACCCCCCCTACGAATAGCCTACCAGTTGAGGTACTGGCTTTTGAAAAGGCAATTTTGAAAGATGTAATGGATCTGGACACCAGGGCTTTGAATACATTTCATAATACCAGTAGAGCTGAAAAGGAAGCCATAGCTGAACTAGCCAACGATGCAACAATAACAATAAAACCAGCCGACAAAGGCGGGGCAATTGTTATACAAAACTCAGAAGACTATGAGACGGAATGCCTGAGATTACTGGCAGACCAAAGAAATTATGAGGTATTGAGGGCAGACCCAACAGAACGCCTAAGGATTGAGATAGCTGGGATGGTGGAAGAATGTCTGGTCAACGACTGGCTAACCAGAAAGGAGGCAGATTTCCTGGAAAACAAACACCCGAGGACCCCGTATTTCTATACTATCCCCAAAATCCACAAAAGGTTGGAAAAACCACCTGGAAGACCAATCGTCTCAGGCATAGGGTCAATACTTGAGCCTTTGTCCAAGTTTGCGGACGCTTTCTTGAGACCTTTGGTACAGAAGACAGTAACATACCTACAGGACACAAAATCAGTACTGTGCCTCCTAAAGGACCTACCTTTTGACCCCTCCACACAGATACTAATTGGTCTCGACGTGGAGAGCCTGTATACAAGCTTACCTCACAGAGAGACGCTACAGATCCTAGAGGATATCCTATTCGAAAATCAATGGGATTACAAAACACCTAGGCATGTAGTTCTAGAATGTTGCCACCTTGCCCTAA
This sequence comes from Lissotriton vulgaris, assembly GCF_964263255.1. Taxonomy (NCBI): domain Eukaryota; kingdom Metazoa; phylum Chordata; class Amphibia; order Caudata; family Salamandridae; genus Lissotriton; species Lissotriton vulgaris. The sequence continues at coordinate 31,465 of NW_028249337.1, forward strand.
CCGAGAACTTCTTTCTCTTCCAGGAAACTATATACAAACAGACCCATGGAACCAGCATGGGGAGCACATTCGCGCCGAGCGTGGCGGGACTGTATGTGCACTGGCTAGAGACAAAAAAGATCCTGAATACAGACAACCCCCATGCCACCAAAATCCAGATGTGGAGACGTTACATCGATGACGTCATCCTCATCTGGAATGGAACTGAGCAGGAAGCTGATGTGTTCCTTAACTGGCTGAATCACCAGGACCCTTTCCTGAAGTTCACCTCCACAATGAGCCGTGAACATTTAGTCTTCCTAGACCTAAACATTAAGGCGGAAAAAGGGACACTAATAACTACGACACATTTTAAGCCAACGTCTAGAAATTGCCTACTTAGCTTTGAGAGCTTCCACCCACGCCAACTCCGTGAAAACCTGCCATTTGGACAGTTCCTGAGACTAAGAAGGAACTGTTCAGAAAAATGTGACTATGAAATGCAGGCCAAGGAACTATGCGAAAAACTATATCAGAGACAGTACCCGAAAAAGATTGTTCAGAAAGCTAAGAAAAGGGCATCCAATAACCACAGGGATGCATTGTTGGAGTCCAAACCTAAGGAACCACCGTCAAATCCATCGGAAAGAAGACCCATCTGCATTACTACATATACAGTAGCCTCACAACAGGTGACAAAGATCGTGAAAAAACATTGGAGAACTCTGAACAGCGGAGGTCTTAACATCACCCAACCAATGTTCAGTCATCGGAAAGGGAAAAACCTGAAAGACTTGATGGTGCACACACGCCCTAGATCTATGGAAGGCCCAGTCCGACGTCTGCACCCCTTGCCAGCTGGACACCATCCATGTTCCAACTGCAGCGTGTGCCACCTGACTGAAACCACAAAACAAGTGATTTGTAATACAGGCCTCAAATGGGAGTTAAGACAGTTTTCAAACTGCAATACATCAGGAGTTGTCTACATGATCACATGTGTGTGCAATTTGCATTATATTGGGATGACAACCAGAAAGGTTAACACCAGAATGGTTGAACACCGCAGTAACTTTAGGTGCAAACACTCGAACACCAAAATGACAACACACTTTTTGGAAAAAGCACACACACCCAACGATATGCGCTGGGTGGTCCTGGAAACCCAACCACCCCATGCTGACATGGAAAAGAAACTATTAGAAAAGGAGCAACGCTGGGTGTTTAAACTTCGCTCCCATATCGTGGGATTGAATGACGACATTCCCTGGGGACAGTTTACATAAAAGACACATGTAAACATTATAAAACCAAACCCAGGATATGTGAAATTCACGAAGTCTCATGTATATAGTTCCTACCATCTCTTGGCAATAACAGTACAATCCCTGATGAAGTATTATCCTGTATGGCTGAATTCACCACTGGAAGGTTAAGATCCCTTAAAAATACCGTATTTTACCAGCTAAAAACTACCATGAGATATTGGTAACACTCCATACCCATTGGAAGGGTGGCATTAGTGAACCAGTTCAACCGGTTCAATTTTGAACTTATTTCCACTTTTTCGAACACGGCGGGTAAAAACCCTGATAATATGGCAAGTACTTTGTATACCACCCTAAATTGATTTAGAGGTGTAGTAATGCTTTAATAGTCACATTAAAACCTGATTCCGACTATTAGCGAAGATCGACACCCCTAAGATGGCCGCCACGTAGACGGGGCACGGGTAGGGAAACACACGCTCTAGCGTGCGCAAAGGGCGTTCCCTCGACAGCGCTGGGATACCGCGAATGGCATCAGCATTTAAACAACACGGAACCTCCAGTCCGTTAACATCCGGACCGGAGGGAGAACAGAGTAGGTGCCTGAATACAGGAGGTAACCAGAGCACAAGTAAGTAGAATAGGGCGTGAAGGAATGCCGATTTTGAAACGGAGACAATGCCTAGAAAACGAACAGTACTGGGTGACTTAACAACTCCATTTCTTTCTCATCAGAGTTGCGAGGATACCGATACCCCTCCGACTCCATGGGGCCCAGTTAGGTCTCATAAGAAAGTATGTATGAGTGTGTATGACTGTTGAATGTATGGGTGTGACACTGCGATAGGTGTTATGTTAAAAACCACGTTCGAAAATGCACGAAATCAATCACGTTTTTGTGCATGGAAAAAAGCACGGCCAATGAGTTCGCTTCCTAATTCACAGAATACATCACTTCTGTAAGAAACTGTGTGTGATAACTAATGGGGCCAACCACCCCTTGAATTTTAAAGTTGTTTTCTATCTTTCAGGAACCACGTGTTTTTGGAACAAAATACGTAGGTATAAATGCATGCACTTAACAGAGTTTGCTGCAGTTTAAAACCTTTTTTGTAAATATCTCAGTGACAGAGTAAGGAGTGGCGAAAACAGGGCTGGTCCCTGTGTAGTCCCGAAGAAGTGCTTGGGGTATGCACGAAACATGTCGACTTAGGAGTTGATAGGTACATCTGGACACATTAAGTTTAGGACAGCCTATCTCCCTACCCCGTTTTTAATACTACCACCTAGAGGCCAGAATAAAGTTTATTAGTAACCTACTGGGCAGGTATTTTTAACTCATCACATAGTCCACTCCCCACAAATACACATGCACCACACATAGTCCATTTAAGTGCTCCTACGTAACTCCGCAAGTCGTAGCACGCCCCAGCCCGTAGAGGACTGGGATGGCCCCAATGATGAAGCATGTCACCGTGGGGCAACCCCGGTGAGTGAGGGGACACCTAAAAAAGGAACAATTTTTCCTTTGTTACACATTAGACACTATCCCAACAGCCAACCACATTGAGCAGTGGCTGTCTTTTCCTCTAGCAAGGCTCTCAGGTATCTGGAAACAGAAACCTTTTTTTGACTTGAAAAAAGGATGGAGTTAGGCTTCACATTAGCGAGCCACAATTCAGCATCAGGCAGGCAGTGGACAGGGTGTCTTCTGGTGACCAACATCGATGGACGAAGCGTCGACTGCAATGGAGGAGTGCCGCTAATAAGAGGATTTTTTTTCTGCAGGCAACTTACTTACCACTTCCAACAGGACAACTACAACAACATAGATACAGTATCCCTTGCCTTTTTCTCTGACTGTGACTGCATTTCTTGGATCTCTCTCTGCTTCTAAATTGATCCCTTAACACATCACTTAGTCCACTCCACTATCACATCTGCACCACACATAGTCATTTGTAAGTGCTCCTACGTAATTCGCAAGTCGCAGCACGCCCCAGCCCGTAGAGGACTGGGATGGCCCCAATGATGAAGCATGTCACCAAGGGGCAACCCTGGTGAGTGAGGGGACACCTAGAAAAAAAGCAATTTCTCCTTTTCTATCTACTATACCTTCCAGACCAACCCCATTGAGTGTTGTTGTGAATGGATTTATAGTGACCAGCAAGGCTCTCGGGTATCTGGCTACAGAGACCTTATGTTGAATATCGTTATGAATAATTCCACACACGCCCTGTACTGTCGCATTCTTTCTTCCACAGTTGTCGAAAGTACTACTTACTTTTCACTGACATGCATGCAGTAGTGCATGCACTTTCAAAGCTTGATGGATAGGTTTGTACCCAAAGAATTGTTTATGTTCAATTGTTTGTCTATGCTGTGCTTTTTTTACAGGGTGTCTTCTGGTGACCAACATCGATGGACGAAGCGTCGGCTGCAATGGAGGAGTGCCGCTAATAAGAGGATTTTTTTTCTGCAGGCAACTTACTTACCACTTCTAACAGGACAACTACAACAACATAGATACAGTATCCCTTGCCTTTTTCTCTGACTGTGACTGCATTTCTTGGATCTCTCTCTGCTTCTAAATTGATCCCTTAACACATCACTTAGTCCACTCCACTATCACATCTGCACCACACATAGTCATTTGTAAGTGCTCCTACGTAATTCGCAAGTCGCAGCACGCCCCAGCCCGTAGAGGACTGGGATGGCCCCAATGATGAAGCATGTCACCAAGGGGCAACCCTGGTGAGTGAGGGGACACCTAGAAAAAAAGCAATTTCTCCTTTTCTATCTACTATACCTTCCAGACCAACCCCATTGAGTGTTGTTGTGAATGGATTTATAGTGAGCAGCAAGGCTCTCGGGTATCTGGCTACAGAGACCTTATGTTGAATATCGTTATGAATAATTCCACACACGCCCTGTTCTGTCGCATTCTTTCTTCCACAGTTGTCGAAAGTACTACTTACTTTTCACTGACATGCATGCAGTAGTGCATGCACTTTCAAAGATTGATGGATAGGTTTGTACCCAAAGATTTGTTTATGTTCACAATTGTTTGTCCATGCTGTACTATTTTTTCTTGTCTCCCAAAACCTTTCCCAAAAACCCCCGTACCCATCCATTTTTCAAACCCTAACCCTCTTCCCCCGGGCTGTGTGGTTTTGATTGATGTGTGACTAAATTACAGCAATAAATCCACACACTTGCTGGGGAGGATAAGGTGATAGCAACAGGCTGGTGAAGAAATCCGAGGATATATTCTTACTCTGCTTGACAAAGACCCATGGCTAATGTCAAAGAACTTCAACCGAATGAGTAGTTATACTTTACCATTTGTTAGGCTACAATGTGGCACTGTTCTAGTGTACTTCTGTCACCTGCTATATTCTCAGTTGTACCGTTGAATTGCTCAGGAGGACAAACCAGATTTAATTTTCTTTTTTTTCATAGGCATGCAACTGCCACTGTGTCACACCACTAGTACCACTGCTATGAGGAAATTTTATCCGACCAAGATTGCCAACCTTATTCGCTGTTTGCCGTGGAGCCAGCCCTGGGTCTAGCCCTACTTTCAAACACAAATTACAGGTAAGATAAGCGTTTGGTGGTTTAGGGTATAATGAAGTATTAGTAGGAGAGACGAGAGACTGACGAAGTACTACTAAAGTCCTAGGACTCTTGGATTCACTTCACTTACTCTGTGAGAGGCACTTAGTGTTGAAAACATTTGGGCATTTACACTTAAAGGAAGAAAATGGAACTAAACTTTCAGGAAAACAAAGTCACTGTTAAACCCCCACCCACCAGGCAAGCAGTAAGAAACGGGTATGCTCAGATAAAGTTTGAAAAAGTATATTTATATCCCTAACACTGTGGTTCCCAAAGTGTGCGCCGCGGCGCCCTGGTGCGCCGTGATGAGCAGCCAGGGGCGCCGCGCCGCCATGCAGGAAGTAGGTGATATAAATTGCAGACCAACATGCGGAGGGGGGTTTAAAATACCACCTTCGGAATGGTTTTGCCCAGCACACTGCGGCCATACGCTTCCGTACGTACGCACACATTTACACGTTGTACATAAGCTGTGTAGGCTCACCATTACTGCCTTAGCAAGCTTGGAGCGTCGGAGAAACGTTGCTGGTGACACCCGTGTTGTGCCCTGCCCTGCCGTGCCTCGCTTGACCCTGTTCAAATCGGTAAGTAAGTGTCGCAGACGAATGCAGGAATGTAGGAATGTCTCATCATAATGCTTTTTAATTTTTCAATCGTTTGAACAGTAGTGTAGTGGCGCGCGATTTCACTGAGCTCCTCATGAAAGCCCTTCGATTTTGCTGGTAAGGTGAGATTCATGCCAAGCTTTAAAAGCGAGCTAGATGATCAGAATTGTGGCTTTTCAAAGTCTTTTTCCAGCTTGTCTTCCTTGTACCCGTGTGTTCTCGGCTTTTCAGTGAGAGATAGTGTGAAGGGAGTTTTATAATGGGAAGCCCGAAGGTGTCAGAGCGCTTCACAATAGGAACAGTAATGATAAATGTGAAAATTACAAGTGACCAAATTACAAAACCAAACGTTAAGTTACATGAGGCAGTAATATGAGCAAACAAAATACAAGAGGTAGCAAAAGGTACATTATAGGGGGCGCACGGTGGCAGCTCTGGGGGGGGGGGGGTGTTAAATAGTCCAAAATTAACCAGGACAGGTGGGAACAAAGCAAAGCACACACAAATGAAACATCTGTATTTTGCAGTCATGACTGCACCCTTGCAGCTTTCCACTGATGGGTTTCCAAAAATGTATTTGCAAAAACTCCGGGTAAAAAGGCAAAACAACAGAGTCAGGTGCTTTAATGCTACCTTCATGGAGTGGAGCTCAGAATTTGGAGGTATTTACCACTTCCAGTAAATACCCGATCCTCATCTTCCAGTATTTGCAGGTGCATTAAGTGCCCCACCCTGTGCCACCCTGCTCAAAATCAGGGCATCATTATATGTAATTTCACCTCACATGGCTATCGTGAAAGTGCTGCACAGGTCAGGCACTTGTGGGCCTACTTGGAATGCCCGAAGATGTCAGAACGCTTCACAATAGGAACAGTCATGATAAATGAGAAAATTACAAGTGACCAAATTACAAAAGCAAAAGTTAAGTTGCACGAGGCAGTAATATGAGCAAACAAAATACAAGAGGTAGCAAAAGGTACATTACAGGGGGGAAAAGTGACATGTGTGCAAGTTGCAAAAACGTACAAACTACAAGTAGAGGTATAATACTGCAATAAATGGCAGACACTCGAGCACAAGAACACATTGGGAAGGCACTTCCATAGTCATGGAGAAAATAATTTTTTGTACTGGAAGGTCTTCCTTAAGATAATAGAGAGGGCGTGAGTTACATTTCGAAGTGTCTTTGAAGGAGGAGAACTTTGAGGTCAGTTTTGAGGCCTGGGAGGAGGTGGTGGCTCCCGAACACAAGCAAGAAAAAATTGGTTTTCTCTGAGAAAAAGGCCCCCAAGCAGGGCGAGTTTGTCACTCCCTGGTGAAACTAGTGACGGGTAAACGGAGTGTGGCTGATCCAGGGGCCACCATGTCCCAGGGCGCCTCCATGCATATTTTGTTACTAATATCATTATAATACCTTCATTGCGTCCCAATTACTTTACGGAAGACAACAGGAAGTACTCCCGAGGTCGGGGTTACATCCCGCCCACTGGTTAAAAAAAAATAAACGGTGGGGAGCCACGGCCAACTGCTGATTAGGTCAAGGGAGCCACGGGTCAAAAAAGTTTGGGAACCACTGCCCTAACAAAATAATCTCCCGCAAGACCCTCCCTAACCCCAACGATTGTCCTTCAAAAGTCCCCAAAAACCCAACTCCCAATTCCCACCCCCCAAAAGTCTCTAAAAAAGGGGCAAGGGACACTATGGGTGGATGCTGTCTACTTTTTGGGCCAGGGCATCATGCTCTTGGCGGAGCAAGGCGTGCTCTACGCGGAGCCCCTCCAACTCGTTTGAAAAGTGGTGGAGCTCCTGATGGAGGCGGGACACCATCAGGGTACTGCGGCGCAGGCGTGCCTTCAATGCCTTGCAGGTGCAACGGCTGTGAGAGGAAGCTGTTGTCCTTGCTACTCGGCGGTGGCGTTTGGCTTTGGCAGCCCGGCTCAGTCTGGGTGGACCACTGTGCTGGGTGGCAGCCCGTGGGGGCACGGAGGCCGATGCAGACGACATAGTTGTTGTGGTCGACTGCACACTTTCTTCGTCCTCCAGGGCCACCAGCCGCCGATATTCGGCCACAGTGGCATCGATCCTCCGTTGCCGGGCCGCTCTAGCCAGCTCCTTCCTCCTTGTTCGTTTGGAAGGAGAACCTATATAAAGAAAGAAAGACATAGTCTGTAGCCAATGCTCTTTAAGATTAACTCAATCATTCAGCAGAAATTTGTGTTGCACTACAACTAGCAACTTGCAAGCGCATTACATAACTAATGAGGCCAGTATCTATCTAACCTCACACTTCTTCATCCTTGCTCTAACATTAGTGGGAGTTTAAGGAACAAATTCTACGAGCACTATGGACTTCCATTGGAGTCGACTATGAAAGCACACCAGTCTTATTCTTATTCTTGTCTCTTGTTTAGGAAAATTGGTACGTTATATTCTGCAAGCCGGCATAATGCCAGCGCAGTAAACTTGCACCCGAGAAAAAGAGACGCACGCCATGAGGAGTGACCTAGACTTGCGTTGCGTTACTGTACCCGTCCAGTACATGCAGGTGGTGAAGCTCTTACTTTTCTATTACGGGTGGCACTGAGAATACTCTGTTACAACTCAAGGGCTACTGCTTAATTAATTTAACTTTCACCCTACAGTGGAAATGAGTACTAGAAATGGAAAATTGAAGAAGATAAATAATCGGATTATCTATCACTTCACATGGGATGTTTTTACTTATATATGGGATGACTTTAGGTGCTTTTCTTTTTATTAAGTGACCAGTGATACATCCACACATGAATGACTGAGTACTACTAAACTTATTAAGAGAGGTAGGGAGTGGCCACCCTAATAACCGGATCTATGCTGTGCTTGCAATACAAACTACTGCTACTATTGATGGTAGTATTTGGACAAAATTAAAACTTCTTTTCCTTGCCTTTCCTACACTGGAACGGACGTGCGGGTGCAGTGTTACATGCTCTTCAAAGTTACACTTAGTTCATCCACTGACCGTCTACTCTCTGTAGATCATGGGTACTCACAAACTTTCTCTCAGGGGCTAAATTTACAGTGTAGTTTGTGGCAGAGGGCTGCACTGGTGGGGGCGGAGTCAGAGGGGGCGGGGCTAAAGCAAAACGAAAACTTGTGACCATGAGGTTGCACACAGGTCCCTGCAGCAGATGCCTTCATCCACTGAGCCACCAGACCCAGCATTTACATACATCTCTCTCCCTCCTGCTCTCCCTCCTGCCCTCCCTCTCCATCTCTCTCTCCCTCCTGCCCTCCCTCTCCCTCCCCCTCTGTCATCTCACTGTGTGTGTGTCTGTCTGTGTCAGCCTTCAGCCCGGGCTGAGACAGCTTCCTCAACGCGCACACACAGACAGCCACAAAAAAAGTACTTAACAGGTCTTTAAAAGACCATTAACATATTATTGAGGCTTTGTTTGTTGTAGCGCCCCTGCATCTCCACCCTGACAATCACTGCTTGCCCGGCCCCACAGAGCAGAGGCTTTGTTCTATTTCACCTCTTTGTGGCCCTGCATTTCCACTCTGCTCTGTGGGGGCCGGGGGAGCAGTGATTGTCTGCAAGGTCTGCACACCGCCAAGGAAGGCTTGCCGGGCCGCCACCGGCCCGCGGGCCGTACTATGAGTATCCCTGCTCTAGATACACATATGCTATCTAAGAGTCAGATAGTAGCATGATCCAGGTATATGGACACATACAGTTTCTGTGTCACCCACCCAGGCTGTTGTCCTTCCACCAATCATTGCTTCATCATTCACCCAGCCATGCATCTCATATTCTTTCCTTCCCAGCCACGTCTTCAATCTCAATAAGTAAGGAATATATAAGAGCTTACCTCTGCCAGCCACCACCACCGTCTGAACTCTCACAGCCGGCACTGGAACCGCCGCATCCTCCCCTGAGGAATTGCCCTCCGCCTCCGTGTCGAGCACCACCACCACCTCCGCGTTGGCCCCGCCACCTGATGTTCCACCTACAAAGTACATTTAAGAATGTTAGAATAAACCACTCACTAGTATTTGGTCAAGGAATGAAGACATGTGAAAACAATGTAATGCAGCACTTTTTGGCACAACTGATGAATGCTGGCTTTTTAACACGCACCATTTTTTTCCACACAGACAGAAGATGGACTTCTAACAACAAGATCAAGTTGAAACAAGGTGAGAGCTCGGCTCGACCACAAGAAATGTCTTCAATTAATCGTCAGCACTAACCACTTTTACATTCTCGGTTAAACGTTTCGTTTTTTAATTATGACTTCATTTTAATAAATGTGTTTACTTTTAATAAAGCTTTTAAACTTAGAGAGACTCTGTGTTTTTTGGTCCAGAGTGACTAGAGTGACTGAGCGAAAGGTTTTGCAATTTTTGCAAGCATGAGTCCGTGCCTCTGACACTTCTTGACTCTGACTCCGTACTCTTCAGCTACGTTGGATAATAATCATCATTGGGGATCAATGATCGATGAATTCGGGAGGTAAATGACTGTGCTACACTATGTAGTAGTCAGTCAGTAAGGACATTGGTGGTTCAAAGTCTGTTATCACAGAGGTATGTGGAAACTCTAACAGCGCCTATTATAATTCATAAGCAATGCACTATTTATTGTCCATAGTTCTGTTTCTGCAGAAGAATTGTCTGCGCCACTGTAGTGGTATGGATTGTTCTCCTATCCAAACCAAAAGGTAGTATCTTATTATTTCTTGGTGGTCATTCACATTTTATAGTTGGGAATTTTCAAAGCAGATAGAACACTTCAAAAGACATTATGGGCAATCCCAGAGGACTGCACTAAGTTGATAGAGCTATTGCTGACTAGAATGGGAGTTTCGCCAACCGTGCAATCTTAGTTAGCTACACAGACAGACTAATAAGAATAATCTAGTAATACCACAGGGAGTCATAGTAGAGGCAGGATAAGAATTTAGATACAGTCTACAAGAAGATCAAAGACGATTTTGAAAAAATCAAATGAGGAACGCTAGGAAAAATAGGTACTAGTCTAAAATGAAAACTTACTGGGGCCAGCAAAGGAGCCCTCGCCTGCCCGATCCTGGCCCTGTTGAACAGCATCCGCCGCCTGCTGCTCCTGTGTCCTCCCCTCGCCCCTGGGGGGAGCTGACGTACAACATGAAAGAAAGAACAGAAAACATGGATGATTGTTGCTTGTCAATGTCAACCAAATCAAACATTTCAAAAGAACAATAACAAAATATTTCCGCGAAATTATATTGATTAGGGTTACTTTTCATTTATTTGCGGACCTGTGACTTCAAAAGTCACGTAACTCACTAAACAAAGTACTGAAAGGTTCACCTAGGACTAGAAGGCAGCAGTCCACAGGCAAGACGCAAAGTGACAGACAAACTCCATTGTGATTTCAGTCAGATCAGTGACAACACTAACAGTTGCCTGCTACATTACCAGTCATTTAAATAGTCAAACTATCAATCCACCGCCACTATTTTTCTTAATGTCAGGGCTACAAAGGAAGGGGCAGATTTAAGCCCCTTGCGGCTCTTTTGCTCCGTTCTTGCGTGACTTTTGTGACGCAGCAGCTAAACAAAAAAGGGCGCCATGGTGCGGCGTATAATATTATAACAACGTGATGCATTTGGGAGATGCATCCCGTTATAAAGCCCTGCGCCATCAGGGGGCGTTCTGGCGCAAGGGAGGGCATTCCTGCGCTGGAACACATCCTAAAAGTGGCTGAGGGAAATCTACAAAATTTCAATCAGTCACCTTTAGGACAATGATGCGTCACACAAACCCTGCACCTGCTTGAAGCAGACGTACGGCTTGACCCAGCATTGGGGAGATAGGGTACCCCAGAGCATTGCTGGAGCTGCGCCATCGTTGCGACGCAACTCCAGCAGTAAAGCTGTGGTGACGTTTTGGGCCCATGGTGCGCCGCATTGCAAATACGGCGCACCATGTTTGGTGGTGGTAGCGGGCCGCACAATTAATGGCGCATCCCTGCTACTTTGCAGAGATGCAACGGTAATTGCAATTCTGCCCCTTAGGGGCATACTTACTTACGCGTTCTGGCGCATCTCCAGAGATGCGCCAGATCAAATGCGTCACGCAAAACTACCCTTGCGACACGGCAGATGCGCCTCATTTACAATGCGGCGCGCCCTGGCGCAAGGGTAGGCACTTGCGTGACGCATCTCGTCACGTAAGAGCGGCGCATCGCTGGAGTCACGTCGCCAACGCAATGCAACTCCAGTAATGCTCAGGGCCACCCAATACTTAACATGCTGTGTCAGTCCTTTCGCCTGCTTCAAGCAAGCAATTGAATTGACGTAGCAGCGTCGCAGAAGTGCCTGCGTTAAATCTTGTAGATTTCACGCAGGCAATTTTGCGAGGCGCACAGCCGCCGGACCGCCCACCCTGCGTACTAGGAACGCACCCATTGTGGTGCAGGCCCATGGCATTATAACGTGACGCATCTCCCTAGATGCGTCATGCTGTAAATGACTCGCAGGGATGCGGCACGTTTACGCCGCTGTTGCGTCACGCAAGGCAACGTAAACGTGGCGCAAGGGGCTTGTAAATGTAATCTGCCCCCTAGTGTCTAGCATTACGCAGTTCTGTAAAGTACACTCATACATAATAGTTACTCAGGCCAATGAGACCACAAAATAGAAAACAAATAAGCATAGTAGCAACGCCACTGAGAAGGAGAGCAGTACACCTGAAATGCACAGAAGATTTTGAAATATAATTTAACTACAATGTAATCGTCATCAGCGGCATTATTGGCTTGCTCCATGTAAAAAACAAATATTTGCAATACAACAACACAGAGCAGGAGAAAACATCATAGTAGTGAGTGATGAAATGGCTACTACTACTCACCAAGCCCGGGGATCTCCAAGCCGAGCTGGTCCAGCAGGTCGCGCTCCCGGTCCAGGAGGTCCGTCCAGCGATGGGTGACCTGGCTGTAGGTGCGCTGGACCCGTAGAGGTGGGATATGGCCCAGCACACCTTCTCCCACCGCTTCCGGCACTCCCGCATGTTGTAGCCGCCGGCTGCGATCCTGCCGCCTCCCGCGATGGTCCTGGGCAGGCGGCGCTGGACGAAGTAGACCAGCGCGCCCACTTCCTCCGGGCTGAAGATCTCCCATCGCATCACCTGCTCCCCCCTCAATCGACCGCATGGTGTCCTGGCACGGGGTCCAGGACTCCTCCTCCCCGCCGCCGCTGCCGCCCTCAAGTGCCTGGGCAGCTTCACGGCGCCTGGCTTCACCATGGTCTGGGCAGGTAAGTTAGGAAGTAGAAAATTAGGAAGGAATAGGATAGGGAAGAAGAAAAGAAAAGAGTTTAAAAAAGTAGTTTAAAAGTAAAGAAAAATAGCAGAAAAGACAAAAATATACAGCTAGGAAAAGAGAGGGATAGATAAGAAGCAATATCGTTAAAAAAAAACTGAAAACAAGCAAAGGATGGCAAAGATAGCAAGAGGATTAAACACCATGCCCAGACACAGGTAATGAATGAAAAACAAGATGGCCGGCGCCCGTTCACGAGCGCGAAAGTAAGTTCGCGCGAGATTTTCCTCGCGATCTCGTGCGAACCTCTACTCGCAATGCGCTTACTGCGCGAGATTATACATAGCGGGCGGAAACGGAAATACGTCACGCAAACAAAATGGCCGCGCCCGTACTCGACCTTGGGGTAAATTCGCGTGTCGAGCTGCAAGTGGCTCGCGAATACTGCAAAAAACTCGCGAAACAACAAGCCGCAAAAAAATAAAAAGCTCATTCGCACGAATTGGCGGCTTCCGCGGTCGGTTTCGCACGACGCCGCGCCCCACGAATAGCGCGAAAAAAACGAAAAACGATTTTTGCAAAAGCAAAAGCAATGAGCAGGTGCAAAAGGTCAACCTCATGATTTGTAACGATTCCCTGTAGTGCTTCCTGAGGGGGCCCTCCAGAATTCGGTTGCCTGCTTGCAACTATTGTGTGACCCTGCTCTGACCTTAACTGTATGCCACAAAGGTCCTGATTTACAGCTAAAGGAGCAGACAAGCAGGTGCCAGGCTGGAACTTCAAATTCTTTCAGTGACACATTAATTAGCCCCTAATTCATTATTGTCAGTTGGGGCAGGGCAGGTGTTGTTAATAAACTAACCCCAAATTAATTCATGTCAGTTCAAGCAGGGCAGGTGGGCTTACTTTTCCCCCCCATCTTCTACAGTCAGTGATGATGAACCAGAGGGTGGCATTGATGTAACAGAGGGTGGCATGGGTCAAAGTAAGAGAGGGTGCCAGTGGTGAAACAGAGGGTGCTGGGAGGCTGTGATGATGAACCAGACGTAGAAACAACATAGTCGCGACCGTTGCGAGCCGACAAGTAAATTCGCAATTGCGAACTAGTACCAAATCCTCGCGAACTGGCAGAAACACTTGCAAACACAAAAAAAAAAAATCCGCAAATTCGCGAGAATTCGCGGATTTTGCGGATTGCGAATTCGCAAATCCGCAAAATTCGCGAACGCGAGATTCGCAAAATTCGCCCATGCTTACATGGCACCCGAAAGGTATATGTTTGGTTAAGCATATATTTGATGGTACGTCTCCCTCTTCCTTTCCCCAATTTCAATCTACATTTCAATGTCCTCGCTCCTTTTTCCCGAAATTTTCTCTTTTAATGTCGATAATACTAGACACTTTTTACTCTCTTCCATCTCTCTCTCCCCCTGTTCCCCCAACTTCTCTTCTGCATATTCTTCTTTTGCTCCCCAAGGCTTCTCTTATCTATAAGTATTTTTCGGCTCCTAATCTAGGGCGTGCTAAGACCAAATTGGAACTCTTTGGGAATCCGATCTGGCATGTGAATGGACTGTTCCTGTTTGGGGCCAACTTTGGTCTCGTTCTCTTATGCGCTTGCTTCTCTCACTCAATCAATGTTTTTTCTCTATCACAGACTTTATCTTACCCCTCTATCTTTAGCTCGTTTTTCTCTATCCAATGATAGTAATTGCTGGTCTTGTGGCTTCTCCGATGCTGACCTCAAGCACCTTCTTTTTCTTTGTCCTCTAGTTTCCACCTTCTGGGAGGAAAGTTTGGTCCTATATTTCTCGTATATTTGATATCTCTATTCATTATTCTATCCCTCTCCTTTTTGCTGGGAGCATGTCTGATTCTTTAGATCTTTCCCCTCACCCTAAAGGTCTTTTTGACATTATGATTGCTTTAGCTTTCCAACATATTACACTTCACTGGAAAACACTCAAAGATCTCTCTACCCAACATTGGTGGAACACCATATGCCACTTTCATTGTCTTGATATAGCTTTTGCCTCTTCTTGTACACCCAAATTAAATAGGGATTTTTTCTGTTTACCTTTGACTGTTTATTTAGATAGCTTGGCGTCAACATTAAATTCTCGATCAAATGTTGCAAATGTTAAACCTCCTTGAATATATCCTCTGTTTCTTTTGATCTCCATAATTTACTGTTTTTTTAATAGTTATATTACGTCGTTTGAGATTGCCTTTTTCCTTATTTGATGTTACAGTTACTATTTGCCTCATGTTCTATGCTCCATTAGTTTGAATTTCCCCCCTTTCTCTCTTCCCTTCCCCCCTTATAATCCTTCCCAAAATATTTAAATAGCTTTCTCCTCTGTTTTTTGCACTCCAGTCTGCTATCGTTATATTACTTGTTATATATTGATTCTTCGCATTACTGGTTTATTGATGCATATGTATTTCTTTCAATTAAAGCTTTTTAAACATAAAAAAGAGGTGATGCATAGTGGATGATGGACATTTATATGACTTCAAACACTTAGCACACTTATGTAATATTCTTTCAGCTGTAAACTATTTTAAAATTAGCTTACAATCATGGCAACATTAATGTTTAATGTTCACAACATTTCTTATTGCCTTAGAAATGGACAGTCACCATAGTGGTCTTCAGCAACAAGACCTCACCATGGGATTCCATCTGGAGGCCGTCAGAACTAGGACCATCACCCACACCCATAGACCACGCAAGACATCTAGTGATCATCCTAGATGACATGCTCAAGGTGACATTTCATGTCAACGCAATGTGCACCTTCTGCTTCCACATCCTTCACAAGCTGTCAAAGATCTTCAAATGGTTGCCTCAGAACACCAGATGGACCGTCACCCAAGCACTCATCACCAGCAGGCTGGACTACGGCAACACTCTCAATGCAGGAGTCTCCAAACAACTCCTCAAAGACTTCAGACCATCCAAAACTCATCTGAAAGACTCATAATCGACTTCCACGCTGCTCCCACATCACACTGTACCTCAGGAAGCTTTACTGGATCCCCATTTCAAGCACAGCCAATCCAAACATCTCATGCACATACACAAAGCCCTACACAGCACAGGGGCAGAATACCTAACAGCCTCATACACTTTCACCAACCCGCCAGACATCTATATTCTGCCTCAGGCTCACTCACACATACTCCACGCATCCGCAAAAGCAAAACTGGAGGTCGCTCAACCATTCTCCTACATCGCACCCAAGACATGGAACGCTGTTTAACATCTACATGGCACCTCTCGCCCACGTCGCCCGACTGCCCAACCTCAACATCATCTCCTATGCCGATTACACCCAGCTGTTCCTCTCGTTCACCAAAGACACACACACCGCCAAAACCAACCTCCACGAAGGAATGAAGGCCGTCGCCAAATGGATGCAGAACAGCCGACTGAAGCTGAACTCAGACTAGATGGAGGTCCTCATCCTCGAATCCACCCCTTCGGCCTGGGATGACTCCTGGTGGCTTACCACACTGGGAACAGCTCCAACACCCACCACCCACGCATACAACCTAGTGGTCATCCTCAACTCCACCCTCTCCATGGCTAAGCAGGTCAACGTTGTCTCTTCCTCCTGCTTCAACAACTTCCGCATGCTCTGCAAGATCTACAAGTGGATCGCTGCCAAAACGAGAAGAACAGTCACCCAGGCCCTCGTCAGCAGCAGTTTAGACTACGGAAACGCCCTCTACACAGGAGCCTCAGCCAAACTCCTGAGATGGCTGCAACGCATCCAGAATGCCTCTGCACGCCTGATCCTCGCCATCCCTCGCTGCAGCCACATCACACCCTCCTGAGAGACCTGCACTGGCTCCCCGTCAACAAGAGGATAACCTTCAAGCTCCTCACCCACGCACACAAGGCACTCCACAACACCGGACCAGCGTACCTCAACAGACGACTCAGCTTCTACACCCCCACCCGCCAGCTCCGCTCCGCCAGCCTCGCCCTCCCCACAGTCCCCCGGTCCCCCGCATCTGAAGAGTGACCTCCGGCAGCAGATCTTTCTCCCACCTTGCCTCCAAAACCTGGAACACCCTCCCCACCCACCTACAGCAGACCCAAGACCTGCTGATCTTCAGAAGACTCCTCAAGACCTGGCTTTTCGAGTAGTAGCTGCATCCCCCACCCCCAGCGCTTTGAAACACTCATGGGTAAGTAGTGCGCTTTACAAATGATAGGATTGATTGATTGATTGAACGACCTCTGTCAACACATCAGAGCCTTCTCCTCACATATTGAGAACCACAAGATGCTCAAGACCTAGCTCTTCATTTAAGCACCTCCGGACCAAACAACTGCACACCGTGTCCAAGTGCCTGGATACCCTCTCAGGTGATTAGCGTTCTATACAAATCAAAATAACATAACAGTGTTCGGTGTGTACTGATGTTGAGGTTGTAGTGCCTTCAGCTTTCACTATCAACACACATAGATGCCAACCTCACATGTATCAGGCTCAGGAGATTGGGTCAAAGTGATTTAGGCACCACATTTTCCACAAGGGACTTAATTAAGAAGGTAGTCAGTCTTAGTTGTGAGTTGTACATATGTAACACACTCAGAAGTATAAACAGGATATCAAACTTAGTACACAGTTGAAATAAATCAGTGGAAGGTAAAAATAGAACACACAGAGAAGGGAAATATATTCAGAAAAATTTATATTTACTCATGGAACATAAGATTGGGGAGACAAATACAAAAAGTGAATTAAAGCAATAATTATGAACAGAGATAAGCAATAATTTCTCTACAGTTCAGAACTGAAAACATCAACTCCTGGTGGATTTAACACACAACCAAAATTAATTAATAAAGAATGGTTGTGTGTTTGTGCCAAAGCAACGTTACTGGAGATGATGGAAGTGTTGACGTTTCGGTCTAGAGGGCAGTCGTCATGTAGATCATCATCAGGACAGAATATTTCATTGCTGAAAATACTCCCTGAAACTTCCAAAATGCGCCGTAATTAGATGGCAGTGGACGGCAAATAAATGTGGAGCACGATATCGAATAGAATCTTTAGTGTGGATTAATGGGAACACATCAGTTGGCCAAATCTCGGGTAGCACTCAATTTGAACAGTGTAACACAGTCGTCTTTGAAACGATCTCTCGGGTGGCGTCCTATGTCTGTTTGATATCCTGTGGATACTTCTGAGTGTGTTACATATGTACAACTCACAACTAAGACTGACTACCTTCTTTATTAAGCCCCTTGTAGCATACTTTGAACTTAACTTTACAGTGCCCAAGCCTACAAGGGTTGATTGGGTTTTCCCCTGCTTATAACACATTTTCCACAAGACACCTCTGTTTTAGTAGTAGAAGTAGTAATAGTAGTAACTCAGCTTATAAAGCGCCTGGTTACACTAGCCAGTGTGTCCCCGCGCTGTACCGCTGAGGAACCCATCCTGGCCTGTTCCTGTGAGGCGCCCACCCCAAGGTGAAGCCAGGCATCCTTAGCGATTAGGGCCGGTGTGGAGATTAAGCAAGCTATTGCCCAGAGTTGCAGAGTGGGACCCATGATTAGAGTAGGCACCGAGGCGAGAATTATCGGGTCCGCGGACATTGAGCCCAAGACCCTGCTGTGACGGGAATTGATCCTTGGTCCCGGGTCAGATCTCTGCATCTGAGTCTGCCGCTCTAACCAGTGAGCCACAGTTCTCCACTTTCAGTGTGATCATTGGAGAAACCCTGGAAACACATTAGTACCAAAGATACCTGTGGGTGCAATGATGGGGCCATCAGTACCTCCACCACATCATCACATCATCATCTTCTGTATTGGCTTGGCCCAGGGCGTTTGGACCAGGTGCAGCAGGTGAAGGAGGCAGATGCTTTAGACCCACTTCCTCAGGATGGACACGCTCAACTGGTCTTGCAGCAGATGGTCCCTTGGTGAAAAACTTCCACATATAGAGCTGTTCACCCTTTTGAAGAGCTCTGAAATGAGGTCACTTGGGGAAACACTGGGGCATATTAGCAAGCATGGCATTATAATTATTGCCGCTTTAGCGGCAGAAAACTACAGCTAAAGCGACAATAATGAGCTTGATAATATGCAACAGAACATGGGCTTCTATGGGAAATCACAAGTGCATATTATCAAGTCCATTTTCGCCGTTTTAGCGGCAGTTTTCTGTCGCTAAAGTGGCTATAGTTATAACGCCGTTCCTTGATAATATGCCCCACTATTTCTGCAGTGCTGGAAGATGCTTGCAGTTTTGTGAACCGCAGTGACTTGTAAAAGTGAATGTGCAAGAGTGAACCACCAATGACCAAAGCAGATACATGTCTTTGAGCGCTGCATTGTTATTCAAAAACTTTCAGTTTTGGAAAACACATGCAAGGTAAGTGTTTTTTTAATTTTATTTATTTAATATTACTTATCCCGTCGTCTGTTCACTTCCACCACTCCCATCTGCCTCACCGCTCTTACCTGTGCCGGCCGCCAATGCTCACAATGTAACCAGAGGTGGAGAGAAACCCTGACCTGGTGGTGAAAAAAAGAATAACTCTGGATCATCAGTTCCATGGTAAAGTGGAATAGGAACTCCAACTGGCACCAGGAAAGACTGAAGATTGTGCAATAAGCACTCAGGTGGAAATGTGGACGTGCTGGGAAAGCAGCTCTGCCTGAGGCCAGAAGAGAGTCAAAGCCATCGCAAGAAAAAACTGCAGAAGAGCATGAGCA
Organism: Lissotriton vulgaris; assembly: GCF_964263255.1. NCBI lineage: Eukaryota > Metazoa > Chordata > Amphibia > Caudata > Salamandridae > Lissotriton > Lissotriton vulgaris. The sequence goes on from NW_028249337.1 coordinate 50,971, forward strand.
AGTTAGGCGTTTATGGAATAATTGCCACACCCATCATTGAGGACATTAGACAAAGCAGCACAGTGACACTAATCTCAAAGAAGGGGATGTTCTGTCATTCATTATTGTATCTCCCACTCCTGTAGGGGAGAGAAAACACAAGCTGAGAAATGAAATATAAACATCTCCAGGGAAGGGGTGTTTGACACAAAAATATTGTTTTACGTTAACATCATGGCTAAAATAGCGACTACTGAAATATTGTGATGGTAGGTATATGTAAGTTACTATAGATTTACTAACTTTTAGCTCCACATCCGCTCACCTTGAAGATATACATCAGCCAGGTCGATACATGCAGTGCATACCTACCCACATACACTTAACCTCACCTAAGTTTGTGTACCCTATATTTTGGTTATTATAATTTTATATAAAACTGGATATTCTGAAGGCATGGCCTCTAAAGTGAAGTTTGAGGACGGGCACACAACTTAGGCCTTGTGTATTAACACATTTCCCCTTATTCACAGAATGGGTAAAGCTCGTCATTAGGACGTAATGTATTTTTATGTGGAAGACCATATGTCGAAGCAACCTTTTCCTCTCTACTCTCTATTGAGAAAGTTCTCAGCAGTGCACACGGTGCCCCTTCATTACCAGATTTAGTTAAGGAGAGTAGTATTTGGGCATGGAGTGATGCTCCTAGAAGTGAAGTAGCTTTATGCTGTCAGGCATCTGGTGCAGGGATAGCTTAGGTCTTCTGAGTAGAGGTCCTTTTAAGGACCGTACTGGACTCACCCTCAGTCAGGCCCAGGTCCCTTCCTTCCTTGGAGTTGAAGCCCATCTGATGCTGGGGGAGTAGGTGTTTTGCTCCACACCAGATGGGCATAGACAGCCCACCAGGGTGCTGTTTACTATGCCTGTGTGGAAAGGGAAGGCTCAATACACGCTTGTTGTAATCTTCATCTGCCTATTTCCCATGCTCAAGGCTGCTGAGTGTGCCCTGCACAAGAGGCCCGCATCTGAATGGGACAACTTATTGCCCTCTACCTAGGAAGGCTTTTCGTGGGATTGGAGCGTGTGTGCGTCTCACCTCCCCCACCGTGGTGACCCTGACCCACAGAGGCCGTGATGTGAGCAAGATGGGGAGATAAGGGGTGTGGGGGCATCTCTACCTGCATGTATCTCAGAAGGGTGCGTGCTGTTACACGCTCATCTGTACACAGCACGTGTACTTCCGGGTATGCTCCCCTGTGTTGCAGACCTGTTGGTGGGCACTTCTGCAAGGTATAGGTAATACTTGCGTTTCTGCACATTTCGAGCCGCTGTGCAATGTCATTTCACCATCCTCTGCCCTCTGACCAAATGCTATTTTGGGGCTAAAGTCCTCCATCCAAAGGCACCTGCCACTGGGGGCGCACTTGTGTCTCAGACCTGACTGGGTGCAGTTGACAAGAGTACTCAAGGGCAGCAAGTTCTGCTCTCCACACTGATCCTGGATACTTGTGCTTGTCCAATTATTTTACATCCTCCCGTCCCTCTGTTTTCCTGTTTGAAATGTGGTTTTCCCTCCTATTTCCTGTGGGCAACAAGAGTACAAAGATGGACCTATAAGAAGGTAAAGGCAAGAATACAATCTAGGGGTGTGCAACTTATGATATTGTCAACAAAGGCTTGATAAATGTTACGAGTGATACAGGTTCCAACTTTTCAAAGTTGAAGCTTTTGGTCCTTTCTAAAAATGTACGTCTCCGTTTGGAACTTTCCTGATAAAGATTTTTGCGGAAGACTTTTCCTGCAGCAACAATTTTTTAGTACATTAACAAAAGATAGGTGTGGGTCCTCTCCAAGTAGAGGGTGTAACTTGATTGGCTCATTCATGGCGCGACTTAGAAGATGTGGGTGCAAACATCTATTGTGCCAGGGTTTCTACCAGAACACAAAGAGCCTCTTCACAAGATTTCTATTATTTACGAAGGTAATATCTCTGTTTTTAACCCCTGATTGCACCTGCTGAAATCATGATTCTCTCACGAAATTGTGAGCAATGAGACGCTGTGTTGAAAACTGCACGAGGAACTAAAGAAAGAAATATCTGAGAAGCACTTGATGACACTAAGAAAATGTGTCAATAGGTTTGTTGAGCTGAACCTTGCCCTACATGTGAAGGAAGTTAAGGAAAGGGTTTTCATGCTGCTCTTTTTAACAGTCGGTATTTAAATGTTTAACTAGAGTTTTGAACAAAATACAATGTAGGATAAATGTTTGAAAAATCCATTGAATCTTTACAAAACCTGAGTTAACCAGTCCATGAGACTTGAATAAGGCGCCAGGGCTTTAACTATTTAAGCAGACATTATAGGGGAGGTTGGTTCTAGATTGTGAACCTATAAGAAGAGGGCAACATTAGCAGACAATTGTCTGCGTCAATTGATAAAAAGCTATAAGTAATAGAAATGTATGAATTGTAAATGTAATATTCCATTCCTTTCTTAAGCCGAGCTGAGCTCGGATGGCACATTGAAGCACAGTTAAGCAACCAGGAAGTGAGTTTACGCAGCGTCCCTGCGACTGGGATCCATTTTGCCCTTTTGCAAATCCAATTGGCGATAACATAAAAAAAAGACAGATAAAAATAGTAATAAGAATATATAAATTCGTGATAAAGATGAATGTAGTGGGTTGACTATGAATGCCGCCAGGAAATGGTATCTTCTACTTAAGTTGTTACTGAAGACGCCAGGGTAGATTGGGAGTTTGCAAGTCAGATGTTTTAGTCAGCTATTCCTGGGGTGTCAGTGACTGTGGCACTCTGGCTTCGACAGATAAGCAAAACTTTGCAAGAAGGGTTCATTCACCATAAGACAACAATCCTGTAATAATAATAAATCACTGAGTTGTAAAAGTCAGCAGAAAGATCCTTAAACATATTTAGAAATTGGGGGAGTTGAAAAAGCTTCTCAGTTGACCTCATCCTGATCACTAAATGAGAAAAACTTTTCAAAGGAACCTTAACTCCTTTCCAGGTCTCTGCTTTTGTTTCATTGTTGCAGATATATTCATTCAAATATCCCTGGTCAGATGTATTTTATTCCTACATTTCTTCACTAGAGCTTTGTGAGACGTGACTCACATTGTTACATTGATTTTTAATTCCTGAGTTGCATAAAGCCATGCTTCACTCTATTCACTTGATTGATTCACACTGATTAGACAGCACCTAGTTTAACTTGTGAATTTATTTCCCTGATAATGACCTTATGCTATTATGATGTGTCTTAGGGATTTCTTTCTTGGCGCTATGCCCAGGATCCCCACAGTTACCTGGCCGGCTTTAACACTAGTGGCGCCATGTGAGACAATGTTTGTTGGCACCCCACCAAATGACCACCTCTTCCACGGATTACCCCACTAGCAGCCTTCAACAGTTCCCCTCATGTCTCCATAACCACAGTCTCTCAGATTTATTTAGTTTTATATCAACACTCATACACGTGTAAGGTGTCAGAGCACCTTACACCACACACACGTTGCACAGAGATAATCATATGTGTGTAATCAGTGTATAGGAAATGTTACATCAGACAGAACTCCAAGGTGTAGTGTAGGATTGACATGTCAGCGATACTGGTAGGCATTATAGTTTAAGAGTCCTTATTCTGGAAAAGGACAAATTCAGAATTTAAAACGTACCATCATTTTTAGGGGTTCTCTTTAATAATAAAGATTATTTTCTACCTAAATGACCCCTTTTGGCAAGATTAGGATAATGAAAGACTAGGCAAAAAACATATAGCTCTAACATAAACCTTGCAGTTTGCATGTAGCTCTTTGATGACAATTAATAGCTTAATGTTCTATATTAGGATTTTGACTTATAAATAACAAGTTACAAAAGGAGCTCTCTTACAGAAGCAGTAACACTTTGTTAACTGCATGGTACACGTTCTTAGCAGCAGGCATTTTAACCCTCTTGCTCTGCCTTAGGATGAGTCAAAACTTTCTTAAGACAAACATCTGGTCTCTTTCCAGGAAGACAATTAATAACAGTAGTTATCTTGACAATTTAATTGATGCCTGAAAATTGCTGGAGGCCAGGAATGCAGTGGAAGGTGCTTTCAAAATGAGGATATACTTGCAAAAATTAGGCCCCCATCCCAAGTCAGCGCCCGGTTCGGTGGAACCGATTGCACCGCCCTAAAGCCGGCCCTGATCCCCCCCAACACCTCTCCGAACACACACACACAGGCACACACTCTCTGTTTTTGTTCACAGTTGAAATTCACCCCAGGGAAGGCCCTATAGAAACCCTTGCAGACTGCACCTCCCCTCTCCCAGGGGGCTGTGGGGGGGGGGGGCAGTGGAACTCTTTCAAAGTGACATCACACTTCCGGCAGATTACACTTCTGTTATTGGCACACACACGCGCATGCACAGGCGCACAGATGCGCGTGCACACCCACGTTTGTTGCTGTAGAGCAGGGGTCTTCAAAGTGTGGGGCGCGACCCCCAGGGGGGCCGTGAAGTGATGGAAAGGGGGTCACGCATTCCCGATCACACTTCTGCCCGGGTCCATCTGACTACAGGTATTCAGCCCCCCTCCTCCCCCTTAGTGTGTCTCAGCTCAAGCTGCTGTGAGCTGCTAAGCTGTGTCTGCAGTCTTGTCTCCAGCACAGCCCGGCACCCCTGAGTTTTTCACAAGTCGTTAACGACCATTTGCATATTTACATACCTTTTGAAAACTGGTTACTGAGGCTTAGTTTTTTTTTATAGTTCCAGTACCCCCTGGGCCCCAACTCAGCCTTTTCCATACATTTGTATTTTACATTTACTGCAATAGTGTGAGAATGAATTATATGAAAAGAAATAAAAAGCAGAGTTGCCAGAAGAAAAAAATACCAGCCATTTCTCTTGTAACACACTGTTTGCTACCTCTCACATTTTGTTTGCTTTATATACTTACACAAGTGCCACCATTGCCTACGTAACGTTTGTTCTTGTGTGATTGAGTGTCTGCCATTTATTGCAGTATTATACCTCTACTTTTACTTTGTACGCTTTTGTAACCTGCACACATATCACTTTTTCCTCCGGTAATGTACCGTTTGCTACCTCTTGTATTTTGGTTGCTGACTATTGTCACTTTTGCCTCATGTAACTTAGCATTTGCTTTTGTAGTTTGTTCACTTGTAATTTTCTCCTCATGTAACATTACTGTTCCTATTGTGAAGCGCTCTGACACCTTCGGGTAAAGTCCGCGCTATATAAAAACGCATAAATAAATACATTCGTAATGTGACTTTTCTGTCTTTGTTCCCTTTAATTATCAGTCATGGATCATTCAGGCAGCCCTAGAACACAATTAAAAGTGCCTTCTATTTAGATTTGCTGTTCCAAGTATGCACAGATGAGTGCTGAAATAGACAGCTTTAGGTGACTGCTTATTTTTGTACCGTCTGGGACATCAAAATAATGAGCAGGCAACCCTAACCATAGGACTGGAAGTATGTTGCAAGATCAGCATATTTTTTATTTCCTCCACCCTCGATCCCGGATTAATGTCATAATAGCAATAGTTTACCTTATATCTTAAACCCTACGCCGCCGTCAATAATATGTTGAGTTACGTCAAGTGTCTAGAAATGCACCCTGCATTGAGAGAACTCACTTCTCATTCTCGCACTTCACTTTCACGCTCATCCTGCACTCACAGCGATCACAGTGCACTCGCACTGATCACCATACACTCACATCATTCACCCTCTCACCCTGCACTCACAGTGATCACTCTGCAATCACAATGCACTTGCGTTGTTCACCCTGTACCTCAGCCTGCAGTCACACTACTCATCTGCACTCATGTGACACCTCATTCACCTGCCCCCTCACTGCTCAATATGCAACTCGCTCAAAGAAGCCCATCATTAACCATGCATTCATTCATCCCACTCTGCACTTATATCCGCACCCAAATTCATATGGCCACCTCACTCACCCTGCAGTCACTCCTCTTTCCCTACTCTCGCACTGTTGCATTGCTCACCGTGCACCCACATGGGCACTCTTCTCATCCACAGAGTGCAGAGGGTTAATGTGCCTGCTGCAAAGAATATGTACTATGCAGATCACAGAACTGGGTGTGAGTAAACTATGCGTAGCACTATAAAAAAAATGTTTGTCAGAAAGGTGCTACAGAGAGATGAGGTGCATTGTTGGTGCCACTGCATCTTTAACCACCCACCCATTGCCTTGACTGTGCAGCCAATGACAATACCTATGCAACTACCAACCATAACACTGTACAAGTGTGACTATTTCAAGCCCCCAAAGCTAGAGGAATGGCATGGATGTCAGGCGTTTATCGTTTTTAATGTATATTGAATTAACAAACAGCTGTTCTGCTCATCTCTAAATTACACAGACAGAGCCACCATGTGGCAGACGGTCATAGTGCCTGTGTGCACAATTAGGTGCCAGTGCGGAGCACCGGAAACCACCTGCTCTAATTAAGCACTGGTGCTGAGGTAACAGGGGAGAGGGACATTTGTTCAAGGAGGTGTGAAAGAACAAAGTAGAGATGTGAAAGATGAATGGGGGACTGGAGAGGTGTAAGATACAAATAGACAACAATTTGAATGGAGAGACTTGAGGTGAATGAGGAGTGCAGATGGGCACGGGAGGTGACGGGGCCAGAGAGGCCATGAGATAAATGCGAGAAACTGTTAGAGATGAGGGCAGTGAAAAGACAGAATGGGAAGAGGTGATTAAGGGTGAAGTGAGAAGTTTAATGAGGAGAGTTCAGAAGTTGTAAAAAGGGATGAAATAAAATGCCGGCAAAATGAGAGAGGGATACGGGGTTGGGAGAGGCGAGAGGGATGGAAGGGAGGAGGTGAGAGGAAAGCGACATGGGTAAATTGCTTATCTCTGCACAAGACCGCCAGGGTTTTAAGGACCCCTGCTGCTCCCGGCCAGGGCCAGGTGAGCTTCTAATGTGGCAGCATGTATTCCTGAGGAGTGGAGGGCCCATCACAAAGGTTGACTAGACATCTTTCTGATGTTAATTGCTCTATTTTGGTTATAAACTGGTACTGTGTTATTGTGAGAAAAAAATGTCAAAATAATGAAACAATTCTATCCCAAAATAACGTGGCATCACATAACATTATTTACATTTTCCTCTCACACAATTTAGTCAAGCCTTTCGTGTAATTTGGTCCTCACCTGCCTCGTAATTCCAGAAGCCCTGCCTACAGGTTTAGAAATGCTTGTCAGGAGGGGGTCCTTACGCCTCAAAATGTTGACAAGGGGTCTCGGCATCCAGAAGATTGAAGACCTCTGAGTAGAGGGATGTTGTGGGTGGGCAGCGTTTGGGCGCCTTTCTTACTGATTAAAGAGGTTTCTAAAATATGTCACCACAAGTGGACTTTTTGCAGGACGTATTTCCAAAGATACTGGCCAGGGTTCTTTACGTTTTTCGCACTTCAACTGTTGTATTCCCGTGGGTTTCAGAAAATTCCACTGGTTTCCCTGAAGCAGCTACTTTGTTGAGTTTTGCATCAATGTTAATATTTTTTTTAGAAAATTGAGTGTCTTATAAGAGGTTAATTAATGTTTGATGATTGAACTCAGATCGAATTATTCTTTGTGCTTTGTAAAATGGTCCGATCATTTCTTTGTTTGCCTAAAGCAGATTTCAACATAAGTAAATAAATAAAAACATGTATACAAACGGGTTTCTTGTCCGGAGTTTCCTCCAAGTATTTCCCTGTTCTTTCCCCGAATCTGGACACACCTTGGCCCGCCCCCTTCCGGTGACGTCACTGGAGATGTCTCTTGCTCCAGAGCCATTCACCTGAAGTGAATATAATTATAAACCATGGAAGAGGCAGACAGGGACAGCAAGCACCAGGGACACCGGTCTCCTGCAACCGCAAGACAGCTGCACCCCGATAATAGTAGAGACCTCTGCGCCCCGCAGCACCAGAGACGTCTGCACCCTGCAGGAACAGAGACAGCTGCGTCCCTCCAGCACCAGAGACAACAGCCCTCTGCCAGCACCAGAGACGTCTGCACCCTGCAGAAACAGAGACATCTACCCTCCAGCACCGGAGACAGCAGCCCTCCAGCACCAGAGACATCAGCCTTCTGCCAGGACCAGTGACGGGCGCTCTTTCGGGATAAGAAGGCTTCAAGGCGCACGATGCTGCTGTCTACCTTCCAGGTGAGGCTCTGTTCCAAGCTGCGTGTTCTCGCATCGCTCAGCCGCTGTGTTTACCTGTTGTATCTTGTTCTTTCTCTGTCTAAAATCGTTCAGATTGTGTGGGCTGGTGTAGCGCCTCCTGCACCCCGTGCTGCATAGACGCTGTGCCACATACAGAGGGTTAACATTTGCTCATTCTAGATTTCATAAGGTTAAAGCGCTTTCATTGTTTACACTTCTTAAAATTGTTGGGGAACTGAGGGTGGGCACTTTGTTTGCTTGCCTCATGGCTCGTGCACGCGCGCTCCATTGTGTCCCGGTCGCACGCACAAAAGAGTCGAGATTTAACATTTCTTGGAAGGGGCGCCCTTGCCTGACCCTCAGAGGTTCACAGACACACATACATACCTTTACTAACATCAAACCCTTTCTTCTTTCAGAAATCAAAACCCGTCCTCTCGCTGTCCAGACGGACTCACACTGCGGCCCTGGAAGGTAGGTGTCACGCATGTTCACGCTGGAACTCAAGGGGGTCTGTGTCTAAGGGTCTGATGTCTGTGCTGTGCCCTATGGTTTGTTAAATGTTCTGTGTGCATGGGCTTGTTAAAAGTTCTGTGTCCTAGGGTTTGTTAAATGTGAAGTGTGTTAAGGTTTATGAAATGTTCTGTGTCCTAGGGTTTGTTAAATGTGCTGTGCCCTAGGGTTTGTTAAATGTGCTGTGTACATGGGCTTGTTAAAAGTTCTGTGTCCTAAGGTTTGTTAAATGTTTAGGTGAATTAGTGTTTGTTAATGATCTGTGCCTTAGGGATTGTTAAATGTTTAGTGTCCTAAGGTTTTTAAAGTTCTATGTCCCAGGGTGTGTTAAAAGTGCTGTGTCCTAGGGGTGCTGTGTCCTAAGGTTTGTTGAATGGTCTGTTCCTAGGGTTTGTTAAATGTTCTGTGTCCTAAGGTTTGTTAAATATTTTGTGCCCTAGGGTGTGTTAAATGTTCCGTGAAGTAGGGTTTGCTAAATGTTCCATGTTGAATTTTATTTTATTTATTTAAAGAGGTGTGTATAGCGCGAACTTGACCCTTGGGTATCAAAGTGCTTCACATTTACATGAGGTAGTATAGAATTACATCTTGTGTAGCATTACGAATCGTAGTGATATGAGGTAGGTACATTCAATAGCCATTGATAGAGTATTAACATACGAAAATACAGTGACTTGAGGTAACTTTAGGATACATTTGGTATCAGGCTTGCTGGGGCTTCCAGTACCTGATAGTTCTGAAAATGTCTTTTTCTCGTGAGTTCTAACAAGTCCGGATTAGTGGCGTGCTGATAGAGGTTATTCCACGTCTAACTGGAGACTTACTTTTTACAGCATAGTTGTCCTGTTTCGGAACCATCTATGTCATGGTGCTAGTGATGAGTGGTCTTGTCTATGGAACGAACGTACTCATCAGGAAGATCTTAGCTTCCCTCTTAAATGTTACTGTGTTTGGAATTTTCCTAATGATTGGAGGGAGTGGGTTCCATATTCTGGGGGCTGGCCCTGAGAAAGCTCTATCATATGTTTTCTTCTTCCTGAAGATGGGTGGTCTCAGCAGCAGCTCTTTGCCACTCCTGGCAGGTCTGCTTCCACCTGATAACTACATTTTCTGGGCCAGGTATCTTGGTGTTTTGTAGTGGATCGCTTTGTGGGTAATACATGCCAGTTTAAGTTGGATTCAGGCTTCGTTCTATAGCCAGTTTAACGCTTTCAAGTGTGGAAAGATATGGTCGAATTCCGTTGATGCGGTGATGATTCTTGCAGCTGCATTGAGGCGTGCTTTTAGTGGTGCTGTGGACATTTTTGGTAGGCCTGCTAATGTTGTACAACAATATTCAATCCTTGATATAACTAAGGATTGGACTGCCAGTTTGAGATCCGCCGGAGAAATGAATGGTTTCACTTTTCTAATGTAGTTCAGATGAAAGAGTAGGTTTGTTAAGTGTTTTGTGTCCTAGGGTTTGTTAAATGTTCTATGTCCATAAGTTTGCTAAGTGATTTGTGATCTAGGGTTTGTTATATTTTCCAGTGTGTCCCATCCTGACGTAAGTCTTCGTTCAGCCTTGTCTCCATGTCTGCATGATGCTGACTGAGATCCGCTGAGCTCGTTCTCTTTCTGGTCCAGATCCGCTGGATTTCTTGTCTTACTCTACCCTGGTGAGCAGTAGCTCTTATCCTCTCTCTTCTTCCTGTGCAGCGCTGGAAGGCTCCCCCTTGGAGAAGGCGGTCACTAGCAGCTTTGCTTCCTTTATCCATGGAGTCCAGTTGTATCACCTGTCCCAAGTGGTGCGACACCGCAGCAAGCGCATGATCCTGGACAGCATCGGGGTTGGACTGGTGGGAAGCACAACGCATGTGTTCGACATCGCCCTGCGATACTGCCAGGTAAGATGAGGCCTGGAACACACCAGGCAAAGCTCGATGGAACAATCATCCTTTTAAAGGGAACCTCTAGACCACAGGTGCACAGCATCACCCTAGATACTAGAAGGTGTGATCAGGCCTAGACCATTTTAGGAAATACTCTATGGAGCATTGTGGGAACTTTTACAGGAGTCGCAAGACAAACAAGAGTTACAGGGCTCAAATTTTAACAATCAAAGCATTTTACCACTTGTGTCCTGGAGTTTAACTCTACTATTGAGAACAAAACTGGACTAAAGAAACTGAACACCAAGCACACCCCTTTAGCACTTGACCCCATTGGTAGCAAAGTTGTGCTGTTTCAAGTCCTACTCAAGGAGACGGTGTGGAATTGAATGAAATGTCTATTAGCAATCATTATATTTATGTCCAGCTAGTGTTTTAAGTCAAAGCAAAAACGTACTGTACCTTAGTCACCCAACAGAATACTGCACATAAAATATTAGAGACAAGACAAACATGGTACACAATAATTAATGTAACAATTTCTGTTTGAGGAAATTAATGATTTTCTGTCCTTGGAAATTGTATGATCTCTCAGTGTGAACTCTGGCCCACTGCCCTATCAAGAAACGGGTTAGTGCAGGTGTTTTGACTGCTCCCATTTCTGGGGTCTCCTCCCCCTCTACCACTCCCCACCAGAAGCATGACTAGGTTTGTGGAAGTTCGGTTGCGTCTTGCTGGCTGTGGGCTGGCAATGTGTGTGTCTACCAGTGGTCTGTGTTTCCAGACAGTCCACCAAGGGGAGGGGTCTGACTGGGCCTGGGCCTACCCAACACTATTGGGGTGTCTGGGCCAGAGGGCGATGCAGGCCCCAATCCACCAGCACTGCTGATTTTATATTTAGACCCTCCTTGGTGCTTCTTCTTTGGGCCTAAACACAAATCCACAGCCAAGCGAGGTGCAGAGCCGCACTAGTCACAGCGATGGTCCAATGGAGGATGGGAAAGGACAGCTGATGATGCTGTATGTTCTTGAGGTAGTAGCTACTCACTCAAGTTGTTTTAATTTCAATGAAGGTGATGATTCTAAGTTCTTCAGGCCCCCCCTTTAGTCACACCCTTAGGTTCAGTATGGGGCGACTGAGACAGGTGATGTCGTGATCTCAGTGAGCGCCTACGTGTTCACAGGTGCTTTAGCTTATTCACACCCCATTGGTGCCACCGAGTCTCGAAGCCTCACCGCACAGCCTGACAGTGCATATCTCTTCTGAGTTGCAGGTAGCTGTGTTCCGCTCCACCTGCCTTAGCTCCTCGCAGTCCTTTTCAAGGCACCATACTCTTTGGCCAGGGCATCTCAAGCCCCTTTCACCCAGTCAGTCAGTTCTTCCCCTCAAGGCAGGTCTCAGGCAGCTTCTCCAGGCAGATTTGTAGAACATCCTTGTTCCGGTTCCATAACCTGGCGGAGAGGCGTTAGCAGTCAATGACGACAATTCTCGAGCACAGAAAAGTTTATCATGACCACTGGTGTGAAACCCTAGCATTCTGGCAGAGAAATCCTCAAACAGTGGATAGTAGGGTCTACCCAAAACTTGGTCCAAGTTTGCAGATAGTTTGTGTATTCCACAAGTCAAGGGTTTCAGGCAGCTCAGGACTTTTGCGCATTCCTCCTAGACAGGCCCATGCAGTCATTGCCTCACAGAGTTAAAAGGGCAGAGAGCCTCTTCTCGGGGGACACCCAAAAAGAAAGGCACACTAACTACCACTCAGCTTGTTGGGGTTTATATTTCTGAGGAGCAACAGAGCTGGAAAGAGCAGGGGAATTTCCCTTCGCAACGATAGGACCATCTGTCTCCTAACCTTCCCTCCTAGAGTCTGGTCCACTGCAAAGGGCCTCAGGAACGTCTCACAGAGCCCTGCATTCACATTGCTGTCTGGAGCTCTGTCCAACCACCCTCTTATGCACCACTGTGGTTCAGGATATGAGAAGGGGTTCCTAGATTGCTACAGTTGCATACAGCACATTAATTCCATGCACATTCTACTGTAGCAGTATTCTACACACAAGAATGTCATACATGTTCCACATGGATGCAATGATGGAGTCATTTGCAGGGCAGAGGTAGAGCACTTTTAAAACACAAGAGAGGCCAGGAGGTAAACTCTCCTTGGCCAGTAACAGGCAAAAAAGTCTGTCCGGCCACTTGATGTATTCGTGCCTCCACTGTCAATCTTCCACAGCCTGGGGAGCTGATGGCATTCACGTTCAGATAAGGTGGGTGCAACTGGTGAACACTTCTAGACCTCAGAACCCAGCTCTGGACCTTGTTCTGTTTCACAAGAACCCTCAGACCGCACTCATGATTGTCATGGGTGTTTAGGACACACTCATGATTGTCATGGGTGCTTAGGACACACTCATGATTGTCATGGGTGCTTAGGACACACTCATGATTGTCATGGGTGTTTAGTACACACTCATGATTGTCATGGGTGTTTAGGACACACTCATGATTGTTGTGTGTGCTTAGGATACACGCTAATGATTGTTGTGGGTGCTTAGGGCACCCACTCATGATTGTTGTGGGTGCTTAGGGCACACACTCCTGATTGTTGTGGGTGCTTAGGGCACACACTCCTGCTTTTTATGGGTACTTAGGGCATACATTCATTATTGTTGGAAGTGTTTGGGGTATAATAAAAAACTACAGTATGAAATCACAATGGGGAACTGGAGAACAGGATCCACACAATGCAGCATCATGCATGGGATTTTTTTCACCAGTCAAATCACAAGAAAAAGTACCCTTCAGACATTAGGTGGCATCACCGGCTCAGACACTTTCAGATAACAGACAAGATGGGATGGAACGTAATTGCACGTCCGAGAACTAAATTGATGCAAATAATAGATGTTCAATTTCAAACTGAAATAGTGCAAGATAAAAGACGCCACAAATGCATGCAACCAACTACAAAATCATGTTTTAATGCGTTAACTGATATCTGTTTACCATCAGGGTGGGTGCTTGCTATGTAAGTGTATTCAAATTCTATTATGCAGGAGAAATTAGACTTCAATAAAAGCAGCAACACCCAACTAAAGGCAGGCGAGATGTTTCAGTAAAATATTTACCTGAGATATTACTAAGTAAAGAAAATCAGATATTAATTCAACTAACCGGCCATGGGTCAACAATTTCACTACCAGTTTCTGCCGCTACGTGATCTATAGACAAAAACGTACTGTTAACTACTCCTGGGCAATTCTGTGCTCGGAGTTGCATACAAATAGTTCCGGGTTTTTATGTTCTACGGATTAGACTTCAGAGTCACACAGCCATCTACCATTAGATAGCAAAGGTCCCAAAAAGCCTAGGGTGGTCAACATGCCAGCGGCATTTGGTTTGTAGGATAAATATACATTTAATCTCTCTCTGACTATGTTTAACAAGGTTTTCTGCTCCTTACAATGGGAGGTGAAGACACCTGTAGGGTTGAGAAGGATGGATTATTTAGAATGTTCTCCGCACTAATGATTGTGAAGAGTTTAGAGCTCGGAGCATCCTACGGGATAGTGTCTGTGCGCTTTAAGGAGTAAACCTTGCACTGGGATAGGTTATCTCCTACGCAGCCTATGGCCCTGTACTATCCTGTGTAGGACTCATGTAGGTGTATCTACATTCCCAAGTGGCTCCTGATAAACCCCACAGAATGTATCAGTTGGGGCATTGTTCCTTCATAACTTTTTCTCTCTTTCTCCTCTATCAGGACCTGTATCCCTCTTCTGCAACGAGCTCTGTTTACGGACGACATGGACTGCGGCTCTCCCCCACTCTGGCTGCATTCTCCAATGGAGTGGCGGTAAGGCACCGGGCAGCTGCCTCTCATTCAATCTATTGATTAATTCTTGAATCTGTGTGTACTGTCAGTGCAACTGTTAGACTGAAGGGTGAGGGTGGAGACCAGGCAGCTTTACACTTTAACTGAATCCCCAATCCTGGTTCACATCAATATGGTTTAACACCAAAATAACTTACCAGGTGAGATCTTTGAAATTCTAGGATGAACAAGCACCCTTCATGTACATAGTGATTGGATATGGATCTGGTTCCCTGACTGATGTGTGGCAAACAGAGTATTTAGTCTCTAAAGAATTCTAGAAGGTGATGAGGTAGATTCTATGCTAAATACTAGGTCCTGTTTTCCTGCTCCTCTGCCCTCTTTGGAGAGGGGTTCTCTCAGACAATAGCATAGCTGAATGTCCAATTGTGAATCTTGGGTCACCTCCCTTCTTTAGTATGTTTCTATAGGGCAGAGGAATAGTCAATCTTCTGAATGACATCATGTCTCCCCCACCTCCTGTACTGAGCTCGTATTGGTCAATTGAATTGTCGCTCTGCTGCTTGGCAGACCTTGGATCCTCCCTCTTCAGTACTGGGCAGCAGGGCTGTCTCTGAAGATTCTTTAAAGGTCCCCTAACTCTCTCTCCTCTCTCCACAGACTCACGCTATGGACTTTGATGACACCTGGCACCCTGCCACCCACCCCTCGGGTGCTCTGCTGCCTGCCCTCTTGGCTACTTCTCAGATGCTGCCTATGGGTTCAAGGCCCAGCGGTGCAGACCTCCTGCTGGCATTCAACGTGGGCATCGAGGTGCAAGGAAGACTCATGAGGTTCTCCAGTGAGGCCAGCAACATCCCAAAGAGGTACGGTCATGGGCACCAAGATGATGTATGTATGGAGGAGCTATGTGCTATGCTAACAGAGGGTTTATGATTAATTGAGGAGCTATGTGCAAGGCTAACAGAGGGTTTATGCTTAATTGAGGAGCTATGTGTGATGCCCTCAAATAGCATTTACATTTCAAGCAGTTATCCATGGTGTCTAAAGATGGCATTTAGATGTAGAAGGTCCATGCATGATGCCCACAGAGTGTGTTTAAATAACCAGGACGATATATAATAAACACAGAGGAGGTCATTCAAATTAACCTGCATGTATGATGCCCTCAAAGGACAGCAGCATCATCAGGGAGTACATGTAATGTCCACACAGGGTGCCACTAGCTTTGTGGGATGACCACAGTGGGCATTTATACCCCCGAAAGAATGTGCGATGAGCACAAAGGACAGCAATACTGCCAAGAGGTTGATTGATATTCCACAGACGCCAAAATATGCCTCCGATGCACGTATGATGCCCTCAAAATAAGCACATGCAAATGGAACTTAGTCGGTTGTAACCATTGAATTTTCTTAATGTGCCAATACCGCACCATATCATTAGTATACTTGTCTGGCTTTACTGCATGATATAAGTAGCATTACATATTACATCGCTGACATTACTGTGATTCCCTAGAAATAAATGTCTGGTATTAACCTGCATTGGCCACTGTTCAGAGTGCATTATTCTCTGTTAACCGCCCACCTCACATGCAATGCACATAATGAAGGGGAAGGACAACTAACAACAGTTAATACTTGAAAGTACTTGGACAGTGAAGCTTTCAGTAACAGTCCCCTCTAATGCTCCCTCACATGCAGATAAACACCCACCGGTCCCCTTCCTGGTCATGTTTCCGCTTCGCCTCTCACATAGAAGGTAGTAAAACAAGCCTGCTTGGCATTTTATTGCGAATCTTAGCATTTCATCTGTGGTGCATAGACCTCATTTTATCATTTGCTTTTCCCGTCTGCTATTACAGCCATCATTAAAGGGGCTCTTCAGTGAATGATCTCACAATATATATAACAACCCAACCACATTATCAAACAAAGGAACCTTCTGGAACCCTTACTGTTGGAACTGTTGATGATGTGTAAGATTGGGTATGAGGATACGTTTTCTAATACTGTTCAGTGGATGGTTCCTTTAATTTTCCACCTCTAATGTTACTCAATACCTTATTAGATACTTGACATGATATGATCGCGTTTTCACTCTTTACATTAATCACATTACTTCACTTGGCATCAATGTCTGATTTTTCTCTCTCCCCTCTCAGGTTTCACCCTCCCTCTGTGGTTGGCACCATGGGCAGTGCTGCTGCGATAGCCAAGCTCCTTTCCTTGAATAAAGACCAATGTGCCCATGCTCTGGCAATTGCCACTTCCCTGGCGGGGGCACCCATGGCCAATGCCGCAACCCTTGCCAAGCCTCTACACATTGGCAATGCCACCCGTCTTGGGATGGAAGCAGCGCTTCTAGCCGCCCGTGGGATGGAGGCCAACCCCCTCATCTTGGATGATGTTCCTGGCTGCTCAGGGTTCAGCGCTTTCTATGGTAACTACCAGCCCTCACCCCTGGAAATGCCAGGTGAAGACTATAGTTTCCTCCTGGAGAAGCAAGACATTGCCTTCAAGAGGTTCCCTGCACACTTGGGCATGCACTGGGTCGCAGACGCTGCCATGTCAGTAAGGAACCGAGTCGTCAATCTCATGGGTTGCTTCAATCCCTCTGCCATCCAGAGAATTCTTCTGAGGGTCCCAGTGTCTAAGTACATCAACAGGCCCTTCCCTGAGTCAGAACACCAGGCCCGACACTCCTTCCAGTTCAATGCGTGCACAGCCCTCCTGGACGGAGAACTGGGCATCTCTTCTTTCGCTGAGGACAACCTCATGAGACCTGGTCTGATCAACCTGCTGGAGAAGGTGGTGCTGGAGCATCCTGTAGACAATGAAGCCAACTTTGACAAGATGTACGGAGAGGTGGTTCTTCTGCTGGAGGACGGGACTCTCCTGTCGGGGCGGTGTGATACCTTCTATGGGCACTGGAGGAAGCCCCTCAGCCAAAACTCGCTGCATGAGAAGTTCCGCTCCAATGCTCTCCATGTGCTGCACCAAGACCAGGCTGAGGACATCATTGAGATGGTGGAAGATATAGAGCGCCTGGAAGACAGCTCAAGCCTGGCCTCCTCCCTGCAATAGGCAGCTGTCAATCAGAAAGATATGCAACAGCTGTCTTTGGCCTGAACTGCATCCCTTTCAATGCCAGCAGTGAGGACCAATCCTGCTGAAATCCTGGGAAATGTGCAAAAGATGTTGTTAAAAATTGTTGTGTGAATTATAACAGGCCAATCATGGAAATATATTTGCTATTTCAGAGTGGCCCCAAACAGATGAACCTTATAGATCCCTGGCACCTTGTACCTTCCCAATGGGGGACAGTGGGATGCTATTTCTGGGTCGACTCTTTCCGAGTAATTTGTTTTGAACTAAAGTACTTATAATTCGGTACACTGCTAATTTAAGAAGCAATTTAGTATTTTATATTACTTATATTTATTTTTCAATAATGGTGTGCTTGGCTACTGTAATGTAACTTACAATGTTACTATTGTCTGTCATTGTTGTGTAGTTTGACGCAGGGCATTGGCTGGTCCAAGGCTTGTATTTTTGTAAATCATGCTGTCCTATTTATAGAGAAGGCATAACCCATGTGCCATGTGAAGACACTTAGTCCTGTTTAATTGAGTGATGAACGAATGAAGGTTTCCTAAATGGCGGTGGCCGACACTGCTTGAAACCATCTGACCCTGCTAAGATGGGATGGGTGATATGACTGCTGGGAGAAATCTGTGAAACTTTTCTGCTGCTCCATGGGGCACCCAGCAATCACATGCTAGCAGTAGCACTGGGCGCTCCCCTGCCACAATATTTAATATTTCCAGTTTGGACGCAGGTTTTAGGTGAACCCTGGAGCTGAGGGTTCTGTGAGCCTGTGTTTATCAGCTGGCCTCAGTGAAGCCAGGCGTTCATCTGATGCGAAATTGGGGAGGATAAACATCAAGTCACAGGCAGCTTAATTTCAGCCACAGAGCAGAAGCGAATCCGAACTAAAATACATTTGATTTGTATCATCCGTTTGTACAGTAACAATATTTATTTTTGTATCAACTGAATAAACTATTTATTAACTTTGAGCATTGTGTCTACTGAATAAATACCAAGCATGAAATCCAACATGTTGAAATTGTGACTCAGGACTGAGAAACAACACAGGCACCAATGTGCATTCTGGTGTGCCTTACACTGAATATTTGTGATTTTCACTTTGCCAAATGAAAGCAGTCAAATACCCACCGACCAATAAGTGTTTACAAATGTGCAGTTCTGCCACACAAAGGGGTAGAAGACATTTGGATTACACACATTTTCACATGGGCATGTGGAGCCTGTCTGTTTTTCTTACCTTCAAATTATTTTTCTACTCTCTTCTCCACTTCCTCCACTCTGACCACCAGGAACTGTTTTTTGTGAGAAACCATTGAAAAGTCAGCCAGGTGAAGGGCAGCTTAGGAACTGTGGGGCACATGAAACAGAGTTAGTGCTGTATGAAGGGCACTGAAGTAATCACCAGAAGGGCAATAGATATGGGTTCCATGCTCACTGTGCCAAAAGAATCAAGCTAAACCCTACTGACGAGCCCCAAGTTGGGCATAGCCATTCTGGGGTTGCTTGTGCCTCTTACCTGGAGGGGGTCTTGACTGGCAGTTCAAGACTCACTGTTACCATGAGGGGCAGGGCTGGTACCAATTTGCACAAGGTGGGTGTTATCTAGAGTGGCATTGTGGGTGAAAAATGATGCACTGGAATGCAGCCCTGGTCATTGCCAGCAGCTGAGATGAATTCAATCATTCCATCCATCATCTTGTTGTTGCAGAAGTTGATGCCCTATGTGGGATGGGGCTGAACCCCTCCCATATAATAATAAATATTCCCCATTCTCCCACCACACACTCGGTCTCTCCTATATTTACTACTAATTCATGTGGCTAAGTATGTGGAGATCGCCACCAGCGTGGAGAAGGACTTTACACTGAAAACACAAGGGAGACAGAGGTGAAGGTCCCTGGCTGCAAGTTTGTGAACTGTATTTTGTAGTACACGAGTAGCACTACAGTGGTACTACTTCACACATGACAACATGCAGTTTGTGAGTCAAACACATTAATTGTGGTTTCCTTATGGGTGCCCTTACCACGTATGCTTTGATGCTATCTGTGGTAATTAATTAATGGAATGGGCAACACACCTACATTTGCTTCTTGAAAAGAAATTGGTTATCAATATTGGCAGTAACTGATCTGATTAATTATTTTTAAATAGTCTACAATTGGGTAACTGATTGGCAGGAGAGATACCGCACTAGATCATATACCTGTTCCTAATAATTTACAAGATTAGAAAAGCCCCTTCCAGGAGCTAAGGTTACAGCTGAAATGGCAGATTTGGGCCACAACATGTTGAAATAGAATGGGTGACATATAGTACAGAGCCCTGAACGAGCCATTTACTTTTTACTGACCTATATAGGAAACCTATGCCCTGACCTATAACAGAGAAGCTTCTGAAAGTGGGGCGATCACTCACCCCAACCCATTGCACAGCAATAATGTTGCTGTCCTGGCAATCATATTTAGCAACAATTTTTCTTCATCATATTCATTCTTTTCCATCTTTTTTCAACCGTTTTCCATTACTTTTCAATTTATTCCTTTCATGATATTAAACATCCACACGTGGAATTGAGAAATGCCAAATTTTCAGGTTTATAGTGCTCAAGCTGTGTCCATCCGGACCTTCTGAAAGAACACGACAGTTGCATAATACATTAGAAGCAGCGTTTATTGTAAAAGAGCCAAATGCATTTCGGGCGATGTCCGCCCTTCGTCAGGGGTCACTGCTTAAAAATAAGTCAAGTCTTGCATCCCCGATGTCGTTCCATATCGTTGGTGGAACGACATCGGGGATGCAAGACTTGATTTGATGAAGAAAAATTGTTGCTAAATATGATTATAATCACAAAGAAGGGGCGAGGGTTAAAGACAATTTATACTCCGCCACCCCGAGACCCCTGAGAGAACATTAGTGTACACACGAAAGGGGTGGGAAGAGTCAATAATAATACCGTATATACTAATATGGTAAAGAATAGAGTCAGCCCCAATAGGGCAAATCGCTCTATTTGGAAAAACTGCCCTCACTCACATACCGAGGTATGTGACATGCTTCATCATCGGGCCTGCTTACAATACGCCCTGGTGTACCCCACACAGGACGGAAGATAAGGGAGGGGGAAAAATAATAAATTCCACTTAACACAACATATAATCAAACAAACTGGACAGACACAACACTTAATACAACCACTGTGGTGAAAATAGTGCAAACACCTTGTGTTTTCAAAACCGAAAAGTGCGACAAAGAAATAGTGCAGTATAGGGAGTGAATTTAAGACTGGTTAAAGGTGTCAACTAGAAAAACAACTTTATTAAACGTTACTTGGCACCTCTACCAGGATTAAAAAGATGAATAAACAGAGGATGGGAAAATGCCTTCAGGAAGTAATTAGGAACCTCAAGGCTTCCCTCCTACCACTGCCAGAGTCAACATGTTTCGACCGCTCTTGATGCGCCTGTATGGTCACTCCGGTCTTCGTCAGGACCGTCGCATTCGGTTTCTCTCGGGGTCCCCCCGTAATCTGGGGGAAAATTATTACCCCTACAGGGAGGTAGGTCCGAGGGATCCTAACAAACCCTGTATAATCTGTGGAGAGTATCCCCTTGAGTGCGGGAAAACAATCACTGTGGCAAAGAAAAAGAACAAAGGGGGCGGATGAGGACCCTTATGTATATCCACCCTTTCCAACTTTCAATAATGTACTTTTTGGCCACTAAATGGTGTGTCTGATGATTTTTAGAAAGCCCCAGATGCATGGTCGTGCATAGGCTATTAAAAACAACCTTCAGAATCCCTGTATGGTCTGTGGATCTTTAGGCATGCATCCCTTTTAAATAAACCATTTGACTGCATTAGTACAGACAGCAGTCCCAAGTACTAAATAAACACTATATACAGTACAAAAACCGATTCCAAACACCAGCAACCAAAACTGTTGTAGAATCCCCGCTGTGGGTGTAGCACACTCTTAAATAACTTACTGAGTTTATGTATTACAAATACTCGCACTGGTGTCCGGTGTACAGGACGCCAGAGAACCCAATCTGTAAATAAACATATAGAGGGAACAATGAGGTGGAAAATATACGTCCCTCTTATATGTCAAACACTCTCCCGTGTTCTTATTCCAGTGTAATTTGTCATCTTATTCACGAGTGGAGAAACCGCCTATGCCAGGAGCGATCCCCACTCGCAACTCTGCGCTCGAATTGCCCTCGTTAAACCTTGAAAGCCGCTTATGTCAGAAGCGTTCACCCATATACATATAGAGGGAACAACGAGGTGGAAAATATATGTCCCTCATATATGTCTAACACTCTCCCGTGTTCTTATTCCAGTATAATTGTCAGCTTATTACTGAGTGGAGAAATCGCCTATGCCAGGAGCGATCCCCACTCGTAACTCAGCGCTCAAATTACACTCGTTACCCCTTAACAAACCGCTTATGTCAGAAGCGTTCACCCATCCAAACACGTGCACTCACGATTGCCCTTATCAGTTCAAAAGCAGCCGCTTATGCCTATAGCAATAATCCCCTTTCTCCTAGTTAGAACCCCACGATGCCTTTCTGCAGGCTTGTCCTCCACAAGCCTGGTACAACCCGTGGCACCGCGTAGATGGAGTACGCGGTGGTGCACCCTCCTTCTTGTTGATCTGGGATGCATTCGCGTCCCACGTGATCACGTCGACGGACATCTACGCGTCTCCCGCGTGTGCCCCGGGGATCATGGGAAGTGTAGTTTCACACACCCATAGCGCACAGAGCCCCGGGTTCGAGGCTGCTATGGGAGCAGAGGAAGGCAATTTCATTCAACTAACTTAATATTTAAGGAAAAAATGTCCTAGTGTTGCCCTTGGTAATAAGGCATGAATTAACTCAAATAATGTGATGATGGCCATTCACATTCCCCAAATCATGGCATAAGAAATGTAAAGGAAAACCAAACTACTAAGGAAGTCAGGTTGCATTCAGATCATTAACAAGTGAGTCTCTAAGGAGGAGTTTATAGTTATTGCGTGTGCTCCCCTTAGTGATGTCCCATGCCTCCGCTCATATACATCTAGATCAACTTGTATAGGGGTTCCAAAAAGGGAGAATACATACAATGGTGGAGCCTGTTGGACAGGTTCAACCCCTCTTCGCCTTTCTGAATTCAACATGGGTCTTAGCGCGGATGCTCCAGTCAGTTCTAAAGGTCGCATCAACATATTCAGTGAGCCCTATGTGGATTTGCCTGGGATATGTAGACCCCTCTAGTAATAAAACCAGCCATGTTGTTGGGACTGACAGGTTCTACTCTAGGGGCATGAATAGCTTGATCTCTGTATTCTGAGCTATTGCCTACTTAAAGCTTGCCACGGAATATCATCATTCAGACCAGGCGACTTTTTAAACAATATACCCATCTTTGCTCCCTCCGGAGCAATAGATTCTGGTCGTCTACTTGGTATCTCCCCAGTTGAATCTTTTCTATAACAGTCCACTCCAGGTCATCTATACAATGACCCTTTTCCTGGAAGTGGGCTGTGAGACGGGTATTGGTCTTCCCGCACCTGATGGTACTGCGGTGTTCAGTGATTCTTACACGTACCTTCCTACTTGTCATCCCTACATACATTAAATGGCAAGGGCATGTGATCAAGTATATTACCCCCTGGGAATTACAGTTGGTATGAGTATGTTGTTCCCAGGGAGTGCGAAGGCCTAGATCTATGGTTTTGGAATTGCGTGTAAGGTGGCAAACCCTACATGACCCACACCTCGAGTGGCCAGTCAGTTTAGGTAGACCTGGTAGTATGCCGGTCTCCTTTGCTCCCCCTAGCTCCCTGGGTCTGGTGTGTACCAGTAAATCCTTTAGATTCTGGCTCCGTCTGAATGAAAAAAGAGGTGATGGAATATTCATTCCCCACGTGTTCAAGATTTTCCAATTTTGCATCACCAGGCGTTTGATGTGATGTGAGGCCGTATTAAAGGTTGACACAAAAACCGGTTTGTTCATTTCCGGTTTTACAGTTTTCACAAGTAATGCCTCTCGGTTCGTGTTGAGGGCCCTTTTCTTGGCTTTTTTAATTATTTTGGGTGGGTATCCTCTTTGTTGGCGTTTATTGGTCAGAATCTCTGATTCAGATTGGAAATTTTCTATTGCTGAACAATTTCTCCGAATACGGAAAAATTGTCCCACGGGTAAGTTCTCCCGCAGGGAGCGGGGGTGGAAGCTCCCAAATTCCAACAGGGAATTCTTATCCGTGGGTTTGTGAAATACCTTTGTCTTGAGGGTCCCATTCGAAGCTTCAATCATAAGATCTAGGAAGGGTAATTGTGTAGTGGTGATGGTAGAGGTGAAATGTAAGAAAGGATTTTGGGCATTGAGCCATTCCAAAAAGCGATCTACTGATGATTTATCCCCCCTCCAGATTATTAGGACGTCATCGATGTAACGACCCCATAGTCGGAGGTTGTCACACCATGGTCCATTCCTGTCCAATATGGTTAGATGTTCAAATGCGCCTACATATAGCCCTGCCAGGCTGGGGGCGAAAACGCTCCCCATTGAGGTCCCATGGGTTTGAAGGTAGATGGACTCCTCAAATTCAAAAAAGTTCTTAGTTAAGGCAATTTCGGCCAAATGTAGGATGAAGGTCTGCGGTGTTTCATACGGCCACTCACGTTCAAACAGTAATGTTCCCAATACCCTGAGGGTTTCCCGCTGCAGAATGTTCGTATACAGGGCTTCGATGTCAAGCCCTATTAGGAATTCTTCCTCAGGGTTGAACGGAATTTCCTTCAATAGATAGAGGACATCTAAGGTGTCCCTCAGATAAGTTGGTAATTTTTGGACCATGGGTTTCAGGTAGAAATTGCAAAACTCCTTTCGTGTGTACGCTAAATATGATTGCCAGGACGGCAACATTATTGCTGTGCAATAGGTTGGGGTGAGGGATCGCCCCACTTTCAGAAGTTGCTTATACATTAGGGACTTTGGGCAAAGTACCTTCCCATATGCACGCACCCAAGGAAAATGTTTTGTGTATATTTTGAAAAATCATTGCATAATTATGGACAAGGAAGGTGGGCATCCCACTCTGACATTGTGACATTCTATAGCAGAGAAGGACATTCAAAGTCTGCACCTATAAAGGGATGAGACCAGGATGTGAGCCCATAGACCACCAGACGAGGTAATGCAGGATGTAGACAGAATTACAAATTCTTATCTGAATATTTTCCCTTAGCACATACAGGTGGATAATACTCATGGAGTTTATATTAAAGTGCTGGAGCAATTGATTAACACCTTAGCAGCTATGGAACGTCCAGCTCCAGTGCTGAACGTTCCATTGCGCAGGTGCAGTTGGAACGTCCAACAGCCGACGGCAAAACTCCCGAGGTAGTGGTGCCGTCGGCCGTTGGACTGGCGCAGCAGTTATGAGGCTAACAAACTCTCACAAATTAAGGTTATTATCGACAGTCCCTTATATGTTGTCTCTGCTCTTTAGAAGGTGTTTGAGACTAATGATGACACTGTACAGTCTACAGGCCTAGAGATCATCTGCAAATCCTGACTATGGTAAAATAAAAATGGAAATCCAATAATTTAAGGGTGGCCAGGGTGTTCCTACTAAAAGAACCAATAATGCAGCTATTACCTCACAAGAGGCAACATCTGCTGGTGAAATACAGACTCTCCAAACATAACTGAAACATTACAACGGGGAAAGTTCCCTTCAACAAAAGGAGGAAATTGGTCCTAGAGATTTGAAAGCCGTTGGCATGGTTCGGAAGTCAGTGGAGAGCAGGTTGTTGTTGTAAAAATAGGGGCTTATTTTAGTAAAAGATGTCCAAAAGAATAACAAACATAGATTAAGGAAATAAAACCCCACTTCATATCCCTTCTCTCAGGATCTAAAAAGGTCAAGTGTTTGGGAGAGTTAACTAGAAAATGATGGATTAGGAACATGAGTTTCTTTTGAACCCTTCAGCCCCATTCAAAACCTATGCCATGTCCTACAAAGGTGATACCTAAACACTGGATTTAAAGGTCAATTTTGTGAAATGGTATGTGATGGTCTGTGGACCTAAAATGACCAAAACCTGAAACCATGCAGTTGGCTCAAAGAGAATTGATAAAATGAAACCTTTTAATTGCCTAGGGAATATTTTTAACAACAAGCTGAAATGGGATTCGCTTGTGACATAAAGAATGCATAATGCAAGTAGGGTGGTTGAGGGACTTTTTCGTTTTGCATCCAATTTAGGGCAAAAACCTGTGACCAAGCTTGTTACAATCTATAAAGCCAAATGTGTCCCGGTGGTAACATACGGTGCAGGTGTCTGGGGGGTACCATACCAGTAGCCAGTTGCAAACTATGGAGAAGACATTTATGAAAAGGCTGCTGATGGCTCCAAAAAGTGCCCCTACAAGCTTTTGTCACTTTGAAGTGGCGTTGACTTTGTTAAAGATACTATAAATGTTGCCCCCCTACATTTATGGGCTAAAATGTGATTATCGGAAGAGCTATATGTGTATTTAACAAGGACCCCCTGAATAAATGAATCTTGTAATTCCTAGGTCAGGGAAAACATTGCAATTGAGAAATATCAACCTAGGCAACTTAAAAAATTAAAACACCCTAATGGTAAAGAATGATGAATAGTTGACTACAGCTGACTAAAAAACATATTTTTTTATTTATTTAATTGAAACAGTTAAAAATTCATTCATATAACACACAATCAAGGTTAAAAATTCACAATGTACATTTAACATAAACACCATTACATAGAAGTTAATAAACAGTATAAAAGAGTTCTTTATCTATAAGAGATAGGTGGCACAAAAATGGGTCTCTACGCGCGTTTCGGCAGCCAGCGCCTTCTTCCTGGAGCAGCCACGTAATATCTATAGAGTAAAGATGCATATAGAATACAAAATTATATTGTTTCAAAATCATATATTTGCAACCAAAATTTAAAAATGGTTCTAACATCAATAAGGTTTACATTTTAGCAGCTGTAGTTTATTTTATGAAAACAATCTAATTTATAATTATTTATTTGTTGTCATTTCCTTGCGGTATTCTGACTATCAACAGATGATAAAGTGACAAAGAGAGATTACCATCGATGGGCATATATGTAGTATTTATGGCAATAGTTCCTAATTCATCAATTTATCGTTTTTCTAGATCTTTATAAGGAAACAAGTATTTGACAACGATATCTGTCTATTTATTCTTTTGGGATGGAAAAATGGTTTTATGGACATTGCTTTATGAGATATTTGGTAAGGGATCAGAAGTACGATAAGGTACAACAGCATTTATGACGTTTAGAAATATTTGCTGTATAGATAAGGATGGCATTCTTATATAGTAATAGTTATTGTTTTCTAAGGATGGCTCTAAAGTTTCTTTGTCTTTTATGAAGGATCACTTGAATATGAAGAATTTTTTTTATCTTATTTTATTATATTAATCAAAAGATACTTACAAGTAAGAGATTTTTGTTATATGGAGCTTGTCAAATAAAGTTTCTGCTTATTATAATTCTTTCAGCATCAGGTTTGGATAAAACTTTAAAAGACTGGAAGAGATATCATACTGGCTATTAGTTTTTTGGGATTATCCAATTAGCCTTACTTTTCAAACAAGCATTTCACGTTGTCTTTACCTGATTAGTTTGGTAGTGAAATAATTCATGCCCGCCAGCCGGAACCCTTTATATAAATTCACGTTGGATAGTATTCACGCTGAGTTCTTTCAAGGATATTCTAGGTATCTAAATTTTAGAGTATAAAGAGAGATAATGGAATATTCTCAATGGTGATTATCGTTAGGTAAGGTCGCTCATTGTGTATCAGAAGGCGCCTGTGTTCCTATGTATGTATTTATTCGTAACTTACCTAGTAAGTATACCAATCTTTTCTCGATGTCTTAAATTCAAGTTCTCATTCTGTGAACTGTTCTGTTAGCAAAGTATTGGTTTTGGTGGCTTCCTATTAGCCTAGAAAAAATATAGATTTACAGGGTAAGCCGTGTATTCTTTATTTTCTGATGAATCGATCCCTAACTTTCTTGTTAACCATCTTACCTAGAGAATTGGGTTCTTGTGCTTCAGAGGTCTCGAAGATATTAAGGGATTCTTGATTCTTGTATATGCGGGATTAATGTTAAAAGATCTCCCTGCCTGTGAATATAAGAAAAATGGGGGGAAGAATGTTGTATCTCATTGTGAGCAATTAAACTATAGTTCCTGGTGACTGATTACAGTCAGGAGTCTCACCTGAGGATGGTCGGCAGGGCTCTCTATGTCCGGCGGCGGGTAAGTACGTTATCAGAAGAGCTAACAATTACCAGAGATATTATTATAGACTGTCTTATTCTTGATGGTTTATTATCTATCCCCTGGCTATGTTTTGTCAGGGATAACTTTTATAAGTTAGGCTTGGGACATTTTTTTGATTGCCCTGCAAGTACATACATAGAGTCCCCTCCTAGACTCCATTTACAGAGTCCCCTCCTAGATCCATACACAGAGTCCCCTCTCAGACTCCACACACAGAGTCCCCTCCTTGACTCCACACACAGAGTCCCCTCCCAGACCTCACACACAGAGTCCCCTCCTAGACTCCATACACAGAGTCCCCTCCTTGACTCCACACACAGAGTCCCCTCCCAGACTCCATACACAGAGTCCCCTCCCAGACTCCATACACAGAGCCCCCTCCTAGACTCCATACACAGAGTCCCCTCCCAGACTCCATACACAGAGTCCCCTCCCAGACTCCATACACAGAGTCCCCTCCTAGACTCCACACACAGAGTCTGCTCCTTGACTCCATACACAGAGTCCCCTCCTAGACTCCATACACAGAGTCCCCTCCCAGACTCCATACACAGAGTTCCCTCCCAGACTCCACACACAGAGCCCCCTCATAGACTCCATACACAGAGTCCCCTCCTAGACTCCACACACAGAGTCCCGTCCTAGACTCCACACACAGAGTCCCCTCCAGACTCCACACACAGAGTCCCTTCCTGGACTCCACATACAGAGTCCCCTCCTAGATGTCATACACAGAGTCCCCTCCTAGACTCCATACACAGAGTCCCCTCCTGGACTCCATACACAGAGTCCCCTCCTAGACTCCATACCCAGAGTCCCCTCCTAGACTTCATACATAAAGTCTCCTCATAGACTCCATATACGGAGTCCCCTCCTAGACTCCATACACAGAGTACCCTCCTAGACTCCATACACATAGTCCCCTCCTAGACTCCATTCATAAACTCTCCTCATAGACTCCATATACGGACTCCCCTCCTAGACTCCATACACAGAGTCCCTTCCTAGACTCCATACACAGAGTCCCCTCCTAGACTCCATACACAGAGTCCCCTCCAGGATTCCATACACAGAGTCCCCTCCTAGACGCCATTCATAAAGTCTTCTCATAGACTCCATATACAGAGTCCCCTCAAAGACTCCACACTCAGAGTCCCCTCCCAGACTCCACACACAGAGTCCCCTCCAAGACTCCATACACAGAGTCCCCGCCTAGACTCCATACACAGAGTCCCCTCCTAGACTCCACACACAGAGTTCCCTCCCAGGCTCCACACATAGAGCCCCCTCCTAGACTCCACACACAGAGACCCCTTCTAGACTCCATACACAGAGTCCCCTCCTAGACTCCACACACAGAGTCCCCTCTCAGACTCCACACACAGAGTCCCCTCCTAGACTCCACACACAGAGTCCCCTCCAGACTACACACACACAATCCCCTCCCAGACTCCACACACAGAGTCCCCTCCAGACTTCACACACAGAGTTCCCTCTCAGACTCCACACACAGAGTCCCCTCCTAGACTCCACACACAGAGTCCCCTCCCAGACTCCATTTACAGAGTCCCCTCCTAGACTCCACACACAGAGTCCCCTCTCAGACTCCATTTACAGAGTCCCCTCCTAGACTCCACACACAGAGTTCCCTCCCAGACTTCACACACAGAGTCCCCTCCTAGACTCCATACACAGAGTCCCCTCATAGACTCCACACACAGAGTCCCCTCATAGACTCCACACACAGAGTCCCCTCCAGACTCCACACACAGAGTCCCCTCCCAGACTCCACACACAGAGTCCACTCCTGGACCCAACACACAGAGTCCCCTCCTAGACGTCATACACAGAGTCCCCTCCCAGACTCCACACACAGAGTCCCCTCCTGGACTCCACACACAGAGTCCCCTCCTAGACTCCACACACAGAGTCCCCTCCAGACTACACACACACAGTCCCCTCCCAGACTCCACACACAGAGTCCCCTCCAGACTTCACACACAGAGTTCCCTCTCAGACTCCACACACAGAGTCCCCTCCTAGACTCCACACACAGAGTCCCCTCCCAGACTCCATTTACAGAGTCCCCTCCTAGACTCCACACACAGAGTTCCCTCCCAGGCTCCACACATAGAGCCCCCTCCTTGACTCCACACACAGAGACCCCTTCTAGACTCCATACACAGAGTCCCCTCCCAGACTCCACACACAGAGTCCCCTCCTGGACTCCACACACAGAGTCCCCTCCTAGACTCCACACACAGAGTCCCCTCCAGACTACACACACACAGTCCCCTCCCAGACTCCACACACAGAGTCCCCTCCAGACTTCACACACAGAGTTCCCTCCCAGACTCCATTTACAGAGTCCCCTCCTAGACTCCACACACAGAGTCCCCTCCCAGACTCCATTTACAGAGTCCCCTCCTAGACTCCACACACAGAGTTCCCTCCCAGACTTCACACACAGAGTCCCCTCCTAGACTCCATACACAGAGTCCCCTCATAGACTCCACACACAGAGTCCCCTCATAGACTCCACACACAGAGTCCCCTCCAGACTCCACACACAGAGTCCCCTCCCAGACTCCACAAACAGAGTCCACTCCTGGACCCCACACACAGAGTCCCCTCCTAGACGTCATACACAGAGTCCCCTCCTAGACTCCATACACAGAGTCCCCTCATAGACTCCACACACAGAGTCCCCTCATAGACTCCACACACAGAGTCCCCTCCAGACTCCACACACAGAGTCCCCTCCCAGACTCCACAAACAGAGTCCACTCCTGGACCCCACACACAGAGTCCCCTCCTAGACGTCATACACAGAGTCCCCTCCCAGACTCCACACACAGAGTCCCCTCCTGGACTCCACACACAGAGTCCCCTCCTAGACTCCACACTCAGAGTCCCCTCCTAGACTCCACACACAGAGTCCCCTCCAGACTACACACACACAGTCCCCTCCCAGACTCCACACACAGAGTCCCCTCCAGACTTCACACACAGAGTTCCCTCCCAGACTCCATTTACAGAGTCCCCTCCTAGACTCCACACACAGAGTCCCCTCCCAGACTCCATTTACAGAGTCCCCTCCTAGACTCCACACACAGAGTTCCCTCCCAGACTTCACACACAGAGTCCCCTCCTAGACTCCATACACAGAGTCCCCTCATAGACTCCACACACAGAGTCCCCTCATAGACTCCACACACAGAGTCCCCTCCAGACTCCACACACAGAGTCCCCTCCCAGACTCCACAAACAGAGTCCACTCCTGGACCCCACACACAGAGTCCCCTCCTAGACGTCATACACAGAGTCCCCTCCCAGACTCCACACACAGAGTCCCCTCCTGGACTCCACACACAGAGTCCCCTCCTAGACTCCACACTCAGAGTCCCCTCCAGACTCCACAAACAGAGTCCCCTCGCAGACTCCACACACTGAGTCCCCTCCTAAACTCCACACACAGAGTCCCCTCCAGACTCCACACACACAGTCCCCTCCCAGACTCCACACACAGAGTCCCCTCCAGACTCCACACACAGAGTTCCCTCTCAGACTCCACAGACGGAGTCCCCTCCAGACTCCACACACAGAGTTCCCTCTCAGACTCCACACACAGAGTCCCCTCCTAGACTCCACACACAGAGTCCCCTCCCAGACTCCATTTACAGAGTCCCCTCATAGACTCCACACACAGAGTCCCTTCCTAGACTCCACACACAGAGTCCCCTCCAGACTCCACACACACAGTCCCCTCCCAGACTCCACACACAGAGTCCCCTCCAGACTTCACACATAGAGTTCCCTCTCAGACTCCACACACAGAGTCCCCTCCAGACTCCACACACAGAGTTCCCTCTCAGACTCCACACACAGAGTCCCCTCCTAGACTCCACACACAGAGTCCCCTCCCAGACTCCATTTACAGAGTCCCCTCATAGACTCCACACACAGAGTCCCCTCCTAGACTCCACACACAGAGTCCCCTCCAGACTCCACACACACAGTCCCCTCCCAGACTCCACACACAGAGTCCCCTCCAGACTTCACACATAGAGTTCCCTCTCAGACTCCACACACAGAGTCCCCTCCAGACTCCACACACAGAGTTCCCTCTCAGACTCCACGCACAGAGTCCACTCCTAGACTCCACACACAGAGTCCCCTCCCAGACTCCATTTACAGAGTCCCCTCATAGACTCCACACACAGAGTCCCCTCCTAGACTCCACACACAGAGTCCCCTCCCAGACTCCATTTACAGAGTCCCCTCCTAGACTCCACACACAGAGTCCCCTCCTAGACTCCACACACAGAGTCCCCTCCTAGACTCCATAGACAGAGTCCCTTCCTAGACTCCATACACAGAGTCCCCTCCTAGACTCCCCAGACAGAGTGTCCACCTAGACTCCATACACAGAGTCCCCTCCTAGACGCCACACACAGAGTCCCCTCCTAGACTCCATATACAGAGTCCCCTCCTAGACTCCATACATAAAGTCCCCTCCTAGACTCCACACACAGAGTCCCCTCCTAGACTCCACACAGAGAGTCCCCTCCCAGACTCCCCAGACAGAGTCCCCTCCTAGACTCCACACACAGAGTCCCCTCCTAGACTACATACACAGAGTCCCCTCCTAGACTCCACACACAGAGTCCCCTCCTAGACTCCATATACAGAGTCCCCTCCTAGACTCCATACATAAAGTCCCCTCCTAGACTCCACACACAGAGTCCCCTCCCAAACTCCACACACAGAGTCCCCTCCTGGACTCCACACACAGAGTCCCCTCCTAGACTTCACACTCAGAGTCCCCTCCAGACTCCACACACAGAGTCCCCTCCCAGACTTCACACACAGAGTCCCCTCCTAGACTCCACACACAGAGTCCTCTCCTAGACTCCACACACAGAGTCACCTCCTAGACTCCATACACAGAGTCCCCTCCTAGACTCCATACACAGAGTCCCCTCCTAAACTCCACACACAGAGTCCCCTCCTAGACTCCACACAGAGAGTCCCCTCCCAGACTCCCCAGACAGAGTCCCCTCCTAGACTCCACACACAGAGTCCCCTCCTAGACTCCATACACAGAGTCCCCTCCTAGACTCCACACACAGAGTCCCCTCCTAGACTCCATATACAGAGTCCCCTCCTAGACTCCATACATAAAGTCCCCTCCTAGACTCCACACACAGAGTCCCCTCCCAAACTCCACACACAGAGTCCCCTCCTGGACTCCACACACAGAGTCCCCTCCTAGACTTCACACTCAGAGTCCCCTCCAGACTCCACACACAGAGTCCCCTCCCAGACTTCAAACACAGAGTCCCTTCCTAGACTCCACACACAGAGTCCTCTCCTAGACTCCACACACAGAGTCACCTCCTAGACTCCATACACAGAGTCCCCTCCTAGACTCCATACACAGAGTCCCCTCCTAAACTCCACACACAGAGTCCCCTCCAGACTCCACACACACAGTCCCCTCCCAGACTCCACACACAGAGTCCCCTCCAGACTTCACACATAGAGTTCCCTCTCAGACTCCACACACAGAGTCCCCTCCAGACTCCACACACAGAGTTCCCTCTCAGACTCCACACACAGAGTCCCCTCCTAGACTCCACACACAGAGACCCCTCCCAGACTCCATTTACAGAGTCCCCTCATAGACTCCACACACAGAGTCCCCTCCTAGACTCCACACACAGAGTCCCCTCCAGACTCCACACACAAAGTCCCCTCCCAGACTCCACACACAGAGTCCCCTCCAGACTTCACACATAGAGTTCCCTCTCAGACTCCACACACAGAGTCCCCTCCAGACTCCACACACAGAGTTCCCTCTCAGACTCCACACACAGAGTCCCCTCCTAGACTCCACACACAGAGTCCCCTCCCAGACTCCATTTACAGAGTCCCCTCATAGACTCCACACACAGAGTCCCCTCCTAGACTCCACACACAGAGTCCCCTCCCAGACTCCATTTACAGAGTCCCCTCCTAGACTCCACACACAGAGTCCCCTCCTAGACTCCACACACAGAGTCCCCTCCTAGACTCCATAGACAGAGTCCCTTCCTAGACTCCATACACAGAGTCCCCTCCTAGACTCCTCAGACAGAGTGCCCACCTAGACTCCATACACAGAGTCCCCTCCTAGACTCCACACACAGAGTCCCCTCCTAGACTCCATATACAGAGTCCCCTCCTAGACTCCATACATAAAGTCCCCTCCTAGACTCCACACACAGAGTCCCCTCCTAGACTCCACACAGAGAGTCCCCTCCCAGACTCCCCAGACAGAGTCCCCTCCTAGACTCCACACACAGAGTCCCCTCCTAGACTCCATACACAGAGTCCCCTCCTAGACTCCACACACAGAGTCCACTCCTAGACTCCATATACAGAGTCCCCTCCTAGACTCCATACATAAAGTCCCCTCCTAGACTCCACACACAGAGTCCCCTCCCAAACTCCACACACAGAGTCCCCTCCTGGACTCCACACACAGAGTCCCCTCCTAGACTTCACACTCAGAGTTCCCTCCAGACTCCACACACAGAGTCCCCTCCCAGACTTCACACACAGAGTCCCCTCCTAGACTCCACACACAGAGTCCTCTCCTAGACTCCACACACAGAGTCACCTCCTAGACTCCACACACAGAGTCCCCTCCTAGACTTCACACTCAGAGTCCCCTCCAGACTCCACACACAGAGTCCCCTCCCAGACTTCACACACAGAGTCCCCTCCTAGACTCCACACACAGAGTCCTCTCCTAGACTCCACACACAGAGTCACCTCCTAGACTCCATACACAGAGTCCCCTCCTAGACTCCATACACAGAGTCCCCTCCTAAACTCCACACACAGAGTCCCCTCCTAGACTCCACACAGAGAGTCCCCTCCCAGACTCCCCAGACAGAGTCCCCTCCTAGACTCCACACACAGAGTCCCCTCCTAGACTCCATACACGGAGTCCCCTCCTAGACTCCACACACAGAGTCCCCTCCTAGACTCCATATACAGAGTCCCCTCCTAGACTCCATACATAAAGTCCCCTCCTAGACTCCACACACAGAGTCCCCTCCCAAACTCCACACACAGAGTCCCCTCCTGGACTCCACACACAGAGTCCCCTCCTAGACTTCACACTCAGAGTCCCCTCCAGACTCCACACACAGAGTCCCCTCCCAGACTTCACACACAGAGTCCCCTCCTAGACTCCACACACAGAGTCCTCTCCTAGACTCCACACACAGAGTCACCTCCTAGACTCCATACACAGAGTCCCCTCCTAGACTCCATATACAGAGTCCCCTCCTAAACTCCACACATAGAGTCCCCTCCAGACTCCACACACACAGTCCCCTCCCAGACTCCACACACAGAGTCCCCTCCAGACTTCACACATAGAGTTCCCTCTCAGACTCCACACACAGAGTCCCCTCCAGACTCCACACACAGAGTTCCCTCTCAGACTCCACACACAGAGTCCCCTCCTAGACTCCACACACAGAGTCCCCTCCCAGACTCCATTTACAGAGTCCCCTCATAGACTCCACACACAGAGTCCCCTCCTAGACTCCACACACAGAGTCCCCTCCAGACTCCACACACACAGTCCCCTCCCAGACTCCACACACAGAGTCCCCTCCAGACTTCACACATAGAGTTCCCTCTCAGACTCCACACACAGAGTCCCCTCCAGACTCCACACACAGAGTTCCCTCTCAGACTCCACACACAGAGTCCCCTCCTAGACTCCACACACAGAGTCCCCTCCCAGACTCCATTTACAGAGTCCCCTCATAGACTCCACACACAGAGTCCCTTCCTAGACTCCACACACAGAGTCCCCTCCAGACTCCACACACACAGTCCCCTCCCAGACTCCACACACAGAGTCCCCTCCAGACTTCACACATAGAGTTCCCTCTCAGACTCCACACACAGAGTCCCCTCCAGACTCCACACACAGAGTTCCCTCTCAGACTCCACACACAGAGTCCCCTCCTAGACTCCACACACAGAGTCCCCTCCCAGACTCCATTTACAGAGTCCCCTCATAGACTCCACACACAGAGTCCCCTCCTAGACTCCACACACAGAGTCCCCTCCAGACTCCACACACACAGTCCCCTCCCAGACTCCACACACAGAGTCCCCTCCAGACTTCACACATAGAGTTCCCTCTCAGACTCCACACACAGAGTCCCCTCCAGACTCCACACACAGAGTTCCCTCTCAGACTCCACGCACAGAGTCCACTCCTAGACTCCACACACAGAGTCCCCTCCCAGACTCCATTTACAGAGTCCCCTCATAGACTCCACACACAGAGTCCCCTCCTAGACTCCACACACAGAGTCCCCTCCCAGACTCCATTTACAGAGTCCCCTCCTAGACTCCACACACAGAGTCCCCTCCTAGACTCCACACACAGAGTCCCCTCCTAGACTCCATAGACAGAGTCCCTTCCTAGACTCCATACACAGAGTCCCCTCCTAGACTCCCCAGACAGAGTGTCCACCTAGACTCCATACACAGAGTCCCCTCCTAGACGCCACACACAGAGTCCCCTCCTAGACTCCATATACAGAGTCCCCTCCTAGACTCCATACATAAAGTCCCCTCCTAGACTCCACACACAGAGTCCCCTCCTAGACTCCACACAGAGAGTCCCCTCCCAGACTCCCCAGACAGAGTCCCCTCCTAGACTCCACACACAGAGTCCCCTCCTAGACTCCATACATAAAGTCCCCTCCTAGACTCCACACACAGAGTCCCCTCCCAAACTCCACACACAGAGTCCCCTCCTGGACTCCACACACAGAGTCCCCTCCTAGACTTCACACTCAGAGTCCCCTCCAGACTCCACACACAGAGTCCCCTCCCAGACTTCACACACAGAGTCCCCTCCTAGACTCCACACACAGAGTCCTCTCCTAGACTCCACACACAGAGTCACCTCCTAGACTCCATACACAGAGTCCCCTCCTAGACTCCATACACAGAGTCCCCTCCTAAACTCCACACACAGAGTCCCCTCCTAGACTCCACACAGAGAGTCCCCTCCCAGACTCCCCAGACAGAGTCCCCTCCTAGACTCCACACACAGAGTCCCCTCCTAGACTCCATACACAGAGTCCCCTCCTAGACTCCACACACAGAGTCCCCTCCTAGACTCCATATACAGAGTCCCCTCCTAGACTCCATACATAAAGTCCCCTCCTAGACTCCACACACAGAGTCCCCTCCCAAACTCCACACACAGAGTCCCCTCCTGGACTCCACACACAGAGTCCCCTCCTAGACTTCACACTCAGAGTCCCCTCCAGACTCCACACACAGAGTCCCCTCCCAGACTTCACACACAGAGTCCCCTCCTAGCCTCCACACACAGAGTCCTCTCCTAGACTCCACACACAGAGTCACCTCCTAGACTCCATACACAGAGTCCCCTCCTAGACTCCATACACAGAGTCCCCTCCTAAACTCCACACACAGAGTCCCCTCCAGACTCCACACACACAGTCCCCTCCCAGACTCCACACACAGAGTCCCCTCCAGACTTCACACATAGAGTTCCCTCTCAGACTCCACACACAGAGTCCCCTCCAGACTCCACACACAGAGTTCCCTCTCAGACTCCACACACAGAGTCCCCTCCTAGACTCCACACACAGAGACCCCTCCCAGACTCCATTTACAGAGTCCCCTCATAGACTCCACACACAGAGTCCCCTCCTAGACTCCACACACAGAGTCCCCTCCAGACTCCACACACAAAGTCCCCTCCCAGACTCCACACACAGAGTCCCCTCCAGACTTCACACATAGAGTTCCCTCTCAGACTCCACACACAGAGTCCCCTCCAGACTCCACACACAGAGTTCCCTCTCAGACTCCACACACAGAGTCCCCTCCTAGACTCCACACACAGAGTCCCCTCCCAGACTCCATTTACAGAGTCCCCTCATAGACTCCACACACAGAGTCCCCTCCTAGACTCCACACACAGAGTCCCCTCCCAGACTCCATTTACAGAGTCCCCTCCTAGACTCCACACACAGAGTCCCCTCCTAGACTCCACACACAGAGTCCCCTCCTAGACTCCATAGACAGAGTCCCTTCCTAGACTCCATACACAGAGTCCCCTCCTAGACTCCTCAGACAGAGTGCCCACCTAGACTCCATACACAGAGTCCCCTCCTAGACTCCACACACAGAGTCCCCTCCTAGACTCCATATACAGAGTCCCCTCCTAGACTCCATACATAAAGTCCCCTCCTAGACTCCACACACAGAGTCCCCTCCTAGACTCCACACAGAGAGTCCCCTCCCAGACTCCCCAGACAGAGTCCCCTCCTAGACTCCACACACAGAGTCCCCTCCTAGACTCCATACACAGAGTCCCCTCCTAGACTCCACACACAGAGTCCACTCCTAGACTCCATATACAGAGTCCCCTCCTAGACTCCATACATAAAGTCCCCTCCTAGACTCCACACACAGAGTCCCCTCCCAAACTCCACACACAGAGTCCCCTCCTGGACTCCACACACAGAGTCCCCTCCTAGACTTCACACTCAGAGTCCCCTCCAGACTCCACACACAGAGTCCCCTCCCAGACTTCACACACAGAGTCCCCTCCTAGACTCCACACACAGAGTCCTCTCCTAGACTCCACACACAGAGTCACCTCCTAGACTCCACACACAGAGTCCCCTCCTAGACTTCACACTCAGAGTCCCCTCCAGACTCCACACACAGAGTCCCCTCCCAGACTTCACACACAGAGTCCCCTCCTAGACTCCACACACAGAGTCCTCTCCTAGACTCCACACACAGAGTCACCTCCTAGACTCCATACACAGAGTCCCCTCCTAGACTCCATACACAGAGTCCCCTCCTAAACTCCACACACAGAGTCCCCTCCTAGACTCCACACAGAGAGTCCCCTCCCAGACTCCCCAGACAGAGTCCCCTCCTAGACTCCACACACAGAGTCCCCTCCTAGACTCCATACACAGAGTCCCCTCCTAGACTCCACACACAGAGTCCCCTCCTAGACTCCATATACAGAGTCCCCTCCTAGACTCCATACATAAAGTCCCCTCCTAGACTCCACACACAGAGTCCCCTCCCAAACTCCACACACAGAGTCCCCTCCTGGACTCCACACAGAGAGTCCCCTCCTAGACTTCACACTCAGAGTCCCCTCCAGACTCCACACACAGAGTCCCCTCCCAGACTTCACACACAGAGTCCCCTCCTAGACTCCACACACAGAGTCCTCTCCTAGACTCCACACACAGAGTCACCTCCTAGACTCCATACACAGAGTCCCCTCCTAGACTCCATACACAGAGTCCCCTCCTAAACTCCACACACAGAGTCCCCTCCAGACTCCACACACACAGTCCCCTCCCAGACTCCACACACAGAGTCCCCTCCAGACTTCACACATAGAGTTCCCTCTCAGACTCCACACACAGAGTCCCCTCCAGACTCCACACACAGAGTTCCCTCTCAGACTCCACACACAGAGTCCCCTCCTAGACTCCACACACAGAGTCCCCTCCCAGACTCCATTTACAGAGTCCCCTCATAGACTCCACACACAGAGTCCCCTCCTAGACTCCACACACAGAGTCCCCTCCAGACTCCACACACACAGTCCCTCCCAGACTCCACACACAGAGTCCCCTCCAGACTTCACACATAGAGTTCCCTCTCAGACTCCACACACAGAGTCCCCTCCAGACTCCACACACAGAGTTCCCTCTCAGACTCCACACACAGAGTCCCCTCCTAGACTCCACACACAGAGTCCCCTCCCAGACTCCATTTACAGAGTCCCCTCATAGACTCCACACACAGAGTCCCCTCCTAGACTCCACACACAGAGTCCCCTCCCAGACTCCATTTACAGAGTCCCCTCCTAGACTCCACACACAGAGTCCCCTCCTAGACTCCACACACAGAGTCCCCTCCTAGACTCCATAGACAGAGTCCCTTCCTAGACTCCATACACAGAGTCCCCTCCTAGACTCCATACATAAAGTCCCCTCCTAGACTCCACACACAGAGTCCCCTCCTAGACTCCACACAGAGAGTCCCCTCCCAGACTCCCCAGACAGAGTCCCCTCCTAGACTCCACACACAGAGTCCCCTCCTAGACTCCATACACAGAGTCCCCTCCTAGACTCCACACACAAAGTCCACTCCTAGACTCCATATACAGAGTCCCCTCCTAGACTCCATACATAAAGTCCCCTCCTAGACTCCACACACAGAGTCCCCTCCCAAACTCCACACACAGAGTCCCCTCCTGGACTCCACACACAGAGTCCCCTCCTAGACTTCACACTCAGAGTCCCCTCCAGACTCCACACACAGAGTCCCCTCCCAGACTTCACACACAGAGTCCCCTCCTAGACTCCACACACAGAGTCCTCTCCTAGACTCCACACACAGAGTCACCTCCTAGACTCCATACACAGAGTCCCCTCCTAGACTCCATACACAGAGTCCCCTCCTAAACTCCACACACAGAGTCCCCGCCAGACTCCACACACACAGTCCCCTCCCAGACTCCACACACAGAGTCCCCTCCAGACTCCACACACAGAGTTCCCTCTCAGACTCCACACACAGAGTACCCTCCAGACTCCACACACAGAGTCCCCTCCCAGACTCCATTTACAGAGTCCCCTCCTAGACTCCATACACAGAGTCCCCTCCTTGACTCCACACACAGAGTCCCCTCCCAAACTTCATACACAGAGTCCCCTCCCAGACTCCATACACAGAGTCCCCTCCTAGACTCCATACACAGAGTTCCCTCTCAGACTCCACACACAGAGTCCCCTCCTAGACTCCACACACAGAGTCCCCTCCAGACTACACACACACAGTCCCCTCCCAGACTCCACACACAGAGTCCCCTCCAGACTTCACACACAGAGTTCCCTCTCAGACTCCACACACAGAGTCCCCTCCTAGACTCCACACACAGAGTCCCCTCCCAGACTCCATTTACAGAGTCCCCTCCTAGACTCCACACACAGAGTCCCTTCCCAGACTCCATTTACAGAGTCCCCTCCTAGACTCCATACACAGAGTCCCCTCCTAGACTCCACACACAGAGTCCCCTCCTAGACTCCATAGACAGAGTCCCTTCCTAGACTCCATACACAGAGTCCCCTCCTAGACTCCCCAGACAGAGTCCCCTCCTAGACTCCATACACAGAGTCCCCTCCTAGACTCCACACACAGAGTCCCCTCCTAGATTCCACACAGAGAGTCCCCTCCTAGACTCCCCAGACAGAGTCCCCTCCTAGACTCCACACACAGAGTCCCCTCCAGACTCCACACACAGAGTCCCCTCTTGGACTCCACATACAGAGTCCCCTCCTAGATGTCATACACAGAGTCCCCTCCTAGACTCCATACACAGAGTCCCCTCCTGGACTCCATACACAGAGTCCCCTCCTAGACTCCACACACAGAGTCCCGTCCTAGACTCCACACATAGAGTCCCCTCCAGACTCCACACACAGAGTCCCCTCCTGGACTCCACATACAGAGTCCCCTCCTAGATGTCATACACAGAGTCCCCTCCTAGACTCCATACACAGAGTCCCCTCCTGGACTCCATACACAGAGTCCCCTCCTAGACTCCATACACAGAGTCCCCTCCTAGACTTCATACATAAAGTCTCCTCATAGACTCCATATACGGAGTCCCCTCCTAGACTCCATACACAGAGTACCCTCCTAGACTCCATTCATAAACTCTCCTCATCAACTCCATATACGGACACCCCTCCTAGACTCCATACACAGAGTCCCTTCCTAGACTCCATACACAGAGTCCCCTCCTAGACTCCATACACAGAGTCCCCTCCAGGATTCCATACACAGAGTCCCCTCCTAGACTCCATTCATAAAGTCTTCTCATAGACTCCATATACAGAGTCCCCTCCTAGACTCCACACTCAGAGTCCCCTCCCAGACTCCACACACAGAGTCCCCTCCAAGACTCCATACACAGAGTCCCCGCCTAGACTCCATACACAGAGTCCCCTCCTAGACTCCACACACAGAGTTCCCTCCCAGACTC
The DNA here is from genome assembly GCF_964263255.1 of Lissotriton vulgaris. Lineage (NCBI taxonomy): Eukaryota > Metazoa > Chordata > Amphibia > Caudata > Salamandridae > Lissotriton > Lissotriton vulgaris. Next base: position 93,013 of record NW_028249337.1, read on the forward strand.
CACACATAGAGCCCCCTCCTAGACTCCACACACAGAGACCCCTTCTAGACTCCATACACAGAGTCCCCTCCTAGACTCCACACACAGAGTTCCCTCCCAGACTTCACACACAGAGTCCCCTCCTAGACTCCATACACAGAGTCCCCTCATAGACTCCACACACAGAGTCCCCTCATAGACTCCACACACAGAGTCCCCTCCCAGACTCCATTTACAGAGTCCCCTCCTAGACTCCACACACAGAGTCCCCTCCTAGACTCCACACACAGAGTCCCCTCCTAGACTCCATAGACAGAGTCCCTTCCTAGACTCCATACACAGAGTCCCCTCCTAGACTCCCCAGACAGAGTGCCCACCTAGACTCCATACACAGAGTCCCCTCCAGACTCCACAAACAGAGTCCCCTCGCAGACTCCACACACTGAGTCCCCTCCTAAACTCCACACACAGAGTCCCCTCCAGACTCCACACACACAGTCCCCTCCCAGACTCCACACACAGAGTCCCCTCCAGACTCCACACACAGAGTTCCCTCTCAGACTCCACAGACGGAGTCCCCTCCAGACTCCACACACAGAGTTCCCTCTCAGACTCCACACACAGAGTCCCCTCCTAGACTCCACACACACAGTCCCCTCCCAGACTCCACACACAGAGTCCCCTCCAGACTTCACACATAGAGTTCCCTCTCAGACTCCACACACAGAGTCCCCTCCAGACTCCACACACAGAGTTCCCTCTCAGACTCCACACACAGAGTCCCCTCCTAGACTCCACACACAGAGACCCCTCCCAGACTCCATTTACAGAGTCCCCTCATAGACTCCACACACAGAGTCCCCTCCTAGACTCCACACACAGAGTCCCCTCCAGACTCCACACACAAAGTCCCCTCCCAGACTCCACACACAGAGTCCCCTCCAGACTTCACACATAGAGTTCCCTCTCAGACTCCACACACAGAGTCCCCTCCAGACTCCACACACAGAGTTCCCTCTCAGACTCCACACACAGAGTCCCCTCCTAGACTCCACACACAGAGTCCCCTCCCAGACTCCATTTACAGAGTCCCCTCATAGACTCCACACACAGAGTCCCCTCCTAGACTCCACACACAGAGTCCCCTCCCAGACTCCATTTACAGAGTCCCCTCCTAGACTCCACACACAGAGTCCCCTCCTAGACTCCACACACAGAGTCCCCTCCTAGACTCCATAGACAGAGTCCCTTCCTAGACTCCATACACAGAGTCCCCTCCTAGACTCCTCAGACAGAGTGCCCACCTAGACTCCATACACAGAGTCCCCTCCTAGACTCCACACACAGAGTCCCCTCCTAGACTCCATATACAGAGTCCCCTCCTAGACTCCATACATAAAGTCCCCTCCTAGACTCCACACACAGAGTCCCCTCCTAGACTCCACACAGAGAGTCCCCTCCCAGACTCCCCAGACAGAGTCCCCTCCTAGACTCCACACACAGAGTCCCCTCCTAGACTCCATACACAGAGTCCCCTCCTAGACTCCACACACAGAGTCCACTCCTAGACTCCATATACAGAGTCCCCTCCTAGACTCCATACATAAAGTCCCCTCCTAGACTCCACACACAGAGTCCCCTCCCAAACTCCACACACAGAGTCCCCTCCTGGACTCCACACACAGAGTCCCCTCCTAGACTTCACACTCAGAGTCCCCTCCAGACTCCACACACAGAGTCCCCTCCCAGACTTCACACACAGAGTCCCCTCCTAGACTCCACACACAGAGTCCTCTCCTAGACTCCACACACAGAGTCACCTCCTAGACTCCACACACAGAGTCCCCTCCTAGACTTCACACTCAGAGTCCCCTCCAGACTCCACACACAGAGTCCCCTCCCAGACTTCACACACAGAGTCCCCTCCTAGACTCCACACACAGAGTCCTCTCCTAGACTCCACACACAGAGTCACCTCCTAGACTCCATACACAGAGTCCCCTCCTAGACTCCATACACAGAGTCCCCTCCTAAACTCCACACACAGAGTCCCCTCCTAGACTCCACACAGAGAGTCCCCTCCCAGACTCCCCAGACAGAGTCCCCTCCTAGACTCCACACACAGAGTCCCCTCCTAGACTCCATACACAGAGTCCCCTCCTAGACCCCACACACAGAGTCCCCTCCTAGACTCCATATACAGAGTCCCCTCCTAGACTCCATACATAAAGTCCCCTCCTAGACTCCACACACAGAGTCCCCTCCCAAACTCCACACACAGAGTCCCCTCCTGGACTCCACACAGAGAGTCCCCTCCTAGACTTCACACTCAGAGTCCCCTCCAGACTCCACACACAGAGTCCCCTCCCAGACTTCACACACAGAGTCCCCTCCTAGACTCCACACACAGAGTCCTCTCCTAGACTCCACACACAGAGTCACCTCCTAGACTCCATACACAGAGTCCCCTCCTAGACTCCATACACAGAGTCCCCTCCTAAACTCCACACACAGAGTCCCCTCCAGACTCCACACACACAGTCCCCTCCCAGACTCCACACACAGAGTCCCCTCCAGACTTCACACATAGAGTTCCCTCTCAGACTCCACACACAGAGTCCCCTCCAGACTCCACACACAGAGTTCCCTCTCAGACTCCACACACAGAGTCCCCTCCTAGACTCCACACACAGAGTCCCCTCCCAGACTCCATTTACAGAGTCCCCTCATAGACTCCACACACAGAGTCCCCTCCTAGACTCCACACACAGAGTCCCCTCCAGACTCCACACACACAGTCCCCTCCCAGACTCCACACACAGAGTCCCCTCCAGACTTCACACATAGAGTTCCCTCTCAGACTCCACACACAGAGTCCCCTCCAGACTCCACACACAGAGTTCCCTCTCAGACTCCACACACAGAGTCCCCTCCTAGACTCCACACACAGAGTCCCCTCCCAGACTCCATTTACAGAGTCCCCTCATAGACTCCACACACAGAGTCCCCTCCTAGACTCCACACACAGAGTCCCCTCCCAGACTCCATTTACAGAGTCCCCTCCTAGACTCCACACACAGAGTCCCCTCCTAGACTCCACACACAGAGTCCCCTCCTAGACTCCATAGACAGAGTCCCTTCCTAGACTCCATACACAGAGTCCCCTCCTAGACTCCATACATAAAGTCCCCTCCTAGACTCCACACACAGAGTCCCCTCCTAGACTCCACACAGAGAGTCCCCTCCCAGACTCCCCAGACAGAGTCCCCTCCTAGACTCCACACACAGAGTCCCCTCCTAGACTCCATACACAGAGTCCCCTCCTAGACTCCACACACAAAGTCCACTCCTAGACTCCATATACAGAGTCCCCTCCTAGACTCCATACATAAAGTCCCCTCCTAGACTCCACACACAGAGTCCCCTCCCAAACTCCACACACAGAGTCCCCTCCTGGACTCCACACACAGAGTCCCCTCCTAGACTTCACACTCAGAGTCCCCTCCAGACTCCACACACAGAGTCCCCTCCCAGACTTCACACACAGAGTCCCCTCCTAGACTCCACACACAGAGTCCTCTCCTAGACTCCACACACAGAGTCACCTCCTAGACTCCATACACAGAGTCCCCTCCTAGACTCCATACACAGAGTCCCCTCCTAAACTCCACACACAGAGTCCCCGCCAGACTCCACACACACAGTCCCCTCCCAGACTCCACACACAGAGTCCCCTCCAGACTCCACACACAGAGTTCCCTCTCAGACTCCACACACAGAGTACCCTCCAGACTCCACACACAGAGTTCCCTCTCAGACTCCACACACAGAGTCCCCTCCTAGACTCCACACACAGAGTCCCCTCCCAGACTCCATTTACAGAGTCCCCTCCTAGACTCCATACACAGAGTCCCCTCCTTGACTCCACACACAGAGTCCCCTCCCAAACTTCATACACAGAGTCCCCTCCCAGACTCCATACACAGAGTCCCCTCCTAGACTCCATACACAGAGTTCCCTCTCAGACTCCACACACAGAGTCCCCTCCTAGACCCCACACACAGAGTCCCCTCCAGACTACACACACACAGTCCCCTCCCAGACTCCACACACAGAGTCCCCTCCAGACTTCACACACAGAGTTCCCTCTCAGACTCCACACACAGAGTCCCCTCCTAGACTCCACACACAGAGTCCCCTCCCAGACTCCATTTACAGAGTCCCCTCCTAGACTCCACACACAGAGTCCCTTCCCAGACTCCATTTACAGAGTCCCCTCCTAGACTCCATACACAGAGTCCCCTCCTAGACTCCACACACAGAGTCCCCTCCTAGACTCCATAGACAGAGTCCCTTCCTAGACTCCATACACAGAGTCCCCTCCTAGACTCCCCAGACAGAGTCCCCTCCTAGACTCCATACACAGAGTCCCCTCCTAGACTCCACACACAGAGTCCCCTCCTAGATTCCACACAGAGAGTCCCCTCCTAGACTCCCCAGACAGAGTCCCCTCCTAGACTCCACACACAGAGTCCCCTCCAGACTCCACACACAGAGTCCCCTCTTGGACTCCACATACAGAGTCCCCTCCTAGATGTCATACACAGAGTCCCCTCCTAGACTCCATACACAGAGTCCCCTCCTGGACTCCATACACAGAGTCCCCTCCTAGACTCCACACACAGAGTCCCGTCCTAGACTCCACACATAGAGTCCCCTCCAGACTCCACACACAGAGTCCCCTCCTGGACTCCACATACAGAGTCCCCTCCTAGATGTCATACACAGAGTCCCCTCCTAGACTCCATACACAGAGTCCCCTCCTGGACTCCATACACAGAGTCCCCTCCTAGACTCCATACACAGAGTCCCCTCCTAGACTTCATACATAAAGTCTCCTCATAGACTCCATATACGGAGTCCCCTCCTAGACTCCATACACAGAGTACCCTCCTAGACTCCATACACATAGTCCCCTCCTAGACTCCATTCATAAACTCTCCTCATCAACTCCATATACGGACTCCCCTCCTAGACTCTATACACAGAGTCCCTTCCTAGACTCCATACACAGAGTCCCCTCCTAGACTCCATACACAGAGTCCCCTCCAGGATTCCATACACAGAGTCCCCTCCTAGACTCCATTCATAAAGTCTTCTCATAGACTCCATATACAGAGTCCCCTCCTAGACTCCACACTCAGAGTCCCCTCCCAGACTCCACACACAGAGTCCCCTCCAAGACTCCATACACAGAGTCCCCGCCTAGACTCCATACACAGAGTCCCCTCCTAGACTCCACACACAGAGTTCCCTCCCAGACTCCACACATAGAGCCCCCTCCTAGACTCCACACACAGAGACCCCTTCTAGACTCCATACACAGAGTCCCCTCCTAGACTCCACACACAGAGTTCCCTCCCAGACTTCACACACAGAGTCCCCTCCTAGACTCCATACACAGAGTCCCCTCATAGACTCCACACACAGAGTCCCCTCATAGACTCCACACACAGAGTCCCCTCCCAGACTCCATTTACAGAGTCCCCTCCTAGACTCCACACACAGAGTCCCCTCCTAGACTCCACACACAGAGTCCCCTCCTAGACTCCATAGACAGAGTCCCTTCCTAGACTCCATACACAGAGTCCCCTCCTAGACTCCCCAGACAGAGTGCCCACCTAGACTCCATACACAGAGTCCCCTCCAGACTCCACAAACAGAGTCCCCTCGCAGACTCCACACACTGAGTCCCCTCCTAAACTCCACACACAGAGTCCCCTCCAGACTCCACACACACAGTCCCCTCCCAGACTCCACACACAGAGTCCCCTCCAGACTCCACACACAGAGTTCCCTCTCAGACTCCACAGACGGAGTCCCCTCCAGACTCCACACACAGAGTTCCCTCTCAGACTCCACACACAAAGTCCCCTCCTAGACTCCACACACAGAGTCCCCTCCCAGACTCCATTTACAGAGTCCCCTCATAGACTCCACACACAGAGTCCCCTCCTAGACTCCACACACAGAGTCCCCTCCTAGACTCCATAGACAGAGTCCCTTCCTAGACTCCATACACAGAGTCCCCTCCTAGACTCACCAGACAGAGTGCCCACCTAGACTCCATACACAGAGTCACCTCCTAGACTCCACACACAGAGTCCCCTCCTAGACTCCATATACAGAGTCCCCTCCTAGACTCCATACATAAAGTCCCCTCCTAGACTCCACACACAGAGTCCCCTCCTAGACTCCACACAGAGAGTCCCCTCCCAGACTCCCCAGACAGAGTCCCCTCCTAGACTCCACACACAGAGTCCCCTCCTAGACTCCATACACAGAGTCCCCTCCTAGACTCCACACACAGAGTCCCCTCCTAGACTCCATATACAGAGTCCCCTCCTAGACTCCATACATAAAGTCCCCTCCTAGACTCCACACACAGAGTCCCCTCCCAAACTCCACACACAGAGTCCCCTCCTGGACTCCACACACAGAGTCCCCTCCTAGACTTCACACACAGAGTCCCCTCCCAGACTTCACACACAGAGTCCCCTCCTAGACTCCACACACAGAGTCCTCTCCTAGAATCCACACACAGAGTCACCTCCTAGACTCCATACACAGAGTCCCCTCCTAGACTCCACACACAGAGTCCTCTCCTAGACTCCACACACAGAGTCACCTCCTAGACTCCACACACAGAGTTCCCTCCCAGACTCCACACATAGAGCCCCCTCCTAGACTCCACACACAGAGACCCCTTCTAGACTCCATACACAGAGTCCCCTCCTAGACTCCACACACAGAGTTCCCTCCCAGACTTCACACACAGAGTCCCCTCCTAGACTCCATACACAGAGTCCCCTCATAGACTCCACACACAGAGTCCCCTCATAGACTCCACACACAGAGTCCCCTCCCAGACTCCATTTACAGAGTCCCCTCCTAGACTCCACACACAGAGTCCCCTCCTAGACTCCACACACAGAGTCCCCTCCTAGACTCCATAGACAGAGTCCCTTCCTAGACTCCATACACAGAGTCCCCTCCTAGACTCCCCAGACAGAGTGCCCACCTAGACTCCATACACAGAGTCCCCTCCAGACTCCACAAACAGAGTCCCCTCGCAGACTCCACACACTGAGTCCCCTCCTAAACTCCACACACAGAGTCCCCTCCAGACTCCACACACACAGTCCCCTCCCAGACTCCACACACAGAGTCCCCTCCAGACTCCACACACAGAGTTCCCTCTCAGACTCCACAGACGGAGTCCCCTCCAGACTCCACACACAGAGTTCCCTCTCAGACTCCACACACAAAGTCCCCTCCTAGACTCCACACACAGAGTCCCCTCCCAGACTCCATTTACAGAGTCCCCTCATAGACTCCACACACAGAGTCCCCTCCTAGACTCCACACACAGAGTCCCCTCCTAGACTCCATAGACAGAGTCCCTTCCTAGACTCCATACACAGAGTCCCCTCCTAGACTCACCAGACAGAGTGCCCACCTAGACTCCATACACAGAGTCACCTCCTAGACTCCACACACAGAGTCCCCTCCTAGACTCCATATACAGAGTCCCCTCCTAGACTCCATACATAAAGTCCCCTCCTAGACTCCACACACAGAGTCCCCTCCTAGACTCCACACAGAGAGTCCCCTCCCAGACTCCCCAGACAGAGTCCCCTCCTAGACTCCACACACAGAGTCCCCTCCTAGACTCCATACACAGAGTCCCCTCCTAGACTCCACACACAGAGTCCCCTCCTAGACTCCATATACAGAGTCCCCTCCTAGACTCCATACATAAAGTCCCCTCCTAGACTCCACACACAGAGTCCCCTCCCAAACTCCACACACAGAGTCCCCTCCTGGACTCCACACACAGAGTCCCCTCCTAGACTTCACACACAGAGTCCCCTCCCAGACTTCACACACAGAGTCCCCTCCTAGACTCCACACACAGAGTCCTCTCCTAGAATCCACACACAGAGTCACCTCCTAGACTCCATACACAGAGTCCCCTCCTAGACTCCACACACAGAGTCCTCTCCTAGACTCCACACACAGAGTCACCTCCTAGACTCCACACACAGAGTCCCCTCCTAAACTCCACACACAGAGTCCCCTCCCAGACTCCATTTACAGAGTCCCCTCCTAGACTCCACACACAGAGTCCCCTCCTAGACTCCACACACAGAGTCCCCTCCTAGACTCCATAGACAGAGTCCCTTCCTAGACTCCATACACAGAGTCCCCTCCTAGACTCCCCAGACAGAGTGCCCACCTAGACTCCATACACAGAGTCCCCTCCAGACTCCACAAACAGAGTCCCCTCGCAGACTCCACACACTGAGTCCCCTCCTAAACTCCACACACAGAGTCCCCTCCAGACTCCACACACACAGTCCCCTCCCAGACTCCACACACAGAGTCCCCTCCAGACTCCACACACAGAGTTCCCTCTCAGACTCCACAGACGGAGTCCCCTCCAGACTCCACACACAGAGTTCCCTCTCAGACTCCACACACAGAGTCCCCTCCTAGACTCCACACACAGAGTCCCCTCCCAGACTCCATTTACAGAGTCCCCTCATAGACTCCACACACAGAGTCCCCTCCTAGACTCCACACACAGAGTCCCCTCCTAGACTCCATAGACAGAGTCCCTTCCTAGACTCCATACACAGAGTCCCCTCCTAGACTCACCAGACAGAGTGCCCACCTAGACTCCATACACAGAGTCACCTCCTAGACTCCACACACAGAGTCCCCTCCTAGACTCCATATACAGAGTCCCCTCCTAGACTCCATACATAAAGTCCCCTCCTAGACTCCACACACAGAGTCCCCTCCTAGACTCCACACAGAGAGTCCCCTCCCAGACTCCCCAGACAGAGTCCCCTCCTAGACTCCACACACAGAGTCCCCTCCTAGACTCCATACACAGAGTCCCCTCCTAGACTCCACACACAGAGTCCCCTCCTAGACTCCATATACAGAGTCCCCTCCTAGACTCCATACATAAAGTCCCCTCCTAGACTCCACACACAGAGTCCCCTCCCAAACTCCACACACAGAGTCCCCTCCTGGACTCCACACACAGAGTCCCCTCCTAGACTTCACACACAGAGTCCCCTCCCAGACTTCACACACAGAGTCCCCTCCTAGACTCCACACACAGAGTCCTCTCCTAGAATCCACACACAGAGTCACCTCCTAGACTCCATACACAGAGTCCCCTCCTAGACTCCACACACAGAGTCCTCTCCTAGACTCCACACACAGAGTCACCTCCTAGACTCCACACACAGAGTCCCCTCCTAAACTCCACACACAGAGTCCCCGCCAGACTCCACACACACAGTCCCCTCCCAGACTCCACACACAGAGTCCCCTCCAGACTCCACACACAGAGTTCCCTCTCAGACTCCACACACAGAGTACCCTCCAGACTCCACACACAGAGTTCCCTCTCAGACTCCACACACAGAGTCCCCTCCTAGACTCCACACACAGAGTCCCCTCCCAGACTCCATTTACAGAGTCCCCTCCTAGACTCCATACACAGAGTCCCCTCCTTGACTCCACACACAGAGTCCCCTCCCAGACTCCATACACAGAGTCCCCTCCCAGACTCCATACACAGAGTCCCCTCCTAGACTCCATACACAGAGTTCCCTCTCAGACTCCACACACAGAGTCCCCTCCTAGACTCCACACACAGAGTCCCCTCCAGACTACACACACACAGTCCCCTCCCAGACTCCACACACAGAGTCCCCTCCAGACTTCACACACAGAGTTCCCTCTCAGACTCCACACACAGAGTCCCCTCCTAGACTCCACACAGAGTCCCCTCCCAGACTCCATTTACAGAGTCCCCTCCTAGACTCCACACACAGAGTCCCCTCCCAGACTCCATTTACAGAGTCCCCTCCTAGACTCCACACACAGAGTCCCCTCCTAGACTCCACACACAGAGTCCCCTCCTAGACTCCATAGACAGAGTCCCTTCCTAGACTCCATACACAGAGTCCCCTCCTAGACTCCCCAGACAGAGTCCCTTCCTAGACTCCATACACAGAGTCCCCTCCTAGACTCCACACACAGAGTCCCCTCCTAGATTCCACACAGAGAGTCCCCTCCTAGACTCCCCAGACAGAGTCCCCTCCTAGACTCCACACACAGAGTCCCCTCCTAGACTCCATACACAGAGTCCCCTCCTAGACTCCATACACAGAGTCCCCTCCTAGACTCCACATACAGAGTCCCCTCCTTGACTCCATACACAGAGTCCCCTCCTAGACTCCACACACAGAGTCCCCGCCAGACTCCACACACACAGTCCCCTCCCAGACTCCACACACAGAGTCCCCTCCAGACTCCACACACAGAGTTCCCTCTCAGACTCCACACACAGAGTACCCTCCAGACTCCACACACAGAGTTCCCTCTCAGACTCCACACACAGAGTCCCCTCCTAGACTCCACACACTGAGTCCCCTCCCAGACTCCATTTACAGAGTCCCCTCCTAGACTTCACACACAGAGTCCCCTCCTAGACTCCATAGTCAAGTCAAGTCAAGTCATAGCATTTATATAGCGCACTACATACCCAGAGGGTTTCAAGGCGCTCAGGAAGGGGAGTAGGATTATTTGTCAAATATCCACGTTTTGAGCTGCTTTCTGAACTCTAAGTGATTCTGGGTTAGGCGAAGGTAAGCGGGGAGTGAGTTCCATGTTTTGGCAGCCAAGTAAGAGAAGGATCTGCCTCCCATGGTGGTCTTGTTGATGCGAGGTACAGTGGCCAAAGCTTGACTGGAAGAGCGAAGTTGGCGGGAGGGGGTGTAAAAGGACAGTCGAGAGTTGAGGCACTCTGGTCCGATGTCGTAGAGTGATTTGTGTGCGTGGGTAAGCAGTCGGAAAGTAATCCTCTTATTGACGGGTAGCCAATGGAGGTCTTTAAGGTGACCAGAGATGTGTTCGTTGCGTGGGATGTCTAATATGAGCCTGGCTGATGCGTTTTGGATTCGTTGGAGTTTCTTCTGGAGTTTAGCGGTAGTACCTGCGTAGAGGGTGTTTCCGTAGTCCAGTCGGCTGGTGACTAGAGCATGGGTGACTGTTTTTCTGGTTTCGGTGGGGATCCAGCGAAATGTTTTTCTGAGCATGCGAAGAATGTTAAAGCAGGAAGAGGATACGGCGCTGACTTGTCTGTTCATTGAGAGTGAAGAATCCAGGATGACGCCTAGGTTCCGTGCGTGGTCTGTCGGGATGGGTGCTTTCCCGAGGGCTTCCGGCCACCAAGAGTCGTCCCATGCAGAGGGGGATTTACCTAGGATGAGGACTTCTGTTTTGTCTGAGTTCAGTTTCAGACGGCTTTGTTTCATCCATTCGGCGACTTCCTTCATTCCCTCGTGTAAGTTAGTTTTGGCTGTGCTGGGGTCCTTGGTGAGAGATAGGATCAGTTGAGTGTCATCCGCGTAAGAGATGATGTTGAGGTTGTGTTTGCGGGCGATGGCCGCGAGGGGGCTCATGTATACGTTGAAGAGAGTGGGACTGAGTGAGGATCCTTGTGGTACGCCGCTACAGAGTCCCCTCCTAGACTCCATACACAGAGTCCCCTCCTTGACTCCACACACAGAGTCCCCTCCCAGACTCCATACACAGAGTCCCCTCCCAGACTCCATACACAGAGTCCCCTCCTAGACTCCATACACAGAGTTCCCTCTCAGACTCCACACACAGAGTCCCCTCCTAGACTCCACACACAGAGTCCCCTCCAGACTACACACACACAGTCCCCTCCCAGACTCCACACACAGAGTCCCCTCCAGACTTCACACACAGAGTTCCCTCTCAGACTCCACACACAGAGTCCCCTCCTAGACTCCACACACAGAGTCCCCTCCAGACTTCACACACAGAGTTCCCTCTCAGACTCCACACACAGAGTCCCCTCCTAGACTCCACACAGAGTCCCCTCCCAGACTCCATTTACAGAGTCCCCTCCTAGACTCCACACACAGAGTCCCCTCCTAGACTCCACACACAGAGTCCCCTCCTAGACTCCATAGACAGAGTCCCTTCCTAGACTCCATACACAGAGTCCCCTCCTAGACTCCACACACAGAGTCCCCTCCTAGATTCCACACAGAGAGTCCCCTCCTAGACTCCCCAGACAGAGTCCCCTCCTAGACTCCACACACAGAGTCCCCTCCTAGACTCCATACACAGAGTCCCCTCCTAGACTCCATACACAGAGTCCCCTCCTAGACTCCACATACAGAGTCCCCTCCTTGACTCCACACGCAGAGTCCCCTCCTAGGCGGACCCGGAAGCAGAGAACGGCCCGGGACCAGGGTTCAATCCCCGACGCGGTAGGGTCATGGACCAGGGTCAACGGACTCGATAGTTCTTGCCTCGGTGCCTACTCTAACCAGGGATCACACTCAGCAACTCTGGGTATTAAGCTTGTCCCCTCCTAGACTCCACGCAGAGTCCCCTCCTAGACTCCAGAGATAGAGTCCCCTCCTAGACTCCACACACAGAGCCCCCCTAGACTCCACGCAGAGTCCCCTCCTAGACTCCATACATAGATTCTCCTCCTATGTGGCATACATTGAGCCGTGCTCTCTTTCGAAGCCCAGGTCACCAGCATGAACTCCCAAAAGGTAGATTATTTTACTGGGTGGGTGTGGAGGGAAGTCCGCAAACATTACGGTAGCAGCTAATTTTTTTTAGTACCTTCCTAACTTTAATGGGAATTCTGGATAGATATTCACAAAGTGAATGTATGTAAACATAGTGGAAACATTAAAATATAGCGAGAAAATGTATTTTCATGTGAACATCACAAAAGTGACAAAATCCAAGGAATTACATTTAGACTTTCCATGCACCAAGCCTGGGAGTGGGAAACTCTTATCGAGTGATTTGTCTTCTCTGCCATCTCACCATCAGGAAACTCCTAAAACCTTCCTGTTTAGTTCCTACTTCCAGAAATAATCACATTGTGATATCAGCATCAGGTTTCATGCTCCTGCTTGTAGTCCCCTCACTTCCAACACTTGGGAGGAACTGTAAACACACTGTTGTCCATTGAGTTATGTCTGATTACAAAAATACTTCAAGTAACAATAAATAACAAGTAAGGGACTTTGGTTGTGATACAATAACCCCAGGGTACAGGGGTGTTACAGGTACCATAGGAATAGAGTAGCAGAAAAACCACCTCAAGATGTTCCGATGCAGTTCTGTGAAACATGAGCCATTGTTTCTGCTGAATATCCAGAAGTATAATAGTGACAGTGACCATAAAAGGCAAAGTGGTGATAGGGTGACCTTTGCGCTAGAGGTACCGCAAAATAACCATGTAACATAACATTTGTAAAGTTCACCCAGAAGGGAATCTTGGCGCTGAATAACAGATGTTTATTGTTACCCAACTCAATGGTACTCACTTTATCGACTTCAGATGGATGAAAGGCTGAGTGGACCCACTAAGATTTGCATCTGCGAACATGAGGTTGATTACTTAATGTGTAAGGTGGAGAGTGTGATCTTAAAAGTACTGAAAAGAGATCAAATGTTATTCAGAGACCCTTCGATGAGGTTAAAAACTAAGCCGCAATAGTGTGCGCAAGGTTATGATACGCCATTACTCCGTGAGTGTTCTGTAGTGAACTATCTCTGGTTGTGATACAGTAGATCCTAGGTATCTATGTCTTGCTCACTCCAGTATGAATCCAGGAAGGCAGGACAAGGGGTAGGTGACGGGTTGCTGACCACGCAGGGAACTAAACCACAATAATCTTGCGATCCCTTGCCTTGACCTAGCGCACATTATTTCCTATGAGTTGGGGTTGATTTATGGATTCGGACTGGGGTGAGCAAGACTTAGATACCTAGGATCTATTGTATCACTACCAGAGATTGAGTATAGTACGACTCAACATACCCACCCTAATTCAGGGGTAGGAAACATATTTTGTGGTCCTGAAGAAATGCTAGGGATCCAGTACTGGACCAACATAGAGTGAAACATGTCGACCTGAATAGTTAAACCACGATAGTTCACTACAACACACTCACTGAGTAGTGACGTATCATTACCTTGCAAACACTTCCACATCTTCGTTTTTAACCTTACCAAAGGGTCTCTGAATAAAATCTGACCTCATTTAGTTACTTTTTAGATCACACTCTCCACCTTTCACATTATACCCCACACACCCGCATGCACTGTCACATCTGATACAAGAAAAGGTTTCTGTCTAAGAGCCCTCTCAACGTATTGCTCTTTACCATAGGAACCCTTTTAAAGATGACTGGAAGCATGTGTGAGCCTCACCTCCCTGTCCGATGCTCCATTATCCCTTACAAATGCCCGTAACTTGCTGAGACTGAAGACAGGAACAGGAGATAAAGGGGTGAATCTCTGCTTACAAGCATTTCTGAAGGGCGCATGCTGTTACATATACATAAGTGCACAGCTCGTTTACTTCTGTGTGCGTGCCTCTGTGTTACAGGCCTGTTAACGGGCATGATCCAGCGCTGGGCCAACCTCTTACCATTGATTATCTGATGAGTCTTTTCGTTGTCGACTGAGAGGTGAAGGGAGTTGGCATTTAGTCAAAAACATCTATTAACAGTCCAACCCATTTGGCTTCACAATGAGGACCAGGAATCAGAAACTAAAGTCAAGGAGTTTTATTACAAGTTAGCAGTTAAATTATTGTAAATGATTCTCAAGACCGTGCTGTAAAGGTACAGAATAACAACTGGATAGCCAATGTTATGATTCGCAATGTATCCCAATATAGGCCAGGGCAGTCTCTAACCTTTCATCTACATTTTCCCCGACATTGCACTACATAAAGTTTTTTTGTGTTGACCTTTTACCTTGTTAGGTGCTGCATAAATGTTGTGTGGTTTTCCCTGAAAACTAGTCTCATTTATTATGCATGGCGATTCTCAGAAACACAGCAGGATTACCATCTTCGGCTTTATAACTGTGTATAAGGTTCGTCACTGTCGTCATCTTCAGCCGACATGACACAGCAAGGTAGACCCTCTGAAGAGGGTACCTTTTGGGTATATAAGCTCTTTGCTGAGGCAGGTAGAGGAGAAGGACTTCCATGGTGGCACACTGATGTGAGACGCTGAGGATTCTGCACGCAGACACTACAGCACACAGTGGTCTGACATCCCTTGGTGGATCTCCATCTCGAGACCAAGATGGGGTCCTTCGCTCTCCCACATCAGGAATGGGGTTGGCTCTATCCTAAGGGCATTCTTGGCAAATACACCTACATAGATGCTAGGTACATTTAGGTACTTCTAGTTAGGGTTAGCATCGTAGGAGTACGCATTATGTCTGTCATGCATTTATATGCAAGCATAAATCCTTTGTCTAGCAATATGGTAGAATTCTACGATCTATTTCCTCTGTTGGTGTTTATACAAGTATATATCTGTTTCCGTCTTATGGTTGTTACAGCACACGTATTTTACACCAGGATAACGCTGAGAATCCTCATTGGAAACATCCACTTAGTTTATTCTGTGTATCTCTCGGAGACACAGTGAGCACGAGTGACTGAGCGAAAAGTACTGTACTGTTTCCACGATACCTGATGTGACAGAGTTGTCATGTTCGATAGTTGCCAGAAGCTATTCGCTCCTTGGTAAGATGAGTTCATAGTGGCACTGTAAGCTAGCTTATATACAGGCGAGCATATCCGGCGGGGGTGTCTGGAATCAGTCTGGACACCAATCCCACAATTGATGTGTCTAAACGGGCAGATCCTATATTGATTTGTAGGAACTACACAACAACCAAACCTAATGAAAAAGTTCAGGGGCATCAGTATGAGACAAACAAGAAGTTTAGTTAGTGTCTGATGCTCAGAGAAGAGTCTTCGATACTCTCTCTAACGACTAATGACTACGGGTGTCTAATTGATAGTCTAAATTATCAAATTGATTACATCTAAAGGAGTCTCAAAAAGTTGGGGAGATGCAGAAAATGAGAAAAATATGGGAATGTGCGGAAAGGTGTCAGCTTTGCATGAGCTCGGTTAAGACACTTCTAGAAATAAGTGTTATCCTGAGCCACACTGAGCAAAGAATCAAAGGGGTAAGCAAAGCGGTCTGTACCTCTCAAAGTTCAAAGGGACAGTGGCCAACTTCTACTTGTGAGCCCTCCAGTTAATACTACACGAATCTTCTGGATAACACCCCTAGTTCATATCATCAGGGGCTCCATTTTCCTTTCTAATCTCATGTTGTGAGCTGCAACATTAGAAGATTCTCCCAGACAAGTCCTGTGAACGATATGGACCTTGGGTTCCAGCAACGTATCGATACATTACTGGATAGGGATGTCAATTAACCCCTTTGGTGCTGTGGGGGAGAATTAATAAGTGGGCAGGATTCGAATGGCCCCAGCTGTCCTTAGCACACGCCCACCGTGACGTCGGACGGCCAGGGGCCGTCCTGAGCACCGAAGAGGTTAATGCTCTGGCTCTCCATGTTCTTCGTCGAGGTACTCTTTTCAGGCTCTCTATCACTAGTACAGTGTTGCATCTAGTCTCAAACTAACAAACCGTATGAATGTACCTGCAAGTAAAAAGACACACAAGTAGAAATGGAAAAACAGTATTTTATGCAAAATAGAAATACAGGCCTACTTAGATCATCTCTAACCATATGATTTAAAAGTGCACATTTATTAGTGCTCATAGATGCACGTACAACTACAAATAAATGACACATCAGTACATACATTCAGCATCAGATTCAGGCTGCACTTTAAGTAAATGCAATATAATTTTAAATGCATAAATACAAGTGTGAGTGAGAACTAGATCATGAATGCAAATGTGAAAACATTAGTGTAAACATTTACATAAATCTTTCTTGTTTTTGAAGTAAAGACATTTTAATAGTGTGAAGATGGTTTTATACAATCTGTAGAGCTAACATTTCATTTTAATAAGGTTAAGACACACAGTGTATCTGAATTTTTAGTGGTAAACAGCCCTCACTACGAATCCGTCACCCCTCATGTTGTTACAACGCGGTTGTTACAACTACCGTGTTGTAACAACGCATACCATTACCCCGCAAGGTGTAACAATGACTTGCAGAGAGCGGAGAAGATTGTGGCTTTAAACTCCAACACCTTCCCTATTGTCCGCACAGACTGGAGTTGGAATTTTAAATTATACTATTCCAACATCTAGCGCCCCCCTCCGCAAGTCTTTGGTACAACTTGTGGAGTAATGGCATGCGTTGTTACAATGTGGTTGTTGTAAAGACCACGTTGTATCAACATGCGGGGTGACAGCCAGTGGTATAAAGAGGCATATTAATTTTTAGTTTGACAGTAAATGCACTTCAGTACTAAATTGAAGTGCAATGCTTTACATTATTAACGTTAGGACACACAAAGTATGTAGTGCTAAATGCACGCATATATTGCGTATGTATGACGCGTACGGGTGGAGCCAAAATTACACTGCTCCAGTCACCCCTTCAATGTAGGATGACCAACTGGCATGGGTGCAAATTCAGGAAGGAGAGTGTAAAAATTCAGATCAGAGGGTCATAATTCCAGACAAAAGGTAAGTTTTACAGAACGATCAGTGCATTGTGAGATGTAAAGTGGCACGCATGGGATGTAGCTAATTGGGACCTGCAGTGCTGGACTAGAGTGAAGTCCTCCGAGTGGCCAGCTTTATGTGTCAGATCGCTTCAAGCATTTCATTTCTGTTCAGCTGGTGATGACTGGTTATGGGGCTGGTACATTACTGAGTGATGGATAAGACCCATAGCGGACAGGTCTTGTGTGAGAGTAAAAGTATTAAGCAGGAAAAGGGAGTTATTGACCAGCCTGCATGAGCTGTAATTGGCTGCAGACTGCTGAGTGTTATGCTATTATTGTGGCTCAGAGTGGTTAGATAGGAGTTGACATTACTATATAAAGACCTGCCTAGTTGCTAGCCATCTATCGGACCTCCTTATTTTACCTGTATATTGGAAATAGTATATTGCTTGAGCTGTTTTATTTCTGTGAGCTGTAATCTGCAGATCCGCATTGATGCACAGATCAGTGCTACAGACTGGAAACTATACGCTGCTAAAGCATAATTTTAGGGCAGGAGGCACTGTCTTTTACATACAGAACATTTTCTATTGAATATAAGCAAGATGCCAACATGCATTTTTACTGATAAAACTATATGGTGCACAAATACTAATATGTGGAGATGTGGTTTCAGCAAAAATGTATCATTTGAACAACACCAGGTAAAGTGTCTTGATTGTTTTGATCCTATTAAAACCCTGTTTCAGGCACACTTCTGAAATACAAACAAGTGGTCCATTTGTGGTTTTGTAACTGCTGATATGTGTTGAAATATTTGCACAGTTCATTTGCAGATATTTAAAAGTTGTGTGTTACAAATAAACTGACAGCTTATAGCTGTTGTTTTTGCACCCCAAGACAATTCGGGTAAACATAGTGCATTTTAGAAACACATTTGTCATTACATATTAATTGTATTAGCTTCTAAAGCATAGTAAGTGATGACAAGCTTTGCTAGGACTCTGCAATGATTCCCTCACTATCACCCTTCCACAGTGCCTCTCATCTCTCCAGTCCCCCTCTCTCACATGTATTTCATTTGTTTTATAAGCCTCTCATGCTAGTGTAGGGTGCCAGAGCACTTTACATCACACACACATACAGAGACAATGAATCATACGTGTGTAAATCAGTCAATAGAAAATGTTATATAAAACAAAGGGGACTACAAGGTGTAGGATGCATGTCACCCAGGCTGGTTGGCAATTTTAAGAGAAGCACAGACTCAAAATTCAGAAAATAAAAAGTGGTTAGCGTTGACTTTATTTAAGGCATCTAAGTGGAGTACCAAGCCAGCCGTGAAGGAAACGGCGTTGAAAACCAGCTCCTCACCTTCCAATCCCGCCGTGAGGGGAATGGCTCCTGCGCTTGCCGTCAGTCGTCCGGTGCCACTCGCAGCTGGGGAACCACAACACCCAGCTGCCCCTGAGCTAGCGCGGCAGGACTGACGCTGTTGACGCGCCAGGAGGCACCTTATCTGCAGGAGTGCCTCTCGCCCCCGCGAGTCGCACGCGGGAGCGACTGGGAGAAACCCGGGACAAGGGCGGGCCCGTTTAAGCCCGTTGAAGACCGTACAAGGACAGCACGGGCCACCCCTCTTTCATCTTACCCTGGGGGATTGACTTGTGAGTACTGCATTGCCTCATATTAATTTATTGCCTTTATCATGCCCCCAAAGGAGTCCAGAGGTAGAGCGGACAATGTTAATCTCACAGGAACAATGGCCCAGTTCATAACAAGGGTAAATTGTGTTATAGACCAGGGGATCACGCTGATGGAACGTCGAGTTTCCCAGGATCTAATGATCGCCAGAAGGTCATCAATGGGGCACATTGCTAATGCGCAAACTCCTGTTCATCAAGGCCAAACTAGTGGTATTGGTGCTTCAGCAATTTTAGTATCACCACTCTTACATCCACTGCCTTCTGATGTTAATCATGTTTCCCCTGGGGACCAGTCCATGATCTCCGACTTGCTATTGATGTCTCCCCACAAGTTACCATCTGTGCCTAGCGCCGCAAAGGAACATAACACCAGACAATTGCATGAGAGACACCCAGGGGCTATTCCCAAGCATAAGCAAGGGCTGTCCAACATCACTGGTGGGAAGAAAAACATAGCGCCAAAAAACACTACAGTAATCTCCACTACAGGAGAGCAGCCCGATGTGGATGTTTTGGCAATTGTAGTTACACCTTTAGTTAAACTATTTCCAACCAGAACGGTACCTGAGGCCGCAAGTGGGGGGACAAGCCCATCTGTAAGGGCAGAGATGATGGACCCTGTCTTGACCAATATATGTGACACAATTTAACATCTTCTTTGCCCACTGGAGGATAGACTAAGTAGGATCGAACAGCATTTAAAAAAGATTGAGCTTGATTTTAGGGGACTTGTTGATACATTAAAAAAGGATGTTTAATCGAGGGTTGCTCAACCACTAGATAAAGCTAGAGGAGAAAATACTGCGGTTGTCTCAAGAGACCTGCTCGTATTGACCACAGTCCACCAGGCACCAGTTGCAGCCCTGGAGAAAGGTACAGCTACGGCTGTTGTTAGTAAATCATGCCAGCTTAATACAGCACAACTTAGTGAGGGTCTAGAGGCCCCCATAGTTCAGGCTCCCAGGGGTAAAAATACCTTCAATCTACCCCCGGAAGCATGTCCGTTTGTGGTAGTTTTAGCAGGGGTCCCTGAACTTGGTAAGCACGAAGTTGAATCTCCCTCAGTACTGAGGAACAGGGTTGCCCACTTGTTAAATAACTATAGACCACTGCCACTACACATAGTGTGCAAAATACTGATGGTTCAGAGGGTGCCTTTGGTGGGACATTTGGCTAAGAACATAAGGGGGGATTGTGTCTTGGTCAATTTTAATGACCCTAGAAGGGTTGAGTACATTTGTAACAGGAGACACCCTAGCCCAGGAGCAACTATTCGCTCTCTACCATTGACCTATTTCTATCACATCCCCCAGGTCACTTTACATTAACAGCGGATAGGTGGACATTAGTGCAGCGGAACGGGAGGGGGCTGCCTCAGGGGGGATGGCCCAAGCCCCTATTTTCTTGAAATCAAACTCCTATCCAAAATCGATTCAGCTGTCTGGAGGCTGTCGATTGACTTCAGGTTCGAGAAGGAGCACCATCTAGTTTTTTTCCCCTCCAGGTAGCTGTACTCCTAGTCCTCCTGTCCTGTCCCAGCCTTTGGGTCCTGAAATATCAATTCCTGTCATAGTTCCTCAGAGGGTTAACAACATTATTGGCCGGGTCCCATATCAATCTCCAAGTGCCTTAATCTCCTGTGTTGGTCTTACCAGCAAGCTTAGACTTATTTCATGGAATGTTGTGGGCTTACGTAATAAGCTCTCATTACCGGATTGGAATGATTTTATTGATGGGTATGATCTGTGATTATTTCTTGGTGTCTTGAACCTTTATATAAACCTAGTTTTTCTTGCTTTTTTGTTCCTGCTACCTCGTCTGGATGAGGTCGCCCATCTGGAGGGCTCATGATATGGGTCAGGGCAGAGATCAATCTTAAGATTACTCACCATTCGTGCACCTCACTAGATGTAATGAGACTCTCCCTTAAGGGCATGAAGGGTAATATCACATGGGAGCTCTTTAATATATGTGCTAGAGGTACCCAAGGGGGGGTTAAATCTTCCATCATCTCTGTCCTTTCCGAAATGCTCCTTTCTTGCCCGTTTGATTCCTTTGTTCTGGTCGCCGGCGACCTAAATTGCTCATTTGAGCCTTTGGCAGTGGACGGCATTTTAGGAATCTATGAGGAGGATGTCAGATGGTGCATTCCCTCTTTGTCGCTCGTGCCAGTGAAGAAATGGTCCCCGGTGGTCATTCAAATGAATGCCTTAATGCTTGAATTTGGGCTAAGAGCTGTAAATGGGCGTACATCTTCCGACGTAACGGGAGCAAATACATACAACAGGCTCTCCTGTCAAAGCTGAATCGAATATATATTGGTTGATAGGAGGTCATGGACGTTTGTGGTTGATATGATCATTATACCATCAATAGATAGTGATCATAACCCCTTGTCCCTCACAATGTTGGAAATGTGGCAAAGGAAGGAGGACACTTCCACTACTGGATTGAGAATGCTAACAAAGGCAGTCCTACCATCCAACTGTAATAGGTTCCTCAAATGGCCAAAGTTCATTTTGAATGAGCAAAGATTAAGCACCCTAGGTGAAATACTTAGTGCCCAGACCATTAGGCTTTCTGCAGCATGTAAGAATTAGGCTGGGTCCGTTGCAGCGGAAACAATCTATGTTGATACTATAGACATGATTGGCACCTTGTTTGTAGACACCAGTAAAAAGCGTCTGATGAGTGCCAAGCCAGTACAGAAGGGGTTTGGTAGAAACTGTAGAATGAAAAAAAACAGTTTGATACTTGCTATCAAATTAAATACCCCTTTTGAGGTTCGCTTGGCAAGACAACAGTATAGGCAAGCGATTGTAGATACAAAGAGGGGTTGGGAAGAATCACATTGGGATAGTCTGAAAGAAGCGAGCCAGTCCGACAACGGCAAGCTCTTTTGGGCTTTAGTGAGAAGATCTAATGGTTGCGATCCGGACCAAATCCCCAATCATATACCCGACAGGGTATATGATTGGGGATTTGGAGCACTTTCGGAAGCTATATGTTGGGGATGAGGAAACAGGTAGCCTAGGGCCCCTAAGTGGTTTGATGGTAGCTGCCCCTGTTCAGGGTTCCTTCCCTAGGATAGAGAAGAAAGAGGTGGTGGCCGCTATAAACAAGATTGTACCCGCTAAGGCCCCGGGACAAGATGGCATACCGGGAGATTTATTTAGAGCTAATGTCGAGGAATGGGCCACCTTTTTTGTATTCCTCATTAATGCCCTGCTGGAAGGTTCACCGGTCCGAATTCTTGGAAGGGGGCTGAAGTAATTCCCATTTATAAGAAGGGCTCCAGGGGGGACCCGGCCAACTACCGTCCAATAAGTCTTATAGACGCTGGACAGAAGTTGGTTGGCAGGGTTCTCCTGGAGAGGATCCTTTCATGGGCGGATGAAAACAACATAATTTCACAGTTTCAGGCGGGCTTCAGGGCTTGCACAAGCAAGATAGATCAGGCATTTAAGTTGTCACTCTTGCATTGGGAGGTGGTTACCATTGGCAAAGGCGGCCTTTACTTGGCATTTATTGACTTGAAGACCGCCTTTGACCTGGTCCCCCGAGACCGCCTATGGCTGGTCCTGCAGGAGATGGGGATTCCTTTGCCCATTCTGAACCTCTTGGCCCGTATGCACGATGGTAACTACACCCGCATTAGATGGGGATCACAGGAGCAAAAAACTGATAAAATTCCTGTGAATAGAGGCGTCCGCCAGGGATGCGTACTGGCACCTACACTATTCACGCTCTTTGTGAACGGCGAAGTCTCCTTTTTGCTTGAAATTAATGCTGATGCCCTGGTCCTGGCAGGTGATACAGTTCCCGCATTACTCTTTGCGGATGATACGTTATTAGTATCAAAAACTCCTGCAGGGTTACAGAAGCTGTTGGATCGCTTCTGCGTGTTTTGCAAATTGAGGGGTCTTGTCATTAAAACCTCTAAAACAAAGCTCCTTTATTTTAACCCAAGTAGATCGTCTAGATCTACTTTGGCTCTCAATGGGGTGCCACTGGAGTGCGTCAAAGAGTTTGATTATTTGGGGATCAGAATTTCTGATACATTTAAATGGCAGTTACACATAGATAAAATGGCCCTAAATCATAAACGGGTAGTAGGAGTATTAGGGAGGGAACATCGCGCGTCCACCTCTAGGCCCATTGCCCCTGCTCTGGAAATCTATGCTGCAAAAGCTGTAGGCTGTGCCCTATATGGAGCAGAACTCTGGGGCTTTGGATGTGTAGACGTGCTAGTTACTACAGAAAACAAGATTTTTAGGGATCTTGTCTCACTCCCGAGGGGCACTCCAACTAAGCCACTTCTGAGTGATTTGGGTCGCCGTTCAATTAAGGACCTAGTCACTCTGCGCGCTCTCTTGTATTGGGCCCGGTCATGGCGTACTCCAGAGCTTTCCAGGCATGCCGAGGGCCTAAGAGAGGTCATGGATCTCCAAGGATCGCATAAGATCGGATGGCTAGCTAATATAAGGAAGCTTCTTCTGGCCACTGGCCTTTTACCTGCTTGGGAGTCTGGGGCAGTGTTATCAAAGGTAGAAACCAAGAGAGCATTCTGGGCATGGGTTGATAACCAAGAGCAGAGGGACCCAAATCAAGGCATGCTGACTGAGGCTTTTCGTCAACACAAGCATATACCTCGCCTGGAGCCGTATCTGGACTTTATTACAAAGTTGAGAGACAGGACTCTCTTTATCCAATATATAATGGGTACCCTTTCTCTTCGCAATCGTGCCAGCAAATGGAAGCCCCCCGCACCAAACGCCCGTGGACTGTCCAAACTGTGCAGGTGTTGTTGAAAATATCCCTCACTTTTTCTTCGTATGCCCAACCTATATAAAACCTAGATTGAAATGGCTTAAACCTGTGTGCCTGCAGCTTGAAACCAGGGACCACTCTTTTGCACTTAGAATACTTAAGGCTGATGCCAGTACAACCCTAGCCTGTGGGGTGGCTAAATTTCTAAGCTGGACATGGTTGATTAGATTAAAGGCTTTATGAAGAATTTGTATAATTAATCGTTTTTAAACTCCCACAAAGCTGCTAAAAATTAATACATTTTTTCTATTCATTGTAAAAAAATAAGTTTTTTAAATGAAATTCTCTTTTTAATGTATTTATTATGGATTGTGTTTTAATTTGTAAATGGGCTTTTATGATATCACATATCGAAATAAAGCTTTGTTGATTGATTGATTTAATTATAAGAATGTATTATTACCCAAACAAACATTTTTTTGCAACATCAGGACAATGAAAAACTAGGAAGAAAGCATAACTTTGTAACCTCTACCATGCAGCTTGTGCAGCTCTTTGGTGGCAGCTTATTGCTCACTCTGTTAGATTACGATTGTAAGTTATGAATGCACAGTAACAAAAGAATCTCAGTGACAAACGCAGTAACACACTGAGCTCTACTCATAAAACACCGTTCTTTGATACGCATGGTACGCCTTCTTTGAAGCTGCTACCTTAGATGATTTGAACCTGCCCCTAAACAAAACTCCCATCTGTATCCAGCAGGTACATTAGTCACCAGAGTTATCAAGAGACTTTTATTGTTGCCTGAAAACTGCTGGATACACAAGGAACTTAGCAGTGCCAGCCCCAAGTAACAAACTGCTCCGTCCACCCTTCCAGACTCCCTAGGAATGACCGATGTCAGGTACGGCTTGTCCGGCCTCGCTACCACCCTCCAATGGTGCCCCTCATTTTCATATAGACCCTTTCTCATGTGTATTTAATTTCTTTCATAGTGCAACTCATCCAAAGCATGTACAGCAGGCTGTCGGAGTGCGTTACATCACAAACATAATATATAGAGACAGTGGCTCATAAATGTGAAAGTCATTTTATAGGAAATATTACTTAAGACAATGAGGGCTACAAGGTGTAAGAGTCTGATGTCATCCATACTGGTAGGCAGTGGCATAGCATGGGCAGGGGCCACAGGGACGGCTGCCCGGGGCGCAATATTCTCAGGGGTGCAACATTTTAACCCCTTCGATGCTGATCACGAGCTCAGCTCGTCATTAGCCACGGGGGGCGTGTGCGGATGACGAGCTGAGCTCGTCATCTAACGCGGCTTTTCGAAAAAAGCCGCGTAGGGGAAAAATCACCGCAGCAGCGATGCGGTTAAAGAAAAAAAAGTGTGGTGGAAGGGACTCGAGTCACGTTGCCGCTATTGTCTGCAAGTACAGGTTATGTTGTATTCACCCATCCATCCACCCACCCACTCATCCTGAGGTAATATGAATTTTATGGTCAGTTATGTCCCCTATCGTAGACCCCACCGGCTCCATGTACGTGCTTCTAGTACATGTAAGTTCCCTCCACTTCCAGCTATGAAGACGCAAATACATTTGCGTCCAACGTTAACATGTCCTCTTTCAGATCCACCATGAATGGGTCAGTTATTCCGTTCCTAAGTGTACCTTGCCAACGTCTTTATGTGGTGCACTTTCATGTTTTCTAGCTCTGGCGAGTTAGGCCCTGATTTCTGCCATCGAGCCTCTTTCTGCCCTCTGTCTCTGAAAGCCGCAGCCTGCTGCTTCCTGACCCTTGACTTACTCCCTGCGCGGCGAGCTGTGCCTGGCTCGGCCTGCCTTTCCTGCCAAGACCGAATTCAACCTTCAAGTTATCTGCTCCGCTCCTCGAAAATACATTCCTGTCTAGTAGTTTACGAAAACATCCTTCCCAGCTGCAGAGCAAAGGGCCAGGCCTCACTGTCTCCATGCAAGTAATTCATAGCTTCCGTTACCATGGTAGACCCATGGCCCCTCACATCTCATGTAGACACGTAGTCGCATATGCACGCACCAGCAGTCAGTATAGAATAGCCTCTGCCCGAGAGACCTTTCCTTCTAGATAATACAGTTCCTCAAACACAAGATATTAGATATGATTTGGGATTAGGTTGTTCTGACCCCCCAGACTTCTGTCTCCTCATGTAGGACTAAATGTCAAGTCCCCTTCACCCTCCAGTTTCGCGTCAATCACACGTCATGCTGCTGCGCGCGCATCCCTGCCACATATTTCTGCTGACACTGCAGGATTCACTTATGGATCCACCCACTTGTAATACGTTTTATGTGACGTTGTCCAGCACACGCCTTCATGCACGCCTTTATGCACGCCTTCTGTTACGTACATATGACTTTATCTCGTTTCTCTCAGCTGTTACGCCTCCTGCATATGTTGTACCGTAATGCATTGACTATATATATGATAACCTGTCAATAAAATATTGTCTATCCCTTCCTGAACCTTCGTGGTGATGGAACATGATTGCCTGGTTTAAACCAATTCCTTTTTAAGGAATAAAACCCCTTTTAAAACCTCTAATACCACGGATTCTGACTCTTATTTTTGACTGAGTTATTCTTATTGAACTTTACCGCATACATTCCGTATAGGTAATTAAAATTTACCACATAATTGGCGCCCGAACAGGAACCCCTCCCCCACCCCACGCGCCGGAGGTGCGTTGCAGGCCCGGTCCCCTGCCACAGCGCTGACGGACAACTACGCGTACCCGCAGGATTTCCTGTATCTCCCTCAGGCCAACGGAGGTGACTGAGGCTGCGATCGACACCCAGACGAGGCGGTGAGGAGTGCGGAGGACCCGACCAGAGCCTAGCTGAGAGAACAAAGTCCGAGGTATTCAGAGGCCCACCAGGTTCCGAAGTCCCGAAGTACCTACGTCACGAGTCCTGTCCAGTCGAGTCCAGTCGAGTCCAGTCCAGTGTCGAGTTTCTGAGGCCTTCTGTTCCGTGCTTCCCGGTGAGTACCGTTGCTGGGGACGCATCTAGACGTGCGCATTAATTTGTGCCGGTCAAGACGGGTTTGGGTACACAGACCCGGTCTGCACTGTTTAGCGGTGTATCTGTACTGTTTAGCAGTATATCGAGTATGAAGGTAGCTAGTTTTATTCTAATTATTATTGTTCGTTTTCAAAATTTTTAAAATGTATTTTAATATTGTGGTATGAGTGATTGTTCGATCTGTATTATCGTGTTTATTGTATTAATTGTGTTCAAATCCAAGTAAGTATCGAGTAGTAAGGTTCAAGATGCCGTTATTCTCTAAACTAAGACAGATAAAAACTAGAAAAGGGATACTAGAGGAAGCTGTTCCCATTCCACCTAGGGATACTCCAGGGTACTTTATGTACCATAAACATGGCCTAGATGCCGTATGATTTCTCGATTTATGGGTGGACTACACCAAGGATCTAGCTGAGAATCAGAGATGGCCCGCTGCTGGGACATGGGATGCCGATTGCATCATGAGAGTGGAAGAAGCATTATGGAAAAAGAAAGCCAGACAGTCACAGAAAGATGCCATTGAATTATGGCGTAAAGAATCGCATAGACGCACAGAAAAAGCACTTCGAAAGGAAGAGAAAAGTAGAGAGGATTCAGAAAAAGCCTGAGAAAACGTATTAGTTGAGGAAGGTATACGAGTAAAAGCAGAACAAGTAGACAGACAGCGAAACACTATTATGAATGGTATGTATCCTCTCCTGGCCGAGGGTTTACCTAAGGCCACCCCGGAAGTACCAAAAGACCTGCCACCTCCATTGCTCCCGACGAAATTACACCACAAGACCGCAAAAGACATTTTCCTTTCTTCCTATCTAGACGATGTAGCCCCGAATATGTTAATGCCGCACCGCCACGCACACCACCTGCTGACGGCACTCCACCACCTCTGCAACGACATACTCCTCCTCCCGTTCCACATCCTCCGCCTGTTCCTCCACTTCTTCCCGCACCTATTCTCCCCACCATTCACCCTACAAATCCTTTTGGACCTGGCACCTCAGGAGGTGCCATAGGAGGTTTTCAAACGCCACCACCAGCACATCGATTGACCTATAGGGACTTAGCACACCAACGTACACCCCAAACAGCGGGTTACGACATACTTAATGAGCCTCTTACAGACTGTAGATATGATCCAGTACCCGGTAAGGATGACAGAATGATGCTATCATCAGTACGTCTACGACGAGTTGCAAACTATTTAATGATATTACCAGGAATGATTGATCATCTAGACAGAATATATCACTTTGTTCAGACGGGGGAAGGTCCTGAAAGTATTGGCGATGCCATAGCATACCAGAAAGTTGACACTCAGAAAAAGATATTACGTTTTTTCATAAACTGCTTGATAAGAAACCAAGACAGGCCTGGTGTAGACCAGGAAGAAATGAAAGCACTTAATAAATGGGGTCAGAATATAGCGGACGGAAAACATGATAGACAGAATAGTATAGAAAATATGTGCCGAAGGATCCAAAAAGCAGTAGAACAAATACATGAAAGTCCACGGCCCGAAAGAGAATTAGAAGCAGATAAGACTGAATCCTCGGAGGAGGAGGAAACAACAGAAACGACAACAGGACCATTACAGTTACCAGCTAGAGAAATGATAGCCTATGTAGGTGAGGGAAGGCCTTTTAATAATTCAATGCGTCCAGTACGTCCAGAAAGTAAGAGACTTTTTCAAGCTGCCATGTCAAACCCGAAGACGCCTGAACACTTATTCCAGGCTACCGATAAAATACTGCAAGAACGAATGGGGTACCATGTACTCAATTCTATGGATGAACAAGAATTAGCCAGGTCAGCAGTACAATGGGCTGACAGTTCTGATAAATATAGTGATGACGCATTAGCGCAAACGTTTTTGAATCTCTCTCCAAATGAACAGCGTTTAGCTGGTATCTATATGATACAACATCTCCTTATACTGTACAAAAGCCAACATTCTGATCCAGGTCCCCTGCCTGATATATTAATAGAATTACTCATGAATAGATGGAGAGGTCTAGGCACCGACTTGATTAAGTTAATTCTAGAACATCGGCACAGATATAGTGCCTTCCTGTGTCCACAGTTTGATCCAGCTCCACCCATAGACAGGAAAATGTATTACATAGACAGACAGAATCCCTTACGAGAAGTACATCCAGTCAAGAATGATGATAATACCTTTAGACGCGTGTTTGTGTACACGCCCATAACGAAGATGGAACTATTAGAAATGAAGAAATTAGTACCTAGCCATGACAAAGATCCAGCAGGTTTTCACCGTGAAATAAAAGACATGTTACTCATGGGTGATTACACCTATCCCGACATCATGAAAATATTAAAGGTATTATTGCCTGCCGGTATTTACGAGAAACTCAAGGAAAAAGAATGGGAGGTGGGAGAGTCAAAGATTATTTGGGCCGAATTAGAGAACGAAGAAAATACTAGAACCCCAGGCCTAGGGCTCGGGGACAAAACTAAAGCATTACCAGGATTGTTAGTACAAGTATTGCCACGTCTGTTAGCAACAAAAAAAGAAGACTGGGATGCTATCTCAGCCTGCAAACAGAAACCCGATGAAGACACTAGTGATTTTTATTCCCGTTTTGAGAAATGTTTTGTTATTAATAGTGGCTTGAAACAAAGTAGCGAGTCATATCCACATCTTTTTGTATCTAAATTAGTCGAAAATTCTCTGCCCCAAGTTAAGAATCGTGTTCTGAAAGTCGAGAGCACATGGCAAGCTAATACGCCTTCACAAATGTTACAAATGTTACAGTACCACCAGAACAGAATCAGGGAAGAACATGATCACGAACAAAGACGTATGAAAGACACGAAAATGAAGATGTTAGTTGCTCAGTCAGTTCCAGCTGACGGTCAGAAAAAGGGCACGACACAGTCTAATAATTCAGCAGCTCCTGTTAAAGGGACATGCAATTATTGTAAACAGCCAGGTCACTATATAAACGATTGTGCAGTCTTGAAACATAATATACTTACTGGAAAAACTAAAGAGAGACCGCGTCTTCCTAGACAGGACCAGGTCCAACAACAAGTACCACAGAATATCCAGCCTATGCAGGCCTCACAACAGACAGTAGCGGTACCACAGCCACAGCCCATTGCCGCAACACAAAACACGACACAACAGATGTACCAGTATGCACAGACAGATTATCCTGATTATCAGCGATACACATGAAACAGCCTAGAGAGGGAAGTTGGCTTGCCTCTTATTGAGGTTCCTGTAGATCAAGAAGGTCCTTATGTACATATTCAAGTATTAGGGAAAGACAGAAAGTTTTTAATTGATACAGGGGCAAGCAGAACAACTATAAGTCACGACGAGGTTCCAGGGGCACCCCTCTCAGGCTCACAGAATGTTTCCCTTGGTTTTTCAGGCAAACCTATTATTAATGAAGTATCGCAACCCCTCCCCCTTGCAGTTGGTCCATTGACACGTACTACAGATCTATTACTCACGAAGTCATGTCCAGAAAACTTGTTAGGTATCAAGACATTGAAAGCTCTAGGAGCTGTTATTTGCTGTTCTCCGGAAGGAGTAAGACTGTTCCTACGTGACTTTAAAGGTCACTATGTGTTGAGAGATATTGATCCCAGATTACAGAATGTTCCTGCACATTTGTGGGCACAAGGCCCCACTGATGTAGGTTGTATGCACATTACACCATATCGAGTCACACTCAGACCAGGAGTGGTCTTGCCACGAATTCGACAATACAAGTTACCTCCAGATGCTGTAGCGGCTTTACTGAAAATCATTGACGAGCTCATTGCACAAGGAGTGGTTGTAGAAACCGACTCTAATGTATGTAATTCCCCCATCATTTCGATTCTTAAACGTACTGATCCAAATGCACCTCCTGTTTATCGGTTAGTCATCGATTTGCGCGAATTGAATAAATGCATTGTACCACAATACCCCGTGGTTCCAGATATCTCGTCTCTATTGACTGCCATTGATTCTGAAGCAGCGTTCTTTACTGTAATTGACCTGAA
Organism: Lissotriton vulgaris; assembly: GCF_964263255.1. Taxonomy (NCBI): domain Eukaryota; kingdom Metazoa; phylum Chordata; class Amphibia; order Caudata; family Salamandridae; genus Lissotriton; species Lissotriton vulgaris. The sequence continues at coordinate 124,179 of NW_028249337.1, forward strand.
GAACGCCTTCTTTAGTGTCCCCATTGACCCGGAAAGCCAATACCTTTTCGGATTCTGTTTAAATGGACGAAGCTTCAAATTTGCACGCGCACCTCAAGGATTCACAGAAAGCCCCAGCATCTATAGCCAAGCACTGAAAAGACAACTAGACAGTATACACATGCCTGATAACACTGCCCTGTTACAGTACGTCGATGATCTGTTGATCACCGCCCGAAGTGAACCTGAATGTGAACAAGCATCATTGACGGTTTTGCATTTCCTGGCTGACAAGGGACACAAGGTGTCCCCTTCGAAGCTGCAATTCTGTGTTCAGCAAGTTGTTTACCTTGGGCACTTGCTGTCCAAATGGGGGAGACAGCTAACACCTGGCCGCATCCAGTTAATTGCAAACATGTTACCACCCAAGACACAAAAGGAGGTACGAGCCTTTATAGGCCTCACTTCTTACTGCAGACAATGGATTCCTCAGTACGCATTTCTAGCAAAGCCACTCATACAGTTGACAACCCAGGAGGCAGCGTCTTCGACTGCCCTCCCTTGGACTCAGGAACATACACAAGCTTTTGACGACTTAAAGAAAGCCCTATGTCAAGCACCAGTTTTAGCAACACCATGTTACAGTAAGCCTTTTACACTTTTCGTCACAGAACGCGAAGGTACTGCATTGTCAGTGCTGACGCAAGAACAAGCAGGATCACACAAACCGTGTGCTTATTTTTCTAGTACATTAGATCCAGTAGCCCAGGCTCTGCCTGCATGTTTGAAATCAGTGGCAGCAACAGCTCTAGCAATCAGACAAAGTGATTCCATAGTGTTAGGACATCAATTGACAGTACAGGTTCCACACTCCGTGGAAGTTCTTCTAAACCGAACACAGACTCAACACTTGACTATAGCACGACTGACAGGTTATGAATTGACATTGTTTCAGCCACACATAGAAATCAGACGTTGCAACACATTAAACCCTGTACACGACTTCGGTGTCCTTTGGCGAGAGAGAGGTTTTTTGACTTCTCACGGTGCCAAAATTCAGCACGGTCCTCTCATTCAAACTCTGTTAGATGCAATACATCTGCCTACAGCTATATCCATCATGAAGTGCAAGGCACATACAAAGGTTACAGATACCATTTCTCAGGGTAATGACCTGGCAGACCGAACCGCAAAACATACAGCCCAGACTCAGATTCACACAACTGATCTGACAAAGACAATAGTTGCGACACCGACACATTGCATGACAGTTAAGGATCCCGCCCTAGATGTAATTGACATACAGACACATGCTACACCAGACGAAATCAAGAAATGGATTGAACTAGGAGGGATCCAGACAGAACAAGGATGGATGACAAAGGGAAAATCTATATGGTTTCTCCCTGACTCTATGGTCCAAATAATCATTAACACAGTACACAGTCCAGCACATTTAGGAGAAAAAGCCATGTTAGACAGTATTCAAAATATCTGGTTTAATAAACACTTACGAGCAGCAGCCAAACAGAAAGTGCGTACTTGCATGATTTGTTGTCAGTTCAATCCAGGTAAAAGCATTCCCGTAGAGCAAGGTGGATTTCATCCTCCCGATCACCCTTTTGAAGTCCTCCAGATGGATTATATCCAGATGGAACGTTGTCGAGGATTTAAATATGTCCTCGTAGTTGTATGTGCACTTTCCCGTTGGACAGAAGCATATCCAGTCCCAGATTACACTGCTCCGACCACTGCCAAGCAGCTGGTTCGTGAATTCTTCCCCAGATATGGTTTGCCCCGCGTTGTATACTCTGATAACGGTTAGCCATTCTCGTCCGAGCTTATGAAGCAGGTATCACTCCTGCTAGGCTATCAGTGGAAGTTCCACTGTGTCCGACATCCCGAAGCAGCAGGTCTCGTAGAGAGACACAATCAGACTCTGAAAATCCGCCTTGCTAAGATCTGTAGAGAGAAGGGTGTCGACTGGATAGTAGCTTTGCCAGTCGCTCTCTTCTATATGAGAATGGTCGCGCACTCCAGAACAGGGCTATCCCCGTATGAGGTGGTCTTTGGTAGGCCGCCGAATATGTGGGGGACGCCTTTGCCTAGAAAAATAACCGATGTCGATTGTAACATGCTGACAGATTACCTTGCTTCCTTGATGTCTGCACTACAATCATGTCGTTCACAGGTCGCTGCAGCCTTTCCCGACAACACCGAGGTGAAACCGCACGACGTTGTTCCGGGAGATATCGTCCTAGTGAGGAACTTCGACAGAAAAAGCCAGCTGGAGCCCCGTTGGCAGGCGCCGAAGTTGGTACTCCTTACAACCAGGACCGCGGTGAAGGTGGAGGGCCGCAAGGGATGGCTTCATTCAAGTCACGTGAAGAAATTTCATGCATTGCTGCCAGAGACTGACTCACCCTCCCCCTCTAAGGACTGTCCAGATTCCAGTGACTCTAAACTTCCCTTGATAGAGAAAACTCCACAGCAGGAGTATAAAGAAAAATTGAGGTCTAGCAAGTCAGACAGTTTAATTGTTTAAGTCTTCCCCTAGGTGAATCGGTTAGACGTGTTTTCTGACATGTATCCCCTAGACCCCAACAGAGAGAGAGATAGACAGAAACAGCTCAAGAAACATGAATATTGTAAATCTCTTCGCAGCCACTGTATTGTGACACTATTGATTATGTTTTTTCTAAGTCTTCTGATTATTGCTGCAAGTGTACTTTTACATATGTACTACCCTATTTTCAAGCGTGCACATTCTCCCTTCAATGTCACTGCCGAGCACTCTTTCAGTGAACTGCCCCGCACGAATTATCTTACCGACTTGCGCTGCGTAACAATACATTCATCAGTATGTTACATCATTCCCATCAGACCAGCAACGCTACAAATTGTTGGATATGTGGCCGACTCCCTCCCTATCAGAAATACAAGGGAGTTCTGCCCCTCTTCCCGTACCCGTTTACACACAATGGTTCCTGTGGGGCATGGTTTAGTTTGATTAATTCCTTAGATTCAGATTCTGTAGTTTACCAGGGCAACTGGGTATGGGGAAATCTGAACACTGTTTTGCATAAAGTATGTTTCCCTGACAAGGAGGGTCTTCCAAAACGGACAGGAACTGATCTAGGAAATGAAGTATATGGATTAGGTAACTTTACAGTTAACCTCATGATTCTGAATGTTGAATCCGAATCCGAACCAATTCTGCCTGCTATGTCCGTACTACCAGTCAAAGGTGAATTATGTGTCAGAAAGAATGGTTCAGTACACCTAGGTCATAGTAAATGCCTTACTGTGATTGAATTCAGTGACAAAGGCAAGTCTACATTTAAAGCTTCACGTCATTCCTACTTCGTTTGTGGTTATACTGCATATATACGCTTACCTCTAGATTGGGATGGCACCTGTTACATTGCATTCCTTCTGCCACCTGTTTTCCTAGCCCCCCCTGATTATCATAGGGACACCCATCTAGTACACAATAGACCACAGAGAGATCTCCCGATTGTCGACTACACTGAAACGGCATGGGAGCAATACACAGACTTCAATAAAGGTTTCTTTCCCTACTTAGGTACTGTCTCCAATAGTAAATTGATACGAAGATTAACCAGAACCCTTGAAGCAGTAGTGAATGAAGCTACTTCCGCCCTAAGTAACTTAACAGAGGAGCAGTCTGCTGTACGGATTGTTGTTCTTCAAAATCGTCTCGTCCTTGACGTCATCCTGGCCGATAGGGGCGGAGCCTGTAAGGTCATCGGGTCGAGCTGCTGTGTTTTCATTCCAGAAAACGCGCCATCAGTGTATAGAGCCATTACCCGTCTTCACAAGATTGCAAGTCTGATACACCAGAATCCAGGCACCTGGACTTGGTCCGGTTGGTTCTGGACCACGTTGTCAGCCTGGGGATGGAAAATCCTATCCTTCATAGGTATTGGCCTCCTCATAATGTTCAGTTGCTGCCTATGTCTACAATGTGGGCCAGCGATTTGCGGCCTTTGCGCCACATCATGTATTCCTCATTCAAGTCCTCATTCAAAACGCCATAAGAAGAAAGAAGAGCAAATGATGTTACATGAACAGATTGATAGGTTAATGAGGATTGATATATCATGAAGGGTCCGTAGGGGACAAGGAGGGAATGAGGTAATATGAACTTTATGGTCAGTTATGTCCCCTATCGTAGACCCCACCGGCTCTATGTACGTGCTTCTAGTACATGTAAGTTCCCTCCACTTCCAGCTATGAAGACGCAAATACATTTGCGTCCAACGTTAACATGTCCTCTTTCAGATCCACCATGAATGGGTCAGTTATTCCGTTCCTAAGTGTACCTTGCCAACGTCTTTATGTGGTGCACTTTCATGTTTTCTAGCTCTGGCGAGTTAGGCCCTGATTTCTGCCATCGAGCCTCTTTCTGCCCTCTGTCTCTGAAAGCCGCAGCCTGCTGCTTCCTGACCCTTGACTTACTCCCTGCGCGGCGAGCTGTGCCTGGCTCGGCCTGCCTTTCCTGCCAAGACCGAATTCAACCTTCAAGTTATCTGCTCCGCTCCTCGAAAATACATTCCTGTCTAGTAGTTTACGAAAACATCCTTCCCAGCTGCAGAGCAAAGGGCCAGGCCTCACTGTCTCCATGCAAGTAATTCATAGCTTCCGTTACCATGGTAGGCCCATGGCCCCTCACATCTCATGTAGACACGTAGTCGCATATGCACGCACTAGCAGTCAGTATAGAATAGCCTCTGCCCGAGAGACCTTTCCTTCTAGATAATACAGTTCCTCAAACACAAGATATTAGATATGATTTGGGATTAGGTTGTTCTGACCCCCCAGACTTCTGTCTCCTCATGTAGAGCTAAATGTCAAGTCCCCTTCACCCTCCAGTTTCACGTTAATCACACGTCATGCTGCTGCGCGCGCATCCCTGCCACATATTTTTGCTGACACTGCAGGATTCACTTATGGATCCACCCACTTGTAATACGTTTTATGTGACGTTGTCTAGCACACGCCTTCATGCACGCCTTTATGCACGCCTTCTGTTACGTACATATGACTTTATCTCGTTTCTCTCAGCTGTTACGCCTCCTGCATATGTTGTACTGTAATGCATTGACTATATATATGATAACCTGTCAATAAAATATTGTCTATCCCTTCCTGAACCTTCGTGGTGATGGAACATGATTGCCTGGTTTAAACCAATTCCTTTTTAAGGAATAAAACCCCTTTTAAAACCTCTAATACCACAGATTCTGACTCTTATTTTTGACTGAGTTATTCTTATTGAACTTTACCGCATAAATTCCGTATAGGTAATTAAAATTTACCACAATCCACTCATGAATCCATCCATTGACCCTATCACTCATCCATCCTTTCACTCATCCATCCTTTCTCTCATCTATCCATCCATTCATCCAACATGTCACTCATTAATCCATCCTGTTGCCCATCTACCTTCCCTTCCACTCACTCACTCATCCTTACATCCACCCTTTCACTCATCCATTCATCCATTCACTCGCCCAACATCCACCCTTTCACTCATTCCTCCATTATTTTACTCATCCTTCCAACCTTTATGCATCATTCATCCACCACTGTACCCATACGTCCAGGGATCCACACATACATCCACCATTTCACCCATACATCTATTTATTTACCCTTTCCCTCTTCCATCCCTACTCATCCATCCATCCTTTCTCTCATTATCCATCCATTCACCCTTTCACTCATCCATTCATCCTTTCACTAGTCCATCCAGTCATTCCTTCACTAACTTATTCACCCACCCTTTCACATTCATTACGAGCTGACCCTTTGTCTGCCGAGTTGCAGACAGAAGAGGCCCCTCAAGAACTTCACATTTGCTGTAGATCCTAAAGCAAGGGGTGGGGTGTGGGAGAGTTCACTATGCCCCTGCACATAGGGAATCTGAAAACTTGGAAGGCATGAGCCATGCATGATGCACTGAGACTTGCGGTCTCTCCAAAGGGTGTGTCCGGGGTAATTAAGGGTGTGGCTTAAAACTCATTAGCTAAAAATCTGTGCTTAGCATAGTGTGCTGCCCAACTGGCATACTGCTACTTCTGTTATTCCAAACATTACACCTACAACAAACCAGGACTATCGGGTCTGTCAATGGTCGTTAGTTGCATATAATTAAAGGCTCACGGTGTAAAGCAGGCAGACCCGGAAGCTGAGGTCAGACCCGGGACCAGGGTTCAATTCCCGACGCGGCAGGGTCTTGAGCTCAAATGTCCACGGACTCGATAATTCTCGCTTCGGTGCCTGCCCTAATCATGGGTTCTCACTCTGCAACTCTGGGCATTAAGCTTGCTTAATCTCCACAACGGCCCCCCTGCGGCGGGATGCCTGGCTTTCACCTTGGGGATGCCCTGTAGGGGCTATCTCACAGGGAAAAGCCAGGACGGGTTCCCAAGGCAAGCGCCGGGAAACCTCCGGGTAGCTGTGCGCTCAATAAATGCAATAATAATAATAATAATAATAATAACTATGGCTTCGTTGTATCTAATAGTGAAAATGCTTCAGTTCCAAAATGATGAGACTTTGAAAGACCCATAACCCCTTTTTGTAACTTCTTTCGCTGGCTTCTAAACATGCAATGGATTCTGTACATTTCTTTCATTTCGTCAGGTGCAACATTTTTCTTTATGTACTGATAAACAGAATGCCAAGTCCCAGACCGAGGCAGGAGGAGGCCCACCACATGCAATACCAGCCCAGACTGGCCCTTTGTTATTCTGTATGTGACAATCATCAGCCGCATACAGAATAACAATGGACGGGTGGGGCTGCTTTTGTGCTCAGAGGAAGAGTGGGAGGCGGCCCCATCAGGGAGCCGAAGCTTCTCCGAGGGGAGCAGTGCTGCTCCCCTTAGTGCCCAAAATTACGACAAAAGGCGTCGATAACAGGGATCTTCACGGATTACGGACGTGAGATCCAAATCACGGACGGTCCATGAAATCTACGGATGGTTGGTCACCCTACTTAAATGTATAGGTAATGCGTGCATGTCTGCACCTTTCGGCCGCTGTGCAATGCCATTTCACCCTCCTCTGCCCTCTGACCTTATGTTATTTCACGATCACTTTCCATCGCGGATCTGATGTCCCCCAGGTGATGCTATTTCCCAATCTTCTCCCATTTTGTAGGAGAAGAGACCCTGGGCCTAGATTACAATCCCCAAAGTGCCCCGCATTGCAAGGTCTGCACATCAGACTTCAACCAACCGTCCGTGCACCCCTCCCTGCGCGCTCGCGCCCTCTGTCCTGGGGCACGCCCCCTCCTCCGAGGGATGCTTCGTCTCCCATCCAGAAAGAAGCAGATACCGAGATGCAGGGGCGCAACTAGGTCTTAATTTCGGGGGGGGCTAACATGGCAGGTGAAGGGGCGTGGCTAATGTAAATCAATGGGGCGGAGCTAAAATGGCAGATAATCAGGATCGGTTAATGCTCAGGTCAAGCTGAGAAAAAAATGTGGTGAATTCTGCATTGAAACTGGACAACAATTAAAGCACACATTTTTGTTAGTTTGATGCATTGCCCCCCAAAACCCATACTCACCCTGAATCGTAAAATTACCCCTGGCACACTAAAACACATACCCACGCTGAACCCTAAAATTAACCCCCTCACACCCTAAAACCCATTCCCGCCCTGAAATCTATCATTACCCCTGACACCCCAAAACCCATACCCATCCTATCCCTAAAATTATCCCTCCCCGGCACCCCAAAACCCATACCCACCCCACACCCTAAAATTATCCCCTGGCACCCCAAAACCCAATACCACCCTGAACCCTAAAATCACCCCGCTGGAGCCCCAAAATCGATACCCGCCCTGAACCTTAAATTACCCCTGGCACCCCAGAAACCATACCCATGCTGAACCATAAATTCCCCCTTGCCCCCCAAAACCCAAACCCACCCTGAACCTTAAAATTACTCCAGGCACCCCAAAACCCATACCCATGCTGAACCATAAATTCCCATCTGGCACCCCATAACCCATACCCACCCTGAACCCTAAAATTGCCCCTGGCACACCAAAACACATACCCACGCTGAACCCTAAAATGTCCCCTGGCACCCCATAACCCATACCCACCCTGACCCCTAAAGTAGCCCCCTGACATCCCAAAACCCACACCTGCCCTAAACCCTAAAATTACCCCTGGCACTATAAAAGACATACCCACGCTGAACCCTAAAATTAATCCCATGGCACTCCAAAACCCACACCCACCCTGTACCTTAAAATTACCCCTGGCACCCCAAACCCCATACCCATGCTGAACCATAAATTCCCCCCCGGCACCTCATAACCCATACCCACCCTGAACTATAAATTCCCCGCTGGCACCCCATAACCCATACCCACCCTGAACCCTAAAATTGCCCCCTGACACCCCAAAACCCACACCTGCCCTGAAACCTAAAATTACCCCTGGCACACCAAAACACATACCCAGGCTGAACCCTAAAATGTCCCCTGGCACCCCATACCCACCCTGAACCTTAAAATAGCCCCCTGACATCCGAAAACCCACTCCTGCCCTAAACCCTAAAATTACCCCTGGCACCCCAAAACCCATACCCACGCTGAACCATAAATTCCCCCGGCACCCCATGACCCATACCCACCCTGAACCATAAATTCCCCCCTGGCACCCCATAACCCATACCCACCCTGAACTCTAAAATTACCCACTAGCACCCCCCAAAAAAATGAACACTACAAACTTACACTACATTTGCATATTTGGAGGGGACTGTCCTCTTTGACGTTTCTATGTATGTAAGTCAAGAACAACATTCACAGTAACCTAGATATGCAGGCAGTAGGTAATGCTGTGCTGAAAAATGCATTAAAGTTACTGGAACTTACACAAAAAACTGCTGCCTGCTCTTCTGATACTATACTGTGGAGTCTGGCTGATCAGCTGCACTGTGTCCTGGCATCCAGCCCCTCCCGAAGGTCTCACTGTGTAGATAAATGTGGGTCAAATGCACAGACAGCAGGGGGAAAGGGATGGCCAGTGCAGGTGAAGCTTTTCCTTTGTAAATTAATTCCTGCTGGCGTCATAACCCAGGGTTTACTGTCTGTGCACTTGTATGGAATACACATCTATACAAGTGCACAGACAGCACACCCTGGGTTAAGATGCCAGCAGAAATTCCTTTACAAAGGAAAAGCATCGCCTTAACTGGCCATGCCTTCCCCCTGCTGTGCACATCTTCACACCCCATTCTCACAACCCATCAAGTGCTTAGGTGAAATCCCTGCCTTCAGTCAAGGATTTCACCTCTGCGCCACTCTAAAGGAAACACAAGAGGTCAGGGCAGGGGGGTTCACTCGCTGAAACTGTTCAGAGGCTGGCTGTCTGGCTCGGGCTGCTGGGCCTCTCAGAAATCATTAAAACAATCACATTCTCGGATCGGATGCGCAGCCTTCTTGCATCATTTCAGTGCGTGCCATCTTAGCCCGGGCAGAGGAGGCGACGGAGGGTGGGGGGGGCTGAAGCCCGGTGAGCCCAATGGGTGTTGCGCGCCTGCCGAGATTGGGATCTTTGCAAACCGGTCCTTCCTCTTCTGTTCTCGGAGAGCCCCATTAATGAGAGATCACTAAATGCTCTTAATGCCATGTATGTTGTAGTGACGGCACTTCCATGGCCAAGAAAAGTAACCTTGCTCAGAGGCCCCCACCGAAGGAGTACGGGGCAGGCAGTGCCAAGAAGCTCCTACGAGTCACAGCGGGCAAGTGCGCCGTCACCGACGCGGATCCAGTTCCTAAAGCCACCCAAGCCGGGGTCCATGCACTTCACCTGGTACAAAGTGCGTCTGCAGCAAAGCTGGGCTCAGACGCACATTTCATTAACTTTACAAAAACAATTGCAAAAGTTTTACGCACAAAAACAACACGTAGGTGCTCTAAAGTGACATGGAGGGGATCAAATGACAGGTCCTAATTGCCCACATCTGAGGTGCAGGAGTGTGGACATAAAGGGTCCTCACTCCTCAGGCCCTTATACACTGAGAATGCCATAAAAGTGCACACACCTCTAACTTTGAGGGGGTGAACAGATTTCAAGTGATTTTCATCTCAAATGTGTGCATCTGTCTGCATTGCTCTGAAAAAGCCCATATCTTCACTGGGTGAAATGAGAGGCCTTTTATCCAGATCTAAAAGACTTTTCAAGTACATAAAATTAAAATAGTTCTGTATGAAATTGCACATTTTCAATGGAATACATTCTGGGGAGTGGAGTGATGTATAGGGCAAGGAAGCTTGTTCCAGCCCATTGCATATTGACAAATGTACTGGGGTCTGATGGGATGGACCCTTCTTCTTGTCTCCGTTCTCCTGACTCTTGTCTCTCTGGCTGCTGAGCCCTCTGTTGTTTTCCCCAGGTTTCCATAGTCTCCATCCCCCCGAGTTGTTATTGTAGTCACCCCCGTCCCTCTTTACTCCTGCTGAACTCCCACCTTCCTTGGTTCTCTTGATAACCTTCTTGGCCCTGGATAATGTGTCTAGGCTCGTTCAGCTACTCCCTACCCATAGCTGCCAAGTTTACAAGATCCATGTGACGCTAGCTACTCCAGTCCAGGTTTTTCTTTGCATCCTAGTACTTGTAATTTAAAACCTGCACTGGCACAGTTAGTCGTGCATGGACCTGGAAACCTTGGCAAGATAGCTTCCACCAGCGAGCTCTAGAGCTAAGCGGAGTAGCCACAGTCCATGGCTGAGAGGCCACGCCCTGCATTCAGAAGTACTGCATAGTGGATGATGGACATAAATATAGCTTCAAAAACTTAGCACACTTATGTGATATTCTTCCAGCAGTTAACTATTTAAAAATTAGCTTACAGTCATAGCAACATTAATGTTCAATGTTCCCAACCTGCATACATATTTCTTATTTCCTTAAAATGGACAGTCACCACAGTGGTCTTCGACAACAAGACCCCCCAATGGGATTCCACCTGGAGTCCGTCAGAGCTAGGACCATCAACCACACCCACAGACCACACAAGACAGCTAGGGATCATCCTAGACAACAAGCTCAATGTGTGAACGCAGTGCGCACCTCCTGCTTCCACATCCTTCACATGCTGTAAAAGATCTTCAAATGGTTGCCTCAGAACACCAGACGGACCGTCACACAAGCACTCATCACCAGCAGGCTGGACTACGGCAACACTCTCAATGCAGGAGTCTCCAAACAACTCCTTCAAAGACTTCATACCATCCAGAACGCAGCCGCAAGACTCATACTCAACCTTCCACACCGTTTCCACATTACACCGCACCTCAGCAAGCTTCAATAGCTCCCCACACACAAGCACAGCCAATCCAAACGTCTCACACACATATACAAAGCCTTACACAGCACAGGACCAGAATACCAAACATCCTCACACACATTCACCAACCTGCCAGACACCTATGTTCTGCCTCACTCTCACTCACACACACTCCCCGCATCAGCAAAAGCAAAACTGGAGGTCGCTCACTCATTCTCCTACATCACACCCAAGACATGGAACGATCTCCATCAACTCATCAGAGCCTCCTCCTCACTTATTGAGTTCCGAAAGAAGCTGAAGACCTGGCTCTAAAGCACCTTTGGACCAAACACTTACACACCTTGCCCAAGTGCCTGGATACCCTCTCAGGTGATTAGTGTACTATAAAAATCAACATAACATATCTTAACCGTGTTTGGTGTGTACTGATGTTGAGGTTGTAGTGCCTTCAGCTTTCAGTATGTACGCTCATGGATGCCAAACTCACATGTATCAGGCTCAGGAGATTGGGCCAAAGACATTGAAGCTTCACATTTCCCACAAGACACCTCCCTTTTAGACAGTGTTCAGAGTGCTGATTGGTGAAACTTTGGAAACAAATTAATACCAAAGATGCCTGTGGGTGCAATGATCGGCCATCACTACCTCCACCACATCATCATCTTCTGTATTGGCTTGGCCCAGGGGAATCGGACCTGGTGCTGCGAGTGAAGGAGTCAGATGCTTGGGAACCACTTCCTCTGGATGGACGCACTCAACCGGTCTTGCAGCTGATGGTCTCTTGGTGTAAAACCTAAAACTCCCACATATAGAGCTGTTCACCCTTCAGAAGAGCTCTGAAATTAGGTCGCTTGTGGTGCTGGAATATGCTTGCAGTTTTGTGAACCGCAGTGACTTGTAAAAGTGAATGTGCACGAGTGAACCACCAATGACCAAAGCACATACATGTCTTTGAGCACCTCATTGTTATTCAAAAAACTTTCAGTTTTGGAAAACACATGCAAGGTAAGTGGTTTTTTAATTTTATATATTTAATATTACTTATCCCGTCGTCTGTTGACTTCTACCTCCCTCATCCCGGCACACCACTCTTACCTGTGCCTGCAGCCAATGCTCACAATGTAACCAGAGGTGGAGAGAAACCCTGACCTGGTGGTGAAAACATTTTGTAACTCTGGATCATCAGTTCCATGATAAAGGGGAAAAGGAACTCCAACTGGCACCAGGAAAGACTGAAGATTTTGCAATAAGCACCCAGGTGGAAATGTGGACATGCTGGGAGAGCAGCTCTGCCTGAGGCCAGAAGAGAGTCAAAGCCATCGCAAGAAGAAACGGCAGAAATAGCAAATTAGGCGTAATGGAATAATTGCTGTGCCCATCATTGAGGACATTACACAAAGCAGTACAATGACACTAATCTCAAAGAAGGGGATGTTCTGTCATTCATTATTGTAGCTCCCACTCCTGTAGGGGAGAGAAATGAAATATAAACAGCTCCAGGGAAGGGTTGTTTGCCAGAATTCTAACACAAAAATATTGTTTTACATTAACATAGTAGCTAAAATATCGACTATTGAAATATTGTGACGGTAGGTATATATAAGTTACTATAGATTTACTATTTTTAGCTCTGCTCATAAAACACTGTTCTGTGATACTCATGGTACACATTCTTTACAGCTGACATTTTAACCCTCTGTTCTACCTTAGATGATTCAAAACTGCCCCTAAGTAAAACTCCCATCTCTATCCAGCAGGTACATTAGTTACCAGAGTGATCAAGGCACATTTATTGTTGCCTGAAAACTGCTGGATATACAGGTACTTTGCAGTGCCAGCCCCCAGTAACAAAACCACCCTGCCCACCTGTCCAGCCTCCCAGGGAAACGCCCAATGCCAGGTACGGTCTGTCCGGCCTTGCTACTACCCTCCAATGGTGCCCCTCATTTTCATATAGACCCTCTCTCTTGTGTATTTAATTTCTTTTATAGTGCTACTCGTTCGAAGTATGTACGGCAGGGTGTCGGAGTGCATTACATCACCCACATAGTATATGGAGACAATGACTCATAAATGTGAAAGTCAATCTATAGAAAATGTTACTTAAGACAATGAGGGCAACAAGGTGTAAGAGTCGGATGTCATCCATACTGGTAGGCAGTGGCATAGGATGGGCAGGGCCACAGGGATAGTTGCCCTGGGCTCAATATTCTTAGGGGTATAAAATGTTAAAGAAAAATAATTGTGGTGAAGGGACTCGAGTCACGTTGGTGCTAATGTCTGCAAGTACAGGTTATTTTGTCTTCACCGATCCATCCACCCACCCACTCATCCACTCATGAATCCATACATTGACCCTATCACGCATCCATCCTTTCAGTCATCCATCCATCCAACCTTTCTCTCATCCATCCATCCATCCATCCATCCAATCTTTCACTCATTCATCCATCCTGTTGCCCATCTACTTTCCCTTTCACTCACTCATCCATCCTTACATCCAACCTTTCACTTATCCATCCATCCATACATTCTTTCACTTGTGAATTCATCAATTCATCCATCATTTCACTCATCCAGCCACCCATTCAGTGGCCATTATCCACCCTTTCACTCATCCATCCATCCATACTTTCTCTCATTATCCATCTGTTCACCCTTTCACTCATCCATTCATCCTTTCACTAATCTATCAAGCCATTCACCCATTCCTTCACTTACTCACTCACCCACCTTTTAACATTACTTATGACAGACAGAAGAGGCCCATCAAGAACTTCACATTTGCTGTAGTTCCTAAAGCAAGAGGTGGGGTAGGGTTCACTACACCTACAACAAACTAGGACTACTGGGGTTGTCAATGGTCGTTAGTTGCATAAAATAAAAAAGCAGTAACTATGGCTTCGTTGTATATAATATTGAAAATGCTTCAGTTCCAAAATGATGAGATGTGAAAAACCCATAACTCCTTTTTTCTAACTTCTTTGCTGGCTTCTATACATGACATGGATTCTGTACATTTTCGTTTCGTGGTGTGCAACAGTTTTCTTTATGTACTGTTAAAACAGAATGCCCTGCCCTAGATCGAGGCAGGAGGAGGCCCACCATATGCAATACCAGCCCAGACTGGCCCTTTGTTATTCTGTATGTGACAATCATCAGCGGCGTACTGTTGTATACCATACTGTATAGGGCAATGTTACATTAGTATGTTCTCTATTTCTATTAACAGCGTCACATACTCGTCACATTGGAATGTTAAGAATGTATTTATGTGACGTCATCTGCGCTAGTTGACAGATGACAGCTGCCGTTATTGTACACCAGCTGTTCCCCGTTACCGCGGGCCCTTGTGGTTAATAAATACTTTATGAACACTTCATCAATCTCTGTGTTCTCAATGCTACAATTGGCGACGAGGGTCTTGTCACCACAAGGGTCGGCGGAGATAAGCTACGGATGCGCCGATGATTGAAGATCGAGACATCTGTGGAAAGTAAAGCGGGGGATAAAGGATAAAGTGAAGCTACACGGAGTGAGTACTATGCGCTGTCATTAGGCGCTTAATAAGGAAAGCTTGCGTGAGAAGAAAAGTGGCAGCGTGTGAAGTACTGCTTCAAAGAACTTTAAATAAAGTAAACTGGAATCGGAATGTAGCGCGGATTGGAAGCAAGAACTTTGGTTAACGGCCACGCTGAAATCTGACGTGTATGTGTGAATACAAGGCAGGCGGCGGTGGAGTGTGAAATTGACGAAGGAGTCTTCGCGCGTTTCCTTGGCAGCGCTCAGCTGAGGCGTCAGTCTGTTACCTCAGCTGAGACGCGTGAAGCATGCCGGGAGCGCGCTAATTGGTGCACAGCACGACGTAAACAACGTGCGGCCATTTTGAATAAGTGCCGATCACTGTTTGTTCACACAGGCAAGCTGAGGTATTTATAACACGCGAAGGAATGTGAATAAAGGAAAACGAAGTGCAAGAAATATAACACAAGTAAGCCACAGGTTTTAAATCGGAGACTGAAAAGACATATTTTAAGTGAAAAAACAAAGTGGGAATATCCTTTAAAAGTAAATAACATGGCAGAATGCAACAATATATGTGCCCCTCCACGTTTTTTGGATGAGCCCGGAAAACCCACCATGAAATGGAAGAAGTGGGTGAGGGCTTTTGAAAACTATATAGTCTCCATAGATGGAAAAAGTTTTGATGCAGAAAGAAAATGTTCTTTATTATTCGGACTATTAGGCAAAGCAGGTCAAGATATCTTTGATAGCCTGCCTGAATATGAAAGTCCACCTGGAACATTTATTCCCCTAAATGAATATCAGGAAGCGTTAAAGAGATTAGAGAGCCAATTTGATGAGGAGAACAACATTATGGTTGCAAGGCATAAGTTTGCACAGAGGAGACAACAAGAAGGGGAATCTGTAGAAGACTATGTTGCATGTTTAAGAGTCTTAGCAGTGGAATGCGAGTATGGGGAAATGACTGATATATACATCAGAGATCAAATTGTATTTTATTGTTACACGAAAAAGGTGCAAGAAAGACTGTTGGCATGCAAAAGACCAACTTTACAGGAGGTCATAGATATTGCTAGAGGTATAGAGAGGTCCTTGACTTCCACTAAAGAAATATCTTCTACAGGAAATAATTCTAATGTATTGTATTTGCAGGAAAAGAAGAGGGGTGATGGTAAAACTATAGAAAAGAACATGAATGAGAGAAAAATGGGAGGTAAGCAGCTATGCTGTTTTAGATGTGGATCGAGTGACCATTTAGCAGATTTTAAAAATTGCCCTGCTACAGGGAAGAAATGTATTAAATGCAAGAGGTTTGGCCATTATTCTACACTGTGTAAGACTAAGAGAAGTAGCGGTAACACTAGTATTAACACAGTAGGAAATGTTGATGAAGAAATGTGTGCGAATATTGTTTTATACATTGAAATGGAAGATGGTAAAATAAAGGGTCCTATTAGCGATGTCAAGATTGGAGAAGTAGAACTTAAATTTACAGCTGATTCAGGTGCCCCAATCACTACTATATCTGATACCCTTTTTGAGGACAGATGGAAGGGTGTGGAATTGACAGAATCTGACATGAACCCGAAGGCATTTGGAGAAAAAGACATAAATATGTTGGGGTATTTCATCGACACGGTTACCTTCAAGGGGAGAGTAATTGAGACAAAGGTCTATGTTGCGGAAAAGGGAAGGATACTGGTGGGATGGAGAGACTTAGCCCAACTAGGAGTGGTTTTGGTTCCGGGGGCAAAAGATCCTGTGATATTGAGGGAAGAATGGGTGAATAGTATTAATGAAGAGAGTGTAGACATGGATTTAAATGCTGTTTTTCAAAAATACGAGGATGTGTTCAAAAATGTAATTGGATGTGTAAAGGGGTTCAGTCACGACATAAAATTGAAAGGGAATGCTATTCCATGTAAGCACAAGGTAAGAACAGTGCCCTTATCTGTAAGAAATGAGCTAAGGGGGGCACTAGAAAAATTAAAAGAGGAAGGTGTAATTGAGGATGCAGAAGAATCTGAATGGGTTTCTGCTATTGTGGTGTCCAAGAAAAAGAAAACAGGGGACATCAGACTATGTGTGGACCTGAGGTCGCTCAATAAGAACATTATAGTAAATTGTCACCCCCTACCTAAAATACAGGACATCCTTCAGTCAACTGCTGGGTCAAAGTACTTTTCACTCATAGATTTGAGGGCCGCATACCATCAAGTGTGCCTATCAGAGAAATCTAAATCACTAACAACTTTTATCACGCCGTTTGGAGCATTTAGATACGTGAGACTTCCATTTGGCCTGGCATCATCTTCAGGAGTTTTTCAAAAACTCATGGATGTTTTGTTTGGTAAGGAAAAAGGGGTAGAAGCTTTTCAGGATGACATTTTATTACATTCTAAAACGGAGAGTGAGCACGTAAAATTGATAGGAACTGTTCTGAGGATTTTAAGAGACAAAGGCATGACAGTTGCTAGAGACAAATGCAAATTCATGACTAAAGAAGTGGAATATCTGGGACACGTCCTAAGTGCCGAGGGGATTTTGCCTAAGGATGATTTGGTTCGGGCAATAAGAGAAGCTCCAGAACCAAGGAACAAGGATACACTCAGATCATTCCTTGGCATGAGTGAGTATTATGCCAAATTTGTCAAAAAGTACGCAGAAATGGTGAGTCCACTCAGGAAGCTACTCAAGAAAAACATGAAATATGAATGGAATGACGAACAAATCGAAGCCTTCAGACTGGTCAAGGAGGAAA
The DNA here is from genome assembly GCF_964263255.1 of Lissotriton vulgaris. Classification (NCBI taxonomy): domain Eukaryota; kingdom Metazoa; phylum Chordata; class Amphibia; order Caudata; family Salamandridae; genus Lissotriton; species Lissotriton vulgaris. The sequence goes on from NW_028249337.1 coordinate 141,794, forward strand.
TAGCCAGAGCGCCAGCACTGAAACCGTACGATCCACAACTGGAGAATATTGTGACTGTGGACGCAAGCAACGAAGGAATAGGAGCTGTGTTTTGCCAGAAGGAAGGTCATGAAGAAAACACAATAGCTTTTATTTCAAGACAACTAAATGAGACAGAGAGACATTACAGCACTATTGAAAGGGAGACGTTGGCTTGTGTGTGGGCTGTACACAAGCTCAAAGACTATCTATGGGGCAAGAGTTTCAAACTAATAACAGATCATAAACCCCTTGTGCACATGATGGACGGCAAGGGTCGAGGCAATGGCAATGCAAGTTCCAGACTAATCAGACTAATGTCGAAACTTCAGGAATTCAACTTCGAAATAGAGCACATAAAAGGAGGAAAGAACAGCAGAGCAGATTGTTTGTCTAGACTGCCAGTGAGAGAGGTAAAAGATGAAGAACAGGACGACAACGAGTGCATAGTTGCGCACATCGATGCAACAATAATGTGCGAAGGATCAATAAGTAGAGATGAATGGGAAAATGCTGAGAATGAAGACAATGTGTTGATAAAAGTAAAGGAATATGTGCAATCCAAATGGCCACATGTGAGAAACGTACCTAATGAACTAAGAAATTATCAACAAGTGAGCGATGAATTGACCATTGAGAATGGTTTTTTGAAGAGAGGTGAAGTCTTCATACCGCCATTTGGGCTCAGAAAGAAAATTATTCTAATGGCTCACAAAGGGCACCCTGGCACCACGGCCACTAGGAATGTCCTGAGAATGCACTATTGGTGGCCGGGGGTGGACAGCGATGTCAGAAATCTTATTGACAAGTGTGAGCAATGCTTGAGATCTGACAAACACTGGAGAATGGAGAGAAATGAATTGCAAATGGTACAAATCCCAGATGGCCCCTGGGCTAAGGTGGCAATAGATTTTGCTGGTCCTTTTAACATTTTGCCAAATGAATGCAAGCATCTGATTGTTCTAATAGACTACTACACCAAGTGGGTGTGTTATAAATTCGTGGAAGCAGTTACTACAGAGGTAGTGATAAAGTTTTTAGATAAGATTTTCGAAAGAGAAGGACAACCAAAGGTCATTGTATCTGATAATGGGTCACAGTTGATATCGCGAGCTATGGTCGAATTTCTGGATAAGCGCGGAATAAAACAGGAAAAAACTCCTCTATACAGTCCCAAAAGCAATGGCCAAGTGGAAAGGGTAAACAGGTTTTTCAAAGAAGGAATCCAAATGGCTATGGCAAATGGCGTGAATGTGAAAGACTTTATTAAAACCAAGATCAATGCGTACAACAATACGCCAAAGGAAGCAACGGGGTTTACCCCGTTTTTCTTGATGAGAGGAAGGGCATGCAACAATGCCATGACACCAAAAATAGGTGTGTGGGAGGAAAAAGCTGTTGAAGCAAGACAAATATGCGACAAAGAACTAAATGTAAGGGAAAACATAATATCCAAACAAACAGAAAATAAATCGTATGCTGACAAGGTAAACAGAGCTAAAGATAAGATCATCACACCAGGTGATTGGGTACTAATGAAAAAGCCTGGATTAGTAAACAAAGGGGAGTCAAGACTCACCAAACCAATGAAGGTTGGTAAAGCGTCAGGAGGTGCGGTGTTTGTTGAAGGAGAAGGATGGCGCAGTAAAGATGACATAATAAAACTTAAACCAGGCCAAGAACTAATCATTATGAAAGAAAATGAAGAGGGAGACAGAGGTCTTGATGAGAGTGTCCTAGAATGGGATGATGTGTCTAATTGCTCAGAGATGTTACATTCTAGTGCAAATCGAAGTCAGATGGCAGATTCTAATAAGAACTCCACCAGGCTCTCCTCTACCATGGAGGATGCTGCTTTTGCTCAGGAGGAATCAATGATAGGCATTGAAACAGAGAGAAGCGGAAATACAGTGGCCGGTATGAGTGTTGTTGGCAACCACCCTGGGGGGGAGCGAACTTCTAGAACAGGCAGAGTAATAAGAATGCCCACCAGGCTGAAAGACTATGTTGTTGAATAATTTCTGTTTTTGTTTTCATGGAGGAAGGGAGATGTTGTATACCATACTGTATAGGGCAATGTTACATTAGTATGTTCTCTATTTCTATTAACAGCGTCACATACTCGTCACATTGGAATGTTAAGAATGTATTTATGTGACGTCATCTGCGCTAGTTGACAGATGACAGCTGCCGTTATTGTACACCAGCTGTTCCCCGTTACCGCGGGCCCTTGTGGTTAATAAATACTTTATGAACACTTCATCAATCTCTGTGTTCTCAATGCTACACGTACAGAATAACAATGGACGGGTGGGGCTGCTCTTGTGCTCAGAGGAAGAGTGGGAGGCGGCCCCATCAGGGAGCTGAGGCTTCTCATAGGGGAGCAGTGCTGTGCCCCTCAGTGCCCAAAATTACGACAAAAGGCGTCGGTAACCGGGATCGTGAGATCCAAATCATGGACCGTCCATGAAATTTACGGATGGTTGGTCACCCTAATTTAATGTACAGGTAATGCGTGTTTTCTGCACTTTTCGGCCGCTGAGCGATGCCATTTCACCCTCCTCTGCCTTCTGACCTGATGTTGTTTCACGATCACTTTCCATCGCGGATCTGATGTGCCCAGGTGATGCTATTTCACAATCTTCTCCCATTTCGTAGGTGAGGACAGACCCTGGGCCTAGATTACTATCCCCAAACTGCCCGCATTGCAAGGTCTGCGCATCAGACTTCAACTAGCCGCCAACGCGCACCACCCTGTGGCACTCACGCCCTCTGCCCAGGGCATGCTACCTCCCTCGAAAGATGTCTCTCTCTCGATGTATAAAGAAGCAGATACCGAATGGGAATCTGTGCAAACCGGTCCCTCCGCTTCCCTTCTCGGAGAGTATCATTAATGAGAGAGATCACTAAATGCTATTAGTAATTACGGCACTTCCATGGCCAAGAAAAGTAACATTGCTCATCAGAGGCCCCACCAGAGGCGTGCAGAGCAGGCAGTGCCAAGCAGCTCCTACGTGTCACAGCAGACAGGTGTGCCATCACTGATGTGGATCCAGTTCCTGAAGCCACCCAAGCCGGGCAACCATGCACTTCACCTGGTACAAAGTGCGGCTGCAGCCAACCTAGGCTCAGACGCACATTTCACTAACTTTTTTTTTGATAATCAAGTTTATTGGTTTTTAGAGAACAAAGCACAAGATACAGTGGTAGCAAAATCAGGCACATTATTTAGATACAATTGAGAGAAAGACGACAGAGACTTGTAAGGCACTTATGGAGTGAGTAAAACACTTGCTTATAAACATTCTTGTACATGACACACTTGCGCCCCTCAGGGCATTAAGATAAACCATTTGCCGCATATCTTGCCAAAAAGCTCGGGGTAGCCCCGGGCCTCAAGGAGGGGCTCCTTCTGAGTTCCACACCAATCCACTCCCCTTCACCATTTCTGCGTAGTAGGTGGCTTGGCCTGGGACCAGAGTGCCGCTATATTACGCTTCACCACCGCCTAGGAAGCACTTAGTGGCCCGGAAGCCATCGAGGCTGTCAAACACCCCCAGGATCAGGCGTAGGAACCTCCCACCCTAAGGTCTATGTAACCTCTAGTTTTACCCCCACCCAAAATGGTGCAAGGACATTGCCAAATTATGTGGTAAAAAGTCTGCCAGAGGGTGGCTACATCACATGCAGGACGGGGAAGGCCGCGTACGGGCCCTGTATAGGCCTGCTGGGATGAGGTATGCTGTATGGAGGTAATAGAGTTGGAATAGACGCAACTTGGAGGAGGTCGTTAAGGTCTTGGGAACCATGAGGGTGTCCCTCCAGTCCAAGTCTTCCAGGGGACCTAGCCACCCTTCCCAGCAGGCACGTAGCAAGTCCAGGGATGCGGGCCATTGTTCATTAAGGAGCTGTAAATCCCCAACCTCTCCCCCCTCTGCCCAGGTTCCCCATCATCACTTGGGCCTCCAGGGGGCTGAATTCCGGGAAGGAGGTGGGAGACGGAATGTTTACTTGGAGGGCATGCTTTAGCTGTAAATATTTATAAAATTGGGAGGAATAGAGGGAGTAGTGTTGCTGTAAATCTCAAATGATCTGATGTGGTCCCCCACCCAGACGTCTCCTAATAGCAAGATCCCAATGTGGTCCCATCGACGGAAGTCTCAGAGAGACGAGCTCTCTTCCAGCCAAACACCACTCCACAGAGGCATCTGCCTGGTGAGTTTCCGGTCCCATTTTGTGTGGTGTAAGGCTGCTCACCAGGCCATAAGTACCGTTCTGGTAACGGGGGAAGGGCCTGTGGCACGGGGTCCAATACAGGTAAGCTTGGAGCTGTGGGAATTCCATTGACCGGATTTCCACCAGGTACGCCATGTTGGACCAGTCGCCTGCGAACCAGTCATGGATCACGATGAGCCTCGTGGCCAGGTAGTAGAGGTGAAGATTGGTTACCCCCATCGTAGGGAGGTACGCGGCAATGTGCCAGGGACATTTTTGGCCTCCCGCCTCCCCACAAAAACCAGGTGATTGCACCGTCTATTTCCCGAAACCAACTCCCTGGGATATAAAGGGTAATATTTAGTCAAATGTATAAAAAATGGGAGAGGACCATCATTTGAAAAAGGACAAGGGGGTTGAGAGGAAGAGAATGTCATTTCCTGAGGTCCACCTTGGCCCTGGTGACCAGGGCGTGATGTTCAGGGATCATTCAAGTTCTGGAAGGAGGGCGACCCATACCCCCAAGTACTTGAATGACTGCCTGCGCAGGGGAATGGTTGTTTGCCAGTTGAAGCAAGCCCAGGACGGGTGTAGGGGGACCAGTGTTGATTTCGCCGGGTTGAGCCTAAGGCCGGAGACCTGTTCAAAGGCAGAGAGGGCGTCCAAGCATCTTGGGCCTGAGCTCTCTGGGTTCCCCAGGAAAAGGAGGAAGTTGTCGGCTTATAGGGCAATCTTGTCGATCTGATACGGTCCCAAGCCCAACCTCGGATGAGGGGGTCTTGACGAACGAGGGAGGCCAGGGGCTTCATTGCTAACATGAATAGGAGCGGCGAGAGCGGGCAGCCCTTTGGATGGGAAATGTCTCAGAAAGCACGCCATTTATGAGGACCCTTTCCTTGGGATTGGAGTATAGGACCCGGATAAGGCGTCAAAATGGGGAGCCGAAACCCATCCCGTCCAACACGTCCTCAAGGTAGCTCCAATCTACTGTATCAAATGCTTTTTCAAATCTATGAAAAGCAAGGCCAGATACAGGGTGAGGTGATGGCGGTGTGCAAGGGCAGGGTGAAGGCGGCGTATGAAGTGCTGGGTGCCCCAGGCAGGCATGAAGCCACATTGATCTGGGTGAATCAAATCTTGCAAATGGGGGAGGAGTCGTTGGGCCACAGTAGTGGCGAACATTTTTACCTCAGTATTTATGAGGGAGATGGGGCGGTAGTCAGCACAGGCAAGAAAAGGCGGCTGTGTCTTTGGGAGGACCACAATAGTGGACACATCAGTCTCGGGTGAGAAGGACCCTGTGTCCACTACATGTTTAAACAATTCCACTAAATGTGGGAGCAATGTGTCACCGTAGGTCGCATAGTATTCTTGGGGGTAACCGTCAGGCCCAGGCGTCTTGCCGGAGTGCAACAGTGAAATAGCCCCATGTATCTCTTCCTGGGTGAAGGGAAGATCCAGAATCTCCGAGACCATCTGGGACAGGCAGGGCAGCTGAGTCCCGGTCTCGGATAACAAATCAGCCAGAGAGGTTCTGGGAGGTCGGGCCGCGTAGAGGGCAGCATAGTAGCCTGCGAAAGTTTGGGCGATGGCTTGGGAAGTGACGTGGTGAACCCCGCTCTCATCACGAATCTCAGGAATAATGCAGTTGGCTTTGGGTTAAGACACTAAAGTTTGAAGTAATTTGCCAATTTTATTGCCCCAACCATACACGTTCGCCACAGAGGAGTGCCAAAGCATTTTAGTGGACTCCAGCGAGATCTGGCAGATCTCTTTGCGGATCAGTGTAGGCTGTCAATGGGAGTCGTCACTGTCATTGTTAGCCTGGGCCCCCTCAAGCTGTGCTGCTCAGGCCTCCCGCTGCACGAGTCGGGCGCTGTGCTCCAAGCATTTCACGTGGACCAAACCTCTAGCCACCCCTCGTATAGTGGCCTTGCCGGCCTCCTATAATGTTCCCGGCGAAGAGACCGAACATGATTAGTCGAAAAAAAAATCAAATTCTGCATCCTGCAGGAACCAGGCATTCATCCGCCATGAAGTACGAGTACCGTTAGGGGAGTTCCCTAGACAGAGGGAGACGGGGAGAGGTCTGAGATGCCTCTGGACAAGACAGTGGCCCCGGACATCAGTTGACAATCTAAGACAGGTAACAGGAACAGGTCAATATGAGAGTAAGTATGGTGGGCAGCTGAAGTGTGGGTATATTGTTCCCTGCGGGGGTTCCACACGTTCCATGCATCGCAAAGACCCAAGGCAGAGGACCAATCAGATAGGCATTTAGCAGAGGCAAAGCGGGAAGCCGGTGGAGTACCTGTCATGTCGCAAGAGGGTTGCAGAACAGCCTTGAAGTTGCCTCTAACGACTGTCAGAGCGCGGGGCTCTTAGACAGGTCGGAGTCAGATATGGCCGGGCGCAAGGTCTCAGAGGGGTCTGGGATACCGCTCAAGTCAATCAGAGAGTTAGTCGGGCTGGGGGTGGTGGACTTCTGAGTTAAAGCATGGGAGGGAGGGCGCTGGTACGGTGCACCTGGTGATTGGGATGCCTCCCCCCGGCGTTCATTTTTCTTGCGGGACCTAGTCCGGCGTCTCTGGGGTTGAAGCAAGGTTGGGTAAGACTGCAGGGGGACTTGCCGGGTTGGGGGAGTGAACCGGCCGATTCAGGAGGGGCCGTTCCTCCGTGAGCCAGGTCCACACTGCCTGGGGGCTGTCGAAGAAGAATGTCTTGTCTTGAAAGACAACTCTGAGCCGGGCTGGGAAGAGAAGACCGTAGTGGAGACCCATGTTGCGGAGCTTCTGTTTAACCTCATTGTAAGCTCGACACTGGGCTTGCACCTCCCTGGTGTAATCCGGGAAGACCATGATCCTGTTGTTTTGAAACAGCAGTGGACCCTGCACCCTAGACGCCCTGAGGATGGCATCTCTGTCCCGGAAATTAAGGATCGTTAGGATTATGGGTCAGGCAGCGGTCCCAAGTGGAGGTTTGGGGGCCAGGGAGAGAGAGATGGGCCCACTCAACGGCGAACCAGGGCGAAAGGGACTCTTTGGGCATCCAGGAATGCACCCAATTTTCCACGAACGTGTCTGCATGGTCTTGCTCAACTCCTTCTGGAAATCCTATAAGGCGTAGATTGTTTCTCCTCGACCTGTTTTCAGCGTCCTCAGCCCTTTCGGTGGAGCTTCGAGGTCTGGGTCTGGAGGCGGGCAAACTGGGTCTTAAGTTGACCAATGTCGTCTTCTGCCGTGGAGATACAGGATTCCGCCTCTGTGATTCGCGCGGTGGAATTGCGCATTTCTTGGCGAATAAGAGCCATATCTCCCCTCACCTCGTCAATCTTGTTTTAGACTGAGGTCTGCCATGCGCCTATCGCCTGAAGGATGGTGGAGAGATGGCCCCCGGTGGGGCCAGGTGCATTAGGTGTCCCCCCGCCAGGATCTTGGTCTGATGTGGTAAATTGAACCATTTTGGTTTGGGTTGGAGGGGCAGGGTTCTGCAGGGTGTGATTCCTGCCCATCACCACCAAGGACAGAGTCCGCCCTGGCACAGGCAGGGGGGAACAGCGGTCCCACAGAGGAGGGGGGCCCCCGACACCCAGGCCATCAATACTCAGATCTGGGTGCCCAGGTCCACCCCTACATGCCCCCCTTGAAAAGCAAGATTGATTCAGTGCCGGGTTCGATGCCAGGTCCGTGTTTAACACTCCAGTGGAGGGTGGCTAGGCCAGGCCATACGGCATCAACAGTGACAGGTCCCCAGCCCGGTCCCTTCGTAGGACAGAGACGGCTCCGAGAAAGTAGCTTGGATCAGACTGGGCCAAGGAGGAGCCGAGATCCGTGGTGGGTTCTGTCCCCGACATGGGCTGGGGCCCCTACTGATTCTGCCTGTCAAACCCAGGGAAGCACCCCCTGGCAGGGAGCGTGGAGTTGAAAGGAGGGGGTTTAGGCAACGAAGGAGGAAGGGGACGGAGGCATCGATGTTACTCCTCTGCACCGCCACCGGACGGGATGGCCGATCCCCAACCCCGGATCCCATTCACTGGTGCAATAATGCTGGGGGCAACAAGAGAGTCTCACCCGTCCCCAGGCCCAGTTGCCCAGGCAGAAGTAGTTAGGCTGTTGCATCCACGTGGATTAACAATGGTGTGAGGGTTCGGGCCTAGGGCAGCTCAAGCGTCCATTTCAGGGGAGGCCCCACCAAAGGCTGTACTGAGGAGGGGCCCACAGCTCTACATGGGACACTAGGTGGCTCAAAAAACAGACCTGTGGCCGATAGCGACGATAGTCAGGAGGAGTAGGCCCAGGATTATGAGGGGAGTAAAATCGGGATAGCGATAGAGGAAGGGGGGGGCGGGGGCACCAGGTTACCCTTCTGTCCCGCCACCCAACATGATGGCCTGTCCCCAACCCCAGGGCCCACTCACTGGTGCAATGCTGAAGAGGGCCCAGAAGCACGAGGGCAGGAAGGCCCCAACGTGCCCGGCCGCTGCCCGACAGAGGCAGCCGACACCAGGCGAGTTGGCCATAAGGGCGGATCAGTAGGGCCGGGAGGTGTATAACCACTGCAAAGAACCCTCAGCAGCACAGAAATCACCACGGCCCCCCACAGGCCCAGGAGGGCAGGACACATAAGCTCGATTTACGGCCTCCACCGGCTCAAGCGAACCCCCCGCCTCCACTGCTCCAGGGGTCCAAGATTGTCGGATCCACGGGGGGAGGCGTGACAGGCCCTAGTGCACCCCGCCACTCACCACCGCTGCCCGAGAATGGCAGGCGAGAGACACCAGACAGAGGGGGGCCGAGGGAAGGCAGGCAGGCCGGTCGAGACAGTCCGCCAGCAGTCAAACCCTCGGGCTGGTAGGCCTCACAGCCCTGCAGCGCTCCTCTCCCCAGGAACACAGGGCACGACTCGGTGCTCAGCAGCACTGGAGAACAGGTAGGCCCAGCCTCCCCCAGTAATGGCAGGCAGGGGGATCAGGGGATGGATCACCAAGGCCCAACGAACAGGCTCAGGAATGGGCCACCACGGGGCCGCCATGTTGTAGAGCGCGGCCCCAGGAAGGAAGGCTGCTCAATCAGGACATTAGAGCATAGATCTACTCTGGACCGGGATCGGAGGGAGCCACAGGGACAGGGGAGCCTCCGCAGTCAATGTATGGGGTTGATTGCAGCTGTCAACGGGTGGATGGAAGGTGGATGACGGAGGGGGTCTGGAGCACTCTCAAAGTGAGACCGCCATCTTGACATCTCAGGTCACTCTCCCACAATTGCAAAACTTTTACGCACGAAAACAACACAGAGGTGTTCTAAAGTGACATGGAGGGGAGCAAGTGACAGGTCCTAATTCACCACATCTGGGTCTCCGGATACTTACTCCTACAGATTGAACGTACCACTTCAGAACATCTGTAAGTATGGCATATTGGTTCGCAACAGAATTAGGCAAAGGAATGCGGACTTAAAGGGTCCTCACTTCTCAGGTCTGTGGACACTGAGTGCGAATGCCACAAAAGTGCACACAGCCGTAACTTTGTGGGAATATCCAGATTTCAAGTGATTTTCATATCAAATGTGTTCATCTGTCTGCAGTGCTACGAATTCCAATATCTTCACTGGGTGAAAGGACAGGCCTTTTATCCAGATGTAAAATACTTTTCAAGTACATACAAATAAAATAGTTCTGAATGAAATTTCACATTTTCAATGGAATACATTCTGGGGAGTGGAGTGATGTATGGGGCGAGGAATCTTGTTCCAGCCCATTGCTTAATGACAAATGTACTGTGGTCTGATGGGATGGACCCTTCTTCTTGCCTGTGTTCTTCTAACTCTTGTCTCTCTCTCGCTGCTGAGCCCTCTGTTGTTTTCCCCAGGCTTCCATAGTCTCCCTCCCCCTGAGTTTCCGTAGTCCCCTGTCCCTCTTTACTCCTGCCGAACTCCCACCTTCCTTGGTTCTCTTGATAACCGTCTTGGCCCTGGATTATGAGCCTAGGCTATTCCCTACCCATAGCTGCCAAGTTTACAAGATCCATGTGCTACTAGCTACTCCAGTCCAGGTTTTTATTTGCATTCTAGGTCTTGTTATTTTCCAGGATTAATGATGTTATTAACAAATCCAAGTCACAAAATGCAAAGTTAAAATCTGCAATAGCTCCGTTAGTCGTGCATGGACCTGGAAACCATGGCAAGGCAGCTTACACCAGCGAGCTCTGGGGCTAAGCAGACTAGGCACAGTCCATGGCTGAAGGCCACAACCCTGCTTTCAGAGGTGCTGCATAGTGGATGATGGACATAAACTTGACTTCAAAAACTTAGCACACTTATGTGAAATTCTTTCAGCTGTAAACTATTTTAAAATTAGCTTACAATCATGGCAACATTAATGCTCAATGTTCACAACCTGCATACATATTTCTTATTGCCTTACATATGGAGAGTCACCACAGTGGTCTTCGGCAACAAGACCTCCACATGGGATTCCAGCTGGAGGCCATCAGAGCTAGGACCATCACCCACACCCACAGACCACACTAGACATCTAGGGATCATCTTAGATGACAAGCTCACAGTGACATTTCATTTCATGTCAACGCAGTGTGCACCTTCTGCTTCCACATCCTTCACATGCTGTAAAAGATCTTCAGATGGTTGCCTCAGAACACCAGACGGACCGTCACACAAGCACTCATCACCAGCATGCTGGACTACGGCAACACTCTCAATGCAGGAGTCTCCAAACAACTCCTTCAAAGACTGCAGACCATCCAGAACGCAGCCGCAAGACTCATACTCAACTTTCATGCTGATCCCACATCACACTGTACCTCAGGAAGCTTTACTGGATCCCCATTTAGAAGCACAGCCAATCCAAATGTCTCACGCACATATACAAAGCTCTACACAGCACAGGGGCAGAATACCAAACAGCCTTATACACTTTCATAAACCCGTCAGACACCTATGTTCTGCCTCAGGCTCACTCAAACACACTCCCTGCATCCACAAAAGCAAAACTGGAGGTCGCTCACTCATTCTCCTACATCGCACCCAAGACATGGAATGCTGTTTAACATCTACATGGCACCTCTCGCCCACGTCGCCTGACTTCACAACCTCAACATCATCTCCTATGCCGATGACACCCAGCTGATGCTCTCCCTCACCAAAGACCCCCCACACCGCCAAAACCAACCTCCACAAAGGAATGAAGGTCGTCCCTGAATGGATGAGGAACAGCCGACTGTAGCTGAACTCAAGATGGAGGTCCTCATCCTCGGACCCATCCCTTTGGCCTGGGACAACTCCTGGTGGCTGACCGCACTGGGAACAGCTCCAACACCAACCGACCATGCACGCAACCTAGGGGTCATCCTCGAATCCACCCTCTCCATGACTAAGCAGGTCAACGCCGTCTCTTCCTCCTGCTTCAACACCCTCCACATGCTCCGCAGGATCTACAAGTGGGTCCCAGCCGAAACGAGAAGTTCCAGTTCAAGTTCAAAAAATTGTAAAGTGCACTACTCACCCAGAGGGTCTCAAGGCGCTTGAGGGAGGGAGGTGAATTTACTTATCGAATATCCAGGTTTTTAGTTGCTTTCTGAAAGAGAGGTGGTTCTGAGTGAGGCGGAGGTCGGTGGGGAGAGAATTCCAGGTTTTAGCCGCTAAGTAGGAGAAGGATCTTCCCCCCATGGTGGATCTGTGGATGCGCGGGATTGCGGCGAGGGCTTGATTGGACGATTGTAGTTGGCCGGAGGGGGTGTAGAAGGATAGACGCGTGTTGAGGCATTCGGGTCCTAGGTCCTAGAGGGCTTTGTGTGTGGGTGAGGAGACGGAACGTTATTCTCTTGTTGACAGGGAGCCAATGGAGGTCTTTCAGGAGGTCGGAAATGTGAGCTTGCCGAGGGATGTCCAAAATGAGCCTGGCTGAGGCGTTTTGGATGCGTTGGAGTTTTTTCTGTAGTTTGGCTGTGGTTCCGGCGTAAAGGGTGTTGCCGTAATCCAATCGGCTTGTGACCAGTGCGTGGGTGACTGTCTTTCTTGTTTCGGTGGGGGTCCAACGGAAGATTTTTTTTAAGCATTCGTAGGATGTTGAAGCAAGATGATGAGACGGCGTTTACTTGTCTGGTCATCGAGAGGGAGGAGTCTAGGATGAAGCCCAGGTTACGTGCGTGGTCCGTAGGTATGGGTGCGTTTCCGAGGGCCGGTGGCCACCATGAGTTGTCCCAGGCAGAGGGGTATGTTCCTAAGATGAGGACTTCTGTTTTGTCCGAGTTTAGTTTTAAACGGCTGTGAAGAACAGTCACCCAGGCCCTCGTCAGCAGCAGGTTGGACTATGGAAATGCCCTCTACGCAGGAGCCACAGCCAAACTCCAGAGACGACAGCAACGCATCCAAAACGCCTCTGCACGCCTGATCCTCGACATCCCTTGCCGCAGCCACATCACACCCCACCTGAGATACCTGCACTGTCTCGCCGTCAACAAGAGGATAACCTTCAAGCTCCTCACCCACGCACACAAGTCACTCCACAACACTGGACCAGTGTACCTCAACAGACAACTCAGCTTCTACACCCCCACCCGCCAGCTCTGCTCCACTGGCCTCGCCCTCCCCACAGTCCGCTGCATCCAAACAGTGACCACCGGCAACAGATCTTTCTCCCACCTCGCCTCCAAAACCTGGCACACACTCGCCGCCCACCTACGGCAGACCCAAGACCTGCTGACCTTCAGAAGACTCCTCAAGACCTGGCTATTCGAGCAATAGCAGCATCACCCACACCTAGCGCCTTGAGTCCCTCACGGGTAAGTAGTGCGCTTTACAAACGATATGATTGATTGATTGATTGATTGATTGATTGATTTAACAACCTCTGTAAACACATCAGAGCCTCCTCCTCACATATTGAAAACCACAAGATGCTGAAGACCTCTCTCTTCATTTAAGCACCTTGGGACCAAACACCTACACACCTTGCCTAAGAGCCTGGATAGCCTCTCAGGTGATTAGTGTGCTAAGCAAATCAACATAACATAACATAACATAACATAACATAACATAACATAACATAACATAACATAACTGTGTTCGGTGTGAACTGATATTGACGTTGTAGTGCCTTCAGCTTTCACTGTCTAAGCTCATAGATGCCAAACTCACATGTATAAGGCTCAGGAGATTTGTCCAAAGTCATTGAGGCTCCACATTTCCCACAAGACGCCTCCCTTTTAGACAGTGTTCATGGTGCTGATTGGTGACACCCTGGAAACACATTAGTACCAAAGATACCTATGGGTGCAATGATTGGCCATCACTACCTCCACCACCTCATCATCTTCTATATTTTTTGGCCCAGGGCATTTGGACCAGGTGCAGCAGCTGAAGGAGGCCGATGCTGGAGACCCACTTCCTCAGGATGGACACGCTCAACTGGTCTTGCAGCAGATGGTCCCTTGGTGTAAAACTTAAAACTCCCACATATAGAGCTGTTCACCCTTCAGAAGAGCTCTGAAATTAGGTCTCTTGTGGAAACACTATTTCTGCGGTGCTGGAAGATGCTTGCAGTTTTGTGAACCACAGTGACTTGTAAAAGTGAATGTGCACGTGTGAACCACCAATGACCAAAGCACATAAATGTCTTTGTGCGCTGCACTGTTATTCAAAAACTTTCAGTTTTGGAAAACATATGCAAGGTAAGTGGTTTTTAAATTGTATTTATTTAATATTACTTATCCCGTTGTCTGTTGACTCCCACCACCCCCATCCGCCCACCGCTGTTACCTGTGCCTGCCGACAATTCTCACAATGTAACCAGAGGTGGAGAGAAACCCTGACCTGGTGGTGAAAAAAATTAAAAACTCTGGATCATCATTTCCATGGTAAAGGGGAAAAGGAACTTTAACTGGCACTTGGAAAGGCTGATGATTGTGCAATAAGCACTCAGGTGGAAATGTGGACGTGCTGGGAAAGCAGCTCTGCCTGAGGCCAGAAGAGAATCACTGTAATCACAAGAAGAAACTTTGGAAAGAGCATAAGTAAGTTAGGCTTTACGTATTACTTGCCACACCCATCATTGAGGACATTACACAAAGCAGTACAATTACCCTAATCTCAAAGAAGGTGATGTTCTGACATTTATTATTGTAGCTCCCACTCCTGTAAGGGAGAGAAAACACAAGCTGAGAAATGAAATATAAACAGCTCCAGGGAAGGGTTGTTTGCCAGAATTCTAACACAAAAATATTGTTTTACATTAACATCGTAGCTAAAATATCGACTACTCAAATATTGTGACGATATGTATATATGAGTTACTGTAGATTTACTATTTTTAGCTCTGCTCATAAAACACTGTTCTGTGATACACATGGTACACATTCTTTACAGCTGACATTTTAACCCTCTCTTCTACCTTAGATGAGAAATGAAATATAAGCATCTCCAGGGAAGGGGTGTTTGACACAAAAATATTGTTTTATGTTAACATCGTGGCTAAAATATCAACTACTGAATTATTGTGACAGTAGGTATATGAAAGTTACTATAAATTTACTATTTTAGCTCCACATCCGCACACCTTGAAGATATACATCAGCAAGGTCCATAAATGCAGTGCATACTTACCCCTAAACACTTAACATCACATAATTTGTGTACCCATTGTGGTGTTCCAAACCAGAAATAAGTAAACAGGAACAATTGTAGATTGTAGAGTAGGTTTTAATAACAACCTCAGCCACAGGTCAAAATCCTCAACTGACAGCAGGAACTTCCATGTATTCCAGAATCTCACACGAGATCAGAATACAAGGAGAAGGAAGTTCCAGCACATTAAAGGTGTAGTAAAAGAAACAGATATACACCATCACACATCTCCCTCCTAAAGAAAAGCATGTAACAATAAACTTCAGCAACAGGAAACATGCAGAGGAAAAGGCTTATAATGAATAATCCCTCAAATAAACAGGAGGCCTACGTACCCTTTGACTCCTGAGAGAAGATGAAGATAAATTAGAACCAATGACAGAATTGAAAGAAGAATGATGTAATTCTTGTCTTCCGCACGACAGATCCTGTGCAGGAATTCTTGACCTTACAACAACCACTCTACCCCTATTCCATATTCTCCCATCCTCCGTTTTAATGGCATTCCTAAAAACTTTCACCACAGCTCTTACATCAGTATACTTTGACCAGGATCTACAACCAACCGGAGCTTTTATTCGCACAAGATCACCCACAAAAATCTTCTGTACATCCACACACTTTCTTTTATCATAATACTGCTTCCTTTCATCTTGTTTCCTTTCTTCCTTACAACGCCACTCACCAATCCCATTATCAACCAAACCCTTGTTAAGTTCCATCCACCCAGGACACAACCAAGTGTTGGGAGCCCTCCCTTTAAACAATTCAAACGGAGATCTCCCAGTTGTTGAATGTGGTGCAAAGCGATACGCATTAATTCTTTCTTGAAGAAAAGACTTCCAGTTCAACCCTGATGACCTAGCTAACTGTATTGCCTCTTTCAGAGTTTTATTTACACTCTCAACTGCACCATTTGACTCTGGATGATACAATGAACATCTCTTATGTACCACACCACACTTCCTCATGTATTCCTCAAATAACCTCGAACAAAATTGTGGCCCATTATCCGAAAGAAGACTATTAGGAAAACTCTCCTTCCTAAAAAGTGCATCCAGAAACTTAATCACTTCCTCCGAGGTAATCTCCCTAACAGCACACACCTCAATCCACCTCGAATACAAATCCATTAACACCAAAAGATAAGGCGTATCACTTACACCTGACAAAGGACCAACTATATCTATTGCCAATTCATCCCAAGGATGTCTTGGTAGTAATCTCTTTACCATGGGCATCTGCTTCGTCTTTAATATCTTATCACTAGCACAGCACTCTGGACAATCCCTCACCAATCTCTCAATCTCTAGATCCATTTCAGGCCACCAAAACTGCAATCGCAAAATCTCCTTTGTTTTAACAATGCCAAGATGTCCTGAATGTGCATGAGACAATAATTTCTTTCTAATACCCAAAGGTGGCACCATTTTAGTACCACGAGTCAAAAAACCGCAATTCATTGAAAGCTCATCAGAAACTAACATCCACGGTTTCTCCAACCGTGAGTTACCACTTAGTGAAAGCATCACTTTTTTAATCTCCTCATCCTTCTCCAACTCATCTCTCCACTCTTTCTCTTCAATTGCCCCCTCCGTAATCTCACATGCACTTATAGAGTCATCACACTCACCAAAGTCATCTTCATCATCAAAATTTTCCTTACCTACCATCCTTGACAAACAATCTGCCGATTTATTTGACACACCCGGATGTAATCAACAACAAAGTCAAACTCCTGTAAAGAAACAATCCATCTCCTGATCCTAGACGAAATTGCATCCAAGCCCTTTTTATCAAAAATTTCTTTCAATGGTTTATGATCCGAAAAGATAAATACCTTTGTTCCCCAAATCAGATTCTTCAACTTTCTCAAAGCCCAATAGATAGCGAGAGACTCTTTTTCTATAACAGAATAATTCAATTCTGATCCCCTTAAACACCTTGAAGAACAACAAATCAAGAAGTCTTTTCCACCTCTTTTCTGAACCAGGACAGCACCAAGTCCTTTCTCACTCGCATCTATAAATAAAATAGTAGGCAAACCCGGAACAAATGCCTGAAGAGAGGGTGCCTTATTCAACTCAGACTTAATGCACTCAAATTCCTTCTTACAGTCATCTGTCCATTCATACTCAACATTTCTGGACGTCAATCTTCTCAAAGACTGAGTTTTATCTGCAAAATTACAAATAAATTTACCGTAAAACTCTACCATGCCAAGAAAGGAAATTCATTCTTCCTTGTTCTCTGGCTCCTTTACCTTGTTAATAGTGTCCACTAACTCTTTTTTGGGATAAATTCCTTCACCAGTTATTCTATGTCCCAAGTAATTCACTTCTTGTACACCAAATTTACACTTACTTCTCTTGAGTGTCATGCCCGCATCCTCCAAACGTTTCAGAACCGCACACACACGACCATAATGTTCTTGAACACTGTCCCCATAAATCAGTAAGTCATCTTGATAGCATCTCACTCCAGATAACCCTCTCAAAATTCTTGCCATTATCCTTTGGAATACAGATGCCGCAGACACGAGGCCAAAAGGCATTCTTTTATACCTAAAGGTGCCCATGGGAGTGATAAATGCTGTCAGATCCTGAGAAGACTCATCTAACACCACCTGATGATACGCGGAAGCGAGATCCAGAGTAGTGAAAAACTTAGCCCCCTCCAACGTACTCACCATCTCATCAATATTTGGTAGAGGAAACCTATCAACTACCACTTCTTTATTTAAGGATCTCAGATCAATGCAAAGTCTAATCTCACCAGTTGGTTTCTTAACAACAACTACAGAAGCTAACCATTCGGAAGCCTCCACCTGCTCAATCACACCATTCTTCAACAACTTATCTATTTCTTCTTTCACCTTCTCTTCTTCCATCGGGGTATTCTTCTTACTTTCGCTACTACCGGAACAGCATTCTCTCTCAATCTAATGTGGTGTTTATAACCTTTCAAACAACCTAAACCTTCCCTGAACACTTTTGGGAATTTTCCTGCTAAATCTCCTCCCAGATCTACTTCACCCTCTTTCATTTCATTTACGTTTACCTGTTGAATCTGTACCTGAGGATTAGCATTCGGATTCAAAGTCACACCAAGTTGACCCTGATGTACCCAGCCCAGTAATGTATCACCCTTCTTTGCAACATAAATCTTACCCACTATTATCCTACTCCCAAGTTCTATCTCAGCCATAAAACATCCAATCATCTTAATTGGTTTATCTCCATACCCAAGTGGTCTCAAATCAGATCTCATCAGTTTTACTTTTCCCACAAAATGTGTATTAAACAACTCTTCATCAATCAATGTTATGCGTGAACAGGAGTCAAATTTAAATTTTATCATTACATTTTCCACTTTTACTAAATGTGTTGGATGATCAGCCTCTTCACATTTTATTTCAAAAGTAATAGTTCTAACTTGTGGCTGTGGCTGACTCCATCTTTTCTTTGTTATTTCAGGCCTAAACATTTTTGTTCTACAAAATTTGGCATAGTGACCTTTCTTCCCACACGAGTTACACACAATTCTCAATGCAGGACAAATTGATGAATTCGCTAAATGACTTATTTGTCCACATCTAAAACAGGCAAATTTGTTACTTTAACCTGTATACAATTTCTGACTTGTAAGATTAGATCCTGTATTTTCCTTCTCAAAACTACTTGACGTTTCATTTTTCTTCACTTGACAAACAACTTCTTCTATTTTTGTTTCTTCTTTTTTTTCATTTAAAGATCCTTTTTCCTTCTACTTCTTCAACTCACCAACACACTTAGTCATATGTTCTACTTGTTTCGCTATTACTAATACTTCCTCAAGGGGTGGTTCATCCTTCAACCATAGTTCTTTTCTGATGTCATCATGTGCACACCTCAGTACAAATTGATCTCTAATGCGTTCATCTAGAGTCTGACCAAAATTACATGAAGAGGCTAGCTTTCTCAATGAAGAAACATATTCTTCCGCAGTCTCATCCTTTTTCTGCTCTCTCAATCCAAAGTGATAGCGTTCCATAATGGTACTGACCCTCGGGAGATAATGTTTATCAAGTTGTGCAACGCAATTTCATACTCATTCAAGTTTCGTTGTTCTCCAGCAGATAAGTCAGGAAGATGTTCCAAAACGTCTTGACCTTCCCCCCCAAACAATGGAGAAGAAGAGCAAGTTTCCTTTCCGCACTCAAATTAGTTCCGCACACCCTCGCATAGTTAGCAAATATTTTCTTCAATTTTTTCCATTTTATATTCGGTTCTCCTGGAGTCATCAAAAAGAAAGCAGGCTGAGTTACATTCTGCATTTTATATATAAATGTTTGTCTTCCTTTAAATAACAACTAATTTAAAGATTTCCTCCTTCTCCTCATAAAATACTTTTTTTTTTATTAGACGCAGAAAATTCTTATTGTTTCACAATGTCTCTTGCCTTCATATTTTCCACTCTTTTAGTCTGACATCACAATCCTGTTTTTTTACTTCTTAAAGCTTGCCTCTTTACTTTAAAATTCCTGTGTTTAACAATTAGCTTTGTGATGAAATCTGGAGCGCAGCGTACAACTCTGCATTCCAATCTTGAAGCGGACAATTACACGCTTGGAACGCAGCGTTCATCTCTGCATTGCATTCTTGAAGCGCAGCGCATTCAAGCTTTGAAACGCAGACGTTTGTCTGGAATGCAGCACTTCCAGCACACAACACAGCGTCAGGAGCTCTACGTCAGCTGATCACGAGTCTCCTTCCTTCACGAGAGCAAGCGCGAGAGACAAACGTTCTCGAAATTTTATCTCCCTTTTATTTATAATATGTCCTAATCTGCACACTTCCTAATTTGTACCGCCCACCAAACTCCTCACCGCATGTTTTCTTTTTTGTGTTACCGCCGCTGGGAAGACTCTGCTTCCTTTTAAATAAATACAGCCGCTGGAGGAGCAGGAAAGACGTTCTTCTTCTCCGCCTGTGTTGAGGTAGGGTTCACCCGATCGTCGCCAAAATGTGGTGTTTCAAACCAGAAATAAGTAAACAGGAACAATTGTAGATTGTAGAGTAGGTTTTAATAACAACCTCAGCCACAGGTCAAAATCCTCAACTGACAGCAGGAACTTCCATGTATTCCAGAATCTCACACGAGATCAGAATACAAGGAGAAGGAAGTTCCAGCACATTAAAGGTGTAGTAAAAGAAACAGATATACACCATCACACTCATATTTTGGTTGTGATCATCTATACTACTATTATAAAGAGAGAACACAAACCTTTGAGCCAGGTAAACTACAAAAGTAATGCACCAATCACTACACACAATACACCATTTGAAAGGGGAGATGTAGCAGAAGGACATAGGCTATAGATGAAAAACAATATACATTTAAAAAGGCAAAAACGCTAAAAGTGGAAAAGTAGTCCCTTGGGGGCGTGGTCGAGTATAAGAACGTGGCTGTGGGCTCTCAAAGAACAAATGTGTCCGTTTACAAAGCAGTGCCAAATGCTAATAACAAACAGCGTCCAAGGTAAAGCACAACACAGATACATATGCCCAAATATAGCGGAAATGCGCTTAATATGCAGACATAGAGCGGAAACGTAATTTAGGACGCACATTTAAAAAAAAAAAAAGCGGAAATAGAATTTAGGACGCACATTTCTAAACAAAAAAAATACTACGGAAAAGGCCTTAAAACTCACGAGGTGTGAGAAAACTCACGACGTGCGCGCTAGAACAATACGAAATATACACAAATTGCAAGGAGTTACCCAGACAACATTCAACAGCGAGCGTGACTTGCAGCTACGATGACTGTCTTCCATTGTCACGCAAAAGACGTCACACAGGGGGCAGGGTTAAACGGACAGAACACCAATGGCAACGCTAATAAACAAATAAACACACGACTTCTGCAAAAACACATCACAAGTCTTCAACCATTAGACAACGACGTCACAGGGGGGTAAACAGGAACAAACTAAGGCGCATTTTATTCACGGACAAACACGAACTGGGGCGAAATCTGCAGACTATCCTCAACTAAGAAAATAATACTTACAAAATAAATATAAACAAACAACTGGGAAAATTCACATGAGCAGGGCCAGGACTTGCACACAGAAGAGAGGAAACGATTCGGAAAGTGAAACGCGATCGGGCGAAAATAACCTGACGAACCACCACACTGAAAAGAATACTTAGCATTTAAAATAAAAACACAACTAGGCATATTCACACGAGCAGGTCCAAGACTTACACACAGAATTTAAAAAAAAAGGATTAGGAAAGTTTAGACAACACAAAGGGCTTGCACACAATTCACAAAAAAAACACAGACAGTTTATTAAAACCAAGACCAAGGAAACAGCCTTACAGAGCCAGAACAAAATCAATTCAACAGTGCAAGGGCTTGCAGAGACAATTAACAAAACGAAACAGACAATTTCTTGAAGGCAAACCAAACATACAACAAGGAAAAACCCTTCAAGAGCCTCAAATAATCAATTTAACAGTGCAAGGGATTGGCCAGAAAATTGAAAAAATTAAACAGACACATTATTAAAATGAGGAAACACACTTCAAGAGTCTTCAAAAAATAAATACATTTATTAAACAGGTCACATTTTTCTATTTGGAACCTCTGCCACTACCAGCCATCTATCTATATCTATATCTATCTATATCTTCTATACTACTATTATAAAGAGAGAACACAAACCTTTGAGCCAGGTAAACTCGGGAACCACAGCACCAATCCACACACCCAATACATTGTTGAAAATTTCAGGGTGTGCAGATGGACATAGGCTATATAAAATAAAAATTAAATGTAAATTTAAAAATTTAACTTAAAAAAAAGTAGTCCCCTGGAAGTAGCGCCAGCCGCGAGGTAGCGCTGGCTGCGACGTAGCGATGGCCACGATGTGCGTGATGACGAGGAGGAGCGGCGGACATGAGCGCGGGGAGGAGCGGCGGACAGGCGGGGAGGAGCGGCGGACAGGCGGGGAGGAGCGGTGACGAGCGGCGAGGAGCGACGGTGAAGTCAGGAGCGCGGGGAGAAGCGGCGGCTCAGGTAAGGCAAAGGGACACGTAAAATGTTGGGCGGGAGGGAGGGGGCGGGAGGTGGCTCCGGGACACGGACAATGTCGGGGCGGGCGGGGGCCCAGGGGGGCAGTTGGCCCTGAAGCCTCATTGCCCCCGTACAACGTCGGGGCGGGCTGCTAGTTTTATATAAAACTGGATATTCTGGAGGCATGGTCTCTAAAGTGAAGTTTGAGGATGGTCACAAAACGAAGGCCTTGTGTATTAACACATTTTTCTCTTTAGACACAGAATGGGAAAGCTCGTCATTAGGCCCTAGTGAATTGTTATGGTGATGACCATATGTCGAAGCAACATTTCCCTCTTTACTATCTAGTGTGAAAGTTGTCAGAAGTGCACACGGTGCCCCTTCATCACCAGATTTAGTTAGAGAGAATAGTATTTGGACATGGAGTGATGCTCCTAGAAGTGAAGTTGCTTAATGCTGTCATTTTTTATAAAAAACAAGGGAACCCACTAGGTAACCAAGGACCTGGGGTATCAGTTAAGCTAAAGATAAAGATCCTTGACAAAGAGAAATATGAACGTTACAATAATTATAGGCCACAATAAGCTCTATAATGAAGAAAAGTCCAGCCGGACTTTGAATTTTATTCAATGTTTATAAATATGCTTGATCAGACGAATCAACAATAAAGCAGTGGGACACAGTCCTGCATCCACGATGCGGCACTTCTACGTTAATGTTCACAACCCTGATTATTCGGAACGCGCATGCACAAATATTTGACAGGCACTAACGGCCTAAACCCCTCACCATTCTGTTAGTTGACACTTTTGGCATGCTACCATACACATCTTGCTCATGAGACAGAAATCGATCGTGGCATGGTTTGCTCACCACTGCGTCGAACTTGTGTGGCACAGGATGTGAGACACCTTTTCACTTGAATGACCATTAGCACCTTAAGGATGGCATGAGGTTGCCTTGGAACTTTGTGAGTAATACAGTTATTTAAACATATTGTTACATGTCCCCTTCCTTCCTGTCAATACAGGCTTTCTACATTCAGGCAAACAATGGATGTCCTGATGATGATCCATTATCAATAATTGGATCGAAACGCCGTCGACACAATATGTGGGTTAAACAATAAGTGTACTATTATGTGCCTAAAAAGTGTATGTTTCCCACATATCTGAATCAAATGCATTCTAAATCTTCTCTTTGCTCATGCCTTTTAAATGCCTGAAATACCTCAGTACTTGTATGTTTTGATTGTATGTGCAGCATCGTGGATGCAGGACTGTGTCCCACTGCTTTATTGTTGGTTCGTCTGATCAAGCATATTTATAAACATTGAATAAAATTCAAAGTCCAGCTGGACTTTTCTTCATTATAGAGCTTTATGCTGTCGGGCATCTGGTGCAGGGATAGCTTAGGTCTTCTGAGTAGAGGTCCTTTTAAGGACAGTACTGGACTTGCCCTCAGTCAGGCCGAGGTCCCTTGCTTCCTTGGAGTTGAAGCCCATCTGATGCTGGGGGAGTAGGTGTTATGCTTCTCACCAGATGGGCATAGACAGCCCACCCGGGTCCTGTTTACTATGCCTGTGTGGAAAGTGAAGGCTCAATACATGCTTGTTGTAATCTTCATCTGCCTATTTCCCATGCTCAAGGCTGCTGAGTGTGCCCTGCACAAGAGGCCTGCATCTGAATGGGACAACTTATTGTCCTCTACCCTAGGAAGGCTTTTCATGATGGCTGGAAGAGTGTTAGTCTCATCATCCTGTCTGTGGCTTCATTATCCTTTACAAATGCCCCTAACCCACAGACACTACGCTATTAACAGGAACAGGAGCTAAAGGTGTGAGACTTTACTTACATGATTAGATCTGAAAGAGTCTCAAAAAGTTGAATAGATGCAAAAAAAGAGAAAAATGTGGAAATAAAGGGAATTGTGTCAGCTTTGAATCTCGGTCAAGAGGCTTCTAGACATAGGGAAATAAGTGTTCACCTAAGCCACACTGAGCAAAGAATGAAAAGGGTATGCATAGAGGTCTGTACCTCTCAATCTGAGAGAACATCGGTTAATACCACACAAATCTTCTGGATAGCACCCTTGATTAAAAAACTCAGGGGCTCTGTTTTCACGTTGTGAGCTGCAACATTAGCAAGATGGGGAGATAAGGGGTGTGGGGCATCTTTACCTGCATGTATCTCAGAAGGGTGCGTTCTGTTACACAAACATCTGTGCACAGCACGTGTATTTCTGGGTATGTGCCCCTGTGTTGCAGACCTGTTGCTGGGCACTTCCGAAAGGTATAGGTAATACTTGCATTTCTGCACATTTCGAGCTGCTGTGCAATATCATTTCACAATCCTCTGCCCTCTGTCCTAATGCCATTTTGGGGCAAAAGCCCTCCATCCAAAGGCGCCTGCCACTGGGGGCGCACTTGTGTCTCAGACCTGACTGGGTGCAGTTGACAAGAGCACTCAAGGGCAACACGTTCCGCTCTCCACACAGATCCTGGATACTTGTGCTTTATTTTACATCCTCTCATCCTTCTGTCTTCCTGTTTGAAATGTGGTTTTGCCTCCCATTTCCTGTGAGCAACAAGAAAACAACGATGGACCTACAAGGAGGTAAAGGCAAGAATACAATCTAGGGGTGTGTAAATTATAATATTGTCAACAAAGGCTTGACAAATGGTACGAGTGACACAGGTTCCCACTTTTCAAAGTTGAAGCTTTTGGTCCTTTTTGAAATGTACGCCTCGGTTTGGAACTTTCCAGATAAAGATTTTTGCGGAAGACTTTTCCAGCAGCCAATTTTTTTTAGTACATTCTCCAACATTTTTTCAATAACTTTTATTGGCATTTTGAAATATCAGACACAATGTGTGTGTTCAGTAGACAGTATAATTTTGATCCCTTCAGGGATTCATCGCCTTCACTCTCCCCTCACTTATTCAATCTGATGGAGCGAGGTGGAATTGCAAAATTTGCATACCCCTTGTGAAGTCCTACTTTAATAACCATAATTCATACTAATGGAATGCTATATGTGATTAACCAACATAGAATAGGAAACGCGCCTACTTAAATACACGCAGGAAACACATTTTGCTTATGTTGCAATCATAATCAACTAATTATGTGATTTTGTCATGTTCCAAACTAATGAGCAGCTTTAAGATAACGGAATACAGCATAAATGTGCTTTTATTATGTGGTTTTGTGACAAAACGCGAGTTGAAGAAAGTATATTGCGTTTAATGTGTGGCTATTTGCTAGGTAACTATTAACAGGTAAAACCTTAGTAAGGGAGAGGTAAACAGAAAGGTTCAATTGCTTAAAATGAATGTTTATTTGTGTTTGTTTCTATGATAGTTCCCATTTTGACTCGTGAGGCCTAAAAGAAAATTGAGTCACTCGATTATTGTGGCCACAAAAGAAAGACGCATGCGCAACTCTGAAAGCGAGCTGCTTGTGCCTGGAGTGACTATGGTTCAAGGACATGTTAGCCTGGAAGTGCAGATGGCTGCAAAAAGGATGAGCACAATGGTACAGAACGTGGGAACGAAAGTCAAAGTTACCAGTAGGGAACAGGACTAGGCCGGAATTTTGTTAAAACAATGGACCCATTAGAAAACTGCAGACAGAAGGAAAAAATTAATTTGTGATGACAAGATGGTGCTCATCCACCCCAAAACTGTCCAATCAGGACTTGAATTCAGGTTGAAAGATACATTTTTAGACAGATAGAGCTAGTTCAATGGTATAAAAAGTTCTGTTTTTATTGAAGAGGAGCGCTCTTTTCGATTCCATCCAGAGATGCTGCCGGAATGCTGATTTTCCTGATATGTAAGATTTCAATAACCCTTAATTCGTTCCACAGGGAGATGCACTTTAGATTGAGAGCCTAGTGAGGGATGTTAGGGAAATAGATGATTATTTGGGAACTATCAGTCTTTTGCTAATTCTTGCTATATAAAACAAATGAAAATGTTTTTTCTTTGAGTTTTCCGAAATAAATTAATCTAACCATTCTGAATTTAAACCTTATATTAAATAAAGAAATAAATAAAAGTAAATCTTAGACATGCTGAATGTGCTCCTAATAAAATTAGATAAAATGGAGATTTAAAGCTGGTCTTGAGTTTTCCTACACCTAATTTCTTACTAGCAGATCCATTGATCTCAATGGTGGTGTGTCTAAACAAAGAAATGTCCTATTAAATTAAAACCATGGTAAATGTATTTTAAAATGTAGGTGTAAATAGTATAAATATTTAATTCTAGTTTTTAGATACTCCACTATGATACAGTAGCTCTTCTTTGAATTTCACCGATCCTTGAAGTAGAGTGTAAGTGGGTATTGGATGATTTGCAGTGTTACGGGCCCCACTGATTGAGAATATGTTAGAAAATATACTTCAGGGAAAGGTGACATGTATTTACAAATTATTTCCTGAGGAGCGCTGTATCAGTAATTAGCTTTGTAGCAGAGCATTGGTTGCTATAGAATTAGCTAGGATTATGTATAAAGTATTACATAAGAGTTTTGATGTACAGAATTATGACTAACATCTGTTGAGTTTGTATTGCGTTATATGTAGTCCTGAAAAGGCTTCCGAGTATTGCATGAAGCTGGTGCCTCTGTCTGCAGGCAGAGGAAGTGTGACAAGTGAAGTCGCACATTGCATAGTCTGTTTCAAAAAAGTAGTATTGTCGTACACTGCGGTGGTATCGTCGTATATCACTGTTTAGGGACACTACGTGAAAAGGATAAATACATAGTGAGGACAGTCTATAAAATCTTGGCCTTCAAGTATAGAAATCAATGTGTATCCTGGTTTAAAACTTATTGCTGAGACCCGAGCTTGTGAGAAGGGTAAAGGCAGAGACAAGCGCAGCTTTATCGGCGAGTGTAAAATTCTGTGGTAGAGAAGAGGTAAGCGCTGTCTACCGGAAATACAGAATTCTTGTATAATTGAGAAAACTATCACTTTGTTTAACCAAACAGACAAATGGAGTTGTTTTAGTGTAAGTTACTAACTGATTTTGCCAAACATCTTGTAAATACTGCTTCTTGAAAAAAAATCCTGTAAAGGGGGGGGCAGTCGGCGCTGCAGAAGCTGGAGCGCTGGTGACGTCAAAATTGTCACGCTGGGATTGGTCCTCGTAACCAAGACAGAGTAGGAGCTGATAGGTTCATCATGAAAAAGCAGCAGTATTATTGGTTAAGCACTAAGAAGACGTATCTTATTCTACTTGGTGCGTTAGTGTAAACGCGCTGTGATAGGTTGGTGTTACGGAACAGCAACAGGGAAGTACGCAATTTTTTGAAAGACAGGGAATTTATCAAAAATGGATTACTATTACGGAGAGGAAAAGAAGAAACCTTCATGGTTTAAGAAGTTGAAGAGTGTGTTTGTAAAAGACAAAGAAATTACCACAAGAGAGGGAAAAATACTTCCGCCACCAAAAACGCCTGCTTCTTATATGCTATCCAAATATGGTTATTATACGTGTGTTTGGTTAGTGAACTGGGTAAGGTATACTAAAAATGATGGTGTATTAGCTTTCCCGGAAGGAGGATCACTTGATTTGGAAGTTTTGAGAAATTTGAGAGAGAAGATGATGAATCTTGACCCGAGACCGAGATCGACTCAATTTGAAGCTTTAGCTGAATGGGAGGATGAGATGCATGAGTTGGAAAGTGAAAGATTGCTAGGACATATCAGACCCTGAGGTAGATTTAGAAATCTATGGGGAGAGACACATGAGACTAGAATGCGTAGATGGAGAAATGCTAATATGTGCGATGGTATGTATCCAGTCAGATTAGTGGATGATTATGAAGGACGGAAATGTACAGAAAAGAGAAAGAATATAGAAACAGGGAATCAGAGCTATTGTGAAAGTGAAATGGAGGATGCTGTATTGGAAGAAATATTAAATAGAAGACCACCACCGTATCAACCAGGTTCTTTATGGACTACAACTAATGCTCCAACGGTAGAGGAGAGGATTAATGAGACTCCCAAACAAATTTCTAATTTTAATGATGTACCTTAGAGAGTAGAAGTGAGATATAATCCAAGTACCCCAAGAACAGAATCAAGATTTACTGGTACCCACAAGCAAAGTAATGAGCAAGGAAATGTGAATAGTGCAGAAAGGCGAGTTGGAGAACAAGTCAGTACTTCTGAGTATAATAGATCTCCAAATGCATTGACAGAGCAGATACAGGAACTTACGAAAAACATGGAAGCAGTAACAGTTCCAGTAACGTTAGGACCTGTAATTCCAGTATTTGAGAATCAAAGAATAAAAGAACCAAGTTTGACGATTCCTTTACAACAGAGTTTACAGAAATTAAAAGGAAATATTTCTCCTGATTTATCAGAAATTAGACAAACCAATAATGTTAATCCATCTAAATTGACTTTCAATAAGAGTTTACCCTATAAATATGCGACCGGAGCAGAATCTGATTCTGCTACACCTGAAAAGAGCATGGAGAAAATAGATTTAACACAGCAACCTGTAGGACCATCAGATCAGGAATTAAGTGATTGGATCAAAACCTTGAAACTAAAAGAGCACAAATCTAAAGTATTGGATGTGGCAAAACTAAAAGTAGATATGGTAGAATTAATTATTGGGACAATTGGAACAGATAGATTAAAAACGTACCAAGATGATGAACTTATGTTCATGTAGAAAAGTATAACTTGGAAAGCGAAATCAGTACATAATCAGCTGGAAAATCTGGCAAATGAATTCAAAATAGAACTTGCAAAGAATAAATCGTTGCAGAAATCCTATAGAGTAGACTTTTCAGAAAAGGACATTGAAAACATGAACACTGCAGGAAGATTAACACCAATAAAATAATTAATTGTTTTGTTACGAAAATGGGGAGATGTGAATAAATGGAGAGTAAGATGGGCAAAGAAGAAAGAAGAGACCAGTGACAAATCAAGGTTGGCATTTCCAGTTAGGGAAAAAGAGACAGTTGAAAATGAGTTCCCTTTGAAAGAAATACCAGGAGGAGGATAAGTACATGTTCCATGGAGTAGACAGGATATACTATCATTCACAAATGATTTCCCTAAATTGAGAGAAAAAACAGTCGAATAGTATCGACAAGTGGACAGATTTGTGAAAGTTTCAAATGTATTATGGGTTGATCTGGATGGATTGTTTGACATAGTTGTGCCAGCAGATTTGTGGACTGAGTGTAAAATCACTGTAGACTGGCCGAAAGAGGAATATCCTCGAGACAAGGCAACAGGCGCTCCGTCACCTGATGTGATGAAAAAATATGAACAAGTAATTGGGTGAAAATAGACAGAACTACACAGGAACCAAAGGAATCTGTACACTCGTTTTATGAAAGACTATTATTAGTTTTCAAACAATATAGTGGATATGAGGAGTTGAATGAAAAGGACATGAGTCATTTTATTTATAGATTTGTGTATGGGTAAAGACCAGAAATTGGAGACATGATACGTAATAATATGATAGGTTGGCAATCAGGTACTGTAGATGAAGTTTTAACAAAGGCAAAATATTGTAGTGAAGAGATTGATGCTAAACAAAAGAAGCTGAATAAAATCTATGTGGGAGCAAGTGAAGGTACCAGAACACCAAGTGGCACAAATGGAAAATAAAAAAAGTGATGTGAATCAAGGGAAACCGAAAGGAAATTTCCAACAAAACAAAATTAGTAAGGAATATAGATGAACTTAAAAGAAAGTTTCCTTGTCATAATTGCGGCATGATAGGGCATTGGAAGAAAGAGTGTAAGGGGTCCATTAGGATGACGGGCGGACTTTGTCCGCCCGTCATCCTACCGGTGTTTGGGACTGCTCGCCAGAAGGGCGGTGGTCCCGTGGGGGCTATCAGGATGTGCCCCTCACAGTGGCGGGCTCATCCTGCATTTCTTGCATTGTGGCGGGCGGTGCTCTCAGCACCGCCCGCCACAATGCTAGAAATGCATTTCAGCATTTGCATGAGCAGAGCGGCAGGCACCGCCCGGTGCCTGCCGCTTTGTTTATACAAATGAAGGGGGTACCACAGGTACCCCCCCATGTGCATAACCCACCCCTCCTTCACTCTGAGGGCTGCAGGGGGCCCCCAGAGTGAAGACCGCATGCCTTTCTGTGGCAGCATCGCCGCCACGGAAAGGCATCTCCCTAAGCCCTTTGTAATATGTCTGGCAGTGTCTAATAGACACCACCACCATATTAAACATTTTCCGCCCCAGCCGCTAGGCGACCGGGCGGAAAAGTGGCGGGCGGTGTTTTGCTCCGCCGTGGTCCCCCCTGCCATTCTAATATGGTGGGGGGTTATACAGGGAAGGATGTCGGGTGGATTGCCCCCGCCAGGCTCGTGGTGGCTACCACCAGCCTGGCAGGGGCAATCCGCACGACATCCTAATGGGCCCCTAAGTATCTACCAAGAGTTAATCCAGAAAATGCATCATTGAATCCACAGGTGCAGAATAAGGTCATTCAACAACAACCGCAACAACAGCAGATAGTTAATCAGCAAAGTCAGGTGCCGCAGCCGCCATTTCCACACAGTGTAAGCCAACAGAGATACAGTGCAGAGATAGGATTCAGGGGAGTCGAGCAGGTAAATAGATCACCTAGAGCGAATGTGAGTCCTCAGTATTGGTTGCAAGAAGAAGGGGGAGTGAGTCGGATGAAAGTTTCTGACGGTGCCTGAGAGAGGAAGAATTGTGTGTGCTTGGAACCACTCTTGAGGTAGATCAGTCTGGTCCATTTGTAAGTGGAAAGGTGAATGATGTAGAAATAACTTTCCTGGTGGACACTGGTGCTACCCGTTCTACTGTCAGATCAGTAGAAGTCCAAAATCTTCCTCTCCCAGGAGACTCCATCCAAGTTGTAGGTGTTGCTAATAGACAGATTAAAACTTCCTTGACACAACCAGTTGAAGTGGAGATTGGAAATTTCAACGACATGCATCAATTTGTGGTATGTGATAGTAGCCCTGTAAAATTATTAGGACGAGATATTTTGTGTAAGATGAACTGTGCCATATACTGTTCACCAGATGGCATAGAATTGCAAACCCCAGATTAAGATAGTCTGTACAAAATGACCATGCTTATGATTGAGGCAGAACAAAACAAATTGTTCCCTGTATTTGATCGGGAAAAGATACCGGATGATTTGAAAGAGGTAGTAACAGAGAGGGTGTGGGATTTCAGAGGTGAAGATATTGGATTATTGAGAGATGTAGATCCTATAAAAGTCACTATAAAAGAAGGTGCAAGTTACCCGAATGTTCCTCAGTACTAAATGACTACAGAAATAATTGAAGGAATAACCCCAAATATAGATAAAATGATTGAACAAGGCATACTAAGAGAAATATAGAGTAGACCTTGTTATTCTCCAATAATGGGATTGAAAAAGCCAAATGGAACCTTTAGAATAGTACAAGATTTGAGAAAGGTTAACAAAATAGTTGTGCCATGTTGTCCGATCGTACCAAATCCAGCAGTGATTTTATATCAAATTTCCCATGATGCAGAATGGTACACTGTGATTGATCCGTGTATTGCGTTCTTTACAGTTCCATTGCAACCTGAAAGCCAGCCCATTTTTGCGTTTCGATTCGGAGACCGTATTTTGGCATGGTGCTGAATTTCTCAAGGGTATACTGAAAGTCAATCTATCTTTAATCAATTGCTAAAGAAATCATTAGAGAGTTTGAACATGCCTGGAGAATCTGTATTGGTTCAATATATCGATGATCTCCTTGTAGCATCAAAGACAATAGAGGCATGTGTGACAGATACTATTGCACTATTAAATCATTTGGCTGAAGAGGGACATAAGGTGTCTCCGTCAAAGTTACAATT
Organism: Lissotriton vulgaris; assembly: GCF_964263255.1. Taxonomy (NCBI): domain Eukaryota; kingdom Metazoa; phylum Chordata; class Amphibia; order Caudata; family Salamandridae; genus Lissotriton; species Lissotriton vulgaris. The sequence goes on from NW_028249337.1 coordinate 173,611, forward strand.
TGGTCAAAAGGATGTACAGTACTTAGGACCTAAAATTGCCAAAGGAATTAGACAAGTTACTATGGAAAGAATCAAAATGATACAGGGAATGCAGCCACCAAAAACCAAAAGACAAGTGAAAATGTTCCTAGGAATGGTGGGTTATTGCATACAATGGATTAGTGGATATTCATTAATTGCAAAACCACTACTGAGATTAACAAGAGCAGATATCAGAGACCCTATAATTCTGAGTAAAACTGAAATGGAAGCATTTGAACAGCTGAAAACCTCTGCTGTGCCTACGGGGCTTACCGCTGTGCTGCTAGGACTCCAGCCGGGCCCACAGCCTCCCTTGCCTTCCCTGCTGCCCCCGCCGCCGCTGACCACTCGCGGCCGCCGAGAGGGGCCGGGAGAGGATTGGACTACATTTCCCAGCGTCCCCGGAGCTGCGGGGACGCCGCCTGCCACCAGGGACTTCCGCCGGAGGCGTACTTGAGAGCGCCCTTCCCCCGGCTAAGCGGGGACCTCTGCTGTGCCTACGGGGCTTACCGCTGTGCTGCTAGGACTCCAGCCGGGACCACAGCCTCCCTTGCCTTCCCTGCTGCCCCCGCCGCCGCTGACCACTCGCGGCCGCCGAGAGGGGCCGGGAGAGGATTGGACTACATTTCCCAGCGTCCCCGGAGCTGCGGGGACGCCGCCTGCCACCAGGGACTTCCGCCGGAGGCGTACTTGAGAGCGCCCTTCCCTCTGCCTCGCGGACGCGCGTGGGCGGTGCCGGGCGGAGCCCGGGCAGAGGGCGGGCCGTCTAAGGCCGTCCAAGGACGACCAGGGACGGGACGGGCCACGTTCGTAACATCTGTCATTATGGGTAAGCGCAAATTGGTTACTTCAGCGGCAGATGAAGCTAAAGCGAAGGTGCCAAAGTATACTACAAGTATACTCACATACTTAACTACAAAGGTGGGGGAATTATCATCGCAGATTGCTGAGTCCGAGCGTGAACTGGGCCTTGCTCCTAGCCCTGGGATTGTTGATACTTCTAACTCTTCTGCTATAAACTGTATACCATTGGAGCCTCGGGTTATCATTGAGGCTTGTAGACCTACTTTGCCACTACCCGCCACAGTTCTTCCATGCCCGGCTTTACCTGAAACTGTGATACCTAACTTCCCTATGAACTCCGGGGATGTTGGAAGGTCTGCAGTATTGGTTGCAAGAAGAAGGGGGAGTGAGTCGGATGAAAGTTTCTGACGGTGCCTGAGAGAGGAAGAATTGTGTGTGCTTGGAACCACTCTTGAGGTAGATCAGTCTGGTCCATTTGTAAGTGGAAAGGTGAATGATGTAGAAATAACTTTCCTGGTGGACACTGGTGCTACCCGTTCTACTGTCAGATCAGTAGAAGTCCAAAATCTTCCTCTCCCAGGAGACTCCATCCAAGTTGTAGGTGTTGCTAATAGACAGATTAAAACTTCCTTGACACAACCAGTTGAAGTGGAGATTGGAAATTTCAAAGACATGCATCGATTTGTGGTATGTGATAGTAGCCCTGTAAAATTGTTAGGACGAGATATTTTGTGTAAGATGAACTGTGCCATATACTGTTCACCAGATGGCATAGAATTGCAAACCCCAGATTAAGATAGTCTGTACAAAATGACCATGCTTATGATTGAGGCAGAACAAAACAAATTGTTCCCTGTATTTGATCGGGAAAAGATACCGGATGATTTGAAAGAGGTAGTAACAGAGAGGGTGTGGGATTTCAGAGGTGAAGATATTGGATTATTGAGAGATGTAGATCCTATAAAAGTCACTATAAAAGAAGGTGCAAGTTACCCGAATGTTCCTCAGTACTAAATGACTACAGAAATAATTGAAGGAATAACCCTAAATATAGATAAAATGATTGAACAAGGCATACTAAGAGAAATATAGAGTAGTCCTTGTTATTCTCCAATAATGGGATTGAAAAAGCCAAATGGAACCTTTAGAATAGTACAAGATTTGAGAAAGGTTAACAAAATAGTTGTGCCATGTTGTCCGATCGTACCAAATCCAGCAGTGATTTTATATCAAATTTCCCATGATGCAGAATGGTACACTGTGATTGATCTGTGTATTGCGTTCTTTACAGTTCCATTGCAACCTGAAAGCCAGCCCATTTTTGCGTTTCGATTCAGAGACCGTATTTTGGCATGGTGCTGAATTTCTCAAGGGTATACTGAAAGTCAATCTATCTTTAATCAATTGCTAAAGAAATCATTAGAGAGTTTGAACATGCCTGGAGAATCTGTATTGGTTCAATATATCGATGATCTCCTTGTAGCATCAAAGACAATAGAGGCATGTGTGACAGATACTATTGCACTATTAAATCATTTGGCTGAAGAGGGACATAAGGTGTCTCCGTCAAAGTTACAATTTGGTCAAAAGGATGTACAGTACTTAGGACCTAAAATTGCCAAAGGAATTAGACAAGTTACTATGGAAAGAATCAAAATGATACAGGGAATGCAGCCACCAAAAACCAAAAGACAAGTGAAAATGTTCCTAGGAATGGTGGGTTATTGCATACAATGGATTAGTGGATATTCATTAATTGCAAAACCACTACTGAGATTAACAAGAGCAGATATCAGAGACCCTATAATTCTGAGTAAAACTGAAATGGAAGCATTTGAACAGCTGAAAACAAGTTTATGTGAAGCACCAGCTTTAGGGATGCCCGATTACGAAAAGGAATTCGAACTGTATTGTAGAGAAGGATGTGCATTGTCAGTACTGATTAAGAGACATGGGAAATTGAGAAAACCTATTGCGTATTTCTCAGCTGCTTTGCAAAAGCATTGCCAGGTTGTCTGAAAGCAGCAGCAGCCACAAGCGTTAGTCTAGAACAAAGTGAAGGAATAGTGATGGGATTTCCTGTAAGAGTGTATGTACCTCACTCTGTGGAGATTCTCCTCACTAGAACGAAAACTCAGTATTTGACCAACAATAGAATGACCAAGTACGAAAAGGTAATACTTGGAGCAGAAAATGTAACAATTTCTAGATGCGTGAATGTGAATCCTTCCACATTGTTGCCTGACACAATGGAAACAGAAGTGAAAAATGAAGTTGATCACAAATGCTTAGATGTTCTTGAGTATTGTACCAAACCAAGAGCAGACATTAAAGATGAGCCATTGCCTGAATCTGATTATGTGAAGTTTGTGGATGGTTTTTGTCTAAGAACAGATGAAGGTGCCTTGAGCGCAGCGTATGCCGTCTGTACGGTGGCAGATGTACTGGAAGCTTCTTGTTTGAAAGGAATTCGTTCTGCTCAGATAGCAGAATCTATTGCCCTGATTCGAGCATGTGAGTTGGGAAAAGAAATCAAAGTGACCATAGTGACTGATAGTCATTATGGCTTTGGCGTTGGTCATGACTATGGACAGCTATGGTCCCAAAGAGGTTATTTGACTTCTGCAGGAACACGCATACGTAATGCTGCTTGATGCCATCCAACTGCCAGACAAATTGCTTGTGGTAAAATGTGCAGCACACAAAAAGGGGGATGACTATATCACCCGAGGTAACAGGCATGTAGACTCAATTGCTAAATACTGTGCCAAAAATCTTGCATCCATCAATAAGGAAAGAACGAAAGAACATGTTCCAAGTCCTTTGATGCTAACAACTGTAGTTGTAACTTGGCAGGAAGTGAGGCAAATGCAGGAAGAAGCTGATGAGGAAGAGAAAAATGTCTGGTAAAAAGCAGGATGTGGACAAAAAGAGGAAGATGAGATCTGGGTTTACAAAGATGAAAGACCAGTAATGCCTGATAGCATGATCTCAAATATGGCCCGAATGTACCATGGTCAAGCACATATTGGAAGAGATGCAATGCTTTGCTTATTCAGACAGACGTGGTATAACCCCAAGTTTAGGATGATAGCTGAGATCCTGTGTCAGAGATGTTTGGTTTGTCAACAATTTAATCCAAACAGAAGAACTATTGTGAGTTTGGGAACCATAGGACGGGAGAGAGGTCCCTTTACACAAATGCAGTTGGACTTCATTGAGCTACCGCCATGTAACAGACTCAGATATGTTTTGGTGATCATCTGTTTGCTCTCTCGATGGGTAAATGCTTTCCCTGCAAGGTGGAAGGATGGGCTAACTGTTGCAAAACTACTTTTAAGGGAAATAATACCTGGGTTTGGTTTCCCAGTGACGATTGAAACTGATCGTGGCCCTCATTTCCAAAATGAGCTCATACAAATGGAATGTAAAGCATTGGACATTTCCCAGAGACTGCATTGTGCTTACCGACCTGAGGCTTCAGGAGTGGTAGAGCAAGTTAATGGAAAAAGAAAAAACAGAATTGTAAAGATGTGCTTAGCGACAGGATTAAAGTGACCTGAAAGCCTTGCCATTTGTTTTGATGACTCTAAGAAGCATTCCTGACAGGAAAACTGGATTAAGTCCCCATGAGATCTTAATGGGAAGGGTGATGAGACAAGCATATGTGCCAGTTAGTAAATTGTTAACAATTAATGATGACATCATACTGGATGGTACACAGACAAAATATCGATTTTTAAATATCGATATACAAAAATATCGAAGTTTAAATATCGATATACAAAAATATCGAAGGTAAGTAATATCGACAGTCTAAATATCGATATTGGTATGATATCAGTAATATCGAAGTTGTAAATATCGATGTTAATAATATCGAAATAATAACTTTGATGTTACTAATATCAATTTTTAAATAAATTTAGTGTATATTATATTGTATTTATTATGTTTTATTATTTATTTTTAATGTAATTTAATTAAATATTGTCTTTTACTACTGTAGCGGGTTGTGGGTTTATAGGGGAATAGGGTGGGAAGTAATTTAATTATGTTAAATTAATTATTAATTAGTAGGAATTATTAATTAATTAATTGAGAATTAATTTTTAATTCTTTTTAATTAATTTATTAATTGATAAATATGTTCTGTAGCGGGTTATGGTTTATAGGGGAATAGGGTGGGAAGTAATTTAATAATAATTAATTAATTGATATATGTTTGTACATATTTTAATTAATAATTAATTGGTAATTAATTTCTATTAATTAGTTAATTAATTATTATAATTTTTTTTACATATTTATAATTATTAATTAGTTGGTAATTAATTATTATTAATTATTTAATTACATTAATTATAGTAATTTTTTATATATAATTTATTGTTATTCTTAATTAATTAATTGTGCAAAATAATATTAATTATTAAATTAAATTAATTACAGCAAATGTGCTAATATATTTACTTTATTGTTATTGTTAATTAATAATTAATTGGTAATTAAATAATATTAATTAATTTTGGGTACAGGGGTATTTTTAGGGTTCAGGGTCAGTTTTCAGTTCATGGGTACAGGGGTATTTTTAGGGTTCAGGGTCAGTTTTCAGTTCATGGGTAAAGGGGTATTTTTAGGGTTCAGGGTCAGTTTTCAGTTTTTGGGTAAAGGGGTATTTTTAGGGTTCAGGGTCAGTTTTCAGTTTTTGGGTAAAGGGGTATTTCTAGGGTTCAGGGTCAGTTTTCAGTTTTTGGGTAAAGGGGTATTTTTAGGGTTCTGGGTCAGTTTTCAGTTCATGGGTAAAGGGGTATTTTTAGGGTTCAGGGTCAGTTTTCAGTTTTTGGGTAAAGGGGTATTTTTAGGGTTTAGGGTCAGTTTTCAGTTTTTGGGTAAAGGGGTATTTTTAGGGTTCAGGGTCAGTTTTCAGTTTTTGGGTAAAGGGGTATTTTTAGGGTTATGGGTCAGTTTTCAGTTCATGGGTAAAGGGGTATTTTTAGGGTTCAGGGTCAGTTTTCAGTTTTTGGGTAAAGGGGTATTTTTAGGGTTCAGGGTCAGTTTTCAGTATTTGGGTAAAGGGGTATTTTTAGGGTTCTGGGTCAGTTTTGGGTTTTTGGGGTACAGTCGTACAGGGTAAAAATAAAATAAATTTAAATTAAATCAATTAAATGAAATTAAAAAATATAAAATTACATTAAATTATTAAGTTTTTAATTTAATTTAAATGTATATGTATTAGTTTTAATTTTTTAATTATGTTTTAATATTTTTATTTAATATTTGTAACATTATATGTATTTTATAATTATTTTTACATTATTATTAATACATTTAAAAAAACGATATTTTTAATTTCGATATTTTTGTACTACGATATTATTTTTTCGATATTTTTGTACTTACCTTGTTAGGGATAGGATTCCTATATTTTTGACTTCGATATTTTTGTTCCGATATTTTTGTATTTCGATATTTTTGATTTCGATATTTTGTCAGACATTCATACTGGATTACTGCAAAAACCTGTCTGACGTGGCAACTTCTGTGTTACATCAGGTGAAAACTGAATCAAACACCAAAGAGAAAAGTCCAGCACATGATCTAGTACCTGGAGACTGGGTGAGAATAAAGGTACACCGCAGAAGAAACTGTTTGGTACCTCGTTGTCAGAGACCAAGACAAGTTGTTTTGGTTAGCACTACTGCAGTCAAATATGCAGGAGTAAAGAGATGGGTGCAGGCAAGCCATACTATTTGTGTGCCTGAACCTGAGAATTTAAACAAAGAAGGTGAAATCACAACTGATTCGGATTCTGAAGGAGAACCAGAGAAAAGTCCAGATACTGAAGATCGACACAGGAACGTCGATATCTGGAAGTATCAGATACTAGTTCAGCATCTGAAGGAGACGAAGAAAGTCTTGAAATACGGAATTCTGAAGATCAATCTGAAGATCGAGAATTGGTAAAGACTGACACCAGTAAGAACACTGAGCAAAGAGAAGATAAAACTGGTGAAGAGGAAAATCTTGAAAGACAGACTGGAAGCTCTGAATGCAGGAACGAAAATCCTGAGACTGGGAAGAAGGAAATAGCTCATGAAGAAGAAGAAATTCCGAGTACCAGCTATGGAGATGTTCCTAACAGAGTAAAAGAAATGTCAAAAGAGAAAACTGACTCTGAAAAGGAGAAAGACGCTGTGAAAATCATTATCAACAAAACTGTTGAAGACACTGAAAGTGAAACTGATGAGAGTGCAGATGAAACTCCATTAAGAAAGAGTTCAAGGAAAAGGGCTTGGGGAGTGGAATATAACACCACAGAGCCTAAGACAAAGAGATTTTGCAAAGGAGATAATTGGCCTAAAGGAAATGATGGACTGAGATTTTAACTGGTTAACAAAGAAAGACTGTTCACAATAAGTAGGAGGTACCCCTGTTGTTAAGGCAGGGAGGGGGGTTTGTAGCAGCAGAAAAAGTCGGTATTCCCTGACTATCTGAACAGCGGAATGGAACTGGCTGTATTAATACTTAAAGTGGTGGTCTGGCTTGAAGGAGAACAATTCTCTATACCATATTACACAAAACAAGTATACATACTAGGTAAAGTATATTGCTAAAATTACAACTTAATAAATATAATGAGCAGACGTTTTATGTAAGGTTAAAAAATGATCACAAAAAATTTATTATTTTCCTCCCAACTGGGTTACAATCTAAAAACAATATCACAAATTCAAAATTAAACCCCCATAGCATGGTTATACAGTGTACTAGAACAGGTCAAAGTTAAAAAGACAGTCGACGCAGCGTTCCGGTGCTTTTTTCTTTATGACACCTTCTTCAGGACCTTAAAACATTTGACTCCATTATTTCTAGAAATAAATGAAAAGCGTCTTAGTATTTAACATTGTATGAGTACTATTCGCTTACCTAGTTTCTACACTACATATTTCCACATATTTAGGAACTCGCCAGACCACTTTATCAAACGAACGGAAATTATTATGTGTTAATAAAGTTCACAATGCAGTTCATATCGATATTCAGCAAATAGTTTATCATTGTGTTTGGGACAATATCCCTCTATTTTTTTTAAAAGGTTTAGTGCATCCCCTTTCTACAAGTTAGATGCAACTTTATTTAAGTTCAGAACAACATTTTAATCGTACCTGTATGTTTAAGAATGATGCTTTTTAAAAAAAAAAAGTTTTGTCGCATGTATTTGCGAGCTGCTCAGGATTTAAATTCCCTTGAGCTATGCTGGTAATGAAAAGAAAACTCGAATGAGTAACATGACTTAAAAAGAGGGAAAAAAGTATCATACTCTTAAGCCTGTAAGCAACATAAATTTACCTCTCAATGTCAGGAACTATAATTTGTATGTACACGGAGGAGCCACCGTCAGGAATAGGGGAAGCTTCTTTTGGACTTTGTACCTAAATGTGTATAACACAAATATCCAGAATAAGCTATCACTCTATCTATGCCTGTGTTTGATTTTAGGCCTATTTAGTTTCAGAGGCCAACCGGCTGTGGCAACCTTATTTATCGAATTACAGGGTACTAACCTGTTGTGAATTAGATCGAGTATTTTCATGAATATCCTCAGGATTCTATGATGCTCGAGCTTAATCTTCTCTTGCAAGCCAAATAATCTGTGGGATTATGACAGACATTTTAAAAGAAAGATTTGGCCAAAAAACTAAATTTTCAATTACTACATTTAATGCATACATGGGATTTATATGTTTTTATCCGGTTCGCTCGGGGGACATATATTTCTACCGGATCTACCAGTTTTAGGCCTTAGAGTACACTTTGTTTACATCTGTACCCTCTAGTGGGCAGGTAGTAATGATTATATCAGAGATGGAAATTATGCCCTTTGACTTTTTTAGAAAAAAAAGGGGGGGATATTCATTAATGGGGGGGAACAGAGATTAACCATCTAAAGATTTCTAACTACTTATACTTTAGCAGGCCTACATCTATGTCTCACCTTGCGTTTGGAATGCGGCCTCCCTGCTCCTCCGTGTTGTCGTCTTCCTGGTAATTAGAAGAGTAACAACCTTGCTTCGGAATGCTCTAGCTATCGGTCAGAGCTAACCCGGAAGTAAACGCGGCAGTTTGAAAAAACCGCCTTTTCTTAATGATATATTTTTTATTCTTTAATCCTAATAAATAAGATGTGACAGGGATTCATAAACAAACCTATAACTAGACGGGTCACAATCGGCCTAAAAATGAAATTGCTGAACTTCCGTGATTTTATCAAAAAATTCCTTTTTATCGGTATTAGATCATCCGAATTATCTGTTTTACAAATAGGCACCGAAAATACGAGCTCTACTTGTTGATTTGTATACAAGTTGGAAAATACTAGTTAAATCGGTAGGATTATTTGTTTTGTGTCGTGTTTATTGTGGCGGCCATTTTGGAAAGGGCAAGTTGAATTACATTGTTAAAACAAACGCGGAATTCATCATTCAAATTCAAATACAAGTCCTAAAAATCAACGGAAATTTATTACGTAAACGGGTACAAAGAGTAGGGTCTCTGCCTGTTTATTCGAAATAAATAAAAATATAAAAATATAAAAATTATATCGGTATTATTCTTTATCGCCGAGGTTATAATGGCGGCCATTTACGAATGGGCAACTTGAATTGACATTATTAAAAAACACGAACACATTATTGGAATCCAGGTATAAGACTGACAAGGATACTAACTTGAATATACAAAGGCATCAACATATTTTGCAACCGTTTAGCATTGTGATCTCGCTATCCCTTTATACAGTATAACATACCATCTTTCATAGAAAATATCTATATTACGGCGTTGCCTTTTGTTATTAATTATCTTATGATGTATTTCCCACAATTTCTCTTGCATTATATCTTTGCACAATGGTAATTTGTAATTCCTATTCTTGTCTCTATAGTATACAGTATAATATTTTGAGCAAATGCCGCCGTGCACTATATCTGCGGTATATTCATGATCATTTGGACTTCAATGGTATAACTATCACAATTGAATATATACAATACACAGTATGACCTATCGTGCCCTATTGTTGTGATGCCTACTAGTAATGAGCATAGAGATAAACCAGAACTAAACGAGGATAACAATTTATGTACCACCTCTGAACCCAACCCAGACCTTCTAGTTATCATGGAAGTGGTACACTCATAAGAATAAGACAGGGCATGAGGACATACAGTTTTAGGAGGGTAGTCCGGGTCTACTTCACATCTGAAGCTTTATCTTATTTCATAGAATCAATCTCTCCCATTCTTCCCTATTATTTAGCCCAGTCCGGAAAGTATTAAAGAGGGACATATAGAACTATTCTCTTTTCTTTCGTTTATTATCCATATTACCACCTCTGGTGTTGTTGGAGATAGCTTCTATTACACACCATTTCAGGTCTTCTATTTTATGTTTGTGAGCTATCCAGTGATCCACAAGTGGTGCAGATTTCTTTTGGGTTCTAATTGCGGACTTGTGTTCTGTAATTCTGGTTTTAATCTCTCTCGCAGTTTCGCCAATATAGGCTTTATTACAAGGGCATTTAATCATGTAGATTAAATTTTTGGTTTCACAATTCACAAAGTTTTTGATCTTGTATTCTACACCATTGTATACCACTGACTTGCCTTTGATTAATGATGTGCAATTAAGACACATGTTGCAAGTGAAATTACCAACTGGGAGTGGTGTATTGTTGATGGTGTTTTGGCTGGTCCGAGTTTTTTCTTTAAAAGTGTGAACCAGACAGTTCCTAATCGTTCTATTCCTACGAAAGCTAAACATGGGTTTGGGAATCTTTTCACCAGGTCTATCATTCAATAACGACCAGTTTCTATTAATAATATTTTTGATTTTATTGCTTGCTGCACTGAAATTGGTTATAAAGATCAGTTTGTCTTTTGTATTATCCACTTGATTTTTGTCAGTGTTTTTGTCAAATAGTGCTTCTCTGTTGTAATACTTGGCACGTTTGTATGCCCGTTTAATTAGATTTTTAGGATACCCTCTCTGTTTAAGTTTATCTGATAACACGTCTGCGTGTCTGTTAAAATCTTGCATATTAGAACAGTTTCTTCTGATACGCAGATACTGTCCGAATGGTATATTGTTCTTCTGACTGTTGGGATGGTTACTCTTGTAGTGTAACAAGGTGTTACGATCAGTAGGTTTGGTGTAGAGATCAACTCCTAATATACCATTATTCGTCCTGATTCTAATGTCTAGAAATTCTATTGTTTCTTTATTTACGTTGGAGGTGAATTTTAAGTTTTTATCACCTAGGTTTAACCAGAGGATAAATTCATTTAACAACTCAAGGGGTCCAGAAATTAGGTAAGCGAATAGTACTCATACAATGTTAAATACTCATAACGTTTTTCATTTATTTCTAGAAATAATGGAGTCAAATGTTTTAAGGTCCTGAAGAAGGTGTCATAAAGAAAAAAGCACCGAAACGCTGCGTCAACTGTCTTTTTAACTTTGACCTGTTCTAGTACACTGTATAACCATGCTATGGGGGTTTAATTTTTAATTTGTGATATTGTTTTTAGATTGTAACCCAGTTGGGAGGAAAATAATAAATTTTTTGTGATCATTTTTTAACCTTACATAAAACGTCTGCTCATTATATTCAAGTGCGTCTTCAAGTTTATTAAGTTGTAATTTTAGAAATATACTTTACCTAGTATGTATACTTGTTTTGTGTAATATGGTATAGAGAATTGTTCTCCTTCAAGCCGAACCACCACTTTAAGTATTAATACAGCCATTTCCATTCCGCTGTTCAGATAGTCAGGGAATCCTAACAAAGAAAGACAACAAGAAGAGCAGGTCAATGAGATAACCAGTCAAAGAGAAGCATTGGGAAAAGAAAATAGAAGTTGTGCAAAGGCCAAAGAGAGTAAGAAGACCAAATCAGAAGTACAAATCACCTGAATAGACTTATATTGTCCTACCTCCAATTGAAGAAGTGAACAGCAGTCAAGAAAACTTAAATTGCCCAAAGACAAATGGGAAAAGTGAGTAAAGAACTGCGCTACAAAGAAAAGTGGTAATTCATCAAGGGGGACAAAGTGGAACATGAATCTGAAATTCAGAAGGGGAAAAAGAAAAGGGGCATTGTAAGTAGAAAAAAAATGTTGTAAGTGACACAAGGTCAAAGAAAATTCTGTTAGAAAACTAAAACATGTAAGTGACACTAGGTCGAAGAAAACTTGTTAGGGAAGAGGCTTATAGGTGACATAAGGTCGAAGAAAATCTGTTAGAAAAACTTGCAGTGTAAAAGAAAATGGTGTCTAATGATCATAAAACGAAATGTTATATTTTTAGAAAATGGTGCAGGATGTGCATGATATGTACTACTTTATTAATATTGATAAGGATAATTTTAGCTATTATTATACCTTTCCAAGATAATTTAGTGAAATTGAATCATAACAAAAGTTCAAGTGAGAAAGATGTGGAATCAAAACTGAAGAAACAACATGTATATAGCCAGAGTTACATCAAGATAGTTCGATAAGTGACTACGAAAATCACATTTTCAAAATTGTTATCCGAGTATGTTAGGACAATGGACGCCAGCGACTGCTATGTATGTGTGAAATTACCTGCATCTGTTTCAGAAGGGGTGACATATCACCACCTTCCACTCACATATGGAGTCATGTGTAGTGTGATTGCAAGCTTGTTTTATCAAACAGGGATATTGGAATACCATTATTCTAATTCAGATGAAGTGTTTGCGAAACTGAAAATAGATAGTGAACTAAATAAGAAAAAGCCTGCTACACTTTTTGGAGAATGTTTTTTAGAAGTAGATGAGTTAAGTCACGATTATGCGTTTAAAAATAATTTAACATGTAAAATGAGAGTAGAAGAAATGGCGTTCTGAGACATGGTTGAAGAAAGACGCACTGCTTATAAATGTAAAGAAAAGATAAATCATGAAAAAGCAAAATATTGGATATTTTATGATGAAAATATTGATTAAAGAAATGTGAATGTGGCAATGAACATAGACACTCCATTGTTAGGAAAATCTTGTATTAGGAGAGGCAATACCATGTATGACAATTATTTTGTGGGAGCAAGTCAATGTAAAGACACTTACCAAATCCAAGGGGGATGGGGATTTAAAGGAGGAAATGATCCTGCTTTTCCAGGTGTGTATTTTATCTGTGGGAACAAGGCATATTATAGATTACCTGATCACTGGTACGGGACATGCTATGTGGGTTTGGTCTTTCCTAAACTTTTTCATGTAGATATAGGTACTAATGGAATACATGAGATAGTTAAACCTTTAAGTCGGAGAAAAAGAGAGAGTGTCATAGAAATAATAGGTGATGTTTTTGGAGCACTGATACCAGCAGTGGGAATATCTTTCAATGCAAATCGAATACGAAAATTGTCAACAATAGTAGATCATTTGTCAACAGACACAGCAGGGGGACTCCTAATGGTAAACACTGATATGATTGCTATGAGAACTATGGTAATGAAAAATCGTCTTGCACTTGACATTATATTGGCAAAAGAAGGAGGAGTGTGTGGGATCTTGAAGGTACAGCATTGCTGTACATACATTCCATATAAAAGTCAAAACATTGAGAAATATATTACAAATATTACAGAATTGCACAGAGAAATTGAACCACTGGAGGTTGATGGTATTCTTGAACGATTTGGGAAAAGTTTTACAGCAGTTAAACATTGGTTTCAAGAAATAGGTAGTTCTATTATAGGTAAAATACTAATTCCAGTAATAGTATTAGTCATTTTAATGATAAGGTTATGTTGCATATGCAGAAGAAGAAGGAATGTTAAAAAATCATTAAAGAAAATGTTACAAGAAAGAGGAGAAAGAGAAAGAGATTTTTAAGGAGACAAGAGAAAAGGATACTAAAGTATAGACATACTAACCTGAAGAAAATGTAAACATGTTCTGAAATAAAGAAAATTTTTCAAACATTTGGGAGGTATTTGGTGATAAATCGCCAAAAGGGGGAGTTGATGGAGCGAGGTGGAATTGCAAAATTTTGCGTACCCCTTGTGAAGTCATACTTCAATAACCATAATTCGTACTAATGGAATGCTATATGTGATTAACCAACATAGAATAAGAAACGCACCTACTTAAATACACGCGGGAAACTAATTTTGCTTATGTTGCAATCATAATAAACTAATTATGTGATTTTGTCATGTTTCAAACTAATGAGCAGCTTTAAAATAACGGAATACAGCATAAATGTGCTTTTATTATGTGGTTTTGTTACAAAACGCGAGTTAAAGTAAGTATATCGCGTTTAATGTGTGCCTATTTGCTAGGTAACTATTAACCGGGAAAACCTTTAAGTAAGGGGGGAGGTAAACAGAAAGGTTAAATTGCTTAAAATTATTATTAATATTATTATTTTTAAACTTTATTGCGCAATTCAAGTATAGTTACAAGTATGGGCCTACAACCACAGGGGCCGGCCGCTAGAGCACAGAAAAGCAATCATTGAACATCACAAAGCTGCGGCCGATCCCCTAGAGGTCTGGCAATAACACAGGATACAATTCTTGGCAACACAGGATGGAATCAGGATATAGTTATTTTATTTTTTATAAAAGAACAGAGAGAAAAACAAACAAGTCCCAAGGAGGAAAACATTATGGACGAAGTTGTGCTCCAATGGGGGACCCTTACTACAAAATGAACAACTAGATGAGCAATGGAGATGGTCAGGGGGAGGAGTCAGTGGGGAAGTCAAAATCAGGAAAGAGAGTAGACTATACAGGGAATGTCGGATCAGGGGATAGAGAAATGTCCGGATTCTCCTCAAACGGGGGCGTACAGATGTTTCCATGATAGGCGTTCCATTGGCCTCAGATTTTATTCCACGCCCCAGGCTGGCCCCTAGCCAAATACACTGTCTTCTCTCTAAACATACACCAGTCCATATTCTCCTTCCATACTGACACGGCGGAACCCCACAACTGCGCAATATCTCTCTTTGCAATCATGTTCCCAAGGGCCGCCCACCGGGCCTGGGCGACGTTATAGTCATTCGGCTCCCACACATTCAACAAACATCTCCGGGCCTCAGGCAGCAGAGCAACCCCGGTAACACACTCCATTACAGCATGCACCTGAGTCCAATACACAGCCACCTCCCGGCATTCCCAAATGATATGCAGGAAAGTAGCACTCAAACCACATCCGCGCTTACACAACCCATCCGAGGAGAAGCCCATGGCAACCAAACGAGGACTGGTAACATACACCCGATGAAGAATTTTGAGTTGGACGAGACGAAGACAGGCAGGAATGGCTACCTCTTTCGGGGAAGACAGAGCCGACTGCCAGTCTTCATCATCTAGCTCCAACCCGTCTCCAGTCCAGACCTCCCTGAGACGCACAAGGAGATGTGCCCGATTGTTGATTAACTTCTTATATATTAGTGAAATCGTACTATCGGGCAGATGACCATCGAGTATTCGGTCCTCAAGTGGGGAGGACTCGGGAACATTGGCGTCGGCAGCAAAGACCGATGTCAAAGCATGGCGGACCTGTGCATACCGGAAAAACTCTCTGTCACTCAGCTCATACTCATTCTGCAGTGCCTCAAAGGTCTTAACCGTACCCTTCACCCAAAGGTCACCCACTCTGCTTATACCGATCATATCCCATTTCTCAAAAGCTTTCGTAGTCCAGAGGCATCCCAATCTTTCCGACGCATACAAAGGGGTTGCTCGTGTCAGTTGATCGTTCCATCCCAGGGCCGCATTCGCATAATTCCACACACGCACAGCAATCTTAGTGGGTCCCATTAGATTCTTCCCCGCTGCCCGAGAGTAAAGCGCCCTGTTGTAGTTACCACCCGGCAACTGATGCTTGTCCATCTCGAAAGCCAGATTTGGGCTGGGTGCATACATTGCGTGATTGATCGTGCACAATTGGGAGGCCTAATAGTACCGCCTGATATCCGGGAGCGCCATGCCCCCGTCATACCAGGGGAGAGTAAGCTTAGCGAGAGCAATTCGTGCGCGGCCATCCCAAACGAGCCGACTCTGTAGGCCTTCCACCTCCCGAAAGTAACTCGCCGGAATGATGTCAAAAGAATTCTGGAGTGTGTATAAAAACCGAGGCAGAGACATCATTTTAAAGAGCGCAGTGCGGCCGAGCGGCGACAACGGCAATCTGCGCCACTAAACCACGTCTAGTTTCAACCTATGGAGAGGGGGAAGAAGATTGCGCTCATAGCGGGCAACTGGATCCAGCGATATAAAAATCCCCAAATATTTGAAGCCGGATTGGGAGACCTGGATAGGAAAAATTGCTTAAAATTAATTTTTTTATTTGTGTTTGTTTCTATGATAGTTCCCATTTTGACTCGTGAGGCCTAAAAGAAAATTGAGTCACTCGATTATTGTGGCCACAAAAAGAAATACGCATGCGCGACTCTGAAAGCGAGCTGCTTGTGCCTGGAGTGACTATGGTTCAAGGACATGTTAGCCTGGAAGTGCAGATGGCTGCCAAAAGGATGAGCACAATGCTACAGAACGTGGGAACGAAAGTCAAAGTTACCAGTAGGGAACAGGACTAGGCCGGACTTTTGTTAAAACAATGCACCCATTAGAAAACTGCGAACGGAAGGAAAAAATTAATTTGTGATGACAAGATGGTGCTCATCCACCCCAAAACTGTCCAATCAGGACTTGAAATCAGGTTGAAAGATACATTTTCAGACAGATAGAGCTTGTAAAAAGTGCTGTTTTTATTGAAGAGGAGCGCTCTTTTCGATTTCATCCAGAGATGCTGCCGGAATGCTGATTTTCCTGATATGTAAGATTTCAATAACTCCTAATTCTTTGCACTTTAGATTGAGAGCCTAGTTAGGGATGTTAGGGAAATAGATGATTATTTGGGGACTATCAGTCTTTCGCTAATTCTTGCTATATAAAACAAATGAAAATGTCTTTTCTTAAATAAATGAATCTAACCGTTCTGAATTTAAACCTTATAATAAATGTCGTATTTTTGAAATAAAGAAATAAATAAAAGTAAATCTTAGACATGCTGAATGTGCTCTTAATAAAATTAGATAAAATGGAGAATTAAAGCTGGTCTTGAGTTTTCCTACGCCTAATATTTTACTAGCAGATCCATTGATCTCGATGGTGGTGTTTCTAAACAAAGAAATGTTCTATTAAATGAAAATCATTGTAAATGTATTTTAAACTGCAGATGTAAATAGTGTAAATATTTTATTCTAGTTTTTAGATACTCCACTATGAAACAGCAGCTCTTCTTTGAATTTCACCGACCCTTGAAGTAGAGTGTAAGTGGTTATTGGATGATTTGCAGTGTTATGGGCCCCACTGATTGAGAATATGTTAGAAATTATACTTCAGGGAAAGGTGACATGTATTTAGAAATTATTTCCTGAGGAGAGCTACATCAAATCTATACCTTCTCTCCCTCATCCAGGCACTGAAAGAAAGGAATGTCCAAACCTTCAACCACGCAGATGATTTCCAACTGGTACTCCCCATCAAGAACTCCCTGGCAACCACTCACGAATTCCAGATGATGGTGCTTTTCATCCATGACTGGATGAACAGCAATTATCTGAAATTAAACCCAGATAAAATTTAAGTGATTCTCACAGGAGGCTCACTGAACACTTGGAGCTCCCAATTCTGGCCTAAAGAGCAGGGTCAGCCCCCCACCCCATCCACACATGCCAAAACCCTGGGAGTCATAATTAATGATGAGCTCACCATGAAAACCCAAATAGGATCCATAATTTCAACTTGCTTCTTCCAACTAAGAAAAATAAAGTAAATAAGCAGGTTTCTAACACAGGAAGCAAAAGCACAGGCAGTACTTGCCATGGTGATATTCCACATTGACTGTGCCAATTCTTTATACTTTGGCATCCGTGCTTACCTCACCCACCGCCTCCAACTGGTACAGAATCAGGGGGCCAGATTGATTCTCGAGGAAAACATACGCCAACACGTCACTCCTGTTATGTTATGTTAACCTCCACTTATAACGTGCACGGCTACTCAAAAGTGTCCCGCCCGGAAAGCCAAATGGTACACTCCTCTTCTGAAGAAGCTACACTGGCTACCTATATCTCAGAGATGCGCCTTAAAGGTGGGATGTATTATCTTTAAATCACTGAACGGCGGAAACCCCAAATTAATTAATAGCTTGATCAACAGGTTCACTCCGACCCGCAACCTGAGACCGCCCACATGCACCTACTGATAACACCGCCCTTTAAACAGAAACGCATTGGTGGAACAAGGTTTTTCACACTAGGTCCCAGATATTGGAACTCCCTGCCTCTAGAGATCAGATCCTGCATAGACCTCATGACCTTCCGCAAACTTCTAAAAATATGGCTATTTAAACAGGCCTATGAGTAACGTATCACCCTAATACCTCCCAGAGCAGCGCCAAGAAACCAATCTGGTGTACGTGCGCTATATAAATTATGGATAACATAACATAACATCACCCATGTTTGTCTACTGATAAATGATCTACAATTGCCATGAGTGACCCAAAATGATGAAAGAACAAACTTCTGTGAGTACTGGGTCGTAATTGCTGTGGCCAGTGAGTGTGGTGGTAAGACTGTCTGCTGACTGGGCTGTCTCTGGATGTCTCTCATCAATTCCAAGAGTGTACATCTTGGTTGCACCACTGCTGAAGATCGCACAACATGTCCCTCTAGAAGGGTATGCCGGGATTTGTGAGAGTGGAGGGCTCTGTGGCTGCTGAGCTGGGTTGCATCAACATTTTAATTGGTGTGGGGTCTAAGGAGAGTCATGCAACCCGCCGTGACTGCCTCTAGCTTTTATGTCCAGGAGCAGTGTACTGGGAGTCGGGCAAACAACGATGGCCACTACTAGCTTCATGTTCAGGAGCGGTGTAAGGGGAGTTAGGCAAACAACCATGGCCATCCCAAGCTTAATGTTCTGGACTGTTGTACGGGGAGTCAGGAAACCAACCATTGATGATCATAGTTTCATGGTCAGGAAGTCAGGCAAACGAGCGTGGTCACCCCAAGTTTCATGTTCAGGAGTGGTGTAAGGGGAGTTAGGCAAAGCCTGTACCCAACTCTAGCTTCATGCTCAGGAGTGGTGTAAGGGGAGTCAAGCAAACAACCATGGCTGCCCTTAGCTTCATATTCAGGAGCGGTGAGTAAGTAGAGTCACCCCCTAGTTTCCACACATGGAGTCCCCTCCTAGACTCCAGGCACACAGTCACCTTCTAGACTTCATACACAGAGCCCCCCCCCCTTGACTCATGTCTTGCTTCACCCTCCCAAGTAATAGAAATTACCACCCTACCACACGGAAGCTCAAACATGACGAATCCACAACAAAAAAACTCTACCAGGAAAGGGATTTCACTTTTATCAAATGAAACACATCAAAACATGGTTCTCAGAATAAGTCATGGGATTTTCTTTGTGCAACACTCTCTAACAAAAAGGCTTTCCCTGTTGAAAATGAACAACATTCAAATGTATAGAGAGATATATATGTATATATATATGTGCAAGCAATAAAAACACACTAATGAGTAGGCAAATGCAACTGTTAAATGTGTAGATAATAATATGAAATGAAATGCAAGCAGATAATGCTGGACGTCCTGCAAGAAATAGGAAAGATATATACTCTAAATACATCAGACGATTACAACCACTGTAGACTTGGATGTGCACACAAACTCACTCACACATAACAATGAAAACACCTCAGATGATTATAACCATTGGATACTTAGATGTACACACAAACTCCCCACACATCACAAAGTCGAAACTCAAAAATAAAACACCTCACAGGCTGCAAACCCTGCATCTTAGCCCACTCCACACTGGGGGATTCACAGCCGGGGTTAAGAGCCTCCGCAAACCGGGTTCTGCAAAACTAGCAGCCCCCCCCCCCATTCCCATTCCAAAATCCCAGTTTCTATGTCAACAAACCCCAGCTTTATAATCTCAAAACACACTAGAAGGTTCTGAGAGAATCTCTTCTGCGCCAAGGAAACTTACTGGAATTGGTCACTTTCCATGCAAGCATTCCAAAGGCAAAAGAGTTCTCACATTCCTTCTGCACTCTCACATGTTATGTTATGTTATGTTATGTTAGAACTGTATTTCTTGAGCGCACGGCTACCCAGATCGGGTGTCCCGGCGCTTTGGTGTTCCAGCCTTTATCTTAATGAAGCTTACAAAAGTCTCCGTCGAGCAGTATAATCAACAATCTATAAAAGTAAAATAACCTTGAACGTGAACAGCCTAAACAACTTGAGAAATCTGGGAGCCTGTCTGTGTGCGCAAAAGCTCGAGCTAGCGGACAGAGTCAGAATTCAAGATAGAATGAGGGCATGTCAAAGCAAATAGTAAGAACTTTATAATACTTCCCAGTGTACAACACAAAGCACATTTGTCCCCCCTACCTATAGCATCACACACTTGTCTCCCAATGTACAACATAATGCACATGTGAACACCCATGCTTATAACACTGCACTTCGAGACCAAGAAGTACATTCCACACCTCTCTCCCTCTCTGTCATGCTTTCAAATGGACATCCCGCGTGTTGTGTTCCTGGCAGGGTGGTTATACTCTCCGAAAGTTTCCCCACTTTAAAACTACAAAGAGACCCAAAGAAATCTTCAAGGAAAAAGGCATATGCAGGAAACATGATGTTGTACATTTAAGCTAGGGTGAAGTAAAACACTAAAAGATCATTAAAACAATGGTAGTCAAAGGTCATCACGTGGTTTCAACACATGGGTGTGCTCTAGAACCCCAACTCCACATGTAGAGTCCCCTCCTAGACTCCACACACAGAGCCCCTCCTAGACCCTTACATGGAGTCCCCTCCTAGACTCCACAAACAGAGTCCCCTCCTAGACTCCACACAGAGTCCCCTTCTAGACTCCATAAACAGAGTCCCCGCCTAGACTCCTTACATGGAGTCCCCTCCTAGTCTGCATACTCAGAGTCCCCTCCTAGACTCCACACTCAGAGTCCCCTCTTAGACTCCACACACAGAGTCCCCTCCTAGACTCCACACACAGAGTCCCCTCCCAGACTCCACACACAGAGTCCCCTCCCAGACTCCACACAGAGTCCCCTCCTAGACTCCACACACAGAGTCCCCTCCCAGACTCCACACAAAGTCCCCTCCTAGACTCCATACATAAAGACCCCTCCTAGACTCCATACACAGAGTCCCCTCCTAGACTCCATAAACAGAGTCCCCTCCTGGACTCCACACAGAGTCCCCTCCTAGACTCCACACAAAGTCCCCTCCTAGACTCCATACATAAAGACCCCTCCTAGACTCCACACACAGAGTCCCCTCCCAGACTCCACACACAGAGTCCCCTCCTAGACTCCACACACAGAGTCCCCTCCTGGACTCCACACAGAGTCCCCTCCTAGACTCCAAACAAAGTCCCCTCCTAGACTCCACACATAAAGACCCCTCCTAGACTCCATACACAGAGTCCCCTCCTAGACTCCATAAACAGAGTCCCCTCCTGGACTCCACACAGAGTCCCCTCCTAGACTCCAAACAAAGTCCCCTCCTAGACTCCACACATAAAGACCCCTCCTAGACTCCATACACAGAGTCCCCTCCTAGACTCCATAAACAGAGTCCCCTCCTAGACTCCATACACAGAGTCCCCTCCTAGACTCCATACATAGATTCTCCTCCTAGACTCCATACACAGAGTCCGCTCCTAGACTCCATACATAAAGTCCCCTCCTAGACTCCATACACAGAGTCCCCTCCTAGACTCCATACACAGAGTCCCCTCCTAGACTCCACACAGAGTCCCCTCCTAGACTCCATACACAGAGTGCCCTCCTAGACTCCACACAGAGTCCCCTCCCAGACTCCATACACAGAGTCCCCTCCTAGACTCCATACACAGAGTCCCCTCCTAGACTCCACACACAGAGTCCCCTCCTAGACTCCGTACACAGAGTCATCTCCTAGACTCCATACACAGAGTCCCCTCGTAGACTCCGTACACAGAGTCCCCTCCTAGACTACACACACGGAGTCCCCTCCTAGACTCCGTACACAGATTCCCCTCATAGACTCCATACACGGAGTCCCCTCCTAGACTCCGTACACAAGTCCCCTTCTAGACTCCATACACGGAGTCCCCTCCTAGACTACGTACACAGAGTCCCCTCCTAGACTCCATACACTGAGTTCCCTCCTAGACTCCATACACAGAGTCCCCTCCTAGACTCCGTACACAGAGTTCCCTCCTAGACTCCGTACACAGAGCCCCTTCCTAGACTCCACACACAGAGTCCCCTTCTAGACTCCACACACAGAGTCCCCTCCTAGACTCCATACATAGAGTCCCCTCCTAGACTCCATACACAGAGTCCCCTCCTGGACTCCACACAGAGTCCCCTCCTAGACTCCAAACAGAGTCCCCTCCTAGATTCCACACATAAAGACCCCTCCTAGACTCCATGCACAGAGTCCCCTCCTAAACTCCATACACAGAGTCCCCTCCTAGACTCCATAAACAGAGTCCCCTACTAGACTCCATAAACAGAGTCCCCTCCTAGACTCCATACACAGAGTCCCCTCCTAGACTCCATACACAGAGTCCCCTCCTAGACTCCACACAGAGTCCCCTCCTAGACTCCATACACAGAGTCCCCTCCTAGACTCCATACAGAGAGTCCCCTCCTAGACTCCATACACAGAGTCCCCTCCTGGACTCCACACAGAGTCCCCTCCTAGACTCCATAAACAGAGTCCCCTACTAGACTCCATAAACAGAGTCCCCTCCTAGACTCCATACACAGAGTCCCCTCCTAGACTCCATACACAGAGTCCCCTCCTAGACTCCACACAGAGTCCCCTCCTAGACTCCATACACAGAGTCCCCTCCTAGACTCCATACAGAGAGTCCCCTCCTAGACTCCATACACAGAGTCCCCTCCTGGACTCCACACAGAGTCCCCTCCTAGACTCCAAACAGAGTCCCCTCCTAGACTCCACACATAAAGACCCCTCCTAGACTCCATACACAGAGTTCCCTCCTAGACTCCATAAACAGAGTCCCCTCCTAGACTCCACACAGAGTCCCCTTCTAGACTCCACACACATAGTCCCCTCCTAGACTCCATACAGAGAGTCCCCTCCTAGACTCCATACACAGAGTCCCCTCCTGGACTCCACACAGAGTCCCCTCCTAGACTCCAAACAGAGTCCCCTCCTAGACTCCACACATAAAGACCCCTCCTAGACTCCATACACAGAGTTCCCTCCTAGACTCCATAAACAGAGTCCCCTCCTAGACTCCATACACAGAGTCCCCTCCTAGACTCCATACACAGAGTCCCCTCCTAGACTCCACACAGAGTCCCCTCCTAGACTCCATACACAGAGTGCCCTCCTAGACTCCACACAGAGTCCCCTCCCAGACTCCATACACAGAGTCCCCTCCTAGACTCCATACACAGAGTCCCCTCCTAGACTCCACACACAGAGTCCCCTCCTAGACTCCGTACACAGAGTCCCCTCCTAGACTCCATACACAGAGTCCCCTCCTAGACTCCGTACACAGAGTCCCCTCCTAGACTCCATACACGGAGTCCCCTCCTAGACTCCGTACACAGAGTCCCCTCCTAGACTCCATACACGGAGTCCCCTCCTAGACTCCGTACACAGAGTCCCCTCCTAGACTCCGTACACTGAGTCCCCTCCTAGACTCCATACACAGAGTCCCCTCCTAGGCTCCGTACACAGAGTCCCCTCCTAGACTCCGTACACAGAGCCCCTTCCTAGACTCCACACACAGAGTCCCCTCCTAGACTCCACACACAGAGTCCCCTCCTAGACTCCGTACACAGAGTCCCCTCCTGGACTCCATACAGAGAGTCCCCTCCTAGACTCCACACACAGAGTCCCCTCCTAGACTCCACACAGAGTCCCCTCCTAGACACCGTACACAGAGCCTCCTCCTAGACTCCACACACAGAGTCCCCTCCTAGACTCCACACTGAGTCCCCTTCTAGACTCCGTACACAGAGTCCCCTCCTAGACTCCATACAGAGAGTCCCCTCCTAGACTCCACACACAAGGTCCCCTCCTAGACTCCATACAGAGAGTCCCCTCCTAGACTCCACACACAGAGTCCCCTCCTAGACTTCACACAGAGTCCCCTCCTAGACTCCGTACACAGAGTCCCCTCCTAGACTCCATACATGGAGTCTCCTTCTAGACTCCACACACAGAGTCCCCTCCTAGACTCCACAGACAGAGTCCCCTCCTAGACTTAACAGACAGAGTCCCCTCATAGACTCCACACAAAGTCCCCTCCTAGACTCCACACACAGAGTCCCCTCCTAGACTCCACACACAGAGTCCCCTCCTAGACTCCATGCAGAGTCCCCTCCTAGACTCCGTACACAGAGTCCCCTCCTAGACTCCATACATAAAGTCCCCTCCTAGACTCTGTACACAGAGTCCCCTCCTAGACTCCATACACTGAGTCCTCTCCTAGACTCCACACACAGAGTCCCCTCCCAGACTCCACACACAGAGTCCTCTCCTAGACTCCACACAGAGTCCCCTCCTAGACTCCATACACAGAGTCCCCTCCCAGACTCCACACACAGAGTCCCCTCCTAGACTCCATACATAGAGTCCCCTCCTAGACTCCACAGACAGAGTCCCCTCCTAGATTCCATACATAGAGTCCCCTCCCAGACTCCACACACAGAGTCCCCTCCTAGACTCCATACATAGAGTCCCCTCCCAGACTCCATACACAGAGTCCCCTCCTAGACTCCATACACAGAGTCCTCTCCTAGACTCCACACATAGTCCCCTCCCAGACTCCACACACAGAGTCCCCTCCTAGACTCCATACATAGAGTCTCCTCCCAGACTCCATACACAGAGTCCCCTCCTAGACTCCATACACAGAGTCCTCTCCTAGACTCCACACAGAGTCCCCTCCCAGACTCCACACACAGAGTCCTCTCCTAGACTCCACACAGAGTCCCCTCCTAGACTCCATACACAGAGTCCCCTCCTAGACTCCACAGACAGAGTCCCCTCCTAGACTTCACAGACAGAGTCCCCTCATAGACTCCACACAAAGTCCCCTCCTAGACTCCACACACAGAGTCCCCTCCTAGACTCCATGCAGAGTCCCCTCCTAGACTCCGTACACAGAGTCCCCTCCTAGACTCCATACATAAAGTCCCCTCCTAGACTCTGTACACAGAGTCCCCTCCTAGACTCCACACAGAGTCCCCTTCTAGACTCCACACACATAGTCCCCTCCTAGACTCCATACAGAGAGTCCCCTCCTAGACTCCATACACAGAGTCCCCTCCTGGACTCCACACAGAGTCCCCTCCTAGACTCCAAACAGAGTCCCCTCCTAGACTCCACACATAAAGACCCCTCCTAGACTCCATACACAGAGTTCCCTCCTAGACTCCATAAACAGAGTCCCCTCCTAGACTCCATACACAGAGTCCCCTCCTAGACTCCATACACAGAGTCCCCTCCTAGACTCCACACAGAGTCCCCTCCTAGACTCCATACACAGAGTGCCCTCCTAGACTCCACACAGAGTCCCCTCCCAGACTCCATACACAGAGTCCCCTCCTAGACTCCATACACAGAGTCCCCTCCTAGACTCCACACACAGAGTCCCCTCCTAGACTCCGTACACAGAGTCCCCTCCTAGACTCCATACACAGAGTCCCCTCCTAGACTCCGTACACAGAGTCCCCTCCTAGACTCCATACACGGAGTCCCCTCCTAGACTCCGTACACAGAGTCCCCTCCTAGACTCCATACACGGAGTCCCCTCCTAGACTCCGTACACAGAGTCCCCTCCTAGACTCCGTACACTGAGTCCCCTCCTAGACTCCATACACAGAGTCCCCTCCTAGGCTCCGTACACAGAGTCCCCTCCTAGACTCCGTACACAGAGCCCCTTCCTAGACTCCACACACAGAGTCCCCTCCTAGACTCCACACACAGAGTCCCCTCCTAGACTCCGTACACAGAGTCCCCTCCTGGACTCCATACAGAGAGTCCCCTCCTAGACTCCACACACAGAGTCCCCTCCTAGACTCCACACAGAGTCCCCTCCTAGACACCGTACACAGAGCCTCCTCCTAGACTCCACACACAGAGTCCCCTCCTAGACTCCACACTGAGTCCCCTTCTAGACTCCGTACACAGAGTCCCCTCCTAGACTCCATACAGAGAGTCCCCTCCTAGACTCCACACACAAGGTCCCCTCCTAGACTCCATACAGAGAGTCCCCTCCTAGACTCCACACACAGAGTCCCCTCCTAGACTTCACACAGAGTCCCCTCCTAGACTCCGTACACAGAGTCCCCTCCTAGACTCCATACATGGAGTCTCCTTCTAGACTCCACACACAGAGTCCCCTCCTAGACTCCACAGACAGAGTCCCCTCCTAGACTTAACAGACAGAGTCCCCTCATAGACTCCACACAAAGTCCCCTCCTAGACTCCACACACAGAGTCCCCTCCTAGACTCCACACACAGAGTCCCCTCCTAGACTCCATGCAGAGTCCCCTCCTAGACTCCGTACACAGAGTCCCCTCCTAGACTCCATACATAAAGTCCCCTCCTAGACTCTGTACACAGAGTCCCCTCCTAGACTCCATACACTGAGTCCTCTCCTAGACTCCACACACAGAGTCCCCTCCCAGACTCCACACACAGAGTCCTCTCCTAGACTCCACACAGAGTCCCCTCCTAGACTCCATACACAGAGTCCCCTCCCAGACTCCACACACAGAGTCCCCTCCTAGACTCCATACATAGAGTCCCCTCCTAGACTCCACAGACAGAGTCCCCTCCTAGATTCCATACATAGAGTCCCCTCCCAGACTCCACACACAGAGTCCCCTCCTAGACTCCATACATAGAGTCCCCTCCCAGACTCCATACACAGAGTCCCCTCCTAGACTCCATACACAGAGTCCTCTCCTAGACTCCACACATAGTCCCCTCCCAGACTCCACACACAGAGTCCCCTCCTAGACTCCATACATAGAGTCTCCTCCCAGACTCCATACACAGAGTCCCCTCCTAGACTCCATACACAGAGTCCTCTCCTAGACTCCACACAGAGTCCCCTCCCAGACTCCACACACAGAGTCCTCTCCTAGACTCCACACAGAGTCCCCTCCTAGACTCCATACACAGAGTCCCCTCCTAGACTCCACAGACAGAGTCCCCTCCTAGACTTCACAGACAGAGTCCCCTCATAGACTCCACACAAAGTCCCCTCCTAGACTCCACACACAGAGTCCCCTCCTAGACTCCATGCAGAGTCCCCTCCTAGACTCCGTACACAGAGTCCCCTCCTAGACTCCATACATAAAGTCCCCTCCTAGACTCTGTACACAGAGTCCCCTCCTAGACTCCATACACTGAGTCCTCTCCTAGACTCCACACACAGAGTCCCCTCCCAGACTCCACACACAGAGTCCTCTCCTAGACTCCACACAGAGTCCCCTCCTAGACTCCATACACAGAGTCCCCTCCCAGACTCCACACACAGAGTCCCCTCCTAGACTCCATACATAGAGTCCCCTCCTAGACTCCACAGACAGAGTCCCCTCCTAGATTCCATACATAGAGTCCCCTCCCAGACTCCACACACAGAGTCCCCTCCTAGACTCCATACATAGAGTCCCCTCCCAGACTCCATACACAGAGTCCCCTCCTAGACTCCATACACAGAGTCCTCTCCTAGACTCCACACAGAGTCCCCTCCCAGACTCCACACACAGAGTCCCCTCCTAGACTCCATACATAGAGTCTCCTCCCAGACTCCATACACAGAGTCCCCTCCTAGACTCCATACACAGAGTCCTCTCCTAGACTCCACGCAGAGTCCCCTCCCAGACTCCACACACAGAGTCCTCTCCTAGACTCCACACAGAGTCCCCTCCTAGACTCCATACACAGAGTCCCCTCCTAGACTCCACAGACAGAGTCCCCTCCTAGACTTCACAGACAGAGTCCCCTCATAGACTCCACACAAAGTCCCCTCCTAGACTCCACACACAGAGTCCCCTCCTAGACTCCATGCAGAGTCCCCTCCTAGACTCCGTACACAGAGTCCCCTCCTAGACTCCATACATAAAGTCCCCTCCTAGACTCTATACACAGAGTCCCCTCCTAGACTCCATACACAGAGTCCTCTCCTAAACTCCACACAGAGTCCCCTCCCAGACTCCACACACAGAGTCCTCTCCTAGACTCCACACAGAGTCCCCTCCAAGACTCCATACACAGAGTCCCCTCCCAGACTCCACACACAGAGTCCCCTCCTAGACTCCATACATAGAGTCCCCTCCTAGACTCCACAGACAGAGTCCCCTCCTAGACTCCATACACAGAGTCCCCTCCCAGACTCCACACACAGAGTCCCCTCCTAGACTCCATACATAGAGTCCCCTCCCAGACTCCACACACAGAGTCCCCTCCTAGACTCCATACATAGAGTCCCCTCCTATGTGGCATACATTGAGCCGTGCTCTCTTTTGAAGCCCAGTTCACCAGCATTGTGGTAAATATTTGATTTACCGTCTTAATTTCTATGCAGGAAAGTACTTAATCAATAATAACTCAATCGGAAAGAAAAAGGCAGAGTCCGTGGTGTTAGAGTTCTTAGGGGTTTTATTCCTTAAAAAGGAATGGTCATGACCTGGATATCATGTTCCTGCAACCACAGGGGTTCAGGAAGGGATAGAGCAATATTTTATTGACAATACATAGCTTATATACTTAAATCACATCATAGAAACCAATATAGTAGGCGTAACAGCTGAGAGAAGACAAGATAACAGCATCCACGTGCTAGTAATACGTAATCAGAAGGCGTGAACTAGGCGTGAACTAGAGGTGTGTGCTAGAAACGTCATAGGTAGGTGTCACAAGTGGGTGGCACAGAGCAGAAATGTTGCAATGTCAGCAGAAATCTGAGGCTTGGATGCGCGCGCAGCTGCATGACGTGTGATTGACGTGAAACTGGAGGGTGCAGGGGACTTGACATTTACACTGGCGGAAAGAGACAGAAGTCTGGCATGTCAGATCAACTCGTACTTCTATCATATCTGATATCTGATGTTTGGGAACCATATTATCTAAACGGAAAAGGTCTCTGGGGCAGAAGCTATTCTATACTGACTGTGAGTGCGTGTATAAGCGCCTAAGTGTCTACATGAGAATGCGAGGGGCATGGGCCTTCCATGGTAACAGGGCTATGAATTACTTGCACGTAGACAGTGAGGCCGGGCCCTTTGCTCTGCAGCTGGGGGGATGTTTACTTAAACTAGTAGGCAGGAATGTATTTTCGAGGAGCGGAACAGATAATTCGAAGGTTGAAGTCAGTCTTGGCAGGCAGCAGGCTGTGCTAAGCACCGGGAGCCGCACAGAAAGTAAGTCAGAGGTCACGGGTACAGAGACAGCCTGGGCTGAGGCTTTCAGAGTCAGAAGGCAGGAGAAAAAGGCTCGATGGCAGAATTCAGGGCCTACTTTGCCAGAGCTGAAAAACGTGTAAAGTACACCACAAAAAGACGTTGGCATAGCATACTTAGGAACGAACTATTCAACCCATTCAGGGTGGGTCTGAAAGAGGACAGGTTAACGTTGGACGCAAATATATTTGCGTCTTCATAGCTGGTACAGGAGGGAAGTTACATTCACTTTAAGCTGGTACATGGAGACGGTGGGGTACACGCTAGGGAACACAACTTGACCATAAAATTTATATTTCCTCATTCCCTCCTTGTTCCCTACGGACCCTTCATAATATGTCGATCCTCATGAATCGATCAGTTTGTTCTTGTAACATCATTTGCTCTTCTTTCTTTCTTTCACGTTTTGAGAGAAAACTGGAATGTTCAATGCATGATGTGGCACACAGTCCACAAATCGCTGGCCCACACTGTAGGCACAGGCAACAACTGAATACTATGACTAGGCCAATGCCTAGGAAGGATAGGATCTTCCATCCCCAAGCAGTTAACGTTGTCCAGAACCAACCAGACCAAGTCCAGGTGCCTGGATTCTGATGTATCAGATTTGCAATCTTATGAAGACGTGTAATGGCTTTGTATACAGATGGCACGTTTTCTGGGATGAAAACACAGCAACTTGACCCGATGACCTTACAAGCTCCGCCTCTATCTGCCAAGATGACGTCAATAACAAGACGATTCTGAAGAACAACAACCCGCATGGCGGACTGCTCTTCTGTTAAGTTACCTAGGGCGGAGGCAGTTTCATTTACTACTGCTTCAAGTGTTCTAGTTAATCTGCGTATCAATTTACTATTTTGGACGGGCCTGTGAAGAAAAAGAATCCTTTATTGAAATCTGTGTACTGTTCCCATGCCGTTTCAGTGTAATCGACAATCGGGAGATCTCTTCGGAGTCTATTCTTTACTAGATTTGTATTTCTGTGATAATCAGGAGGAGCTAGAAAAACAGGGGGCAGAAGGAATGCAATATAACAGGTACCATCCCAATCTGGAGGTAAGCGTATGTATGCGGTATGACCACAAACAAAGTAGGAATGACGGGTAGCTCTAAAGGAAGATTTACCTTGATCACTGAATTCGACCACAGTAGTACATTTACTATGACCTAAGTGTACTGAACCTTTCTTACTGACACATAATTCACCAGTGACTGGTAATACTGACATAGCAGGGAGAACTGGTGCAGCTTCGGATTCAACAGTAAGAATCATAAGGTTAATTGTGTAATTACCTAATCCATATACTTCATTTTCTAGATCAGTTCCTATTCTAGTGGGGAGTCCCTTCTTATCAGGGTAACAGACATTAAGCAGAACTAAGTTCAAGTTTCCCCAAACCCAGCTCCCTTTGAAAACAGCAATATCAGGATCTAAGGAATTAATTATTCTAAACCATGCACCACAGGAGCCATTGTGAGTGAACGGGTACGGAAAGAGGGGCAGAACTCCCTTGTATTTCTGGTAGGGAGGGAGTCGGCCACATATCCAGCAGTTGGTAGCGTTGTTAGTCTGATGGGAGTGATGTAACATACTAATGAATGTGTTGTTGCGCAGCGCGAGTCTGTAAGAAAGTTCGTGTGGAGGTAATTCACTAAAAGAATGTTCAGCAGTGACATTGTAAGCAGATTGTTCACGCTTGAAAATAGGGTAGTAGATAGGAAGCAGTATACTGGCAACAATAACCAGAAGACTTAGGAAAAACATAATCAATAATGTCACTATACAGTGACTGCGGAGTGATTTGCAATATGTACGTTTCTTGAGTTGTCTCTCTCTCTCTCTATCTCGATCTAGGGGATACATGTCAGAAACTATTTAACCGATTCACCTAGGGGAGGACTTAAACAATTAAACTGTCTGACTTGCTAGATCGAAGTTTCAGTCTATACTCCTCTTGGGGAGTTTTCTCTCGTTCGGGAACTTTAAAGTCACTTGGCTCAATACAGTCTTTGGAGGGGGTGGACGAGTCTGGGTCTGGTTTCAGTTCATTGCACTTTTTAATATGACTCGTATGTATCCACCCCTTTCTGCCTTCCACCTTTATTGCTGTCCTCGTAGCAAGAAGGACGGTCTTCGGCTCTTTCCAGCGGGGCTCCAGCGGACTTTTCCTGTCGAAGTTCCTAATCAGGACCAGATCTCCTGGACGGACATCATGCGGCTTTACATCAGTGTTGTCAGGGAAGGCTGCGGCAACCTGTGAACGACATGATTGGAGTGCAGACATCAAGGAGGCAAGGTAATCTGTCAGCATATTACAATCGACATCGGTAATTTTCTTAGGAATGGGCGTCCCCCACATATTCGGTGGTCTGCCAAAAACCACTTCGTACGGGGATAGTCCTGATCTCGAATGGGCAACCATTCTCATGTAGAACAGTGCAACTGGCAGGGCGACTATCCAGTCGACCCCTTTCTCTTTACATATTTTACCAAGGCGGGTCTTTAGTGTCTGGTTATGCCTCTCTACAAGGCCAGCGGCTTCGGGATGTCGGACACAATGGAATTTCCACTGATATCCTAGCAGCAGGGAAACCTGTCTCATAAGTTCGGAAGAGAATGGCTGTCCGTTATCTGAGTACACGACACGAGGCAAGCCGTATCGTGGGAAAAATTCTCGAACCAGCTGCCTGGCAGTGGTCGGAGCAGTGTAATCTGGGACTGGATATGCTTCGGTCCAGCGGGAAAGTGCACAAACAATTACGAGGACATATTTGAATCCTCGACAACGGTCCATCTGGATATAATCCATCTGGAGGACTTCAAAAGGGTGATCGGGAGGATGAAATCCACCTTGCTCTACGGGGACACTTTTACCTGGATTGAACTGACAACAGATCATGCAAGTACGCACTTTCTGTTTTGCTGCTGCTCGTAAGTGTTTGTTGTACCAGAGATTCTGTAAACTGTCTAACATCGCTTTCTCTCCTAGATGTGCCGGACTATGTGCTGTATTGATTATGATTTGAACCATAGAGTCGGGGAGAAACCATGTAGATTTTCCCTTCGTCATCCAACCTTGATCTGTCTGGATCCCTCCTAGTTCGATCCATTTCTTTATTTCATCTGCAGTAGCATGTGTCTGGATATCTATTACATCTAGGGCGGGATCCCTGACTGTCATACAATGTGTCGGTACTATTGTCTTTGTCACGTCAGTTGTCTGGGTGTGAGTCAGTGCTGTATGTTTTGCTGTCTGGTCTGCCAGGTCGTTACCCTGGGAAACAGAATCTGTAACTTTAGTATGTGCTTTACACTTCATGACGGAAATGCCTGAAGGCAGATGTATTGCATCTAACAGTGCTTGAATGAGGGGACCGTGTTGAATCTTGGCACCATGAGAGGTCAAAAAACCTCGTTCTTGCCATAACATTCCGAAGTCGTGTACAACTCCGAAGGCATAACGGGAATCAGTGTATATGTTGACATTTCTGTTCTTGGCTAGTATACAGGCTCGGGTCAGAGCAATAAGCTCTGCCGCTTGAGCGGACAGTGTATCAATACGATATGTTTCTTTAACTTCGGTTTCAGTGGTCACTGCATACGCGGCCACTAATTCTCCTGTACTTGTTCTCATACATGAACCATCCACATAAAGTGTCAGGTCTGGATTTGTCAATGGAACATCAGTTAAGTCTCGTCGGGGCTTTGTTACTGCATTAATGATTTCTATACAATCATGCGGGGCTGGATCTGTCATAATTGTAGGTAACAATGTTGCGGGGTTCAGAATGCTGCAGCGTCTGATTTCTATGTGTGGCTGGAATAGTGTTAATTCATAACCTGTCAGTCGTGCTATAGTCAAGTGTTGAGTCTGGGTTCTGTTTAAAAGAACCTCTACAGAATGTGGAACTTGTACTGTTAATTGATGTCCTAAAACAATTGAGTCGCTCTGTCTGATTGCTAATGCTGTCGCTGCTACGGATTTCAAGCACGCAGGGAGTGCCTGGGCTACTGAATCCAATGTACTTGAAAAATAAGCGCAAGGCTTATGTGAACCTGCTTGATCTTAGGTGAGGACAGACAACGTTGTACCATCACGTTCTGTAACAAAAAGTGTAAAAGGTTTGCTGTAACATGGTGTCGCTAAAACTGGTGCTTGGCATAAAGCTTTCTTTAATTCTTCAAAGGCTTGTGTGTGTTCCTGAGTCCAAGGGAGGGCAGTCGAAGTCGCTGCCTCCTGTGTCGTTAACTGAATGAGTGGTTTAGCTAGAAATGCATATTGAGGAATCCATTGTCTGCAGTACGAGGTGAGGCCTATAAAGGCCCGCACTTCCTTTTGTGTCCGGGGTTGTGGCATATTTACAATTAACTGAATGCGATCGGGAGTGAGCTGTCTCCCCACTTTGGACAGCAAGTGACCCAAGTACACAACTTGCTGAACACAGAATTGTAGCTTCGAAGGAGACACCTTGTGTCCCTTGTCGGCCAGAAAATGTAAAACTGTCAGTGATGCTTGTACACAATCGGGCTCACTTCGTGCGGTGATCAGCAGATCATCGACGTATTGCAGTAAAGCGGTGTTAACTGGCATTTGAATACAATCTAGTTGTCTTTTCAGTGCTTGACTATAGATGCTGGGGCTTTCTGTGAATCCTTGAGGTGCGCGTGAAAATTTGAAACTTCGTCCATTTAAACTGAATCCGAAGAGATATTGGCTCTCTGGGTCAATAGGTACACTAAAGAAGGCGTTCTTGAGATCAATTACAGTAAAGAACGTTGCTTCTGAATCAATAGCAGTCAATAGGGAAGAGATGTCGGGGACCACAGGGTACTGTGGTACAATGCATTTATTCAGTTCTCGTAAATCAATCACCAGCCGATATACTGGCGGTGCATTGGGACAGTACGTTTAAGAATTGGAATGATAGGGGAATTACAGATATTGGAGTCGGTCTCTACGACCACTCCTTGGGCAATGAGCTCTTCAATGATTTCCAGTAAAGCCACTACAGCATCGGGTGGTAACTTGTATTGTCTGATTCTGGGTAGAACAACACCTGGTTTGAGTGTAACACGGTATGGTGTGATATGCATACAGCCTACATCAGTTGGGCCTTGTGCCCACAAGTGATCTGGTACATTTTTCAATCTGACATCAAACTCTCGTAATACATAATGACCCTTGAAATCCCGCAGAAAGAGTCTAACTCCCTCCGGAGAACAACATATCACTGCTCCTAGAGCCTTCAATGTTTTGATACCTAACAGATTTTCTGGACATGATTTCGTAAGTAACAGGTCTGTAACACGTGATAACGGACCCACAGCCAGGGGAACGGGTTCTGATACCTCATTTAAATAGGCTGTCCTGAAAAACCAAGGGAAACATTCTGTGAGCCTGAGAGGGGTGCCCCTGGGACTTCATTATGGCTGATTGTTGTGCGGCTTGCCCCTGTGCCAATTAAAAACTTTCTGTCTTTTCCCAATACTTGACTGTGTACATAAGGACCCTCTTGATCTACAGGAATCTCAATAAGAGGCAAGCCAAACTCCCTCTCTAGGCTGTTTCATGTGTATCGCGGATAATCGGGGTAAGCGGATTGGGCATACTGGTACATCTGTTGGGAAACTTGTTGAGTCGCGGCAATGGGCTGTGGCTGTGATACCGCTACTGTCTGTGCTGCATGTGGTGAAGCATGCATAGGCTGTGTATTCTGCATGGGCTGTACATTCTGTGAAGTCTGTTGCTGGGCCTGGTCCTGTCTTGGCGGATGAGGTCTTTCCTTAGTTTTACCTGTTGATATGTTATGTTTCAGAACTGGACATTCATGTACGTAGTGACCTGGCTGCTTGCAATAGTTGCATGTCCCTTTAACGGGAGCTGCGGCGTGACCTGTCTGGGTCGTACCCTTTCTCTGGCCGTCGGCTGGAACCGTTTGGGCCACTAACATTTTCATTTTCGTGTCTTTCATACGTTTCTGTTCATGATCCTGTTCTTCTCTAATTCTGTTCTCATGGTATTGTAACATTTGTAACATCTGTGATGGCGTATTTGCTTGCCATGTACTCTCAACCTTGTATACACGGTTTTTAACTGCTAACAGGGAATTCTCGACTAACTTTGATACAAAAAGATGCGGGTACGACTCGCTACTTGGTTTAAGACCACTATTAATAATGAAACATTTCACGAATCTTGAATAGAAGTCACTAGTATCTTCATCTGGTTTCTGTTTACAGGCCGAAATTGCGTCCCAATCTTCCTTTCTAGTTGTCAGTAATCTTGGCAGAACCTGTACTATCAAACCTGGTAATGCTTTAGTTTTCTCCCCAAGGCCTAGCCCTGGGGTACGTTTTTCCTCCTCGTCTTCTATTTCTGCCCATACGATCTTTTTGTCTCCCACCTCCCATTCTTTTTCCTTGAGTTTCTCGTAGATGCCCGTGGGCAACAGTACCTTTAACATTTTCATGATATCTTCATATGTGTAATCCCCCATCAGTAACATGTCTTTAAGTTCTCTATGAAAACCTGCAGGGTCTTTATCATGACAGGGTACTAGTTTCTTCATTTCTAACAGTTCTAACTTAGTCAGAGGCGTGTGTACATACACACGTTTCAAGGTCTGATCGGCACCCATAACTGGATGTACTTCTCGTAAGGGGTTCTGACTTTCAAGACCATGCAGACGCTCCATATGATACATTTTTCTTTCTGGGGGCGGAGCGGGAAAATATTCGGAGCTTACGAAAGTGTTATATCTATGTCGTTGTTCTAGAATTATTTGTATTAACTTGGTACTTAGACCTCTCCATCTATCCATGAGTAGTGCTTCTAATGTATCGTGTAAGGGACCTGGATCGGAATGTTGGTTTCTGTATAACGTGAGGAGGTGCTGAATCATGTATACACCTGCTAATTTCTGCTCGTCTGGGGAAAGGTTCAGAAATGTCTGCGCTACTGTGTCATCATTGTATATGTTCGGATTGTCAGCCCATAATACTGCTGACCGGGCTAGTTCTTGTTCATCCATAGAATTGAGTATGTGGTACCCTATTCGGTCTCGAAGCCTTTTATCAGTCTCCTGGAACTGATGTTCAGGAGAATTCGGTTTTGTTATGCCAGAGAGAAAAACTCTCTTGCTTTCCGGGCGAATGCCTTTCCTAAGGTAAGTTCCCTTACCTACATACGCTATCGTATCTGTAGTCTTTTCTGGTTCTTCAGGTTCTTCCTCCTCCTCGGAGGAAGCTTTTTCTTTCTCTTTTTCGTGTATTTCTATCACTGCTTTTCTTATTCTCTTGTACATACTGGCTATGCAACTTCCTTTATCATGTTTTCCTTCGGATATATTTTGACCCCACTTGTTTAGTGCTTCTAATTCATCTTGTTCTGTCTCAGGCCTGTCTCGTTCTCTTATTAGGCAATTTATAAAAAAACGTAGTATATATGCTTGAGTGTCAACTTTCTGATGCATCATGGCATCCTTAATACTGTCAGGGTCTTCCCCAGTCTGGACGAAATGATATATTCTATCTAGGTGCTCTTTCATTCCTGAGAAAAACAGTAGGTAATCTGTAGCATGTCGTAAGCGTAGTGATGCTATCATCATTCTATCGTCTTTGCCGGGTACTGGATCATATCTGCAAACTGAAAGCGGTTCTTTGAGTATGTCGAGGCGGGGTGATTGGAATGTAAACGGGTTCTGCATATCCCTAAGCTGTAATCGGTGTGTTGGGGGCGGGGTCTGGTGACCCCCGGTCGCACCTCCTGAGGCGGAAGCGTGGACATTATTTCTCTGTGGGGTCTGTATCTGTACTTGAACTTGTCTTTTAGTAGGATCAGGTAGAAGCGGTTTCGGTATATCAATTTTAGGTGCGGGAAGTGGTGGAGGTGGAGGAACGGTGGGCTGTCGAACGGGGAAACCTGGTTGCGGTAATGGCGGGATATGGTCTGGAGGCGGGTTGCCACCCCCGTCACTGTCAGTAGGCGGGACGCGGACAGGCAGATTAGTGTAAGCGGGTGCTACATCCTCTAGATAGGAATTCAGAAATATGTCTTTAGTAGTCCTGTGGTTTACTTTAGTTGGGACCAATGGTGGCGGCAGATTTTTCGGTATTTCTGAAGTGGCCTCAGGCGAACCCTCAGCCACAAGATACATACCATTTACAAGATTGTTTCGTGCGCGGTCTATTTGTTCTGATTTTACTCGGATCCCTTCAGTAACTAATTCGTTTTCTTGGGCTTTATCTGATTCTTTAAGTCTGTCTTCTCTACGGAGTGCTTTTTCAGCACGCTTATGTGATTCCTTACGCCAAAATTCTATGGCGTCTTTCTGAGACTGTCTGGCTTTCTTTTTCCATAGTGCTTCTTCTACCTTCATGATGCACTCGGCATCCCATGTTCCGGTAACAGGCCATCTGTGTCTCTCGTCTAGATGCTTAGTATAATCGGCCCATAAATCTAGATACAATATGGCATCTAAGCCATGCTTGTGGTACATAAAATTTCCAGGAGTGTCCCTAGGGGGGATAGGAATTTCTTCCTCTAGTATCCCTTTCCTAGTTCCTATCTGCTTTAACTTGTTGAAAAACGGCATCTTGTTTACTTAATACTGAATGCTCAATCCTTGCTACTTAATACTGAATACAGCTAGTTACACAAGAACACAATAATGCACATTAAAAACAGTCACACTCATACCACGACATTAATCACATGAAAGACATTTGAGACATATATGACTACCCCCTATACCGGATGTACTGCTAAACAGCACAGATACACTGTCAGAGACAATGCAAAAACATGAATAACTGATGTACTGCTAAACAGCACAGATACACTGTCTAAAACAGTGCAGACCGAATTTGTGTACCCAAACCCGTCGTGATACGTCCCAGCAATGGTACTCACCGGGAAGCACGGAAACAGAAGGCCTCGGAAAACTCGACTGGACTGGACCGGACTCGACTCGACTCGACACGTGGATACTTCGGAAACTGGTGGGCCTCTTGACACCTCGGACCTTGCTTCTTTCGGCTAGGCTCTGGTCGGGATCCTCCGCACTCCTCACCGCCTCGTCTGGGTGCTGATCGCAGTCTTCGTCACCTCCGTGGGCCAGAGGGAGATACAGGAAATCCTGCCAGTACGCGTAGTTTCCGTCTAACTGATGGCAGGGGACAGAGCTTGCAATGCACCAACCGGCGCGTGGGGTGGGGGAGGGGTCCCTATTCGGGCGCCAGAATAATGTGGTAAATATTTGATTTACCGTCTTAATTTCTATGCAGGTAAGTACTTAATCAATAATAACTCAATCGGAAAGAAAAAGGCAGAGTCCGTGGTGTTAGAGTTCTTAGGGGTTTTATTCCTTAAAAAGGAATGGTCATGACCTGGATATCATGTTCCTGCAACCACAGGGGTTCAGGAAGGGATAGAGCAATATTTTATTGACAATACATAGCTTATATACTTAAATCACATCATAGAAACCAATATAGTAGGCGTAACAGCTGAGAGAAGACAAGATAACAGCATCCACGTGCTAGTAATACGTAATCAGAAGGCGTGAACTAGGCGTGAACTAGAGGTGTGTGCTAGAAACGTCATAGGTAGGTGTCACAAGTGGGTGGCACAGAGCAGAAATGTTGCAATGTCAGCAGAAATCTGAGGCTTGGATGCGCGCGCAGCTGCATGACGTGTGATTGACGTGAAACTGGAGGGTGCAGGGGACTTGACATTTACACTGGCGGAAAGAGACAGAAGTCTGGCATGTCAGATCAACTCGTACTTCTATCATATCTGATATCTGATGTTTGGGAACCATATTATCTAAACGGAAAAGGTCTCTGGGGCAGAAGCTATTCTATACTGACTGTGAGTGCGTGTATAAGCGCCTAAGTGTCTACATGAGAATGCGAGGGGCATGGGCCTTCCATGGTAACAGGGCTATGAATTACTTGCACGTAGACAGTGAGGCCGGGCCCTTTGCTCTGCAGCTGGGGGGATGTTTACTTAAACTAGTAGGCAGGAATGTATTTTCGAGGAGCGGAACAGATAATTCGAAGGTTGAAGTCAGTCTTGGCAGGCAGCAGGCTGTGCTAAGCACCGGGAGCCGCACAGAAAGTAAGTCAGAGGTCACGGGTACAGAGACAGCCTGGGCTGAGGCTTTCAGAGTCAGAAGGCAGGAGAAAAAGGCTCGATGGCAGAATTCAGGGCCTACTTTGCCAGAGCTGAAAAACGTGTAAAGTACACCACAAAAAGACGTTGGCATAGCATACTTAGGAACGGACTATTCAACCCATTCAGGGTGGGTCTGAAAGAGGACAGGTTAACGTTGGACGCAAATGTATTTGCGTCTTCATAGCTGGTACAGGAGGGAAGTTACATGCACTTTAAGCTGGTACATGGAGACGGTGGGGTACACGCTAGGGAACACAACTTGACCATAAAATTTATATTTCCTCAGCATGAACTCCCAAAGGTAGATTCTTTCACTGGGTGGGTGTGGAGGGAAGTCTGCAATCATTACGGTAGCTGCTAATTATTTTTGTACTTTTCTAACTTTAATGGGAATTCTGGATAGATATTCACAATGTGAATGAATCTAAACATAATGGAAATATTAAAATTTAGCGAGGAAATGTCTTTTCTCGGGAACATCACCAAAGTGATAAAATCCAAGTAATTACGTTAAGACTTTTCGTGCCCCAAGCCTGGGAGTGGGAAACTCTTATCGAGTGATTTGTCTTCTCTGCCATCTCACCATCAGGAAACTCCTCCCTGTTTAGCATCTGTCTCAGGTTTCATGCTCCTTCTTGTAATCTCCTCACGTCTAACATTGTACAACTGCCAAATCTTGGCAGGAGCTGTAAAACACACTGTTGTCCATTGAGTTATGTCTGATTAGAAAAAATACTTTAAGTAACATTAAATAACAAATGAGGGACTTTGGTGGTGATACAGTAACTCTGACAAAAGAGAGAGGGACCCCGAAGCCAAAGGGATAGGGTTCCACGAATGACGCAAGTCAGAAAGAAATTCCCTTTGGGCGAATTTACAAAAGTACATAGATACTTACAAAACATACATTAAACTACTGACACCTCACATATCACAGGGAAGCAATGTAGAGACGTGAAAATTACAATGTATGTGAAAACACTCTGGCAAAGAATAAAGTATAAAACAATTTATTAAGCAAACATTACATCAATTAAAAACTAAAAATTGGGAAACATATATAGGACGGTACAATAAACAATAAAAACAACATTCCAATTAAAAAGGAGTTCACAGGGAGAAAGGATTAAACCCAAACACAAAACATTAATTTTGAATTTCTCCTTAATTTATAATCCCTGATTAGCTCCTAGGGCGTCGACGCGTTTCGGCGGTTCAGTCAATATAATCCGCCTTCATCAGGACAGTGTACAAATAATGTTTCCCAAACAAATTCTCAAACAAACGATGGATATAACAATGTGTCATAAGGGGTTTTCCGCCTCCTTATCTAAAAGTTGAGGTTTTCGTCCAGCGAATAGTCCTCTGTTTATGTTCAGAATACTTTAAAGTTTCAAAGAAACCGCTTATATAATTTCCATGAAGTATCGAAAACGCATCCAGCTTAATATCTGGAAGAAATAGTTAGCACAGCTGCCTCATAAGCACGTGGTAGTTATAGTTACGGTTCCAACTTCCGCTTCGTATCACAACGTTTTCAAGAATTAGTAGCCATGCGCAGAGGGGTTGAAATTACAATCCCAGGGTACTCGTTTGATATGCGTTTACCGAGGAAATTCACTCTCTGGGGGCCCTTCTGTGTCTCGTTTCTGTGCGTCCCGCGTGTGGATCCGCTTGTAATCCCAGATATTAAGCTGGATGCGTTTTCGATACTTCATGGAAATTATATAAGCGGTTTCTTTGAAACTTTAAAGTATTCTGAACATAAACAGAGGACTATTCGCTGGACGAAAACCTCAACTTTTAGATAAGGAGGCGGAAAACCCCTTATGACACATTGTTATATCCATCGTTTGTTTGAGAATTTGTTTGGGAAACATTATTTGTACACTGTCCTGATGAAGGCGGATTATATTGACTGAACCGCCGAAACGCGTCGACGCCCTAGGAGCTAATCAGGGATTATAAATTAAGGAGAAATTCAAAATTAATGTTTTGTGTTTGGGTTTAATCCTTTCTCCCTGTGAACTCCTTTTTAATTGGAATGTTGTTTTTATTGTTTATTGTACCGTCCTATATATGTTTCCCAATTTTTAGTTTTTAATTGATGTAATGTTTGCTTAATAAATTGTTTTATACTTTATTCTTTGCCAGAGTGTTTTCACATACATTGTAATTTTCACGTGTCTACATTGCTTCCCTGTGATATGTGAGGTGTCAGTAGTTTAATGTATGTTTTGTAAGTATCTATGTACTTTTGCAAATTCGCCCAAAGGGAATTTCTTTCTGACTTGGGTGATACAGTAACCACAGGGTTCAGGGGTGTTACAGATTCTATAGGAATAGAGTAGCAGAAAAAACACCTTAAGATGTACCAATGCAGTTCTGGGAAAAATGAGCCATTGTTTCTGCTGAATATCCAGAAGTATAATTGTGACAGTGACCATAAAAGGCAGTGTGGCGATAGGCTGACCTTTGTAATAGAGGTACCACAAAATAACCATGTAACATAACATATGTAAAGTTCACCCGGAAGGGAATATTGGTGCTGAATAACATGAGTTCATGGGAAACAACCTTTACAACACAACTTTTACACCGCACTACCATTACAACGAAACTTTTACAACGCAACATCCATGACAACGCATGCATTTACAACGCAACCATTACAACGCATGACACTACAACACACACAACTACAACGCATGCCATTACAACGCAGTCATTACAATGCATACCATTACAATGCATAGCATTACAACACATAGTACCCTTACACTATCCAACACTTACCCTACTGTTGCACCCCCTGGAGTTAGAATAGTAATTTTTACCCCTGCACTATCCAACACTTACCCTACTGTTGCACCCCCTGGAGTTAGAATAGTAATTTTTACCCCTACACTATCCAGCACTTACCCTACTGTTGCACCCCCTGGAGGTAGAATAGTAATTTTAACCCCTACACTATCCAACACTTACCTTACATGCAATGTAATGTTATGCGTTGTAATGGTATGCGTTGTAAAGGTAGTATGCATTGTAGTGGAATGCGTTGTAAAGGTAGTTTCAAAGAATTTGTTGTAATGGCATGCGTTGTAATGGCATGCGTTGTAATGGATGGTGCGGTGTAAAAATTGCATTGTAAAGGTAGGCGTTGTAAAAGTATGCGTTGTAACGTCATACATCCTGAGTTCATTGTTACCCAACACAATGTTACTAATTTTATCAACTTCAGATGGATGAAAGGCTGAGTGGACCCACTGAGATTTGAACCTGTGAACATGAGGTTGATTACTTAAAGTGTAAGGTGGAAAATATGATCTTAAAATTACCGAAAGGAGATCAATTTTTATTCAGAGACCCTTCGGTGAGGTTAAAAACTAAGCTGCGATAGTGTGTACAAGGTTCTGATACGTCATTATTGCCTATGAGTAGGTGTTGATTTATGGATTCGTACTGGGGTGTGCAAGACATAGATACCTA
The DNA here is from genome assembly GCF_964263255.1 of Lissotriton vulgaris. Classification (NCBI taxonomy): domain Eukaryota; kingdom Metazoa; phylum Chordata; class Amphibia; order Caudata; family Salamandridae; genus Lissotriton; species Lissotriton vulgaris. The sequence continues at coordinate 216,709 of NW_028249337.1, forward strand.
GGATCTACTGTATCACTACCAGAGATTTTGTATAATACGACTCTAGATACCCACCCTAATTCAGGAGTAGGGAACATATTTTGTGGTCCTGAAGAAATGCTAGGGATCCAGGACTGGACCAACATAGCGTGAAACATGTCAACCTGAATAGATAGTTCACTACAACATACTCACTGAGTAGTGGCGTATCATAACCTTGCATACACTCCTGCACCTTCATTTTTAACTTTACCAAAGGGTCTCTGAATGAAATTTGATCTCCTTTAGGTAATTTTAAGATCACACTCTCCACTCTCCACCTTTCACATTATACCCCACACACCCACATGCACCGTCACAGCTGATACTTGAAAAGATCTCTGTCAAAGAGCCCTCTTGCGGGGCCCGTGGGGCATTGCAGCGCCGGCCCCACGAGGAGCAAAACGCCTGTTGAGGGTGTGTGAGAGCAACACTTCCAAATAAGGAAGATCCCCCTGGAACCAAATAGTCCAACCACACCTTTTCTTTAACATTTTCTGTATCTTCTCCACATAGGAACAAGTACCCACACTGATCAGACCACTCACAGCTACTGCAACCCACGCCCATAGAAAATAATGGAGGCAGAAACTTAAGTAAGACTCTGTAGGGAATGGGACTATTATAGTTCTGGTGTTTAAATTAGAGTAATTGTGGGTTGTTTGGGACGAATTGTGACCTTTGAGAATATTTGTTTCAGAACAATTCCTGTTGAATTTGTACTAGCAGTAGAGTAAGGGGGGGAGTGGCAGAGTACCATGAGAGTAATCATGAGTTTGATGTGTGTGTACAGGGGATATAGTGACAGTAGAGTACCTAGAGGTGCATAGTAGTAGGAGAGAGAACTGGAAGAGGCAATGTATGTGAAGTAACTGTAGAATGTATAGTAGCCAATAGGTAGCCATAGAGAGTTTGCCATCAACAGAATAAATATATGGACACAGTGCCATCACAATAACCATAGAGTGTTTGATGCAGTACTGTAATGTGATTGGTTTAGGTATCAGTGGTGTAACCACTGATACCGTTGACTAGTTGTGTAACCATAGGGAGTACAGTGGCATCGAAGTTAACTTTGCCTCATATGTAGGAAGAGTTGGTAAAGTGTGTATTGAAAGACATGAACAGTCTGTAAATCAGAGAGCGCGCCGGAGGGACACCGGACGAACCAATGAAGTTAGACAAGCCCAAGCAAAGACAAGATGCAGATTTATACTTTATGACCATTCTTGGTACGAATCATATCACCTTATTCTCTCCAAGAACAGGAGCAGGTGCAGAGCTGGGATCATGCACGCCAGGCCTCGGCCTCCACAAGTGACAATAACACAAGCTGGTGTCAGATCCACCCCTGGAGGGACAAGGCCTGGGGGAGAAGGACATCCAGAGAGCAGAGTTAGGAAGAGCAGGAGCACAGGGCAGACAGGGGTCCCTGCAGGGAAGGATCAGGATCTGAAATCACACAGCAGGAGTAGCATTACCATCAGAGTAGAGTTGTAGTAGAGCAGCAAAAGGGAGCCAGAGGAAGCAGCGCATGCACAGGAAGAGTAGCAAAGAAGCATCACCAAAGGAGAGTAGGAGCAGTAGAGTAACCGCAGGGATTATAAGGATCGAAGAGGGACATATGTGTCTAGGGTAGTAGAACAGACATAGAACATATCTAGCAGTAGAGCAACTGCAGGGTGTATAATGATATTAGATTACCTTTACTGTGTGTAATAGAGGAACGTGTATGTGTAATAGAGGTACATGTGTGTGTAATAGAGGTACCTGTATGTGTAGAGCAGTATAAGACAGAGAACATCTTTAGCAGTAGTGCAAGAGCAGGGTGTATAATGAAATGAGATCATCTGTGTTCTGTGCACAGTAGAGGAACATATGTGTGTAGGGCAGTAGAACAGACATAGGACATGTCTAGGAGTAGAGCAACTGCAGGGTGTATAATGATATTAGATTATCTGTACAGTGTGCACCATAGAGGTACACATGTGTGCAGGGTAGTAGAACTGACATAGAACATATCTAGCAGTAGAGTAACCACAGGGTGTATAATGATATTAGATTATCTATACTGTGTGCACGGTAACAGGACATATGTGTGTAGGACAGTAGAACAGACAGACCTTAGGGACTGAAAGGGGCAGGAGGGTGTCCTCCAGCACTGGAGGCCAGTATATAAATGCATGGACATATAACACAGGGGAATGATTCCATTCAGGGGACCAGAGGCCGGAATCAATATAATAACATTTTCACAAACACAAAACCTGGCACCATTAATCACAATATTTCTTTTGGCCACACTAGTCCTTTTTATTGACTCTGGACATCAAATCATAATTTTTCTTTTCCTTCAAAGCTTATTTTCAAATTGAGAATCCCTTCATCAAATATATTTACACATCTCCAATATTTATGACAACACATAAAACATTTATATACAAGACATATACACATTTATGTCACTCACTAAACGGACTCTAGACTGATTGTACATAAATATACTCATTGGTTGATAGAAACATGTAATGATTATTTTACATTACACACTAAACAAACACATTATCGGTTGATTTTGTGGTAACTTTTGATGTTTGATTCACAAACTAAATTACATGATCTCTTTTAAGTCCCACTGTTTTGAAAACACAATGTGGTGGGACCGTATAACTCTTGGCCCTCAGAACTTCCTGATTATATAGTCCTATATAGGGTCGGAGACTATTTCCACAAACTAGTATAAAAGAGCAGAATTGCTGCCACTAAACAGTCCAAGAAGGATCAGTGTGTTCTTTTCCTAGTTGGCTCCGAACCGCTATGTAGTCATTGCCAACGCGTTTCGACCTTATGGAGGTAGGACCAGAAACTATGTTTACATAAAGGTCTTCTTCAGGGCTGGACATAATTCTGGTAGGACATCTTTTCACAAGGTTTGTACTGCTGTTTGCAGGTGCAATGACTTCCTGCCAGGTTCACTGTTGTGTAGATTAAATCTTCCCAGTAATGGTGCCTCTTGTACTATGTAGTACGTTTCCTTTTCTCCAGAGACAGGTCTTTAAACGTAGATAGTCTTCGCGCACTCCTGCGGGTCACTAAATGAATGGATTCCTCGGCCAGAAGTAGTATATAAATGCATGCATGTATGCCGACATTCACGCTTTACTACATCAAGCTCAATATGGCCTCCTGAGGCACCACAGGGAACTTTATATTTGCTGATAGATGATAAATGACGACACAACTGTGCCTAATTTAAGCCGCTGCTGCAGGTGGGGCCCATTGGCACTCATTTTCTGAGACCAACACTTTCATTTCCTTGTCAGACTTTGACCTAATCCAAGAGGGTGAAAAACACAAGAGGTGAAAAGGAGGAGGAAGAGACAGAAACACAGAGTCAAAGGGATAGAGAAGTGATGAAAAAGAACCTCCAAGAGTGAAATAAAGGGGCAGATTGAATATGGTAGTGGAGGAAAGCACATGAGGTAGTCAAGATTACACAGCCTTGGGATTCTGCAGTCCTGACTTTCATCAGCACTGGTTGTAGGTTCTTGAGAGAATCCTGAGGCCCGGCAGTTAGTTTACAAATTAAGCACTGTGACAAAATATTGGTGTGGGTCCTTTCCAAGTAGACAATGCGCCTTGGATGGCTCATTCATGGCACGACCTTAGAAGATGTGGGTGCAAACATCTATTGTACCAGGGTTTCTACCAGGGAGAAAATGACAAAAAACAATTTGATGGACAGAATGTAGATCAATGTCTTACATTCACCCCAGTACAAGGATCTGGGCCTAAATCCATCGTTTTTTGCACTCCACACCACCCTGGGTTAGATAATGGCTTTATGCAAATCAGCTCTGACCCTGTGCCCCATGGGAACAGTCCAGTCCGAACTACACAGCCATATCTTTCCCAGACCGGAATCAAGCATCCGAGGACCGGACTGGTTTCGAGGTAACACCTCTCATCAGCCCGGCTAGCTTGACTCCAGTGGTGTGGAGGCTCTGGGACCCACAACTGAGCTACCCCAGTACACTCAGGGAGAAAATTACAAAAAACAATTTGATGGACAGAATGTAGATCAATGTCTTACATTCACCCCAGTTCAAGGATCTGGGCCTAAATCCATCGTTTTTTGCACTCCACACCACCCTGGGTTAGATAATGGCTTTATGCAAATCAGCTCTGACCCTGTGCCCCATGGGAACAGTCCAGTCCGAACTACACAGCCATATCTTTCCCAGACCGGAATCAAGCATCCGAGGACCGGACCGGTTTCGAGGTAACACCTCTCATCAGCCCGGCTAGCTTGACTCCAGTGGTGTGGAGGCTCCGAGACCCACGTCTGAGCTACCCCAGTACACTCAGGGAGAAAATTACAAAAAACTATTTGATGGACAGAATGTAGATCAATGTCTTACATTCACCCCAGTACAAGGATCTGGGCCTAAATCCATCGTTTTTTGCACTCCACACCACCCTGGGTTAGATAATGGCTTTATGCAAATCAGCTCTGACCCTGTGCCCCATGGGAACAGTCCAGTCCGAACTACACAGCCATATCTTTCCCAGACCGGAATCAAGCATCCGAGGACCGGACTGGTTTCGAGGTAACACCTCTCATCAGCCCGGCTAGCTTGACTCCAGTGGTGTGGAGGCTCTGGGACCCACAACTGAGCTACCCCAGTACACTCAGGGAGAAAATTACAAAAAACAATTTGATGGACAGAATGTAGATCAATGTCTTACATTCACCCCAGTTCAAGGATCTGGGCCTAAATCCATCGTTTTTTGCACTCCACACCACCCTGGGTTAGATAATGGCTTTATGCAAATCAGCTCTGACCCTGTGCCCCATGGGAACAGTCCAGTCCGAACTACACAGCCATATCTTTCCCAGACCGGAATCAAGCATCCGAGGACCGGACCGGTTTCGAGGTAACACCTCTCATCAGCCCGGCTAGCTTGACTCCAGTGGTGTGGAGGCTCCGAGACCCACGTCTGAGCTACCCCAGTACACTCAGGTAGAAAATTACAAAAAACTATTTGATGGACAGAATGTAGATCAATGTCTTACATTCACCCCAGTACAAGGATCGGGGCCTAAATCCATCGTTTTTTGCACTCCACACCACCCTGGGTTAGATAATGGCTTTATGCAAATCAGCTCTGACCCTGTGCCCCATGGGAACAGTCCAGTCCGAACTACACAGCCATATCTTTCCCAGACCGGAATCAAGCATCTGAGGACCGGACCGGTTTCGAGGTAACACCTCTCATCAGCCCGGCTAGCTTGACTCCAGTGGTGTGGAGGCTCTGGGACCCACGTCCCCAGTACACTCAGGGAGAAAATTACCTGTGCTCGCCATTGTGTAACCCAGGGTGGTGTGTAGTGCAAAAAAACGATGGGTTTGGGCCCAGATCTTCGGACTGGGGTGAATGTGTGACATTGATTCACATTCGGTCCATCACCTGTTTTGTTTGCAAATTCCGCCCTAAGTGCGCTGGGGATGCTCAGACCTGGGTCCCAGGCACTCCACACCACTGGAGTCAAGGTAGCCGGGCTGATGAGAGGTGTTACCTCGAAACCTGTCCGGTCCTCGGATGCTTGATTCCGTTCTGGGCAGGACATGGCTTTTGTAGTTCGGACTGGACTGTTCCCATGGGGCACAGGGTCAGAGCTGATTTGCATATCGCCATTGTCTAACCCAGGGTGGTGTGGAGTGCAAAAAAACGATGGATTTGGGCCCAGATCTTCGGACTGGGGTGAATGTGTGACATTGATCCACATTCGGTCCATCACCTGTTTTGTTTGCAAATTCCGCCCTAAGTGCGCTGGGGATGCTCAGACGTGGATCCCAGGCACTTTACACCACTGGAGTCAAGCTAGCCGGGCTGATGAGAGGTGTTACCTCGAAACCGGTCCGGTCCTCGGATGCTTGATTCCGTTCTGGGAAGGACATGGCTTTTGTAGTTCGGACTGGACTGTTCCCGTGGGGCACAGGGTCAGAGCTTATTTGCATATCGCCATTGTCTAACCCAGGGTGGTGTGGAGTGCAAAAAAACGATGGATTTGGGCCCAGATCTTCGGACTGGGGTGAATGTGTGACATTGATCTACATTCGGTCCATCACCTGTTTTGTTTTCAAATTCCGCCCTAAGTGCGCTGGGGATGCTCAGACGTGGGTCCCAGGCACTCCACACCACTGGGGTCAAGCTAGTCGGGCTGATGAGAGGTGTTACCTCGAAACCGGTCCGGTCCTCGGATGCTTGATTCCGTTCTGGGAAGGACATGGCTTTTGTAGTTCGGACTGGACTGTTCCCATGGGGCACAGGGTCAGAGCTGATTTGCATATCGCCATTGTCTAACCCAGGGTGGTGTGGAGTGCAAAAAAACAATGTATTTGGGACCAGATCTTCGGACTGGGGTGAATGTGTGACATTGATCCACATTCGGTCCATCACCTGTTTTGTTTGTAAATTCCGCCCTAAGTGCGCTGGGGTTGCTCAGACGTGGGTCCCAGGCACTCCACACCACTGGAGTCAAGCTAGCCGGGCTGATGAGAGGTGTTACCTCGAAACCGGTCCGGTCCTCTGATGCTTGATTCCGTTCTGGGAAGGACATGGCTTTTGTAGTTCGGACTAGACTGTTCCCATGGGGCACAGGGTCAGAGCTGATTTGCATATCGCCATTGTCTAACCCAGGGTGGTGTGGAGTGCAAAAAAACGATGGATTTGGGCCCAGATCTTCGGACTGGGGTGAATGTGTGACATTGATCCACATTCGGTCCATCACCTGTTTTGTTTGCAAATTCCGCCCTAAGTGCGCTGGGGATGCTCAGACGTGGGTCCCAGGCACTCCACACCACTGGAGTCAAGCTAGCCAGGCTGATGAGAGGTGTTACCTCGAAACCGGTCCGGTCCTCAGATGCTTGATTCCGTTCTGGGAAGGACATGGCTTTTGTAGTTCGGACTGGACTGTTCCCGTGGGGCACAGGGTCAGAGCTTATTTGCATATCGCCATTGTCTAACCCAGGGTGGTGTGGAGTGCAAAAAAATGATGGATTTGGGCCCAGATCTTCGGACTGGGGTGAATGTGTGACATTGATCCACATTCGGTCCATCACCTGTTTTGTTTGCAAATTCCGCCCTAAGTGCGCTGGGGATGCTCAGACGTGGGTCCCACGCACTCCACACCACTGGAGTCAAGCTAGCTGGGCTGATGAGAGGTGTTACCTCAAAACCGGTCCGGTCCTCGGATGCTTGATTCCGTTCTGGGAAGGACATGGCTTTTGTAGTTCGGACTGGACTGTTCCCATGGGGCACAGGGTCAGAGCTGATTTGCATATCGCCATTGTCTAACCCAGGGTGGTGTGGAGTGCAAAAAAACGATGGATTTGGGCCCAGATCTTCGGACTGGGGTGAATGTGTGACATTGATCCACATTCGGTCCATCACCTGTTTTGTTTGCAAATTCCGCCCTAAGTGCGCTGGGGATGCTCAGACGTGGGTCCCAGGCACTCCACACCACTGGAGTCAAGCTAGCCGGGCTGATGAGAGGTGTTACCTCGAAACCAGTCCGGTCCTCGGATGCTTGATTCCGTTCTGGGAAGGACATGGCTTTTGTAGTTCGGACTGGACTGTTCCCATGGGGCACAGGGTCAGAGCTGATTTGCATATCGCCATTGTCTAACCCAGGGTGGTGTGGAGTGCAAAAAAACGATGGATTTGGGCCCAGATCTTCGGACTGGGGTGAATGTGTGACATTGATCCACATTCGGTCCATCACCTGTTTTGTTTGCAAAAGGGTTTCTACCAGAACACAAAGAGCCTCTTCACAAGATTTCTATTATTTACGAAGGTAATATCACTGCTTTTAAACCCTGGTTGCACCTGCTGAAATCATGATTCCGGCACGAAATTATGAGCAATGAGACGCTGTGTTGAAAACTGCACGAGGAACTAAAGAAAGAAATATCTGAGAAGCACTTGATGACACTAAGAAAATGTGTCAATAGGTTTGGAGAGCTGAACCTTGCCCCACATATGAAGGAAAGTTAAAGAAAGGGTTTTCATGCTGCTCTTTTTAACAGTCGGTATTTAAATGTTTAACTAGAGTTTTGAACAAAATGCAATGTAGGATAAATGTTGGAAAAATCTATTAAATCTTTACAAAACCTGAGTTAATCAGTCCATCAGACTAGAATATGGCGCCTGGGCTTTAACTATTTAAGCAGACATTGAGGGAGAGGTTAGTACTAGATTGTGAACCTATAAGAGGGCAACATTAGCAGACAACTGTCTGCTTCAATTGATAAAAAGCTATAAGTAAAAGAAATGTATGAATTGTAAATGTAATACTCCATTCCTTTCTTGCGCCGAGCTGAGCTCGGATGGCACATTGAAGCACAGTTAAGCAAACAGGAAGTGAGTTTTTGCAGCATCCGTGTAACTGGGATCCATTTTGCCCTTTTGCAGATTAAATTGGTGATAACATAAAAAAATTGATAAAAATAGTAATAAGAATATATAAATTCGTGATAAAGAGGAATGTAGTGGGTTGACTATGAATGCCGCTAGGAAATGGTATCTTCTACTTAAGTTGTTACTGAAGACGCCCGGGTAGATTGGGAGTTTGCAAGTCAGATGTTTTAATCAGCTATTCCTGGGGTGTTAGTGACTGCGGCACCCTGGCTTTGACAGATAAGCGAAACTTTGCAAGAAGAGTTAATTCACCAGAAGACGACAATCCTAGAATAATAATAAATCACTGAGTTGTAAAAGTCAGCAGAAAGATCCTCAAATGTATTTAGAAATTGAGGGAGTTGAAAAAGCTTCTCAGTTGACCTCATCCTGATCACTAAATGAGAAAAACTTTTCAAAGGAAGCTGAACTCCTTTCCAGGTCTCTGCTTTAGTTTAATTGTTGCAGATATATTCATTCAAATATCCCTGGTAAGATGTATTTTATTCTTACATTTCTTCACTAGTGCTTTGTGAGACGTGACTCGCATTGTTACATTGATTTTAAGTTCCTGAGTTGCATAAAGCCATGCTTCACTCTATTCATTTGATTGATTCACACTGAGTAGACAACACCTAGTTTAACTTGTGAATGTATTACCCCTATTAATGACCTTATGCTATTGTGATGTGTCTTAGGGTTTTGTTTCTTGGCGCTATGCCCAGGATCCCCACAGTTACCTGGCATTCCCCCAGGTATGTGCCCAGTACCGTGTCATATCACCCTGGGCACCTCATGGTGGAGACCTAAGTCTCTGAATGAGTGTGATCCTTGCCAGATCTGTGACTGTCGCCCACACTGTGCACCTCACCCGCCCTAACTCTTCCCAGCTCCCAGGCATGCCCTCTTCGTCCTTCCAGAATCTCAGCCCCATTACCCACTCTGACACCCCTGTGGTATATATATCATGCCCATTTAACACAATATGCTCCACCTCCAATTTAGGCTTTGCCCACTGTGCCTTCACCAACTTTGTACCACATGACATGCGGTCTCACCCACCCTTCCCTCATACTGTCTCTGTCCTTCCCCCACACACTTTCCTTGTTTTCTCTGTGGTCCCTCATATATCATGCATCCGGTCACCCATTTTCTGGCAGCCCCACCCACTGGGAGGGTCTCATTTTCTGTGCCCCTTCACCCACTCTGTGTCCCTTGGCATACAATGTGGTCCCCCCTGTGTCCCCTCGCCCATTCTGTGCCACCCTGGGCCGGCTTTAAGACTGGTGGCGCCCTGTGAGACAATGTCTGTTGGCGCCGCCACTCCTCCAATGATCACCTCTTCCACGGATTCCCTCACTAGCACCCTTCAACAGTTCCCCTCAAGTCTCCATAACCACAGTCTCTCAGATTTATTTAGTTTTATATCAACACTCATACCAGTGTGAGGTGTCAGAGCACCTTACACCACACACACATTGCACAGAGACAATCATATGTGTGGAATCAGTGTATAGGAAATGTTACATCAGACAGGACTCCAAGGTGTAGTGTAGGATTGACATGTAATTGATACTGGTAGGCAATATCGTTAAAGAGTCCTTATTCTGGAAAAGGACAAATTCAGAATTTAAAATGCACCACCATTTTAGGGGTTCTCTTTAATAATAAAGATTGTTTTCTACCTAAATGACCCCTTTTGGCAAGATTAGGATAATGAAACACTAAGCAAAAAACATATAGCTGTAACATAAACTTGCAGTTTGCATGTAGCTCTTTGATGACAATTAATAGCTCAATGTTCTATATTAGGATTTTGATTTATAAAAGACAAGTAACAAAAGGAGCTCTCTTACAGGAGCAGTAACACTTTGTTATCTGCATGGTACACATTCTTGGCAGAAGGCATGTTAACCCCTGCGCTACCTTAGGATGAGTCAAGACTTCCTTAAGACAAACATCTGGTCTCTTTCCAGTAAGACAATTAATAACAGGAGTTATCTTGACATTTTAATTGATGCCTGAAAATTGCTGGAGGCCAGGAATGCAGAAGCAGGTGCTTTCAAAATGAGAATATACTTGCAAAAATGATGCCCCGTCCCAAGTAAGCGCCCGGTGCGGCTGGTCCTGATCCCCCCAACACACCTCCGAACACACACACACGCACACACGCACGCACGCACACACACACTCAATCTCTGTTGTTCTTCACAGGTGAAATTCACCCCAGGCAAGGCCCTATAGCAAGCCTTGCAGAATGCACCTCCACTCTCCCAGGGGGCTGTGGGGGCAGTGGAACTCTCTAAAAGTGACATCACACTTCCAGCAGATTACACTTCTGTTATTGGCACACAAACGCGCATGCACACACGCACAGATGCGCGCGCACACCCACGTTTGTTGCTGTAGAACATGGGTCTTCAAAGTGTGGGGCGCGACCTCCAGGGGGGCCATGGAGTGATGCCAAGGGAGTCACACCTTCACAGTCACACTTCTGCTGAGGCCCAAGGGCTTCAGTCCCCCTCCTCCCTCATCGTGTGTCTCAACCCAGCTGCTGCTGCAGTGAAACTTGAGCTGCTGGGGGCTTGGCTGGGCAGTGCCTGAAGTCATCTCCTGCATGCTGAATTTTTCACAGGTCTTTAAAGACCATTTGCATATTTACATGTCTTTGTAAACTTGTTACAGAGGCTTAGTGTTTTTTCCTGTTTCCAGTACCCCCTGGCCCCCCACTCTGCCTGTTCCTTACATTTGTATTTTACAATTATTGTTGTACTGTGAGAATGCATTTAATGAAAAGGAATATAAAGTAGGGTTGCCAAAAGAAAATGCCTGCCTGTTTTGTTTAAAGAGCCTGGAAAGCCCTCCTCTTGACACTAAATAGACTTTTAAATAAAAAAGTATGTATGCATTCCTTATGTGGCTTTTCTGTCTTTTTTATCTTCATCAGTCATGGATCATTGAGGCAGCCATAGAACACAATTAAAAGTGCTTTCTATTTATATTTTCTGTTCGAAGTATGCACAGATAAATCCTGAAAATACAGCTTTAGGTGACTGCTTATTTTTGTACCGACTGGGCCATCAAAATAATCTGCTGGCAACTCTAACCATAGGACTGTAAGTTTGTTGCAGGATAAGCACATTATTTATTTCCTCCACCCTCGATCCCCGATTAATGCCGCAATAGTTTAACTTAGATCTTAAACCCTACGCCACCGTTAATAACATCATGAGTTCCTTCAAGTGTCTAGAATGCGCCCTGTATTCAAACAACTCGCTCCTCATTCTCGCCCTTCACTTTCACGCTCACCCTGCACTCACACTGATCACCATGCACTCACACCATTCACCCACTCACCCTGCACTCACAGTGATCACTCTGCACTCACAATGCACTTGCGCTGTTCACCCTATACCTCACCCTGCAGTCACACGAGTGAACTACTCATCCTGCAGTCATGTGACACTTCACTCACCTGTCCCCCTCACTGCTCAATATGCAACTTACTCAAACAAGCGCATCAGTAATCATACATTCATTCGTCCTATTCTGAACTTGCACCCGCACCCAAATTCATAAATTCATACGCCACCACACTCACCCTGCACACTCCTCTTACCCTACTCTCGTACTGTTGCATCGCTCACCGTGCACTCACATGGGCACTCTTGTCACCCACACAGTGTGCAGAGGGTTAATCTACCTGCTACAAAGAATGTGTACTATGCAGATCACAGAACTGAGTGCGAGTAAACTATGAGTAGCGCTATAAAAAAATTAAATGTTTGTCAGAAAGGTGCTATAGAGAGATGAGGTGCATTGTTGGTGAGTGGCGGTGAAGGAATTCATGGAGAAGGAGAAAACGGGGGTGGGGCACCAAAAAAGACTGTTGCACCTGGGTGCGACCAGCGTTAAGACCAGCCCTGGCTGGGAGAGTTAGTCCTCTCTGAAATTCTGGTCTAGTGACTCCCATGCTTCTGGCTATATTATTATTTTTACATTTGTAGTGCGCTACTGTTACCAAAAGATGTCCTGGGGCTAATAACCATCTGCTGCCTGTAGGCAAATGAGAAACACACAGAAGGAGAAGGAGAACCAGCCAAATGGGGTAACCTACAGAGCATAGAGAAAGGTTTTTATATCTTCCAAAGGATAATCGATTCTTGGTGGAGCGAAGCAAAGGAGGGTGTAAGTTCCATAACTGCGCGGCCTGCACCAAAACAGCGAGACAGACAACTCATGCCTTCTTGAATTAGGGAACAATAAGCAGTGTGGCACAGGCCGAGAGGAGCATACGGGTCTGACCCGTATGCTTGGTGAGGAGAGATGAGAGGAAGAGAGAGGACAGCTAGGGAGTGAGAGAATTTGATTGAAGAGGTCAGGGATGAGGAGAAATATGAATTGTCGAAGAGAAGTGTGGACACGCAAGAAGTGAGTGTGAGCCAAAGGTGAGGGCTTCTGTTAGAACAAAGCGTAGATGTGAAAGTTGAATGGGGGGACTGGAGAGGTGTAAGATACAAATAGACAATAATTTGAATGGAGAGACTTGAGGTGAATGAGAAGTGCTGAGGGGCACGGGAGGTAACGGGACCAGAGAGGCCATGAGATAAATGTGAGAGACTGTTAGAGATGAGGGCAGTGAAAAGAGAGAATGGCAAGAGGTGATTAAAGGTGAAGTGAGAGGTCGAATGGGGAGAGTTCAGAAGTTGTAAAAAGGGGTGTAAGAAAATGGCCTGCAAAGTGAGAGAGGGATCTGGGGTTAGGAGAGGAGAGGGGGGGAAGGGAGGGGCTGAGAGGAAAACTGCATGGGTAAACTGCTTAACTGCACAAAACCGCCAGGTTTTTAAGGGACCCCAGCTTCTCCCGGACAGGGCCAGGTGAGCTTCTCATGTGGCAGCATGTATTCCTGCAGAGTGGAGGGCCCTTCACAAAGGTTGACTAGAAATCTTTCTGATGTTAATTGCTGTATTTTGGTTATAAACGGGTTCTGATGGGGTGAAATCTTTCCTCAGTGTTACTGTGTGTAAAAAATATCAAAATAATGAAGCAATGCTATCCCAAAATACACAGCATCACATAACATCACTTACATTTACTTCACACACAATTTAGTCAAGCCTGTCGCGTAATATGGTCCTCACCTGCCTCGTAATTCCAGAAGCCCTGCCTACAGGTTTAGAAATTTTTGTCAGGAGGGGGTCCTTACGCCTCAAAATGTTGACAAGGGGTCTCGGCATCCAAAAGTTTGAAGACCTCTGCTGTAGAGGGAGGTTGTGGGTGGGCAGCGTTTGGGTGCCTTTCTTACTGATTAAAGAGGTTTCTAAAATATGTCACCACAATTGGACTTTTTAAAGCACTTATTTCCAAAGATACTGGCCAGGGTTCTTTACGTTTTTCGTACTTCAACTGTTGTATTCCCGTGAGTTTTAGAAAATGATACCAAAGGTTTCCCTGAAGCAGCTCCTTTGTTGAGTTTTGCATAAATGTTAATAAACATTTTTTAGTAAATGAGTGTCTTATAAGAGGTTAATTAATGTTTGATGATTGAACTCAGATCGAATTATTCTTTGTGCTTTGTAAAATGGTCCGATAATTTCTTTGTTTGCCTAAAGCAGATTTCAACAGAAGTAAATAAATAAAAACATGTTTACAAACGGGTTTTTTTGTCCGGAGTTTCCTCCAAGTATTTCCCTGTTCTTTCCCCGAATCTGGACACACCTTGCCCCGCCCCCTTCCGGTGACGTCACTGGGGATGTCTATTGCTCCAGAGCCATTCACCTGAAGTGAATATAAACCATGGAAGAGGCAGACAGGGACAGCAAGCACCAGGGACACCGGTCTCCTGCAACCGCAAGACAGCTGCACCCCGACAATAGTAGAGACCTCTGCACCCCGCAACAACAGAGACGTCTGCACCCTGCAGGAACAGAGACATCTACCCTCTAGCACCAGAGACATCTACCCTCCAGCCCCAGAGACAGCAGCCTTCTGCCAGCACCAGTGACGGGCGCTCTTTCGGGATAAGAAAGCTTCAAGGCACACGATGCTGCTGTCTACCTTCCAGGTGAGGCTCTGTTCCAAGTTTCGTGTTTTCGCATCGCTCGGCCGCTATGTTTACCTGTTGTATCTTGTTCTTTCTCTGTCTAAAATCGTTCAGATTGTATCTGCTGGTGTAGCACCTCCTGCACCCCGTGCTGCAGTGACGCTGTGCCACATACAGAGGGTTAACATTTGTTCATTCTAGATTTCATAAGGTTAAAGCGCTTTCATTGTTTACACTTCTTAAAATTGTTGGGGAACTGAGGGTGGGCACTTTGTTTGCTTGCCTCATGGCTCGTGCACGCGCGCTCCATTGTGTCTCGGCCGCACGCACAAAAGAGTCGAGATTTAACATTTCTTGGAAGAGGCCCCTTGCCTGACCCTCAGAGGTCCACAGACACACATACATACCTTTCTAACGTCAAACCCTTTCTTTTTTCAGAAATCAAAGCCCGTCCTCTCGCTGTCCAGACGGACTCACACTGCGGCCCTGGAAGGTAGGTGTCACGCATGTTCACGCTGGGAGTCACGGGGGGGGGGGGGGGGCTGTGTCTTAGGGTCGGATCACTGTGCTGTGCCCTAGGGTTTGTTAAATGTTCTGTGTCTCAAGGTTTGTTAAATGTGCTGTGTTCTAGGGTTTGTTAAATGTTCTGTGTCTCAAGGTTTGTTAAAAGTTCTGTGTCCTAGGGTTTGTTAAATGTGAAGTGTGTTAACGGTTTGTTAAATGTTTTGTGTCCTAAGGTTTGTTAAATGTTAGGTGAATTAGTGTTTGTTAATGATCTGTGTCTTAGGGATTGTTAAATGTTTAGTGTCCTAAGGTTTTTAAAGTTCTATGTCCCAGGGTGTGTTAAAAGTGCTGTGTCCTAGGGGTGCTGTGTCCTAAGATGTGTTGAATGGTCTGTTCCTAGGGTTTGTTAAATGTTCTGTGTCCTAAGGTTTGTTAAATATTTTGTGCCCAAGGGTGTGTTAAATGTTCCGTGTAGTAGGGTTTGTTAAATGTAGCATGTCATATTTTATTTTATTTATTTAAAGAGTTTTGTATAGCGGAATCTTGACCCTTGGGTATCAGAGCGCTTCACATTTACATGACGTAGTATAAAATTACATCTTGTGTTCATTACGAATCATAGTGATATGAGGTAGGTATATTCAATAGCCATAGATAGAGTATTAACATACGAAAATACAGTGACATGAGGTAACTTTAGGATACATTTGGTATCAGGCGTGCTGGGGCTTCCAGTACTTGATAGTTCTGAAAATGTCTTTTTCTCGTGAGTTCTAACAAGTCCGGATTAGTACAGTGCTGATAAAGGTTATTCCACGTCTAACTGGAGACTTACTTTTTGCAGCATAGTTGTCCTGTTTAGGAACCATCTATGTCATGGTGCTAGTGATGAGCGGTCTTGTCTATCGAACGAACTTACTCATCAGGAAGATCTTAGCTTCCCTCTTAAATGTTACTGTGGTTGGAATTTTCCTAATGATTGGAGGGAGTGGGTTCCATATTCTGGGGGCTGGCCCTGAGAAAGCTCTATCATATGTTTTCTTCTTCCTGAAGATGGGTGGTCTCAGCAGCAGCTCTTTGGCACTCCTGGCAGGTCTGCTTCCACCTGATAACTACATTTTCTGGGCCAGGTATCTTGGTGTTTCGTAGTGGATCGCTTTGTGGGTAATACATGCCAGTTTAAGTTGGATTCTGGCTTCGTACGGTAGCCAGTTTAACGCTTTCAAGTGTGGAAAGATATGGTCGAATTTCCTTGATGCGGTGATGATTCTTGCAGCTGCATTGAGGCGTGCTTTTAGTGGTTCTGTGGTTATTTTTGGTAGGCCTGCTAATGTTGTACAGCCATATTCAATCCTTGATATAACTAAGGATTGGACTGCCAGTTTGAGATCCGCCGGAGAAATGAATGATTTCACTTTTCTAATGTAGTTCAGATGAAAGCGTAGGGTTTGTTAAGTGTTTTGTGTCCTAGGGTTTGTTAAATGTTCTATGTCCTTAAGTTTGTTAAGTGATTTTTGATCTAGGGTTTGTTAAATTTTCCAGTGTTTACCATCCTGACGTAGGTCTTCGTTCAGCCTCGTCTCCTTGTCCGCGTGATGCTGACTGAGATCCATCTGAGCTCGTTCTCTTTCTGGTCCAGATCCGCTGGATTTCTTGTCTGACTCCAACCCAAGCCAGCAGTAGCTCTTATCCTCTCTCTTCTTCCTGTGCAGCGCTGGAAGGCTCCCCCCTGGAGAAGGCGGTCACTAGCAGCTTTGCTTCCTTTATCCATGGAGTCCAGTCGGATCACCTGTCCCAAGTGGTGCGACACCGCAGCAAGCGCATGATCCTGGACAGCATCGGGGTTGGACTGGTGGGAAGCACAACGCATGTTTTCGACATCGCCCTGCGATACTGCCAGGTAAGATGAGGCCTGGAACACACCAGGCAAAGATCTATGGAACAATCATCCTTTTAAAGGGAACCTCTAGACCACAGGTGCACAGCATCACCCTAGATACTACAAGGTGTGATCAGGCCTAGACCATTGTAGGAAATACTCTATGGAGCATTGTGTGAACTTTTTCAGGAGTCCCAGGACAATCAAGAGTTACAGGGCTCACATTTTAACAATCAAAGCATTTTATCACTTGTGTCCTGGAGTTTAACTCTACTATTGAGAACAAAACTGGACTCAAGAAACTGAACACCAAGCATACCCCTTTAGCACTTGACCCCATTGGTAGCAAAGTTGGGCTGTTTCAAGTCCTACTCAAAGAGACGGTGTGGAATTGAATGAAATGTCTATTAGCAATCATTACATTTATGTCCAGCTAGTGTTTTAAGTCAAAGCAAAAACGTACTGTACCTCAGTCACACAACAGAATACTGCACATAAAATATTAGAGACAAGACAAACATGGGACACAATATTTAATGTAACAATTTCTGTTTGAGGAAATTAATGATTTTCTGTCCTTAGAAATTGTATGATCTCTTCAGTGTGAAATCTGTCCCACTGCCCTATCAAGAAACGGGTTAGTGCAGGTGTTTTGACTGCTCCCATTTCTGGGGTCTCCTCCCACTCCACCACTCCCCACCAGAAGCATGACTAGGTTTGTGGAAGTTCGGTTGCGTCTTGCTGGCTGTGGGCTGGCAATGTGTGTGTCTACCAGTGGTCTGTGTTTCCAGACGGCCCACCAAGAGGAGGGGTTCTGACTGGGCCTGGGCCTACCCAACACTATTGGGGTGTCTGGGCCAGAGGGCGATGCAGGCCCCAATCCACCAGCACTGCTGATTTCATATTTAGACCCTCCTTAGTGCTTCTTCTTTGGGCCTAAACACAAATCCACACCCAAGCGAGGTTCAGAGCCACACTAGTCACAGCGATGGTCCAATGGAGGATGGGAAAGGACAGCTGATGATGCTGTATGTTCTTGAGGTAGTAGCTTCTCACTCAAGTTGTTGTAATTTCAATTAAGGTGATGATTCTAAGTTCTTCAGGCCCCCCCTTTAGTCACACCCTTAGGTTCAGTATGGGGCGACCGTGACAGGTAATGTGATCTCAGTGAGCGTGTAACTGTTCACAGGTGCTTTAGCTTATTCACACCCCATAGGTGCCACCGAGTCATCCTTGTTCTGGTTCTCAAGCCTGGCGGAGAGGCGTTAGTAGTCAATGACGACAAGCACAGAAAAGTTTATCATGACCACTGGTGTGAAACCCTAGCATTCTGGCAGAGAAATCCTCAAACAGTGGATAGTGGGGTCTACCCAAAACTTGGTTCAAGTTTGCAGATAGTTTGTGCATTCCACAAGCCAAGGGTTTCAGGCAGCTCAGGACTTTTGCGCATTCCTCCTAGACAGGTCCATGCAGTCATTGCCTCACAGAGTTAAAAGGGCAGTGAGCCTCTTCTCGGGGGACACCCAAAAATAAAGGCACACTAACTACCACTCAGCTTGTTGGGGTTTACACTTCTGAGGAGCAACAGAGCTGGAAAGAGCAGGGGAATTTCCCTTCGCTACAATAGGACCATCTGTCTCCTAACCTTCCCTCCTAGAATCTGGTCCAACGCAAAGGGCCTCAGGAAGGTGTCACAGAGCCCTGAAGTTCACATTGCTAACTGGAGCTCTGTCCAACCACCCTCTAATGACCCACTGTGGTTCAGGACATCAAAAGGGATTCATAGGGTGCTGCAGTTGCATACAGCACATTCATTCCATGCACATTCTACTGTACATGTATTCTACGCGAAAGCATGTCATACATGTCCCACATGGATGCAATGATGGAGTCATTTGGAGGGCAGCGGTAGAGCACTTTAACCCCTTGCATGCTGGTGACGAACCCCAGCGGTGCTCGTGTGCTGATGACGGCTGGGGTTCGTCACGGCCCCGCCCTGTTCGTTTGTTTACCGCACAGCGGCGGAAACGGGCCAGCAGCGAAGGGGTTAAAACACAGCAGAGGCCAGGAGGTAAACTCTCCTTGGCCAGTAACAGGCAAAAAAGTCTGCCCGGCCACTTGATGTATTCTTGCCCCCACTGTCAATCTTCCACAGCCTGGGGAGCTGATGGCAGTCACGTTCAGATAAGGAGGGTGCAGTTGGTGAACACCTCTAGACCTTAGAACCCAGCTCTGGACCTTGTTCTGTTTCACAAGAACCCTCAGACCGCACTCATGATTATTGTGAGTGCTAAGAACACACTCATGATTGTCATGGGTGCTTAGGACACACTCATGATTGTCATGGGTGCTTAGGACACACTCATGATTGTCATGGAGAAGTGTGGCTCACTGGTTAGAGGAGGCAGACCTGGAAGCAGAGGTCAGCCCTGGACCTGGGTTCAATTCCCGGCTTGGCGGGGTCTTGAGTCCTAAAATGTCCATGGACTCTACAATTCTTGCTCCGGTGCCTACTCGATTCACGGGTTCACACTCTGCGACTCTGGGCAATAGCTTGCTTAATCTCCACAACGGCCCCTCGCGGCGGGATGCCTGGCTTTCACCTTGCGGATACCCTGCTGGGGTTATCTCACAGGGGAATACCAGGACGGGTTCCCTAAGTAAGCGCTTAGAAACCGCTCGGTGATTTACGCTATATAAATTCCTGTACATTTACATTTACATTTACATGGGTGCTTAGGACACACATGATTTTCATGGGTGCTTAGGACACACTCATGATTGTCATGGGTGTTCAGGACACACATGATTGTCATGGGTGTTTGGGACACACATGATTGTCATGGGTGTTTAGGACACACATGATTGTCATGGGTACTTAGGACACACACTAATGATTGTTGTGGGTGCTTAGGATACACACTAATGATTGTTGTGGGTCCTTAGGGCACACACTCTTGATTGTTGTGGGTACTTAGGGCACCCACCCATGATTGTTGTGGGTGCTTAGGGCACACACTCCTGCTTTTTATGGGTACTTAGGGCACCCACTCCTGATTGTTGTGGGTACTTAGGGCACACACTCATGATTGTTCTGGGTGCTTAGGGCACACACTCCTGATTGTTGTGGGTACTTAGGGCACCCACTCCTGATTGTTGTGGGTGCTTAGGACATACACTCCTGATTGTTGTGGGTACTTAGGGCACCCACTCATGATTGTCATGGGTGCTTAGGACACACTCATGATTGTCATGGGTGCTTAGGACACACATGATTGTCATGGTTGTTTAGGACATACTCATGATTGTCTTGGGTGCTTAGGACACACTCATGATTGTCATGGGGGCTTAGGACACACTCATGGTTGTCATGGGTGCAGGACACTCATGATTGTCATGGGTGTTTAGGACACACTAATGATTGTCATGGGTGCTTAGGACATGCTCATGATTGTCATGGGTGCTTAGGACACGCTCATGATTGTCATGGGTGCTTAGGACACACTGATGATTGTCATGGGTGTTTAGGACACACTCATGATTGTTGTGGGTGCTTAGGATACTCACTAATGATTGTTGTGGGTACTTAGGGCACCCACTCATGATTGTTGTGGGTGCTTAGGGCACACACTCATGATTGTTGTGGGTGCTTGGGGCACACACTCATGATTGTTGTGGGTGCTTTGGGCACACACTCCGGCTTTTTATGGGTACTTAGGGCACCCACTCATTATTGTTGGAAGTGTTTGGGGTATAACAAAAGAATACAGTATGAAATCACAATGGGGAACTGGAGAACAGGATCTACACAATGCAGCATCATGAATGGGATTTTTTTTACCATTCAAATCACAAGAAAAAGTACCCTTCAGACATTAGGTGGCATCACCGGCTCAGACACTTTCAGATAACAAACAAGATGGGATGGAACGTAATTGCACGTCCGCTAACTAAATTGATGCAAATAATAGATGTTCAATTTCAAACTGAAATAGTGCAAGATAAAAGATGCCACAAATGCATGCAACCAACTACTCAATTTTTTTTCATGCGTTAACTGATATCTGTTTACCATCAGGATGGGTGTTTGCTATGTAAATGTATTCGAATTCTATTATGCAGGAGAAATTGGACTTCAATAAAAGCAGCAACACCCAACTAAAGGCAGGCGAGATGTTTCAGTGAAATATTTACCTGAGATATTACTAAGTAAAGAAAATCAGATATTAATTCAAGTAACCGGCCATGGGTCAACAATTTTACTACCAGTTTCTGCCGCTACGTGATCTATAGACAAAAACGTACTGTTAACTACATCTTGGGCAATATTGTGTACAGAGTTGCATACAAATAGTTCTGTGTTTGATGTTCTACGGATTAGAGTTCAGAGTCAGACAACCATCTACCATTAGATAGCAAAGGTCCCAAAAAGCCTGGGTTGGTCAACATGCCAACGGCATTTGGTTTGAGGATAAAGATACATTTAATCTCTCTCTGACTATGTTTAACAAGGTTTTCTGCTCCTTACAATGGGAGGTGAAGACACCTGTAGGGTTGAGAAGGATGGGCTATTTAGAATGTTCTACGCACTCATGATTGTGAAGAGTTTAGAGTTTGGTGCATCTTGGGGTATAGTGTCTGTGCGCTTTAAGAAGTAAACCTTGCACTGGGATAGGTTTTCTCCTACGCAGCCTGTGGCCTTGCACTATCCTGTGTAGGACTCATGTAGGTGTATCTACATTCCCAAGTGGCTCCTGATAAACCCCACAGAAGGTTGGAGTTCTGGACTTTTTGGTTCCGTCCAGAGGTGTCAGGGTACAACACCCAAAGACCCCGGAGTCCCACCTGCCTTGGTGCACAAATGAACAGAAACACGGGCTTCTCGATGGTGGCGTCAAAGACCAAAGGTTTATTACTGCAGGGACACAGAAGTCACAGAATCTACACACGGGCAGAATCTAGGAGACTGTTCGATTTGTACAAAGTGGGTT
The DNA here is from genome assembly GCF_964263255.1 of Lissotriton vulgaris. NCBI lineage: Eukaryota > Metazoa > Chordata > Amphibia > Caudata > Salamandridae > Lissotriton > Lissotriton vulgaris. The sequence goes on from NW_028249337.1 coordinate 238,607, forward strand.
GCTCCTTATATACTAAAAATTGTGCTCTAGGCAAATATTTCACATGTCGGTACATTCCCAAACCTTTGTGTCTCTAAACAATAAATATTTGGCGTTACACAGGAACTGTCGATAATATCTGATACCAAACATCACGAAGAGGGGTTCCCACCAGTCCATCACAATCCCTTGTCAATATTGCATTCAAGACCCGGACCGCCTCATCGTAAAGTTCGTTACCTCCCCCTAATAAAGGCCCAGAAGGAAAGGAGCAGAGCCAGGTGCAGAAGATAGAAAAGCGGGATAAGAGATGTTTGTGGGTTGTAAATGGGCAAGGCTACCGGCTTCGGCCGCCTAATCATGATCAGGTACAATGGACAGGAAAACCAGTTCAGGTGGGCTGGCCTCGGGCAGAGGAGGCAGCCTTTGTCGAGTCATGCAGCTTCAGCGTGATCTGGTTTAAGGTGCACGTGTCATGTAAGAGGTGAATCTCCGGCTAAGGCTACGTGTCCTTAATCAAAGTGAAGTGAATGAAATGATCAGAGGCTATTGCATATGTGAGGGCAAGGAACCACAAAATGGCGGCCATGATCTTAAGATGGATGCCGTGTGTATATCAGAAATGTGTCAGTGGAAGGAGTGCTCTTGCTCGTAGCGTAGCGAAAACACTAGGATATACTAAATGGATCATTTGCGGTTCGCTGATACTAATTTTATGTATTTCCGACAAACTTGAAAACACGGGTTCAAGTCGTCACGGAACCGTCACGGAACCTCAGACCCTCCTTTTGCCCTTACATAGGCAATTACTCAATCTATGTCTGAATCTAGTTCTATGCTCATCAGGTCAGTGACATGCTGTTGTATCATCATCCTTTCTCGTGTCTTTTCTCCAAATGCAGGTGGTTTCCTAAAACAGGTTGTAGCACAAAGACTACACAGAGCAGGACCACACTGGATAATCAGACAACATGAGAATAGTAATATTAAGATGACACCAATGACCATTAGAACCTTCCATCCCCACGCTGAGATCAGAGTCCAAACCCACTCCATAAAGGACCAGTTTCCCTCATCTACATGTATGGAGTCCGAAATCTTGTGCAACTTAGAGATCGCCTCGTAAACTGTTGGAGCATTATTAGGAATAAAGACACAGCAGCTCGATTGGATCATTCTGCATACCCCACCTCGATCTGCAAGTATAACATCTAGAACCATACGGTTCTGCAATGTCATGAGCCTATCCGCCTGAAGCTCAGCTGTCAGATTGCTAAGGGCACCAGCAGTTTCGGTAATAGTAGATTCAACTACCCGTGTTAGCTGACGTATGTTTCTACTATTGGCCATAGGCCCCCAGAACGGAAGGAAGCCTTTGAAGAAGTCTCCAGCTTCCTGACCAGCTGTATCTTCCTTGCTGAAGACACCTCTCGCTACTCTTGTTCTGTGGTAATCAGGTGAAACAGTGTATGTCGGAGGCAATAATCGAGCAATATAACATGATCCTGAGAAGTCGGCAGGCAACCATGTATAAGCTCTGTCTCGACAAATGAAATAGGTACCCCTAGCAGTAAGAAAGGCAGGGGAAGAGTTAGCCGGAAACACATAAGTCTCTACGCACTCACTCCTCCCTAGCTGAGCTCTCGGATTTCTCCCATTACCTTGCAAACAGACCTGACCTCGGTGAGGTACGACCCAGATTGGAGTTGAGCTTTTACGCTTGCTTTCTCCTAAACTAAGGCGATACTCTGAAGTATTCCAACTTAAATATACTCGCAATTCGTCTCTAGGGTATGATGGAGTATTATTGACGTCCTTGACCATGTCAATAATTCCCTGGACTAAAGCTTTGTTGGCAGAGTTATATTTAGTGGAACGTGGTGGACGTGGAGGATAAGTTTCAAGAGCATAAGCAAAGATGGTTTGAAGGGCCTGAAATGATCCATTGTAGCTGAAAGGCAAAACCAGATAGGGAATACCTTTATCCATAGTGTGAGGTATCAAGCCACACACCCAACAGTCTGTCGTGTTAACTACCAGTTGGTGTTGGTGCAAGAGCTGTACAAAAGTATTATTAATGAATTCTGAGCGTCGAGCTTGCTCATGTTCCGGAAACGAGTGAAAAGAGTGTATAGAAGAAACAGTAGAAATAGCAGGATCAAGGGGAGGTACTGTAGATACTGGCACAAAAATCAAATTTATGCTAAAGACAATTCCACCCACCAGTGTTGCTAAAACAATCAAAAATGTAATGGCACATTGCATCAAGAAACATTTGCTATGAAGAATTCTATTTAGTCTGTTTCTGCGAACGTAAATCACATTTTCTCGTTGCAGCGCAGGAAGTTCCATCTTCTACAATCCGCTCGCGACCACTGATGATGTGTACGTAGATGAAAATGCCTCTGTCAGCCCTGGGAGTTCCCAGTACTAACAGAAAGATCGACCTTGTGTCAGACCCCTGCAAATTCAAACTAGGCACACAGCCACGACCCTACGGCTACCCAGACGGCAAGGCAATTTTAAAAACAATAAACAATAACAAACTTCCTGGCTGAAGGCAAAAGTTCAAAATATATATATATATATCAAAATCACAGTGTGCAGTTGCCTGCTTTATTAGTCCTTTTTATGGCTTCTAAGGTTGTATCTTTTCTTCGCTGGTACTGTTTGATCGGAAAATAGTGTATCACTAGCAGCTGTTGCAGAGTTTACGTTCGCAGATGGCAAAGTTTCTTCTGGTGCTGGAGACAAATTTTCAATGTTCAAAGCAGTCTTTTCAAGAGGAGAGTCACGTTTCAAAGTGTCAGAAATCAAATCGGCATCGCTGAAAGGGACAAATTTCGGAGTTGTTTCAGCTTCGGAGGCACCAATTCCCTTCTTCACCCAGTCGTCGTAGGGCAGCGGCAGTGGAACACGCTTTACGTGAGAAGCGTGGATCCAGTGCTTGCGACCAGCAACACGTACAGCTGTCCTCGTCGCCAGCAGGATTTGGAAGGGGCCGATGTAGCGAGGCTGAAGATTCTTTGTCCTCGCAAAATTTCTGACCACCACGTGGTCGCCGGGTTTCAGCTGATGCCCTGGACTCTCCGGAGGTTTTGGCAAAGCATCAAAGACCTGTTGATGAATAAGACTTAATTTAGCAGTCAAGTCGTAAAGATAGTCTATCAACATAGGATATTCAATGGAGCAGAATTGTTTAGGCCTTGGCACACCCCAGACATTTGCCGGGCGGCCAAATACAATCTCATATGGAGAAAGCCCTATTCTAGAATGCACTGTTGCTCTTGTTGATAACAAGGCCAAAGGAAGTGCGTCTGGCCAAGCCAAACCTGTGGATGCTTGAATTTTGGCTATTTTAAGCTTGAGGGTGCCATTGTAACCCTCAACTAAACCAGCAGACTGGGGATGGTTCGCACTATGAAATTTTTGTTTCAATCCTAGACCAGCACACACACTCTGCATAACTTTCCCTATAAACTCACTTCCGTTATCTGACCATACAATCCGTGGCATTCCAAACCTAGGGAAAAATTCTTTGAGAAGAATTTTGGCAGTTGATAAAGCAGTGTTGTCCTTTAGTGGGTATGCTTCTATCCACCTGGAAAAAGCACAAACCACCACCAGGACGTATTTTAAATTGTTGCAGCGTTCCATGTGAATGAAGTCTAACTGTATTACTTCAAAGGGACAGGAAGGAGGAGCAAAATGACCAGCTGGAGTTGGAGTTCCCTTGCCAGGATTATGCATCAAGCACACCATACAATTTTTCACCACTCTCTCTGCACACTTACTGATTCCCTCATTCTTCCAGACCGGAGCTAACATCTTACATATCCCTTTAGAACTTATGTGCGCCACTCCATGCGCCATCGTCACTACTGCAAGCACATACGCATCAGGCAACATCCAACGCTGCTGTTCTGTCAAATCGATCCAACATCCATTCGAGTCCAATTTGCCCGTACTTTCTCTCCATACGCGTTTCTCTTCCTCAGTCGCTTCTTTCTGAATCTCTTTCACACTTTCCATTGTGTCCTCACACATTCCAGACTCAGCAATCCATCTTGCAGACGTAGCAACATACATTCTACTCATCATGTCTCTAGCTGTCTGTTTAGCGGTTTCATCAGCAAAGGCATTTCCCCGACCAACATCATCCGTGATTGCTTTATGAGCACTGCACTTCACAATCGCAACTTCAGTCGGTAAGGTTAGAGATTCTAACAAGTCGTTAACTAGCTGACCATGTTGAATCTTAGTCCCATGGGACGTAATGAAACCCCTTTCTCTCCACAACCGGCCAAAACTATGGGCCACGCCAAATGCGTACTGACTATCTGTAAACACATTCACTCTCTTTCCCTCAGCTAAAACACACGCTCTCGTAAGAGCTATTAACTCTGCAGCTTGGGCAGAATTCTGACTCACTCTTGCAGTCTCCACAATCGTCTTCAAAGTCGTTACCGCGTAGGCAGCAGTCACATCACCATTCTCCAATTTAAAACATGACCCGTCCACATACAGCGTACCATCTGGGTCGGATAGAGGAGTATCTCTCAAGTCGATACGACCTTTTGTCTCTTCTTCCGTTTTGAAATAACAGTCATGTGGCTCAGAATCACTCGACTCTTGATCAGTCGGCAACAATGTTGCTGGGTTCAATACATTGCATCTTTTGATCTGAATATGACTCGCTAATAACGTCAGCTCGTAACCAGATAATCTCGCACTAGTAAGGTGTTGTGTCTTCGTTCGGTTCATGAGTGTGTCCACTGCATGAGGAACCATGACCACTAGCATATTGTTCATCACCAAACCAGCAGATTGTCGAATGGAAGCTGCAGCTGCCGCTGTAGCCCTCAAACAACTAGGCAATGCTCTAGCTACCGGATCTAATGTTGATGAGAAATACGCACAAGGGCGTTGTTTATCACCAAACTTCTGTGTCAAGACACTCAACGCGCAACCTTCTCTTTCGTGAACGTAGAGCGTGAATGGCTTACTGTAATCAGGTGTGCCCAATACAGGAGCTGAACACAAAGCTTTTCGTAATTCAGCAAAACTCTCTTGACATTCATCAGACCATGGCACCGGACTCGGAACATTTTTCCCAGTCAAAGCTACCAATGGCTTTGCTAAAAGTGAAAAATTTGGGATCCATTGCCTACAGTAAGAGGTAATACCTAGAAAGGCACGTACTTCCCTCTGTGTGCGTGGAACACTCATTTGCATAATTGCTTTTATTCTTTCTGGGGTCAACTTCCTTCCCTCCTTTGACAAGAGATGACCTAAATAGGTTACTTCTTGGCAGCAATATTGCATTTTGGAAGGTGACACCTTATGATTCAAATTAGACAAATGATGCAATAGTGAAATTGTAGCTGCTTTGCAAGTTTCCTTGTCATCGGCAGCCACCAAAAGATCATCTACGTATTGTACTAGGGCAGAACCTGGAGGAAGGACAAAAGAATCTAGCTGACTTTTTAAAGCTTGACTGTAAATAGATGGACTTTCACAGTAGCCTTGTGGAGCGCGTTTAAATCTGAAACTGCGACCTCCTAAACAGAAGCCAAAAATATCTCTGCTTTCCTCGGCTATCGGAATGCTGAAAAATGCATTCTTGAGATCTATAACTGAGAACCACGTAGCTGTAGCAGGAATCAATGTTAATAAGGCAGTAATGTCTGGCACTACAGGAAACTGCGGAATTACAATCTTATTAACTTCTCTAAGGTCTATGACAAACCTATAGACTGGAGGCTTTGTAGGATCTGTTCGTTTCAAAATCGGCAATACAGGACTATTACAAACATTTCCTCGCGTTTCTTCAACCACACCTTTTTTAATCAAATCTTGCACAATCAATAAGAGTGCACGCTCACCTTCATTCGATATTTTATATTGAGGAATTCTTGGAAATTTTACATTCGCTTTCAAAGTTACTACATACGGTGGAATTTCTAGTAGACCTACATCATTGGGACCAGTCGCCCAAAGAGAATCAGGGAGTGAACGTAGCTCCGGCGGGAGTGCGTCCATTGACAAGTACATCGGAGAGGTGAGTCTTTTACCCAAAGTAAGCTGTACTCCTTCCGGAGAACAGTACAATGTCGCATATAGTCGTTTTAACAAATCTAAACCAAGCAGATTTTCATTACAACCTGTCGTCAAAATTAAGGGTGCTTTCAATTGACACGGTCCAACAGAAATAGACAAAGGACCAGATATCGGGTTGTACACAGGGGCGCCTGAAAAACCTACGGAAACATTTGTTGAGCCAGACAAAGGTGCGCCAGGGAGTTTCGCATGCATGATAGAACTTTTTGCGGCACCAGTATCCAACAGAAACGGTTCGACTACACCTGATGTTGCTACTGCGACATAAGGCCCACTCTGATCCACTGGAACTGATACTACTCCCTCTCTCTGTCTATGGCTGTCCTAGTACCCATTTTGTTGAAATCCCTCTTCAACTTCACAATAATCCTCAACAAGATATTGCTGAGATCTATTCTGTTGAGCTGACTGTACATTTCGCTGATCAAAGTGATTAGAAGGACGATCATTAGTTTGTGGAGGCATAGCACCTCGTCCTCGACCTCTAGAATTCTGTGCAAAACCACCACGACCTCTCTGAGCTGCTGCCGCATTATTTTGCGCTAAAATCTGACAATCATTTTTATAGTGACCCTCTTTCTTACAGTACGCACACTGATTCCACTGGTATTGAGGCCTGGTCGAATTATAATCTGTCTTTTGATACGAATTCTGTTGCATATTAGTCTGATTCGTGCGAGGCGGATACGCCTGCTGTAAAAGAACTTTAGTCTTTAAATCTTTCGTTTTCTTCTCTGATTTCTCCTTTTCCTCTTTATCCCTATTTTCATAGTACTGTGCAGTCGCAAGTATTTGCGCTGTCGTAGATACAGCCCACGCACTTTCTGAGTCTTTCAATTTATTGCATAATTCGGGTAACAAATTATGCACAAATTTATCGACAAACAATCTCTGTCCTCCTTCAGTGCTCATATCCTGACCACTATGGTCTACAAAAGTCTCTTCGAACCTCGTGAAGAAGTCGGAGACACTTTCGTCTTTCTTCTGCTTGCATGCGGATAATTTATCCCAATTAACACGCAATGCTGGCATCAGAGTCTTCATTAAATCTATTATTCTGCCAGGAAGATTAGCAATTAGGGGTTCGGGTTTCGCACCACCTATTTGTTGAGCATCTGCTGCAGTGATAGCTGCCCAATCACCACCTAAAGCAGCCTGATGATCCTCTCTACGAATTTTAGCCCACACTGGTTGTGGAACTACATTACCAAACAACATATCAATGTCGGCTAAGTTCATTATACAAGCCTCAACTGTCTGTGTCAATTCCTTGTAATATCCGGCTGGATTCTTACGTGGATCTGGCAAGGCCTGTTTCACTGCTAACACTTCTGCTCGCTTCCACGGAATATGTATCCATACTCTTTGGAACTGTGCTGGAGCAGCTGCAATACCCGCATTATCATCACGTTGTACTGCTTCGCGCCAAATTGGAGGAACTTCCCTCATAGGATATTGGCGACTTAGCTTCATTCTACCTTTCTCTAAATCTCTCGGCGAACGAAGAGATGGATCATTCCTAAAACTCAAAATGAGTTCCATCGCTTCCTTTATATTATCGCCCACTATCATTCCAGCAGCAAACTCTTTTTGAATCTTAATTAAATCTTCCAAATCTGATTCGACATCGTCTTCTTCTATTTCCTCACGCAACAACGAGCACATCTCGTCGAAGACGTATCGCTGTGTTGGCTCTCCCCATTGCATAAATGTCTCTAACACATCTTTCGTACTATATCTTCTAACTTTTGTAATCCATCTGAGAGCTGTGGAGTCTAAAACTCCCCGTTCCTCAGTACTTGGAAGCTGACTCCGTCTCTGAACAGAGTCAGGAGTAGGAGTCTTAATCAAGGTTTTATATATAGGAGACAGCATATTAGTAACAGAATCAGTAATTCTTCGACGAACAGAAAGTGGAGTTAGTACACTCGCAGACATAGAGAACGCAGTAGAGGTAGGAATAGATGACGAAACAGTAGGAGTATCGAGGAAAATAGTTTGAGGACCAATAGGTACAGTGGTAGGTATAGGAGCGGGCAGTGCAGGAAGAGGAGGAGCTGTAGGAACACTTACATTCACCACAGGAGGTATAGGAACTTGATTCTGAGGAACAAGAACACCAGGTTGTCCAGCAACCGGCAATTGAACATTCGGGATCAGTGGAGCCGTAGCACCTTGTGCATACGGTGGAGGCGATCGTAACAGATAAGATAGCAGAGGATCGTTTTCGGAATCCTCCAGTATCTTAGCCATTTTCGATGGCAAGGCAGGATAGCACTTGTCAATCGCTAAGTTACGCTCTCTAATGGCTACATCTATGGCTTTCTCACACTCGTTAGCCTGCAACTGCTTAGTCGCTTGCTCTAGAGTTAACTCTTCTAGATCTTTTTGCTCTTTTTTCAACCTTTTCATTTCTCTCTGTTTGGATTCTTTCCGCCAATAACGAAAAGAGTCAAACATTGCCGGCCGGGCTTTCTTCCTAAACAATTTCTCTTCTAAATTGTCGAGAATCTCTTGTTCAAAACTACCATGCAGTGGCCAACTAAGGACACCATCCTTCTTACAATAACGGACCCATATCTCATTATAAGTTATAGGACCCACACCATACTTACAATATAGGTCATATAGGGGAGTCCCAATCGGAGGAACCAGACAGGAATCCTCTAATTGTGAGTCACTGTTGCAAGTAAAACAAGACAACATTTTCCGACTTACCATTCTCAGTCCGGAACACAAAACAAACAAAACACGAAACAAATTGTGCACTTGAACCAAGAACTTTAGGCCTACCAAAACGAACTGATGTATCGATACCCAAAACTGAACCAAATAGATTATCGTAACCAGAACAACTAGTGATAATCTTACAAAACCAAACCAAACCAAGAACCGATCAAGGATTTTTAACAATCCTCACAAAAGTAACCAGCTAGCTATCACTAAATACTTAACTGAGGCACTGAAGACGTCACCAAGGAGAAACCCGTCACGTTTCGCCGTACTAAGGACTGCACCACTTCGGGTCCAAGACAGGGCGACGGTCAAGGCAACGGCCCACTGCAGCCGTCCTGAACGGGAACCCTCGTGGAAGAGAACTTCAGGGCCACTTTTGCGATATGCCGGGATCGATGAAGTGGGGCGCCTCCCTCAGGAATCTTCACACGAAGCTTCTCGAACTCTTCAGGCTTTTGGACCGGTACCGAATGACGTCGCCCCACGTTGGGCGCCAATTGGAGTTCTGGACTTTTTGGTTCCGTCCAGAGGTGTCAGGGTACAACACCCAAAGACCCCGGAGTCCCACCTGCCTTGGTGCACAAATGAACAGAAACACGGGCTTCTCGATGGTGGCGTCAAAGACCAAAGGTTTATTACTGCAGGGACACAGAAGTCACAGAATCTACACACGGGCAGAATCTAGGAGACTGTTCGATTTGTACAAAGTGGGTTGCTCCTTATATACTAAAAATTGTGCTCTAGGCAAATATTTCACATGTCGGTACATTCCCAAACCTTTGTGTCTCTAAACAATAAATATTTGGCGTTACACAGGAACTGTCGATAATATCTGATACCAAACATCACGAAGAGGGGTTCCCACCAGTCCATCACAATCCCTTGTCAATATTGCATTCAAGACCCGGACCGCCTCATCGTAAAGTTCGTTACCTCCCCCTAATAAAGGCCCAGAAGGAAAGGAGCAGAGCCAGGTGCAGAAGATAGAAAAGCGGGATAAGAGATGTTTGTGGGTTGTAAATGGGCAAGGCTACCGGCTTCGGCCGCCTAATCATGATCAGGTACAATGGACAGGAAAACCAGTTCAGGTGGGCTGGCCTCGGGCAGAGGAGGCAGCCTTTGTCGAGTCATGCAGCTTCAGCGTGATCTGGTTTAAGGTGCACGTGTCATGTAAGAGGTGAATCTCCGGCTAAGGCTACGTGTCCTTAATCAAAGTGAAGTGAATGAAATGATCAGAGGCTATTGCATATGTGAGGGCAAGGAACCACAAAATGGCGGCCATGATCTTAAGATGGATGCCGTGTGTATATCAGAAATGTGTCAGTGGAAGGAGTGCTCTTGCTCGTAGCGTAGCGAAAACACTAGGATATACTAAATGGATCATTTGCGGTTCGCTGATACTAATTTTATGTATTTCCGACAAACTTGAAAACACGGGTTCAAGTCGTCACGGAACCGTCACGGAACCTCAAGGTATCAGTCGGGGCATTGTTCCTTCATAACTTTTTCTCTCTTTCTCCTCTATCAGGACCTGTATCCCTCTTCTGCAACGAGCTCTGTTTACGGACGACATGGACTGCGGCTTTCCCCCACTCTGGCTGCATTCTCCAATGGAGTGGCGGTAAGGCACCGGGCAGCTGCCTCTCATTCAATCTATTGATTAATTCTTGAATCTGTGTGTAATGTCAGTACAACTGTTAGACTGGAGGGTGAGGGTGGAGACCAGGCAGCTTTACACTTTAACTGAATCCCCAATCCTGGTTCACATCAATATGGTTTAACACCAAAATAACTTACCAGGTGAGATCTTTGAAATTCTAGGATGAACAAAGACCCTCCATGTACATAGTGATTGGATATGGATCTGGTTCCCTGGTTGTTGTGTGGCAAACAGATTATTTAGTCTCTAAAGGATTCTAGAAGGTGATGAGGTAGATTCTATGCTAAATACTAGGTCCTGTTTTCCTTTCCTCTACCCTCTTTGGAGAGGGGTTCTCTCAGACAATAGCATAGCTGAATGTCCAATTGTGAATCTTGGATCACCTCCCTTCTTTAATATGTTTCTATAGGGCGGAGAAATAGTCAATCTTCTGAATGACATCATGTCTCCTCCGCCTTCTGTACACAGCTCCTATTGGTCAATGGAATTGTCGCTCTGCTGATTGGAAGACCTTGCATCATCCCTCTTCAGTACTGGACAGCAGGGCTGTCGCTGAATATTCTTTAATGGTCCTCTAACTCTCTCTCCTCTCTCCACAGACTCACGCTATGGACTTTGATGACACCTGGCACCCTGCCACCCACCCCTCGGGTGCTCTTCTGCCTGCTCTCTTGGCTACTTCTCAGATGCTGCCTATGGGTTCAAGGCCGAGCGGTGCGGACCTCCTGCTGGCATTCAACGTGGGCATCGAGGTGCAAGGAAGACTCATGAGGTTCTCCAGTGAGGCCAGCAACATCCCAAAGAGGTACGGTCATGCGCACTAAGACGATGTATGTATCGAGGAGCTATGTGCAATGCTAACAGAGGGTTTATGCTTAATTGAGGAGCTATGTGTGATGCCCCCAAATGGCATTTACATTTCAAGCAGTTATCCATGGTGTCTACAGATGGCATTTAAATGCAGAAGGTCCATGTTTGATGCCCACAGAGTGTGTTTAAATTACCAGTACATATATATAAAAACCACAGAGGACGTCAATCAAATTAACTTGCATGTATGATGCCCTCAAAGGACAGCAGCATCATTAGAGTGCACATATAATGCCCTACCACTAGCTCTGTGGGATGACCACAGTGGGCATTTATATCCCTGAAAGAATGTGCGATGAGCACAATGGGCTGCAATACTGCCAAGAGGTGCATTTGATATTCCACAGACGCCAAACTATGCCTCGGACGCAAGTATGATGCTCTCAAAATAAGCAAATGCAAATGGAACTTAGTAGGTTGTAAACATTGAATTTTCCTAATGTGCCAATACCGCACCATATCATTAGTATACTTGTCTGGCTTTACTGCATGATATACCTAGCATTACATATTACATGGCTGACATTACTGTGATTCCTTAGAAACAAATGCCTGGTATTAACCTGCATTGGCCACTGTTCAGAGTGCATTAATCTCTGTTAACCGCCCACCTCACATGCAATGCACACAAGGAAGGGAAAGGACAACTAACAACAGTTAATACTTGAAAGTACTTGGACAGTGAAGCTTTCAGTAACAGTCCCCTCTAATGCTCCCTCACATGAAGATAATCACCCCCTGTCCCCTTCTTGGTCGTGTTTCCGCTTCGCCTCTCACATAGAAGGTAATAAAACAAGCCTGCTTGGCATTTTATTGCCAATCTTAGCATTTCATCTGTGGTGCATAGACCTCATTTTATCATTTGCATTTCCCGTCTGCTATTACAGCTATCATTAAAGGGTCTCTTCAGTGAATGATCTCACAATATATATAACAACCCAACCACATTATAAACAAAGGGACCTTCTGGAACCCTTACTGTTGGAACTGTTGATGATGTGTAAGATTGGGTATGAGGATACGTTTTCTAATACTGTTCAGTGGATGGTTCCTTTAATATTCCACCTCTAATGTTACTCAATACCTTATTAGATACTTGACATGATCTGATCGCGTTTTCACTCTTTACATTAATCACATTACTTCACTTGGCATCAATGTCTGATTTTTCTCTCTCCTCTTCCAGGTTTCACCCTCCCTCTGTGGTTGGCACGATGGGCAGTGCTGCTGCGATAGCCAAGCTCCTTTCCTTGAATAAAGACCAATGTGCCCATGCTCTGGCAATTGCCACTTCCCTGGCGGGGGCACCCATGGCCAATGCCGCAACCCTTGCCAAGCCGCTACACATTGGCAATGCCACCCGTCTTGGGATGGAAGCAGCGCTTCTAGCCGCCCGTGGGATGGAGGCCAACCCCCTCATCTTGGATGATGTTCCTGGCTGCTCAGGGTTCAGTGCTTTCTATGGTAACTACCAGCCCTCACCCCTGGAAATGCCAGGTGAAGACTATAGTTTCCTCCTGGAGAAGCAAGACATCGCCTTCAAGAGGTTCCCTGCACACTTGGGCATGCACTGGGTCGCAGACGCTGCCATGTTAGTAAGGAACCGACTCGTCAATCTCATGGGTTGCTTCAATCCCTCCTCCATCCAGAGAATTCTTCTGAGGGTCCCAGTGTCTAAGTACATAAACAGGCCCTTCCCTGAGTCAGAACACCAGGCCCGACACTCCTTCCAGTTCAATGCGTGCACAGCCCTCCTGGACGGAGAACTGGGCATCTCTTCTTTCACGGAGGACAACCTCATGAGACCTGGTCTGATCAACCTGCTGGAGAAGGTGGTGCTGGAGCATCCTGTAGACAATGAAGCCAACTTTGACAAGATGTACGGAGAGGTGGTTCTTCTGCTGGAGGACGGGACTCTCCTGTCGGGGCGGTGTGATACCTTCTATGGGCACTGGAGGAAGCCCCTCAGCCAAAACACGCTCCGTGAGAAGTTACGCTCCAATGCTCTCCATGTGCTGCACCAAGACCAGGCTGAGGACATCATTGAGATGGTGGAAGATATAGAGCGCCTGGAAGACAGCTCAAGCCTGGCCTCCTCCCTGCAATAGGCAACCGTCAATCAGAAAGATATGCAACAGCTGTCTTTGGCCTGAACTGTGTCACTTTAAATTCCAGCAGTAGGACCAATCCTGCTGAAATCCTGGGAAATGTGCAAAAGATGTTGTTAAAAATTGTTGTGTGAATTATAACAGGCCAATCATGGAAATATATTTGCTATTTCAGAGTGGCCCCAAACAGATGAACCTTATAGAGCCCTGGCACCTTGTACCTTCCCAATGGGGGACAGTGGGATGCTATTTCTGGGTCGACTCTTTCCGAGTAATTTGTTTTGAACTAAAGTATTTATAATTCGGTGCACTGCTGCTTTAAGAAGCAATTTAGTATTTTATATTATTTATTTTTCAATAATAGTGTGATTGGCTACTGTAATGTAACCTTCAATGTTATTATTGTCTGTCATTGTTGTGTAGTTTGGCACAGAGCATTGGCTGGTCCAAGGCTTGTATTTTTGTAATTCATGCTGTCCTATTTATAGAGAAGGCATAACCCATGTGCCATGTGAAGACACTTAATCCTGCAGGACTGAGTGATGAACGAATGAAGGTTTCCTAAATGGCGTTGGCCGACACTGCTTGAAACCATCTGACCCTGCTAAGATGGGATGGGTGAAATGACTGCTGGGAGAAATCTGTGAAACTTTTCAGCTGCTCCATGGGGCACCCAGCAATCACATGCTATCAGTAGCACTGGGCGCCCCCCCCCTGCCACAATATTTAATATTTCCAGTTTGGACGCAGGTTTTAGGTGAACCCTGGAGCTGAGGGTTCTGTGAGCCTGTGTTTATCAGCTGGCCTCAGTGAAGCCAGGTGTTCATCTGATGGGAAATTGGGGAGGATAAGCATCAAGTCACAGGCAGCTTAATTTCAGCCACAGAGCAGAAGCGAATCAGAACTAAAATACATTTGATTTGTATCATCCGTTTGTACAGTAACAAGATTTATTTTTGTATAAACTGAATAAACTATTTATTAACTTTGAGCATTGCATCTACTGAATAAATAACAAGCATGAAATCCATAATTGTGACTCAGGACTGAGAAACGACACAGGCACCAATGTGCATTCTGGTGTGCCTTATACTGAATATTTGTGATTTTCACTTTGCCAAATGAAAGCAGTCAAATACCCACAGACCAAGAAGTGTTTACAAATGTGCACATCTGCCACACAAAGGGGTAGAAGAAATTTGGATTACACACATTTTCCCATGGGTATGTGGAGCCTGTCTGCTTTTCTTACCTTCAAATAATGTTTCTACTCTCTTCTCCACTTCCTTCACTCTGACCACCAGGACCTGTTTTTTTGTGAAAAGCCATTGAAAAGTCAGTCAGGTGAAAGGCAGCTTAGGAACTGCGGGCCACATGGAACAGAGTTAGTGCTGTGTGTAGGGCACTGAAGTAATCACCAGAAGGGCAATAGATATGGGCTCCATGCTCACTGTGCCAAAAGAATCAAGCTAAACCCTACTGACGAGCCCCAAGTTGGGCAAAGCCATTCTGGTGTTGCTTGTGCCTCTTACCTGGAGGGGGTCTTGTCTGGCAGGTCAAGACTCACTGTTCCTATGAGGAGCAGGGCTGGTACCAATTTGCACAAGGTGGGTGTTTGTCTAGAGTGGCATTGTGGGTGAAAAATGATGCACTGGAATGCAGCCCTGGTCATTGCCAGCAGCTGAGATGAATTCAATCATTCCATCCATCACCTTGTTGTTGCAGAAGTTGGTGCCCCATATGGGATGGGGCTGAACCCCTCCCATTTAGTAATAAATATTCCCCATTCTCCCACCACACACTCAGTCTCTCCTATATTTATTACTAATTCATGTAGCTAAGTGTGTGGAGATCGCCACCACCGGGGAAAAGGTCTTTACCCTGAAAACACAAGGGAGACAGAGGTAAAGGTCCCTGGCTGCAAGTTTGTGAACTGTATTTTGTAGTACACGAGTAGTGCCACAGTGGTACTACTTCACACATGAGAAAATGCAGTTTGTGAGTCAGACACATTAATTGTGGTTTCCTTATGATTGCCCGTCCAACATATGCTTTGATGCTATCTGTGGTAATTAATTAATGGCATGGGTAACACACCTACATTTGCTTCTTGAAAAAGATTTGGTTATCAATATTGGCAGTAACTGATCTGATTAATTATTTTTAAATAGGCTACAATTGGGTAACTGGTTGACAGGAGAGATACTCCACCAGATCATATACCTGTTCTTAATAATTTACAAGATAGAAAAGCCCCTTCCAAGAGCTAAGGCTACAGCTGAAATAGCAGATTTGGGCCACAACATGTTGAAAGAGAATGGGTGAAATATAGTGCAGAGCCCTCAACGAGCCATTTACTTTTTACTGACCTATATAGGAAACGTATGCCCTGACCTATCACAGAGAAGGACATTCAAAGTCTGTACCTATAAAGGGATGAGACCTGGATGTGAGCCCATAGACCACCAGGCGAGGTAATGCAGGATGTAGACAGAATTACAAATTCTTATCTGAATATTTTCCCTTAGCACATACAGGTGGATAATACTCATGGAGTTTATATTAAAGTGCAGGAGCAATTGATTAACAAACTCTCACAAATGAAGGTTATTATCGACAGTCCCTTATATGTTGTCTCTGCTCTTTAGAAGGTGTTTGAGACTAATGATGACACTGTACAGTCTACAGGCCCAGAGATCATCTGCAAATCCTGACTACAGTAAAATAAAAATGGAAATCCAACTATTTAAGTGTGGCGAGGGTGTTCCTACTAAAATAACTGTTAATGCAGCAATTACCTCACAAGAGGCAACATCTGCTGGTGAAATACAGACTCTCCAAACATAACTGAAACATTACAACGAGGAAAGTTCCCTTCAACAGAAGGAGGAGATTGGTCCCAGAGATTTGAAAGCAATTGGCATGGTTCAGAAGTCAGTGGAGAGCAGCTTGTTGTTGTAAAAGTAGGGGCATATTTTAGTAAAAGATGTACAAAAGGAGTAACAAACATAGATTAAGGAAATAAAACCCCACTTCATATCCCTTCTTTCAGGATCTCAAAAGTTCAAGTGTTTGGGAGAGTTAACTAGAAAATGATGGATTAGTGTTAGAAATGGGATCCCTGGCCGGCCAGGGCTTGCGCCAAAGTCAGTCACAGACCACCACTAAGCATGGGCGAATTTTGCGAATCTCGCGTTCGCGAATTTTGCGGATTTGCGAACTCGCAATCCGCAAAATCCGCGAATTCTCGCGAATTTGCGGATTTTTTTTTGTGTGTTTGCGCGGGTTTCTGCCAGTTCGCGAGGGTTTTGTACAATGTCGCAAATTGCGAACTTACCTGTCGGGTCGCAAGTTTCGCGAACTTGTTGTTTCTACGTGTCCAGCCTGTTTGGGACACTCTTCTTCATCACTGCCACTCTCTGTCACCACTGCCACTCTCTGACTACTCATGCCACCCTCTGGCCCACCCATGCCACCCTCTGTTTCATCACAGCACCCTCTGGTTGTCCAGTCGGTGTACATTATTGTGGCAACGCAAGCACACCTTCCCTGCCTCAAGTGACCTGAATTAATTTGGGGCTGATTAATGTGTCACAGAATATTTTTTTAGCTGGCACCTGCTTCCTTAGTGCTTCCTGATTAGTGAACTTTTGCACTTGCTAAGTGCTTTCATTGTTGCAAAATTAGTTACAACACCTGCCCTGCCCCAACTGACAATAATGAATTAGGGGCTGATTCATGGATTTGAACTGCCAGCCTGGCTCCTGCTTGTCTCCCTTAGCTGTAATTCAAGACCTTTGTGGCATATGTGTAACTATTCTGAGGTTCAGAGCAGGGTCACATAATAGTTGCAACTGGCAACTGAACTCTGGAGGGGCCCCTCAGCAAGCACTACAGGAAATGGCTACTAATGATGAGCCTGAACTTTTGAACCTGGTAAGTAGTTACTTTCAGTTTGCTAAAATCGTATTTCTGCAATTTTGCACTTATTCGCGGGGCGCGAACTCACGCGAACTCACGCGAACAGTGCGAGCAGTGCGAGCAAAATCCGCTGCTCGCGGATTTGCGGATTTTGCGGGAGATTCGCGAATCTCGCGGATTGCGAATTTCCCGAAAATCCGCAAAATCCGCGAGCGAAACGGATTTTCCGCCCATGCCTAACCACCACTCCCAAGTCAGGGCAAGGGAGTTGCACGCCAAGATAACCCCTGCTCACCCTCTAGGTAACGTGGCGCGAGCAGCAAGGCTAAACTTGCAGGCAATATGAGTTAAGTATTTGCGCACGCACCCCAGCAAAAACACCCAAGGCCCACCACAAAGGAAACTCCACACAAGGTTATATATAAAAATTGCCTTTGTATTACACCAAAACACATTAGATAAACACACACTTTACAATGTGCCAACAGGCACGGGCAGAATTTACAGGGGATATGTACAAGACAGGGCCACATGGACCACTGTCAGGAATCAGCACTAGGCAGATTTAGCACTTAGAACATGGAATATAAATTACTGTAGCACAAAATAGAACAGAAAGTACACAACCAGTAACTACTGGTAACCAGGACCTCACTAGCACCACCTGCACTAGGAGAAAAACAACCACCTAAGTATCACAATACCTGTAGGGGTGTAAGCACATAATACATGATGCATAACACACATTCA
The DNA here is from genome assembly GCF_964263255.1 of Lissotriton vulgaris. Taxonomy (NCBI): domain Eukaryota; kingdom Metazoa; phylum Chordata; class Amphibia; order Caudata; family Salamandridae; genus Lissotriton; species Lissotriton vulgaris. Next base: position 256,751 of record NW_028249337.1, read on the forward strand.
GAGGTGTAAGGAAAAAGGCACATGATGCATCTACAACACATTCAGAGGTGCAGCAAAGAACAAATGCGCCAAACTCACATTAGTCACCACCTGTGACTGTCCCTAGGCTCTCTGGCCTTGGTGGGGCTAGGACGCCCTGTATCCCAGAGTCAGGGCCTAAACGTGGCAGCTGCCCACGAAGTGCTGGGCAGCTGTGTAGCTAGTGATGGGGTCAACACTGGAGCCTCGCAGGCTCTGCCCAACTGACTGTCTCCTGAGCCTCTCTGGGCTCTTCACGCAACCCAATTGCCCCCTCTGAGCCTCTCTCAGGCTCGTAAATACAACTTGCCGCCCAGGAGCCTCGGGGCTCCAATCACCAAAATGCGGGCGGAGAGCCTCTCTCAGGGCTCAACGAACAACTGGCACTCGAGCCTCTTGGGACTCGCAAAGCAAATGGCACCCTCAGAGCCTCTCTGGGCTCAACACACAATGCGGGGTCCTGGAGCCTCGCCGGCTCTAAAATAGGCAAGAAATGCCCTGAGCCTCTCGGGGCTCTAATCAATAATGCGCCCTGAGCCTCTCTGGGCTCACACACTCGTACTGGAGGGGAGGGGCGGGCACCGGCAATGTGCCCCGACGCCCTCCTCCCTTCCCACGCTCACTAGGGCCCCACTCACCGGGTCTGACGGCAGCTGGAGGAGGAGAGCTCCCGCTTCTCGGGACTCTCCTTCAGTCGCAGCCTTCTCGCTCTGCTCCAGGGTTCTCCCTCGTCCTCGGGAGCCCCGGGGGAGGGACGCTGGCTGCGGGGCGGGACTTCCAGTCGGCCCGCTCTCTGATTGGCCGGCCGGCCAACCACTTCCGGGTCGTCGCGGGCAGCGCGGCGGCCCGTTCTAGGCACTCGTAGGCGGGGGATAAGCAGCAAATGCCGGGTGGGCACCGGCTCTATTAAAAGGACAAATAAATCGAGGTGGGCACTCGATCTTAGGGCGGCAATGTCCCTGGCAGGGTGGGCACCTGCCAGGGGACTTTAAAAAGTCGGCAACAAGCGGCCAATAAGCGGGGTGAGCTCCCGCGCCTCAAATGTGCAAAAAGGGGGATCCCCACGCCGGGGAATCCCTCGAGGGCGGCAATTAAGCGGCCAAATGCTGGGTGGGCACCGGCAGAGAGATACAGCGCTCCCAAGCGCTTAGGGGAAGAATAGAGCGCCCTCAAGCGCTAGAGGTCAAGATGCAGTGCTGCCAGGCGCTGGAAGCCAGCAAAGTCCAGGCAAAGTCCTTCAGCAAGGCAGGGGGGCAAAGCTGGGCTCACTGGGTCTCCAGGCAGGGAGACAATCCAAGTGGCGGTCCTCTGGTCCAGCAACAGCAGCAGCCCCCTCAGGCAGCATCCTGGAAGAGAACAACTTCTGTGGGGACACAGCCCCATTTTTATACACCACATTCCTTTGTTTAAGGGTGCAGGGTGGGGGAGAAACCAGTCGCAGCTGGCTTTGGAGCACTCTTGATGGCTCAACCACCCATTTCATTCACTGGCAGGGCTAGGGTCATCAGTCGCACCACAGGGGGCGGAGCCAGCATTGTCTGGGGAAAACCCAGCCTCATTCAGGACACAGGTACACTCCTCCCCAGCCATCAGCATGCTAATCTCCCACTCACCACCGGGCAGACCAATCCAGCCTTCCTGGAGCCAGGCTCACCAGCCAGCTCCAGCCAATCACACGCCAGGCATATTTTACATTAATATGCCAAGTCCTAGAAGTGGCATTTGTACACAAGACACACTCATGCCACATACACCATTGCGAAGCATTCACTCTCACAATTTCGCACATATCAAATTCGAACCTGTACACCCCACACATCAGGAACTACCAGGGACACATACATTCCCCATGCATTCCCATGGGAGGGTAGGCCTATCTCATCACATGCACTCAGAGTGCGCACGCACTTTCCACTGGGACACAGTGAAAGTGCGCAGAACCCAAAAATCACCATCACCAGGTCACCATTACAAGCAAAAAGTGTAGGGGTGAACCTGCCAGAAGGGCCAAGTCCAACAATTAGGAACATGAGTTTCTTTTGAACCCTTCAGCCCAATTCAAAACATATGCCATGTTCAACAAAGGTGATACCTGAACACTGGATTTAAAGGTCAATTTTGTGAAATCGTATGTGATGGTCTGTGGACCTAAAACGACCAAAACCAGAAACCATGCAGTTGGCTCAAAGAGAATTGATCAAATGAAACGTTTTAATTGCCTAGTGAATATTTTTAACAACAAGCTGAAATGGGATTCGCTTGTGACATAAAGAATGCATAATGCAAGTAGGGTGGTTGAGGGACTTTTTCGTTTTGCATCCAGTTTAGGGCAAATACCTGTGACAAAGCTTGTTACACTCTATAAAGCCAAATGTGTCCCGGTGGTAACATACGGTGCTGGTGTCTGGGGGTACCATAACAGAAGCCAGTTGCAAACTATGGAGAAGACATTTATGAAAAGGATGCTGATGGCTCCAAAAAGTGCCCGTACAAGCTTTTGTCATTTTGAAGTGGGGCTTGACTTTGTTGAAGATTCTATAAAAGTTGCCCCCCTACTTTTATGGGCTAAAATGTGATTATCGGAAGAGCTAACAATTACCAGATATATTATTATAGACTGTCTTAATCTTGATGGTGTATTAGCTATCCCCTGGCTGTGTTTTGTCAGAGATAACTTTTATAAGTTAGGCTTGGGACATTATTTTGATTGCCCTGCAAGTACATACACAGAGTCCCCTCCTAGACTCCATATACAGAGTCCCCTCCTAGACGGCACACACAGAGTCCCCTCCTAGAGTCCATACACAGAGTCCCCTCCTAGACTCCACACAGAGAGTCCCCTCCTGGACTCCATACACAGAGTCCCCTCCTAGACTCCATATACAGAGTCCCCTCCTAGACTGCACACACAGAGTCCCCTCCTAGAGTCCATACACAGAGTCCCCTCCTAGACTCCACACAGAGAGTCCCCTCCTAGACTCCATACACAGAGTCCCCTCCTAGAATCCATATACAGAGTCCCCTCCTAGACTCCATATACAGAGTCCCCTCCTAGACTGCACACACAGAGTCCCCTCCTAGACTCCAATCACAGAGTCCCCTCCTAGAATCCATATACAGAGTCCCCTCCTAGACTCCATATACAGAGTCCCCTCCTAGACTGCACACACAGAGTCCCCTCCTAGAGTCCATACATAGAGTCCCCTCCTAGACTCCACACAGAGAGTCCCCTCCTAGACACCATTCACAGAGTCCCCTCCTAGACTCCACACACAGAGTCCCCTCCTAGGCTCCATATACAGAGTCCCCTCCTAGACTCCATATACAGAGTCCCCTCCTAGACTGCACACACAGAGTCCCCTTCTGAACTCCATACACAGAGTCCCCATCTAGACTCCACACAGAGTCCCCTCCTAGACTCCACACACATAGTCCCTTCCTGAACTTCATACACAGAGTCTCCTCCTAGACTCCACACACAGAGACTCCTCCTATACTCCATACCCAGGGACCCCTCCTAGACTCCACACAGAGTCCCCTCCTGAACTCCATACACAGAGTCCCCTCCTAGACTCCGTACACAGAGTCACCTCCTAGACTCCATACACAGAGTCTCCTCCTAGACTCCATATACAGAGTCCCCTCCTAGACTCCATTAATAAAGTCTCCTCCTAGACTCCATATACAGAGTCCCCTCCTAGACTTCACACACAGAGTCCCCTCCTAGACTCCATACACAAAGTCCCCTCCTAGACTCCACACACAGTCCCCTCCTAGACACCATACACAGAGTCCCCTCCTAGACTCCATACACAGAGTCCCCCCTAGACTCCACACATAGAGTCCCCTCATAGATTACAGAGTCTCCTCCTAGACTCCATACACAGAGTCCCCTCCTAGACTCCACACATAGAGTCCCCTCCTAGGCTCCACACACAGAGTCCCCTCCTAGACTCCATACACAGAGTCCCCTCCTAGACTTCACACACAGAGTCCCCTCCTAGACACCATACACAGAGTCCCCTCCTAGACTCCATACACAGAGTCCCCTCCTAGACACCACACAGAGTCCCCTCCTCGACTCCACACACAGAGTCCCCTCCTAGACTCCACACACAGAGTCCCTCCACACACAGAGTCCCCTCCTAGACTCCACACACAGTTCCCTCCCAGACTCCATACAGAGTCCCCTCCTAGACTCCACCCACAGAGTCCCCTCTTAGACTCCATACACAGAGTCCCCTCCTAGACTCCACACACAGAGTCCCCTCCTAGACACCATACACAGAGCCCCCTCCTAGACTCCATACACAGAGTCCTGTCCTAGACTCCATACAGAGTCACCTCCTAGACTCCATACACAGAGTCCACTCCTAGACTCCATACACAGAGTCCCCTCCTAGACTGCATACACAGAGTCCCCTACTAGACTCCACACACAGAGTCCCCTCCTAGACTCCATACACAGAGTCCTGTCCTAGACTCCACACACAGAGTCCCCTCCTGGACTCCACACACAGAGTCCCCTCCTAGACTCCACACACAGAGTCTCCTCCTAGACTCCACACACAGAGTCCCCTCCCAGACTCCATACATGGATTCTCCTCCTAGACTCCATACACAGAGTCCCCTCCTAGACACCACACACAGAGTCCCCTCCTAGACTCCACACTACAGAGTCCCGTCCTAGACTCCATACACAGAGTCCCCTCCTAGACTCCATACACAGAGTCCCCTCCTAGACTCCACACTACAGAGTCCCGTCCTAGACTCCATACACAGAGTCCCCTCCTAGACACCACACACAGAGTCCCCTCCTAGACTCCACACTACAGAGTCCCATCCTAGACTCCACACACAGAGTCCCCTCCTAGACTCCTTACATGGAGTCCCCTCCTAGACGCAACACGGAGTCCCCGCCTAGACTCCACACACAGAGTCCCCTCCTAGACTCCACACACAGAGTCCCCTCCTAGACTCCATACACAGAGTCCCCTCCTAGACTCCACACACAGAGTCTCCTCCTAGACTCCACACACAGAGTCCCCTCCCAGACTCCATACATGGATTCTCCTCCTAGTGTTTTACTAAGGTTTTCATTCTAGTCTTTCTGGAACCCTTGTCCTTCTCTGTTCTTTCCGTTGTCCTTTCTTTTCCATTTGGAATGTATTTTGAATTACTGATACACAGTTTGTTACCTGCTTCGCTGTGAGCTGCTGCGCAGCACCTGTTACAATAAATCTTCTCTTCAACTACATCGACTCCGACCTAATTACTACAAAAAACGTGGCGACGATCGTCTACAGGTGTCTGCTCTCCACGCGTGCATCAAAGCAACAAGATTCGAGTGATACCGCAAGTTAAAGACGTGAAGTACCCCCCGAGAATTGTCGGAGTCGATGTAGTTGAAGAGAAGATTTATTGTAACAGGTGCTGCGCAGCAGCTCACAGCGAAGCAGGTAACAAACTGTGTATCAGTAATTCAAAATACATTCCAATTGGAACAGAAGTACAAGGGAAAGAACAGAGAAGGACAAGGGTTCCAGAAAGACTAGAATGAAAACCTTAGTAAAACACTACAGACTCCATACACAGAGTCCCCTCCTAGATTCCACACACAGAGTCCCCTCCTAGACTCCATACATAGATTCTCCTCCTATGTGGCATACATTGAGCCGTGCTCTCTTTCAAGCCCAGTTCACCAGCATGAACTCCCAAAAGGTAGATTCTTTTACTGGGTGGGTGTGGAGGGAAGTCTGCAAACATTAGGGTAGCTGCTATTTTTTTTAGTACTTTCTAACTTTAATGGGAATTCTGGATAAATATTCACAATATGAATGTATGTAAACAAAGCGGAAACAATAAAATATAGCGAGAAAATGTATTTTCTTGTGAACATCACAAAAGTGACAAAATCCAAGGAATTACATTTAGACTTTTCATGCACCACGCCTGGGAGTGGGAAACTCTTATCGAGTGATTTGTCTTCTCTGCCATCTCACCATCAGGAAACTCCTAAAACCGTCCTGTTTAGTTCCTACTTCCAGAAATAATCACATTGTGATATCAGCATCAGGTTTCATGCTCCTGCTTGTAATCCCCTCACTTCCAACACTTGGGTGGAACTGTAAACACACTGTTGTCCATTGAGTTATGTTTGATTACAAAAAATACTTCAAGTAACAATAAATAACAAGTAAGGGACTTTGGTGGTGATACAATAACCACAGGGTACAGGGGTGTTACAGGTGGTACACAGTCAAAATATCGAGTATTAAATATCGACCTACCAAAATATCGTGTTTGAAATTTCGAAGATGCAGAATATCGATGTCAAGAATATCGTTGGACAGAATATCGGCCCTAAGGTAAGTAATATCGTAATTCGTAATATCGATAGCATATATATCGATGTCACTAATTTCGATGACACTAATATCGATATTTGTATTATTTTTTTGTTTTTTATTATGTTTGTGTTATATGTTTTACTTAAGTATTTAAAATAATAATATTATATGTGTATTAATTTTATATATTAATACATTTATTTATAAGCAAATTATATGTTTTAGTACCGGAGCGGGTTGTGGGTTTATAGGGGAATAGGCTGGGAAGTAATTTATTTATGTTAAATTGATTATTAATCAGTAGGATTTATTAATAAATTGTAATTAATTGGTAGTTATTTTTAATTAATTGGAAATTAATTTTAATTAATTGATTACTTGATAAATATGTTCTGTACCAGGTTATGGGTTTATGGGGAAATAGGGTGGGAAGTAATATAATTAGGTTAAATTAATTAATAAATAGTAGTTATTATTAATTCATTTTAAATAATTGGTAATTACATGTAATTAATTGGAAATTCATTTTAATTAATTGATTAATTGATAAATATGTTCTGTAGCGGGTTGTGGGTTTATAGGGGAATAGGGTGGGAAGTAATTGGTAAATAATTGCAACCAATTCATAAATAGATAAATGTGTTCTGTTGCGGGTAGTGGGTTTATAGGGGAATATTGTGGGAAGTAATTTAAATGTAATTAAGTAATAATGTTTTTAAATTATTTGTATTGTTAATAATATAATTGTTAATCAATTTTTAATTGGTAATTAAATATTATAAAATGGTATTTTTTGATGTTTATTTTTGGTTAAAGATATTTAGCTAATCATGTTTTTTATAATTATGTATAGGTATTGTATATAGTTTATATATATTTAATAGTTTATATTTTTATTATTAAAAAAACCTTTTATTCATAAGTATGTTATTTTAACCCCTACGCTATCCAACACTTTCCCTACTGTTGCACTCTCTGGAGTTGGAATAGTTATTGTTACCCCTACGCTCTCCAACACTTTCCCTACTGTTGCCATCTCTGGAGTTGGAATAGTAATTGTTACCCCTACGCTATCCAATACTTTCCCTACTGTTGCACTCTCTGGAGTGGGAATAGTAATTTTTACCCCTACGCTATCCAACACTTTCCCTACTGTTGCACTCTCTGGAGTGGGAATAGTAATTTTTACCCCTACGCTATCCAACGCTTTCACTACTGTTGCACTCTCTGGAGTGAGAATAGTAATTTTTACTCCTACGCTATCCAACGCTTTCCCTACTGTTGCACTCTCTGGAGTAGGAATAGTAATTTTTACCCTTACGCTATCCAACGCTTTCCCTACTGTTGCACTCTCTGGAGTTGGAATAGTAATTTTTACCCCTACGCTATCCAACAATTTCCCTACTGTTGCACTCTCTGGAGTGGGAATAGTAATTTTTACCCCTACGCTATCCAACGCTTTCCCTACTGTTGCACTTTCTGGAGTGGGAATAGTAATTTTTACCCCTACGCTATCCAACGCTTTCCCTACTGTTGCACTCTCTGGAGTGGGAATAGTAATTTTTACCCTTACGCTATCCAACGTTTTATATAATTAATTTTTAAAATATTAAAAGTATATTTAATTTTTTATATTTTTTACATTTTATTTATGTTATTGTTTTACGTTTGTAAATGTATTTGTAATTTAGAATATATTTTATTAATTTATAAATTAGTAAAATAATTATTGCAACTTATTGTTCAGTACATATATATTATATATTTACTGTATATATTTAATTAATGTATTATTATTATATATGTATTATTTATTAATTTTAAACATTATTAGATACTTTTAACTATGTAGATTTTATTTATTAGTGTTATTTACTTTATTTTACATTTATATTTTAAAAGAAAAAAAACGATATTTTTAATATCGATATTTTTAACATCTATATTATTTTTTCGATATTTTTGTACTTACCATGTTGTAGATAGGATGTTGATATTCTTGCCCTCGATATTTTTGACTCGATATTCCTGTAGGTCGATATTTTGTAGGTCTATATTTTGTCAGTGATCAGTTACAGGTACCATAGGAATAGAGTAGCAGAAAGACCACCTCAAGATGTACCAATGCAGTTCTGTGAAAAATGAGCCATTGTATCTGCTGAATATCCAGAAGTAGAATAGTGACAGTGACCATAAAAGTCAAAGTGGTGATAAGGTGACCTTTGCGATGCAGGTACCGCAAAATAACCATGTAACATAACATTTGTAAAGTTCACCCAGAAGGGAATCTTGACGCTGAATAACAGATGTTTATAGTTACCCAACTCAATGGTACTCACTTTATCGACTTCAGATGGATGAAAGGCTGAGTGGACCCACTGATATTTGAATCTGCAAGCATGAGGTTGATTGCTTAATGTGTAAGGTGGAAAGTGTGATCTTAAAATTACCGAAAGGAGATCAAATGTAATTCAGAGACCCTTCGGTGAGGTTAAAAACTAAGCCGCGATAGTTTGCGCAAGGTTATGATACGCCATTACTCTGTGAGTGTTTTGTAGTGAACTATCTCTGGTTGTGATACAGTAGATCCTAGGTTTTTATGTCTTGCTCACTCCAGTATGAATCCAGGAAGGCAGGACAAGGGGTAGGTGACGGGTTGCTGACCACGCATGGAACTAAACCACAATAATCTTGCGGTCCCTTGCCTTGCCCTAGCGCACACTATTTTCTATGAGTAGGGGTTGATTTATGGATTCGGACTGGGGTGAGCAAGACATAGATACCTAGGATCTATTGTATCACTACCAGAGATTGAGTATAGTACGACTCGACATACCCACCCTAATTCAGGGGTAGGAAACATATTTTGTGGTCCTGACGAAATGCTAGGGGTCCATTACTGGACCAATATAGCGTGAAATATGTCGACCTGAATAGTGAAACCACGATAGTTCACTACAACATACTCACTGAGTAGTGGCGTATCATTACCTTGCGGACACTTCCACATCTTTGTTTTTAACCTTACTCTGAATAAAATCTGACCTCATTCAGCTACTTTTTAGATCACACTCTCCATCTTTCACATTATACCCCACACTCCCGCATGCACTGTCACACCTTTGAAAGTTGAGAGAAAAACAAGGGCTTTTCTACATTACATCACACACACATGTGAGAGACTGTAGGTATATATAGTGTGTTTTTCTGAGTATGAGGGAACATATACCTATTAGTCTATAAACTTTCCCTATAGACCCCCAATCCACGGTAGTGTTAGCAGTTGCCTGAAAAGTGTACCTCGACGAAGAACATGGAGAGCATTAACCTCTTCGGTGCTGAGGACGGCCCCTGGCCGTCCGACATCACAGAGGGCGTGTGCTAAGGACAGCTGGGGCCACTTATTAATTCTCCCCCACAGCACCAAAGGGGTTAATTGACATCCCTATCCAGTAATATATCAATACGTTGCTGGAACCCAAGGCCCATATCGTTCACAGGACTTATCTGGGAGAATCTTCTAATGTTGCAGCTCACAACATGAGATTGGAAAGGAAAATGGAGCCCCTGATGATATGAACAAGGGGTGTTATCCAGAAGACTCGTGTAGTATTAACTGGAGTTCTCACGAGTAGAAGTTGGCTACTTTCCCTTTGAACTTTGAGAGGTACAGACCGCTTTGCTTACCCCTTTGATTCTTTGCTCAGTGTGGCTCAGGCTAATACTTATTTCTAGAAGTGTCTTAACCGAGCTCATGCAAAGCTGACACCTTTCCGCACATTCCCACATTTTTCTCATTTTTGCATCTCCCCAAATTTTTGAGACTCCTTTAGGTGTAATCAATTTGATAATTTTAGACAATCAATTAGACACCCTTAGACATTACTCGTTAAAGAGAGTATTGAAGACTCTTCTCTGAGCATCAGACACTAACTAAACTTCTTGTGTGTCTCATACTGATGCCCCTGAACTTTTTCATTAGGTTTGGTGTTGTGTAGTTCCTACAAATCAATATAGGATCTGCACGTTTAGACACATCAATTGTGGGATTGGTGTCCAGACTGATTTCAGACACCCCCACCGGATATGCTCGCCTGTATACCAGCTAGCTTACAGTGCCACTATGAACTCATCTAGGAGGGAATAGTTTCTGGCAACTATCGAACATGACAACTCTGTCATCAGGGATCGTGGAAACAGTACAGTACTTTTTGCTCAGTTACTCGTGCTCACTTTGTCTCAGAGAGATACACAGAATAAACTATGTGGATGTTTCCAATGAGGATTCCCAGTGTCATCCTGGTGTAAAATACGTGTGCTGTAACAACCATAAGACGGAAACAGATGTATACTTGTATAAACACCAACAGAGGAAATAGATTTTAGAATTCTACCATAGTGCTAGACAAAGGATTTATGCTTGCATATAAATACATGACAGACATAATGCTTACTCCTACAATGCTAACCCTAACTAGAAGCACCTAAATGTACCTAGCATCTATGTAGGTGTATTTGCCAAGAATGCCCTTAGGATAAAGCCAACCCCATACCTGATGTGTGAGAGCGAAGGATCCCATCTTGGTCTCGAGATGGAGATCCACCAAGGGATGTCAGACCACTGTGTGCTGTAGTGTCTGCGTGCTGTAGTGTCTGCGTGCAGAATCCTCAGCGTCTCACATCAGTGTGCCACCATGGAAGTCCTTCTCCTCTGCCTACCTCAGCAAAGATATGGAGCTTATATACCCAAAAGGTACCCTCTTCAGAGGGTCTACCTTGCTGTGTCATGTCGGCTGAGGATGACGACAGTGATGAACCTTATACACAGTTATAAATCCGAAGATGGTAATCCTGCTGTGTTTCTGAGAATCGCAATGCATAATAAATGAGACTAGTTTTCAGGGAAAACAACACAACATTAATGCAGCACCTAACAAGGTAAAAGGTCAGCACAAAAAAACGTTATGTAGTGAAATGTTGGGGAAAATGTAGATGAAAGGTAAGAGACTACCCATGCCTATATTGGGATACATTGCGAATCATAACATTGGCTATCCAGTTGTTATTCTGTACCTTTACAGCACGGTCTTGAGAATCATTTACATTAATTTAACTGCTAAATTGTAATGAAACTCCTTGACTTTAGTTTCTGATTCCTGGTCCTCATTGTGAAGCCAAATGGGTTGCACTGTTAATAGATGTTTTTGACTAAATGCCAACTCCCTTCACCACTCAGTCGACAACGAAAAGACTCATCAGATAATAAATGGTAAGAGGTTGGCTCAGCGCTGGATCATGCCCGTTAACAGGTCTGTAACACAGAGGCACGCACACAGAAGTAAACGAGCTGTGCACTTATGTATATGTAACAGCTTGTGCCCTTCAGAAATGCTTGTAAGCAGAGATTCACCCCTTTATCTCCTGTTCCTGTCCACAGTCTCAGCAAGTTACGGGCATTTGAAAGGGATAATGGAGCATCGGACTGGGAGGTGAGGCTCACACATGCTTCCAGTCATCTTTAAAAGGGTTCCTATGGTAAAGATCAATACGTTGAGAGGGCTCTTTGACAGAAATCTTTTCTTGTATCTGATGTGACAGTGCATGCGGGTGTGTGGGGTATATTGTGAAAGGTGGAGAGTGTGATCTAAAAAGTAACTGAATGAGGTCAGATTTTATTCAGAGACCGTTTGGTAAGTGGAGTGGGGTGCCACAGGGCTCATGCCTTAGCCCTACATTGTTCAATGTTTATGTGGCCCCCCTTGCTGAGATCGTGCGGAAGTATGGGTTCATACCGGTCTCCTACACTGATGACACCCAGCTCCTCTACCCTTTCAGCTCCCTTGGCCCCAAAGTCAAGGAGAATTTTGCTGAGGGTATGAGGGCGGTGTCACACTGGATGGCGAGGAACTGCCTCCAGTGCAATGTGACAAAAACAGAGGTCATGCTCTTTGGCAAAGCAAGTATCCTTTGGTCCCCTGACTGGTGGCCAATAGATCTCGGCCCAGTTCCTGCACCCAAACCTCATGTAAAAAATCTTGGAGTGAAGTTGGACCAAAAGCTGACCCTGAAGGAACACACAAACTACATCGCAGGACTGTGTTTCCACACCATTGGCCTACTCAGGCGTGTCTTCCCATATCTCCCTGCCACATGTAGAAAGACACTTGTACAAGCCTTGGTAACCAGTCGCCTGGACTACTGTAACGGCCTGCTGGCATTAGCTAACGCAGATGCAGTAGGTCGTTTGCAGGTAGTCCAGAATACGGCAGCAAGACTGGTTATGGGTGCACCAGCCAGGACTCCCTTTAAGCCCTTGCTGAAAGAACTGCATTGGCTTCCCATATGGCAGCGCATCAACTTCAAAATCTGCTGCACGGTTCATAAATGCCTGTATGGAGCAAGTCCTAAATACCTATCTCAATCCCTGGAATTGTATCAGCCCAGCAGGTCTCTCCGCTCAAGCAACCAAGCCCTTTTAAAACCCCCTGCTACAAAGAAATCCAGACAAGGAGACCGAGCCTTCTCCTCTGTTGGCCCTGCCCTGTGGAACAAACTTCCCATCGACCTAAGAACAACTATCAATTACTTGTCCTTCAGAAAGACATTAAAAACCCTTCTCTACCAAGAAGCATTTCTATCCATATAACTTTCCAGGATGCTCTACCTGATAACTCTTTAGCTGGCAAAGCGCGGAGATACCCTTACGGGATTGATTCCTGCGCTATAGAAGAAATTAAAATTAAAAAAATTAAATTAAAATTAAGGTTAAAAAACGAAGATGTGGAAGTGTCCGCAAGGTAATGATACGACACTACTCAGTGAGTGTGTTGTAGTGAACTATCGTGGTTTCAGTATTCAGGTCGACATGTTTCACGCTATATTGGTCCAGTACTGGATCACTAGCATTTCTTCAGGACCACAAAATATGTTTCCTACCCCTGAATTAGGGTGGGTATGTTGAGTCGTACTATACTCAATCTCTGATAGTGATACAATAGATACTAGGTATCTATGTCTTGCTCACCCCAATCCGAATCCATAAATCAACCCATACTCATAGGAAATAATGTGCGCTAGGTCAAGGCAAGGGACCGCAAGATTATTGTGGTTTAGTTCCATGCGTGGGCAGCAACCCGTCACCTACCCATTGTCCTGCCTTCCTGGATTCATACTGGAGTGAGCAAGACATAGAAACCTAGGATCTACTGTATCACAACCAGAGATAGTTCACTACAAAACACTCACGGAGTAATGGCGTATCATAACCTTGTACACACTATCGCGGCTTAGTTTTTAACCTCACCGAAGGGTATCTGAATAACATTTGATCTCCTTTTGGTAATTTTAAGATCACACTCTCCACCTTACACATTAAGCAATCAACCTCATGTTTGCAGATTTAAATCTTAGTGGGTCCACTCAGCCTTTCATCCATCTGAAGTCGATAAAGTGAGTACCATTGAGTTGGGTAACAATAAACATCTGTTATTCAGCGCCAAGATTCCCTTCTGAGTGAACTTTACAAATGTTATGTTACATGGTTATTTTGCGGTACCTGCATCGCAAAGGTCACCCTATCACCACTTTGCCTTTTATGGTCACTGTCACTATTCTACTTCTGGATATTCAGCAGATACAATGGCTCATTTTTCACAGAACTGCATTGGTACATCTTGAGGTGGTTTTTCTGCTACTCTATTCCTATGGTACCTTTAACACCCCTGTACCCTGGGGTTATTGTATCACCACCAAAGTCCCTTACTTGTTATTTATTGTTACTTGAAGTCTTTTTTGTAATCAGACATAACTCAATGGACAACAGTGTGTTTTACAGTTCCAAGTGTTGGAAGTGAGGGGATTACAAGAAGGAGCATGAAACCTGATGCTGCTATCACAATGTGATTATTTCTGTAAGTAGGAACTAAACAGGAAGGTTTTAGGAGTTTCCTGATGGTGAGATGGCAGAGAAGACAAATCACTCGATAAGAGTTTCCCACTCCCAGGCTTGGTGCATGGAAAGTCTAAATGTAATTCCTTGGATTTTGTAACTTTTGTGATGTTCACAAGAAAATTCATTTTCTCGCTATATTTTAATGTTTCCACTATGTTTACATACATTCACATTGTGAATATCTATCCAGAATTCCCATTAAAGTTAGGAAGGTACTAAAAAAAATTAGCTGCTACCGTAATGTTTGCGGACTTCCCTCCACACCCACTCAGTAAAAGAATCTACCTTTTGGGAGTTCATGCTGGTGAACTGGGCTTCGAAAGAGAGCACGGCTCAATGTATGCCACATAGGAGGGGACTCTGTGTGTGGAGTCTAGGAGGGGACTTTATGTATGGAGTCTAGGAGGGGACCCTGTGTGTGGAGTCTATGAGGGGACTCTGTGTGTGGAGTCTAGGAGGGGACTCTGCGTGGAGTCTAGGAGGGGACAAGCTTAATGCCCAGAGTTGCTGAGTGTGATCCCTGGTTAGAGTAGGCACTGAGGCGAGAATTATCGAGTCCGTTGACCCTGGTCCACGACCCTGCCGCGTCGGGGATTGAACCCTGGTCCCGGGCCGTTCTCTGCTTCCGGGTCTGACTAGGAGGGGACTCTGTGTGTGGAGTCTAGGAGGGGACTTTATGTATGGAGTCTAGGAGGGGACTGTATATGGAGTCTAGGAGGAGACTCTGTGTATGGAGTCTAGGAGGGGACTCTGTGTATGGAGTCTAGGAGGGGACTCTGTGTGTGGAGTCTAGGAGGGGACTCTGTGTGTGGAGTCTAGGAGGGGCTCTATGTGTGGAGTCTGGGAGGGGACTCCGTGTGTGGAGTCTAGGAGGGGGCTCTGTCTGGGGAGTCTAGGAGGAGACTCTGTGTATGGAGTCTAGGAGGGGACTCTGTGTGTGGAGTCTAGGAGGGGCTCTATGTGTGGAGTCTGGGAGGGGACTCTGTGTGTGGAGTCTAGGAGGGGACTCTGTGTGTGGAGTCTAGGAGGGGACTCTGTGTGTGGAGTCTAGGAGGGGACTCTGTGTGTGGAGTCTAGGAGGGGACTCTGTGTGTGGAGTCTAGGAGGGGACTCTGTGTGTGGAGTCTGGGAGGGGACTCTGTGTGTGGAGTCTAGGAGGGGACTCTGTGTGTGGAGTCTAGGAGGGGACTCTGTGTGTGGAGTCTAGGAGGGGACTCTGTGTGTGGAGTCTGGGAGGGGACTCCGTGTGTGGAGTCTAGGAGGGGGCTCTGTCTGGGGAGTCTAGGAGGGGACTCTCTGTGTGGAGTCTAGGAGGGGACTCTGTGTATGGAGTCTAGGAGGGGACTCTGTGTATGGAGTCTAGGAGGGGACTCTGTGTGTGGAGTCTAGGAGGGGACTCTGTGTGTGGAGTCTAGGAGGGGACTCTGTGTGTGGAGTCTGGGAGGGGACTCTGTGTGTGGTGTCTAGGAGGGGGCTCTGTCTGGGGAGTCTAGGAGGGGACTCTGTGTGTGGAGTCTGGAGGGGACTCTGTGTGTGGAGTCCAGGAAGGGACTCTGTGTGAGGAGTGTAGGAGGGGACTCTGTGTATGGTGTCTAGGAGGGGACTCTGTGTGTGGAGTCTAGGAGGGGACTCTGTGTGTGGAGTCTAGGAGGGGCTCTATGTGTGGAGTCTGGGAGGGGACTCTGTGTGTGGAGTCTAGGAGGGGACTCTGTGTGTGGAGTCTAGGAGGGGACTCTGTGTGTGGAGTCTAGGAGGGGACTCTGTGTGTGGAGTCTAGGAGGGGACTCTGTGTGTGGAGTCTAGGAGGGGACTCTGTGTGTGGAGTCTGGGAGGGGACTCTGTGTGTGGAGTCTAGGAGGGGACTCTGTGTGTGGAGTCTAGGAGGGGACTCTGTGTGTGGAGTCTAGGAGGGGACTCTGTGTGTGGAGTCTAGGAGGGGACTCTGTGTGTGGAGTCTAGGAGGGGACTCTGTGTGTGGAGTCTGGGAGGGGACTCCATGTGTGGAGTCTAGGAGGGGGCTCTGTCTGGGGAGTCTAGGAGGGGACTCTCTGTGTGGAGTCTAGGAGGGGACTCTGTGTATGGAGTCTAGGAGGGGACTCTGTGTATGGAGTCTAGGAGGGGACTCTGTGTGTGGAGTCTAGGAGGGGACTCTGTGTGTGGAGTCTAGGAGGGGACTCTGTGTGTGGAGTCTGGGAGGGGACTCTGTGTGTGGTGTCTAGGAGGGGGCTCTGTCTGGGGAGTCTAGGAGGGGACTCTGTGTGTGGAGTCTGGAGGGGACTCTGTGTGTGGAGTCCAGGAAGGGACTCTGTGTGAGGAGTGTAGGAGGGGACTCTGTGTATGGAGTTTAGGAGGGGACTCTGTGTGTGGAGTCTGGGAGGGGACTCTGTGTGTGGAGTCTAGGAGGGGACTCTGTGTATGGAGTCTAGGAGGGGACTCTGTGTGTGGAGTCTGGGAGGGGACTCAGTGTAAGGAGTCTAGGAGGGGACTCTGTGTGTGGAGTCTGGGAGGGGACTCTGTGTGTGGAGTCTGGAGGGGACTCTGTGTGTGGAGTCCAGGAGGGGACTCTGTGTATGGAGTCTAGGAGGGGACTCTGTGTATGGAGTCTAGGAGGGGACTCTGTGTGTGGAGTCTATGAGGGGACTCTGTGTGTGGAGTCTATGAGGGGGCTCTGTGTGTGGAGTCTATGAGGGGACTCTGTGTATGGAGTCTGGGAGGGGACTCTGTGTGTGGAGTCTGGGAGGGAACTCTGTGTGTGGAGTCTTGGAGGGGACTCTGTGTAAGGAGTCTAGGAGGGGACTCTGTGTGTGGAGTCTAGGAGGGGGCTCTGTCTGGCGAGTCTAGGAGGGGACTTTCTGTGTGGAGTCTAGGAGGGGACTCAGTGTGTGGAGTCTGGGAGGGGACTCTGTGTGTGGAGTCTGGAGGGGACTCAGTGTAAGGAGTCTAGGAGGGGACTCTGTGTGTGGAGTCTGGGAGGGGACTCTGTGTGTGGAGTCTGGGGGGGACTCTGTGTGTGGAGTCTAGGAGGGGACTCTGTGTATGGAGTCTAGGAGGGGACTCTGTGTATGGAGTCTAGGAGGGGACTCTGTGTGTGGAGTCTATGAGGGGACTCTGTGTGTGGAGTCTATGAGGGGACTCTGTGTGTGGAGTCTATGAGGGGACTCTGTGTGTGGAGTCTATGAGGGGACTCTGTGTATGGAGTCTGGGAGGGGACTCTGTATGTGGAGTCTGGGAGGGAACTCTGTGTGTGGAGTGTAGGAGGGGACTCTGTGTAAGGAGTCTAGGAGGGGTCTCTGTGTGTGGAGTCTAGGAGGGGGCTCTGTGTGTGGAGTATGGGAGGGAACTCTGTGTGTGTGGTCTAGGAGGGGACTCTGTGTATGGAGTCTAGGAGGGGACTTTGTGTGCAGAAACTATGAGGGGACTCTGTGTGAAGTCTAGGAGGGGACTCTGTGTATGGAATCTAGGAGGGGACTCCGTGTATGGAGTCTAGGAGGGGGCTCTGTGTGTGGAGTATGGGAGGGAACTCTGTGTGTGTAGTCTAGGAGGGGACTCTGTGTATGGAGTCTAGGAGGGGACTTTGTGTGCAGAAACTATGAGGGGACTCTGTGTGAAGTCTAGGAGGGGACTCTGTGTATGGAATCTAGGAGGGGACTCCGTGTATGGAGTGTAGGAGGGGACTCCGTGTATGGAGTCTAGGAGGGGACTCTGTGTGAAGTCTAGGAGGGGACTCCGTGTATGGAGTCTAGGAGGGGACTCTGTGTGTGGAGTCTAGGAGGGGACTCTGTGTGTGGAGTCTAGGAGGGGACTCTGTGTGTGGAGTCTAGGAGGGGACTCTGTGTGTGGAGTCTAGGAGGAGACTCTGTGTATGGAGTCTGGGAGGGGACTCTGTGTATGGAGTCTAGGAGGGGACTCTGTGTATGGAGTCTAGGAGGGGACTCTGTGTATGGAGTTCAGGAAGGGGACTCTGTGTGTGGAGTCTAGGAGGGGACTCTGTGTATGGAGTTCAGGAGGGGACTCTGTGTGTGGAGTCTAGGAGGGGACTCTGTGTGTGGAGTCTAGGAGGGGACTCTGTGTATGGAGTTCAGGAAGGGACTATGTGTATGGAGTTCAGGAGGGGACTCTGTGGAGTCTAGGAGGGGACTCTGTATGGAGTCTAGGAGGGGACTCTGTGTGTGGAGTCTAGGAGGGGACTCTGTGTATGGAGTCTAGGAGGGGACTCTGTGCATGGAGTCAAGGAGGGGACTCTGTGTGTGGAGTCTAGGATGGGACTCTGTGTGTGGAGTCTAGGAGGGGACTCTGTGTATGGAGTCTAGGAGGGGACTCTGTGTATGGAGCCCAGGAGGGGACTCTGTGTATGTACTTGCAGGGCAATGAAAAAAATGTCCCAAGCCTAACTTATAAAGGTTAACCCTGACAAACCATAGCCAGGGGATAGCTAATAAACCATCAAGATTAAGACAGTCTATAATAATATCTCTGGTAATTGTTAGCTCTTCCGATAATCACAATTTAGCCCATAAATGTAGGGGGCAACATTTATAGTATCTTTAACAAAGTCAACGCCACTCCAAAGTGACAAAAGCTTGTAGGGGCACTTTTTGGAGCCATCAGCAGCCTTTTCATAAATAGTTTGCAACTGGCTACTGTTATGGTACCCCCAGACACCTGCACCGTATGTTACCACCGGGACACATTTGGCTTTATAGAGTGTAACAAGCTTGGTCACAGGTTTTTGCCATAAATTGGATGCAAAACGAAAAAGTCCCTCAACCACCCTACTTGCATTATGCATTCTTTATGTCACAAGCGAATCCCATTTCAGCTTGTTGTTAAAAAATATTCCCTAGGCAATTAAAAGGTTTCATTTTATCAATTCTCTTTGAGCCAACTGCATTGTTTCAGGTTTTGGTCATTTTAGGTCCACAGACCATCACATACCATTTCACAAAATTGACCTTTAAATCCAGTGTTTAGGTATCACCTTTGTAGGACATGGCATAGGTTTTGAATGGGGCTTAAGGGTTCAAAAGAAACTCATGTTCCTAATCCATCATTTTCTAGTTAACTCTCCCAAACACTTGACCTTTTTAGATCCTGGGAGAAGGGATATGAAGTGGGGTTTTATTTCCTTAATCTATGTTTGTTATTCCTTTTGTACATCTTTTACTTAAATAAGCACCTATTTTTACAACAACAACCTGCTCTCCGCTGACTTCCGAACCATGCCAACGGCTTTCAAATCTCTAGGACCAATTTCCTCCTTTTGTTGAAGGGAACTTTCCCCGTTGTAATGTTTCAGTTATGTTTGGAGAGTCTGTATTTCACCAGCAGATGTTGCCTCTTGTGAGGTAATAGCTGCATTATTGGTTCTTTTAGTAGGAACACCCTGGCCACACTTAAATTATTGGATTTCCATTTTTATTTTACCATAGTCAGGATTTGCAGATGATCTCTAGGCCTGTAGACTGTACAGTGTCATCATTAGTCTCAAACACCTTCTAAAGAGCAGAGACAACATATAAGGGACTGTCGATAATAACCTTAATTTATGAGAGTTTGTTAATCAATTGCTCCAGCACTTTAATATAAACTCCATGAGTATTATCCACCTGTATGTGCTAAGGGAAAATATTCAGATAAGAATTTGGAAATTCTGTCTACATCCTGCATTACCTCGTCTGGTGGTCTATGGGCTCACATCCTGGTCTCATCCCTTTATAGGTGCAGACTTTGAATGTCCTTCTCTGTTATAGAATGTAACAATGTCAGAGTGGGATGCACACCTTTCTTGTCCATAATTATTCAATGATTTTCAAAATATACACAAAACATTTTTCATGGGTGCGTGCATATGGGAAGGTACTTTGCCCAAAGTCCCTAATGTATAAGCAACTTCTGAAAGTGGGGCGATCCCTCACCCCAACCTATTGCACAGCAATAATGTTGCCGTCCTGGCAATCATATTTAGCAACAATTTTTCTTCATCAAATCAAGTCTTGCATCCCCGATGTCGTTCCACCAACGATATGGAACGACATCGGGGATGCAAGACTTGACTTATTTTTAAGCAGTGACCCCTGACGAAGGGCGGACATCGCCCGAAATGCATTGGGCTCTTTTACAATAAACGCTGCTTCTAATGAATTATGCAACTGTCGTGTTCTTTCAGAAGGTCCGGATGGACACAGTTTGAGCATTAGAAAACTGAAAATTTGGCATTTCTCAATTCCACGTGTGGATGTTTAATATCATGAAAGGAATAAATTGAAAAGTAATGGAAAACGGTTGAAAAAAGATGGAAAAGAATGAATATGATGAAGAAAAATTGTTGCTAAATATGATTGTCAGGACGGCAACATTATTGCTGTGCAATGGGTTGGGGTGAGTGATCGCCCCACTTTCAGAAGCTTCTCTGTTATAGGTCAGGGCATAGGTTTCCTATATAGGTCAGTAAAAAGTAAATGGCTCGTTCAGGGCTCTGCACTATATTTCACCCATTCTCTTTCAACATGTTGTGGCCCAAATCTGCCATTTCAGCTGTAGCCTTAGCTCCTGGAAGGGGCTTTTCTAATCTTGTCAATTATTAGGAACAGGTATATGATCTGGTGGAGTATCTCTCCTGTCAATCAGTTACCCAATTGTAGACTATTTAAAAATAATTAATCAGATCAGTTACTGCCAATATTGATAACCAATTTCTTTTCAAGAAGCAAATGTAGGTGTGTTGCCCATTCCATTAATTAATTACCACAGATAACATCAAAGCATACGTGGTAAGGGCACCCATAAGGAAACCACAACTAATGTGTTTGACTCACAAACTGCATGTTGTCGTGTGTGAAGTAGTACCACTGTAGTGCTACTCGTGTACTACAAAATACAGTTCACAAACTTGCAGCCAGGGACCTTCACCTCTGTCTCCCTTGTGTTTTCAGTGTAAAGTCCTTCTCCACGGTGGTGGCGATCCCCACACACTTAGCTACATTAATTAATAATAAATATAGGAGAGATTGAGTGTGTAGTGGGAGAATGGGGAACATTTATTACTAAATGGGAGGGGTTCAGCCCCATCCCACAGGACATCAACTTCTGCAACAACAAGATGATGGATGGAATGATTGAATTAATCTCAGCTGCTGGCAATGATCAAGGCTGCATTCCAGTGCATCATTTTTCACCCACAATTCCACTCTAGACAAACACCCACCTTGTGCAAATTGGTACCAGCCCTGCCCCTCATGGGAACAGTGAGTCTTGAACTGCCAGTCAAGACCCCTCCAGGTAAGAGGCACAAGCAACCCCAGAATGGCTATGCCCAACTTGGGGCTCGTCAGTAGGGTTTAGCTTGACTCTTTTGGCACAGTGAGCATGGAACCCATATCTATTGCCCTTCTGGTGATTACTTCAGTGCCCTACACACAGCACTAACTCTGTTCCATGTGCCCCACAGTTCCTAAGCTGCCCTTCACCTGACTAACTTTTCAATGGCTTTTCACAAAAAAGCAGGTCCTGGTGTTCAGAGTGGAGGAAGTGGAGAAGAGAGTAGAAAAATAATTTGAAGGTAAGAAAAGCAGACAGGCTCCACATGCCCATGTGAAAATTTGTGTAATCCAAATTTCTTCTACCCCTTTGTGTGGCAGATGTGCACATTTGTATACACTTCTTGGTCTGTGGGTATTTGACTGCTTTCATTTGGCAAAGTGAAAATCACTAATATTCAGTATAAGGCACACCAGAATGCACATTGGTGCCTGTGTTGTTTCTCAGTCCTGAGTCACAATTTCAACATGTTGGATTTCATGCTTGTTATTTATTCAGTAGATGCAATGCTCAAAGTTAATAAATAGTTTATTCAGTTGATACAAAAATAAATATTGTTACTGTACAAACGGATGATATAAATCAAATGTATTTTAGTTCTGATTCGCTTCTGCTCTGTGGCTGAAATTAAGCTGCCTGTGACTTGATGCTTATCCTCCCCAATTTCACATCAGATGAACATCTGGCTTCACTGAGGCCAGCTGATAAACACAGGCTCCCAGAACCCTCAGCTCCAGGGTTCACCTAAAACCTGCGTCCAAACTGGAAATATTAAATATTGTGGCAGGGGGGCGCCCAGTGCTACTGATAGCATGTGATTCCTGGGTACCCCATGGAGCAGCTGAAAAGTTTCACAGATTTCTCCCAGCAGTCATATCACCCATCCCATCTTAGCAGGGTCAGATGGTTTCAAGCAGTGTCGGCCACCGCCATTTAGGAAACCTTCATTCGTTCATCACTCAGTCCTGCAGGATTAAATGTCTTCACATGGCACATGGGTTATGCCTTCTCTATAAATAGGACAGCATGATTTACAAAAATACAAGCCTTGGACCAGCCAATGCTCTGTGCCAAACTACACAACAATGACTGACAATAATAACATTGAAAGTTACATTACAGTAGCCAATCACACTATTATTGAAAAACAAATATAAGTAATATAAAATACTAAATTGCTTCTTAAATTAGCAGTGCACCGAATTATAAGTACTTTAGTTCAAAACAAATTACTCGGAAAGAGTCGACCCAGAAATAGCATCACACTGTCCCCCATTGGGAAGGTACAAGGTGCCAGGGATCTATAAGGTTCATCTGTTTGGGGCCACTCTGAAATAGCAAATATATTTCCATGATTGGCCTGTTATAATTCACACAACAATTTTTAACAACATCTTTTGCACATTTCCCAGGATTTCAGCAGGATTGGTCCTCACTGCTGGAATTTAAAGGGATACAGTTCAGGCCAAAGACAGCTGTTGCATATATTTCTGATTGACAGCTACCTATTGCAGGGAGAAGGCCAGACTTGAGCTGTCTTCCAGGCGCTCTATATCTTCCACCATCTCAATGATGTCCTCAGCCTGGTCTTGGTGCAGCACAAGGAGAGCATTGGAGCGGAACTTCTCACGGAGCGAGTTTTGGCTGAGGGGCTTCCTCCAGTGCCCATAGAAGGTATCACACCGCCCCGACAGGAGAGTCTCGTCCTCCAACAGAAGAACCACCTCTCCGTACATCTTGTCAAAGTTGGCTTCATTGTCTACAGGATGCTCCAGCACCACCTTCTCCAGCAGGTTGATCAGACCAGGTCTCATGAGGTTGTCCTCAGTGAAAGAAGAGATGCCCAGTTCTCCGTCCAGGAGGGCTGTGCACGCATTGAACTGGAAGGAGTGTCGGGCCTGGTGTTCTGACTCAGGGAAGGGCCGGTTGATGTACTTAGAGACTGGGACCCTCAGAAGAATTCTCTGGATGGAGTAGGGATTGAAGCAACCCATGAGATTGACGAGTCGGTTCCTTACTAACATGGCAGCGTCTGCAACCCAGTGCATGCCCAAGTGTGCAGGGAACCTCTTGAAGGCGATGTCTTGCTTCTCCAGGAGGAAACTATAGTCTTCACCTGGCATTTCCAGGGGTGAGGGCTGGTAGTTACCATAGAAAGCACTGAACCCTGAGCAGCCGGGAACATCATCCAAGATGAGGGGGTTGGCCTCCATCCCACGGGCGGCTAGAAGCGCTGCTTCCATCCCAAGACGGGTGGCATTGCCAATGTGTAGCGGCTTGGCAAGGGTTGCGGCATTGGCCATGGGTGCCCCTGCCAGGGAAGTGGCAATTGCCAGAGCATGGGCACATTGGTCTTTATTCAAGGAAAGGAGCTTGGCTATCGCAGCAGCACTGCCCATGGTGCCAACCACAGAGGGAGGGTGAAACCTGGAAGAGGAGAGAGAAAAATCAGACATTGATGCAAAGTGAAGTAATGTGATTAATGTAAAGAGTGAAAACGCGATCAGATCATGTCAAGTATCTAATAAGGTATGGTAGTAACATTAGAGGTGGAATATTAAAGGAACCATCCACTGAACAGTATTAGAAAACGTATCCTCATACCCAATCTTACACATCATCAACAGTTCCAACAGTAAGGGTTCCAGAAGGTCCCTTTGTTTATAATGTGGTTGGGTTGTTATATATATTGTGAGATCATTCACTGAAGAGACCCTTTAATGATAGCTGTAATAGCAGACGGGAAATGCAAATGATAAAATGAGGTCTATGCACCACAGATGAAATGCTAGCATTGGCAATAAAATGCCAAGCAGGCTTGTTTTACTACCTTCTATGTGAGAGGCGAAGCGGAAACATGACCAGGAAGGGTACCGGTGGGTGTTTATCTGCATGTGAGGGAGCATTAGAGGGGACTGTTACTGAAAGCTTCACTGTCCAAGTACTTTCAAGTATTAACTGTTGTTAGTTGTCCTTTCCCTTCATTATGTGTCTTGCATGTGAGGTGGGCGGTTAACAGAGATTAATGCTCTGGGAACAGTGGCCAATGCAGGTTAATTCCAGACATTTGTTTCTAGGGAATCACAGTAATGTCAGCGATGTAATATGTAATGCTACTTATATCATGCAGTAAAGCCAGACAAGAAAACTAATGATATGGTGCGGTATTGGCACATTAAGAAAATTCAATGTTTACAACCTACTAAGTTCCATTTGCATGTGCTTATTTTGAGGGCATCATACATGCATCGGAGGCATAGTTTGGCGTCTGTGGAATATCAAATCAACCTCTTGGCAGAATTGCTGTCCTTTGTGCTCATCGCACATTCTTTCGGGGGTATAAATGCCCACTGTGGTCATCCCACAAAGCTAGTGGCACCCTGTGTGGACATTACATGTACTCCCTGATGATGCTGCTGTCCTTTGAGGGCATCATACATGCAGGTTAATTTGAATGACCTCCTCTGTGTTTATTATATATCGTCCTGGTTATTTAAACACACTCTGTGGGCATCATGCATGGACCTTCTACATCTAAATGCCATCTGTAGACACCATGGATAACTGCTTGAAATGTAAATGCTATTTGAGGGCATCACACATAGCTCCTCAATTAAGCATAAACCCTCTGTTAGCATTGCACATAGCTCCTCGATACATACATCGTCTTGGTGTGCTTAACCGTACCTCTTTGGGATGTTGCTGGCCTCACTGGAGAACCTCATGAGTCTTCCTTGCACCTCGATGCCCACGTTGAATGCCAGCAGGAGGTCCGCACCGCTGGGCCTTGAACCCATAGGCAGCATCTGAGAAGTAGCCAAGAGGGCAGGCAGCAGAGCACCCGAGGGGTGGGTGGCAGGGTGCCAGGTGTCATCAAAGTCCATAGCGTGAGTCTGTGGAGAGAGGAGAGTTAGAGGACCATTAAAGAATATTCAGAGACAGCTCTAATGCCCAGTACTGAAGAGGGAGTATGCAAGGTCTGCCAATCAGCAAAGCGACAATTCAATTGACCAATACGAGCTCAGTACAGGAGGTGGAGGAGACATGATATCATTCAGAAGATTGACTATTCCTCTGCCCTATAGAAACATATTACAGAGGGAGATGATCCCATAATTCACAGTTGGACATTCAGCTAGGCTATTGTCTGAGAGAACCCCTCTCCAAAGAGGGCAGAGGAGCAGGAAAACAGGACCTAGTATTTAGCATAGAACCCACCTCAACACCTTCTAGAATCCTTTAGAGACTAAATACTATGTTTGCCACACAACAGTCCGGGAACCAGATCCATATCCAATCACTATGTACATGGAGGGTCTTTGTTCATCCTAGAATTTCAAAGATCTCACCAGGTAAGTTATTTTGGTGTTAAACCATATTGATGTAAACCAGAGGTGGGGATTCAGTTAAAGTGTAAAGCTGCCTGATCTCCACTCTCACCCTTCAGTCTAACAGTTGCACTGACATTACACACGGATTCAAGAATTAATCAATAGATTGAATGTGAGGCAGCTGCCCGGTGCCTTACCGCCACTCCATTGGAGAATGCAGCCAGCGTGGGAGAGAGCCGCAGTCCATGTCGTCCGTAAACAGAGCTCGTTGCAGAAGAGGGATACAGGTCCTGTTAAAGGAGAAAGAGAGAAAAAGTTATGAAGGAACAATGCCCCAACTGATACATTCTGTGGGGTTTATCAGGAGCCACTTGGGAATGTAGATACACCTACACGAGTCCTACACAGGATATTACAGAGCCATAGGCTGCGTAGGAGATAACCTATCCCAGGGCAAGGTTGACTCCTTAAAGCGCACAGACACTATCCCGCAAGATGCACCGAGCTCTAACCTCTTCACAATCATGAGTGCGTAGAACATTCTAAGTAGCCCATCCTTCTCAACCCTACAGGTGTCTTCACCTCCCATTGTAAGGAGCAGAAAACCTTGTTAAACATAGTCAGAGAGAGATTAAATGTATCTTTATCCTACAAACCAAATGCCGTTGGCATGTTGACCAACCTAGGCTTTTTGGGACCTTTGCTATCTAATGGTAGATGCTTGTCTGACTCTGAAGTCTAATCCGTAGAACATCCAACACAGAACTATTTGTATGCAACTCTGTACACAATATTGCCCAGGAGTAGTTAACAGTACGTTTTTGTCTATAGATCACGAAGCGGCAGAAACTGGTAGTGAAATTGTTGACCCATGGCCGGTTAGTTGAATTAATATCTGATTTTCTTTACTTAGTAATATCTCAGGTAAATATTTTACTGAAACATCTCGCCTGCCTTTAGTTGGGTGTTGCTGCTTTTATTGAAGTCCAGTTTCTCCTGCATAATAGAATTTGAATACATTTACATAGCAAGCACCCACCCTGATGGTAAACAGATATCAGTTAACGCATTAAAACATATTGAGTAGTTGGTTGCATGCATTTGTGGCGTCTTTTATCTTGCACTATTTCAGTTTGAAATTGAACATCTATTATTTGCATCAATTTAGTTCGCGGACGTGCAATTACGTTCCATCCCATCTTGTTTGTTATCTGAAAGTGTCTGAGCCGGTGATGCCACCTAATGTCTGAAGGGTACTTTTTCTTGTGATTTGACTGGTGAAAAAAATCCCATGCATGATGCTGCATTGTGTAGATCCTGTTCTCCAGTTCCCCGTTGTGATTTCATACAGTATTTTTTTATTATACCCCAAACACCTCCAACAATAATGAGTGCATGCCCTAAGTACCCATAAAAAGCAGGAGTGTGTGCCCTAAGCACCCACAACAATCATGAGTGTGTGCCCTAAGCACCCACAACAATCATGAGTGTGTGTCCCAAGCACCCATGACAATCATGAGTGTGTCCTAAGCACCCATCAATCAATCAATCAATCAATGACATTTATAGAGCGCACTACATACCCGTAGGGTCTCAAGGCGCTGGGGGTGGGGGGGGTTCCGCTACTGCTCGAACAGCCATGTCTTCAGCTTCTTCCTGAAGGAGAGGTGGTCTTGGGTCAGGCACAGGTCGGTCGGGAGGGAGTTCCAGGTCTTGGCGGCCAGGTAGGAGAAGGACCTTCCTCCTGTAGTCGCTCTTCGGATGCGGGGGACGGCGGCGAGGGCGAGGTTGGCTGATCGGAGGTGGCGTTTGGGAGCGTGGAGGTTGACTCGGCTGTTGAGGTAGCTCGGGCCTTGGTCGTGTAGGGCTTTGTGTGCGTGGGTGAGGAGGCGGAAGGTGATTCTTTTGTTGACGGGGAGCCAGTGCAGGTCTCTCAGATGTCCGGAGATGTGGCTGGTTCGTGGGATGTCGAGGATGAGTCTGGCTGAGGCGTTCTGGATCCGCTGGAGTCTCTTCTGGAGCTTGGCGGTGGTACCGGCGTAGAGGGCGTTGCCGTAGTCCAGTCGGCTGGTGACGAGGGCCTGGGTGACGGTCTTCCTGGTCTCGGTGGGGATCCACCAGAAGATCTTCCGTAGCATGCGTAGGATGTTGAAGCACGCCGAGGAGACGGCGTTGACTTGCCTGGTCATGGAGAGGGAGGAGTCCAGGATGAAGCCCAGGTTGCGTGCATGGTCTGTCGGTTTGGGTGCGGTGCCCAGGGCGGGAGGCCACCAGGAGTCGTCCCAGGCGGAGGGTGAGGAGCCCAGGATGAGGACCTCCGTCTTGTCCGAGTTCAGCTTCAGGCGGCTGGTCGTCATCCACTCGGCTACCTCTTTCATCCCTTCGTGTAGGTTGGCTCTAGCGGCGGCGGGGTCGTTGGTCACGGAGAGGATCAGCTGGGTGTCGTCGGCGTAGGAGATTATGTTGAGGTTGTGTTGGCATGCGATGGCCGCGAGGGGGCTCATGTAGACGTTGAAGAGGGTGGGGCTCAGAGAGGATCCTTGAGGGACGCCGCAGATGACATCGGTGGCCTCTGACTTGTATGGTGGTAGACGGACTCTCTGTGTTCTTCCGTCGAGGAAGGAGATGATCCATTCCAGCGCCTTGTCCTGGATTCCGACGTTGCTGAGGCGCTGTACTAGGGTGCGGTGGCAGACAGTGTCGAATGCTGCGGAGAGGTCTAGGAGGATGAGGGCCGCTGTTTCTCCGTTGTCCATCAGGGCTCGAATGTCATCAGTGGCGGCGATGAGGGCGGTCTCGGTGCTGTGATTGGCTCGGAAGCCGGACTGTGAGGGGTCGAGGGATCCATTCGTCTCGAGGAAGGCGGCCATCTGCTTGTTGACGGTCTTCTCGATGACTTTGGCTGGAAACGGGAGGAGCGAGATGGGGCGGTAATTCTTGAGTTCGGTGGGGTCCGCTGTGGGTTTCTTGAGTAGAGCGCTGAGTTCGGCGTGCTTCCAGCTCTCAGGGAAGGTGGCGGTGTTGAAGGAGGTGTTGATGATGTCTCGCAGGTGGGGTGCGATGACAGCGTCAGCCTTGTTGAAGACGTGGTGAGGGCAGGGGTCGGTCGGTGATCCGGAGTGGATGGAGTTCATCGTGCGGATGGTGTCTTCGGTGCTGATCGGAGTCCAGGCGTGGAGGGTGGTGGTGAGGGGTGGTTGTTCGGTCTTGGTGTGCGTTGGTTGGTTGTTGAAGCTGTTGTGTATGTCCGCGATCTTGTTGTGGAAGTATGAAGCGAGGGAGTTGCAAAGGTCTTGCGATGGGGTGATGTCGTTGTTTCCTGCGCTGGGGTTGGAGAGCTCTTTCACGATGTTGAAGAGTTCCTTGCAGTTGTGTGCGTTGTTGTCCAGCCGGTCCTTGAAAGCAGTTTTCTTGGCGGCGCGGATCAGCTGGTGGTGCTTCCGGGTGGCCAGCTTGAAGGTGGTCCTGTTGTCCGGTGTTGGTTCCCTTCGCCAGACTTTCTCGAGGGCTCGGCAGTTCTTCTTGGAGCTCTTGAGTTCGTCGGTGAACCACGGGGCTTTCTTGCTGCCGGGTCTGCTGAGCGGGGTCCTCAGCGGGGCGAGTTCGTCCGCGCAGTTGCTGATCCACTTTGTGAGGTTGTTGGCGGCCTGGCTGGGGTTCGCTGAGCTGGCAGGAGGGTGCTGGCTCAGGGAGGTGGCGAGCTGGTCTGCTGTGATCTTGTTCCAGCTTCTGCGGGCGGCCTGTTGCTGGTGGTGGTGGGTCGTCGTTCTCTTGAAGGTGAAGTGGACGCAGCTGTGGTCCGTCCATTGAAGCTCTGTGGCGTGGCTAAAGTCGATGTCTTTGCAGGATGAGAAGACGGCGTCGAGTGTGTGTCCGGCGAGGTGGGTGGGGGTGGATACCAGCTGCTTGAGTCCAAGATTGGCGAGGTTGTCGAGCAGGGTGCTGTTGTTGCGGTCGTTGTTGTTCTCCAGGTGGAAGTTGAGGTCCCCCAGGAGGATGTAGTCGGCGGAGGGGAGAGCATGCGGGCTGACGAAGTCGGCGATGTCCTCGCTGAATTGTGTGCGTGGTCCCGGGGGTCGGTAGATCAGGGTGCCTCTGAGGGTGGTGTTCGGGTCGGTGTGGATCTGGAAATGCAGGTGTTCGGCGGTGGTCAGGGAGTTGTCGGTGCTGGTTGTGAGACGGATGGTGTTCCTGTGGATGATGGCGATGCCTCCTCCCATCTGGTTGGCGTTGCGGTCCCTCCGGACGATCTTGTAGCCCTCCGGGATAGCGATGGCGATGTCGGGGGCTGAAGAGGCGTTCATCCAGGTCTCCGTGAGGAAGGCAACGTCAGGGGCTGTGGCGTCTAGGAGGTTCCAGAGTTCCACGGCGTGTCTGTGGACGGAGCGGGTGTTGAGCAGGATGCACTTGAGGTGGGTGCTGCTGGTGTTCGACTTGGCGGCTGCTGGTGCGGGGCAGGTCCGGATGCAGGAGAACTTGCAGACGTGGCAGCTGAAAGGTCCGTGGGTGAGTCGTGGTGTGGCTTGGTGGCATTCTGGGGGTCGGCCGGTGTTGAGTGCGGTGAGGGTGGCGGCGGAGTACGTCAGGCGGGTAGGTCGGGGTCTTCGTGGGCCAGGGGTCCTGGCGCTGGTCGCGATCCGGTCACGGACGGGCTTACCTTTGGCGCGCCTTCGGCGCACAATCGGCGCGCCCGCTGCGCGTGACCGCTGCGCGTTCGCACGGTCGCCATATAAGGCGAAGTGCGCGGGTGGGCGGGGCAGCTGGGAGGCAGGAGCGGGGAGGGATACAGAAGGCAAAAGGGGTGGGGCTAAGCGGCGGTGGCGGGAAGCGGGGAGGGAGAGCGGGGCTCGGCGAGGTAGGCGGGCAGACAGGAAGGAGACAGCAAAACACGGGCACAATTACCAGAATACTATCACAAAAACACGGGCACAATCACAAGGAAAAAAGGAGAAGCACAAAGTTACAAAGTCAAGGGAAAACTCTCAACACCAGAACGAGCAGCCGGCAGGCAGGCACGGACCGCGCCTCTCGGAGGAGGGGGCGTGGTCAGCGGCAGCGCGACAGGCAGCGAGGCAGCTAGGCAGGGCAGAGGGGCACACGCAGCAGCTGGTGGCCGTGCGGCGCGGGGGTGTCCCGGCAATCATGGCAATCATGAGTGTGTCCTAAGCACTCACAATAATCATGAGTGTGGTCTGAGGGTTCTTGTGAAACAGAACAAGGTCCAGAGCTGGGTTCTGAGGTCTAGAAGTGTTCACCAACTACACCCTCCTTATCTGAACGTGACTGCCATCAGCTCCCCAGGCTGTGGAAGATTGACAGTGGAGGCAAGAATACATCAAGTAACTGGGCAGACTTTTTTGCCTGTTACTGTCCAAGGAGAGTTTACCTCCTGGCCTCTCTTGTGTTTTAAAGTGCTCTACCTCTGCCCTGCAAATGACTCCATCATTGCATCCATGTGGGACATGTATGACATGCTTGTGTGTAGAATACAGCTACAGTAGAATGTGCATGGAATGAATGTGCTGTATGTAACTGTAGCAATCTAGGAACCCCTTCTGATATCCTGAACCACAGTGGTTCATAGGAGGGTGGTTGGACAGAGCTCCAGACATCAATGTGAACTTCAGGGCTCTGTGAGACGTTCCTGAGGCCCTCTGCAGTGGACCAGACTAGGATGGGAAGGTTAGGAGACAGATGGTCCTATCGTAGCGAAGGGAAATCCCCCTGCTCTTTCCAGCTCTGTTGCTCCTCAGAAGTGTAAACCCCAACAAGCTGAGTGGTAGTTAGTGTGCCTTTATTTTTGGGTGTCCCCTGAGAAGAGGCTCACTGCCCTTTTAACTCTGTGAGGCAATGACTGCAAGGACCTGTCTAGGAGGAATGCGCAAAAGTCCTGAGCTGCCTGAAACCCTTGACTTGTGGAATGCACAAACTATCTGCAAACTTGGACCAAGTTTTGGGTAGACCCTACTATCCACTGTTTGAGGATTTCTCTGCCAGAATGCTAGGGTTTCACACCAGTGGTCATGATAAACTTTTCTGTGCTCGAGAATTGTCGTCATTGACTGCTAACGCCTCTTCGCCAGGTTATGGAACCGGAACAAGGACTTTCTACAAATCTGCCTGGAGAAGCCGTCTGAGACCTGCCTTGAGGGGAAGAACTGACTGGCGTCTGTGAAAGGGGCTTGAGATGCCCTGGCCAAAGACTATGTTGCCTTGTAAAGGACTGCGAGGAGCTGAGGCAGGTGGAGCGGAACACAGCTACCTGCAACTCAGGAGAGATATGCACTGTCAGGCTGTGCGGTGAGGCTTCGAGACTCGGTGGCACCTATGGGGTGTGAATAAGCTAAAGCACCTGTGAACACTTAGGCGCTCACTGAGATCACCTGTCTCGGTCGCCCCATACTGAACCTAAGGGTGTGACTAAAGGGGGGGGCCTGAAGAACTTAGAATCATCACCTTCATTGAAATTACAACAACTTGAGTGAGTAGCTACTACCTCAAGAACATACAGTATCATCAGTTGTCCTTTCCCATCCTCCGTTGGACCATCGCTGTGACTAGTGCGGCTCTGCACCTCGCTTGGCTGTGGATTTGTATTTAGGCCCAAAGAAGAAGCACCAAGGAGGGTCTAAATATAAAATCAGCAGTGCTGGTGGATTGGGGCCTGCATCGCCCTCTGGCCCAGACACCCCAATAGTGTTGGGTAGGCCCAGGCCCAGTCAGAAACCCTCCCCTTGGTGGGCCGTCTGGAAACACAGACCACTGGTAGACACACACATTGCCAGCCCACAGCCAGCAAGACGCAACCGAACTTCCACAAACCTAGTCATGCTTCTGGTGAGGAGTGGTGGAGGGGGAGGAGAACCCAGAAATGAGAGCAGTCAAAAGACCTGTACTAACCCGTTTCTTGATAGGGCAGCGGGCCAGAGTTCACACTGAAGAGATCATACAATTTCCAAGGACAGAAAATCATTAATTTCCTCAAACAGAAATTGTTACATTAATTATTGTGTACCATGTTTGTCTTGTTTCTAACATTTTATGTGCAGTATTCTGTTGGGTGACTGAGGTACAGTACGTTTTTGCTTTGACTTAAAGCACTAGCTGGACATAAATGTAATGATTGCTAATGGACATTTCATTCAATCCCACACCGTCTCCTTGAGTAGGACTTGAAACAGCACAACTTTGCTACCAATAGGGTCTAGTGCTAAAGGGTGTGCTTGGTGTTCAGTTTCTTTGGTCCAGTTTTGTTCTCAATAGTAGAGTTAAACTCCAGGACACAAGTGGTAAAATGCTTTGATTGTTAAAATGTGAGCCCTCTAACTCTTGTTTGTCTTGGGACTCCTGAAAAAGTTCACACAATGCTCCATAGAGTATTTCCTACAATGGTCTAGGCCTGGTCACACCTTGTAGTATCTAGGGTGATGCTGTGCACATGTGGTCTAGAGGTTCCCTTTAAAAGGATGATTGATCCATCGAGCTTTGCCTGGTGTGTTCAAGGCCTCATCTTACCTGGCAGTATCGCAGGGCGATGTCGAACACGTGCGTTGTGCTTCCCACCAGTCCAACCCCGATGCTGTCCAGGATCATGCGCTTGCTGCGGTGTCGCACCACTTGTGACAGGTGATCCAACTGGACTCCATGGATAAAGGAAGCAAAGCTGCTAGTGACCGCCTTCTCCAGGGGGGAGCCTTCCAGCACTGCACAGGAAGAAGAGAGAGGATAAGAGCTACCGCTGGCTTGGGTTGGAGTCAGACAAGAAATCCAGCGGATCTGGACCAGAAAGAGAACGAGCTCAGTCAGCATCGCGGGGACAAGGAGACGAGGCTGAACGAAGACCTACGTCAGGATTGGTACACACTGGAAAATTTAACAAACCCTAGATCACAAATCACTTAACAAACTTAAGGACATAGAACATTTAACAAACCCTAGGACACAAAACACTTAACAAACCCTACGCTTTCATCTGAACTACATTAGAAAAGTGATCTCAAACTGTCAGTCCAATCCTTAGTTATATCAAGGATTGAATATGGCGGTACAACATTAGCAGGCCTACCAAAAATTTCCACAGCACCACTAAAAGCACGCCTCAATGCAGCTGCAAGAATCATCACAGCATCAAGGAAATTCGACCATATCTTTCCACACGTGAAAGCGGTAAACTGGCTACCGTACGAAGCCTGAATCCAACCTAAACTGGCATGTATTACCCACAAAGCCATCCACTACAAAACACCAAGATACCTGGCCCAGAAAATTGAGTTATCAGGAGGAAGCAGACCTGCAAGGAGTGCCAAGGAGCTGATGCTGAGACCACCCATCTTCAGGAAGAAGAAAACACATGGTAGAGCTTTCTCAGGGCCAGCCCCCAGAATATGGAACCCACTCCCTCCAATCCAAACACAGTAACATTTAAGAGGGAAGCTAAGATCTTCCTGATGAGTAAGTTTGTTCCATAGACAAGACCGCTCATCACTAGCACCATGACATAGATGGTTTCTAAACAGGACAACTATGCTGTAAAAAGTATGTCTCCAGTTAGACGTGGAATAACCTCTATCAGCGCTATACTAATCCGGACTTGTTAGAACTCGCGAGAAAAAGACATTTTCAGAACTATCAAGTACTGGAAGCCCCTGCACGCCTGATACCAAATGTATCCTAAAGTTACCTCATGTCACTGTATTTTCGTATGTTAATACTCTATCTATGGCTATTGAATATACCTACCTCATATCACTATGATTCGTAATGCTACACAAGATGTAATTTTATACTACGTCATGTAAATGTGAAGCGCTCTGATACCCAAGGGTCAAGATTCCGCTATACAAAACTCTTTAAATAAATAAAATAAAATATGACATGCTACATTTAACAAACCCTACTACACGGAACATTTAACACACCCTAGGGCACAAAATATTTAACAAACCTTAGGACTCAGAACATTTAACAAACCCTAGGAACAGACCATTCAACACATCTTAGGACACAGCACCCCTAGGACACAGCACTTTTAACACACCCTGGGACATAGAACTTTAAAAACCTTAGGACAATAAACATTTAACAATCCCTAAGACACAGATCATTAACAAACACTAATTCACCTAGGGCCCGATTCACAGAATGAACTTAAGATTCAATCCTAAACTTACTACTATTTTGGTATTCACAGATTGAATTTTCTACTTTTGGTGTTCACAGAAGTTAAGATTTTGTCTTAAGTTTGTCTTAAGACAAACTTAAGACTGACTTAAGACAAACTTAAGACAGACTTAAGGCAGACTTAAGGCAGACTTAAGACAGACTTAAGGCAGCCTTAAGACAAAATTCTAACTTAAGTCTGTTTTAAGTTTGTCTTAGGACCAACTTAAGACAAAATCCTAACTTCTGTGAATACCAAAAGTAGTAAGTGCATTCTGTG
Source organism: Lissotriton vulgaris (assembly GCF_964263255.1). NCBI lineage: Eukaryota > Metazoa > Chordata > Amphibia > Caudata > Salamandridae > Lissotriton > Lissotriton vulgaris. The sequence goes on from NW_028249337.1 coordinate 292,157, forward strand.
AATACCAAAATAGTGGTAAGTTTGGGATTGAGTCTTAAGTTCATTCTGTGAATCGGGCCCCTAACATTTAACAAACCTTAGGACACAGAACATTTAACAAACCCTAAGACACAAAACATTTAACAAACCTTAACACACTTCACATTTAACAAACCCTAGGACACAGAACTTTTAACAAACACATGTACACAGAACATTTAACAAACCCTAGGGCACAGCACATTTAACGAACCTTGAGACACAGAACATTGAACAAACCACAGGACACAGCCCAGTCATCAGACCCTAAGACACAGACCCCCGTGAGTCCCAGCGTGAACATGCGTGACACCTACCTTCCAGGGCCGCAGTGTGAGTCCGTCTGGACAGCGAGAGGACGGGCTTCGATTTCTGAAAGAAGAAAGTGTTTGATGTTAGAAAGGTATGTATGTGTGTCTGTGGTCCCCTGAGGGTCAGGCAAGGGCGCCTCTTCCAGGAAATGTTAAATCTCGACTCTTTTGTGCGTGCGGCCGGGACACAATGGAGCGCGCGTGCACGAGCCATGAGGCAAGCAATCAAAGTGCCCACCCTAAGTTCCTAACAATTTTAGGAAGTGTAAACAATGAAAGCGCTTTAAGCGGTCTGGGGACAGATAGCGCCAAAAATTTACGAAATCTAGAATGAACAACTGTTCACCATCTGTATGTGGCACAGCGTCACTGCAGCACGGGGTGCAGGAGGCGCTACACCAGCCCACACAATCTGAACGATTTTAGACAGAGAAAGAACAAGATACAACAGGTAAATACAGCGGCTGAGCGATGCGAAAACACGAAACTTGGAACAGAGCCTCACCTGGAAGGTAGACAGCAGCATCGTGCGCCTCGAAGCCCTCTTATCCCGAAGGAGCGCCCGTCTCTGATGCTGGCAGAGGGCTGCTGTCTCTGGTGCTGGAGGGACGCAGATGTCTCTGGGTCAGCAGGGGGTAGACGTCTCTGATGCTGGCTGAGGGCTGCTGTCTCTGGTGCTGGAGGGACGCAGCTGTCTCTTCTCAGCAGGGGGCAGATGTCTCTGTTCCTGCAGGGTGCAGACGTCTCTGGTTCTGGCAGAGGGCTGCTGTCTCTGGTGCTGGAGGGACGCAGATGTCTCTGGTCTGGCAGGGTGCAGACGTCTCTGGTGCTGGAGGGACGCAGCTGTCTCTGGGTCAGCAGGGGGTAGACGTCTCTGGTGCTGGCAGAGGGCTGCTGTCTCCGGTGCTGGAGGGTAGATGTCTCTGTTCCAGCAGGGGGCAGACGTCTCTGGTGCTGCGGGGTGCAGAAGTGTCTACTATTGTCGGGGTGCAGATGTCTTGCGGTTGCAGGAGACCGGTGTCTCTGGTTCTTGCTGTCCCTGTCTGCCTCTTCCATGGTTTATATTCACTTCAGGTGAATGGCTCTGGAGCAAGAGCCACCCCAGGACGTCACCGGAAGGGGGAGGGCCAAGGTGTGTCCAGATTCGGGGAAAGAACAGGGAAATACTTGGAGGAAACTCCGGACTAAAAATCTCGTTTGTATACATGTTTTTATTTATTTACTTATGTTGAAATCTGCTTTAGGCAAACAAAGAAATGAACGGACCATTTTACAAAATGACTTGGGGTGGGGTCATTTTTGCAAGTATATTCTCATTTTGAAAGCACCTGCTTCTGCCTTCCTGGCCTCCAGCAATTTTCAGGCATCAATTAAAATGTCAAGATAACTCCTGTTATTAATTGTCTTCCTGGAAAGAGACCAAATGTTTGTCTTAAGAAAGTCTTGACTCATCCTAAGGCAGCGCAAGAGGTTAAAATGCCTGCAGTTAAGAACGTGTACCAAGCAGATAACAAAGTGTTACTGCTACTGTAAGAGAGCAACTTTTGTCACTTGTCTTTTATAAATCAAAATCCTAATATAGAACATTGAGCTATTAATGGTCATCAAAGAGCTACATGCAAACTGCAAGGTTTATGTTAGAGATATATGTTTTTTTGCCTAGTCTTTCATTATCCTAATCTTGCCAAAAGGGGTCATTTAGGTAGAAAATAATCTTTATTATTAAAGAGAACCCCTAAAAATGATGATACGTTTTAAATTCTGAATTTGTGCTTTTCCAGAATAAGGACTCTTAAACTATATTGCCTACCAGTATCGCTGACATGTCAATCCTACACTACACCTTGTAGTCCTGTCTGATATAACATTTCCTATACACTGATTACACACATATGATTGTCTCTGTGCAATGTGTGTGTGGTGCAAAGTGCTCTGACACCTTACACTGGTATGAGTGTTGATATAAAACTAAATAAATCTGAGAGACTGGTTATGGAGACTTGAGCGGAACTGTTGAAGGGTGCTTGTGAGGGAATCCGTGGCAGAGGTGGTCATTTGGGGGGGTGCCAACAAACATTGTCTCACAGGGCGCCACCAGTGTTAAAGCCGGGCCTTGGGGGGGGGGCACAGAATGGGCGAGGGGGCACAGGGGGGACCACAGTGTATGCCAAGGGACACAGAGTGGGTGAAGGGGCATAGAAAATGAGACCCTCCCAGTGGGTGGTGTTGCCAGAAAATGGGTGACCGGGTGCATGATATATGAGGGACCACAGAGAAAACAAGGAAAGTGTTCGGGGGAAGGACGGAGACAGTATGAGGGAAGGGTGGGTGAGACCGCAGGTCATGTGGTACAAAGCTGGTGAAAGCACAGTGGGCAAAGCCTAAATTGGGGATGGGGGCATATTGTGTTAAATGGGCATAAAGGGCTCATATGTATACCACTGGGGTGTCAGAGTGGGTAAGGGGGCTCAGATTGTGGAAGGACGAAGAGGGCATGCCAGGGAGCTAGGAAGAGTTAGGGCGGGTGAGGTGCACAGTGTAGGCGAGTGGCACAGATCCGGCAAGGATCACACTCATTCAGACACTTAGGTCTCTACCATGAGGTGCCCAGGGTGATATGACAAGGTACTGGGCACATACCTGGGGGAATGCCAGGTAACTGTGGGGATCCTGGGCATAGCGCCAAGAAACAAAACCCTAAGACACAGCATAATAGCATAAGATCATTATCAGGGGGAATACATTCACAAGTTAAACTAGGGGCTGTCTTCTCAGTGTGAATCAATCAAGCGAATAGAGCGAAGCATGGCTTTATGCAACTCAGGAACTTAAAATCAATGTAACAATGCGAGTCACGTCTCACAGAGCACTAGTGAAGAAATGTAAGAATACAATACATCTGACCAGGAATATTTGAATGAATATATCTGCAACAATGAAACAAAAGCAGAGACCTGGAAAGGAGTTAAGCTTCCTTTGAAAAGTTTTTCTCATTTAGTGATCAGGATGAGGTCAACTGAGAAGCTTTTTCAACTCCCTCAATTTCTAAATACATTTGAGGATCTTTCTGCTGACCTTTACAACTCTGTAATTTATTATTATTCTAGGATAGTTGTCTTCTGGCGAATTAACCCTTCTTGCAAAGTTTTGCTTATCTGTCAATGCCAGGTTGCCACAGTCACTAACACCCCAGGAATAGCTGATTAACACATCTGACTTGCAAACTCCCAATCCACCCTGGCGTCTTCTGTAACAACTTAAGTAGAAGATACAATTTCCTGGCGGCATTCATAGTCAACCCACTGCTTTCCTCTTTAGCACGAATTCATATATTTTAATTACTATTTTTGTCAATCTTTTTTCATATATCATCGCCAATTGAATTTGCAAAAGGTCAAAATGGATCCCAGTCGCACGGATGCTGCGTAAACTTACTTCCTGTTTACTTTACTGTGCTTCAATGTGCCATCCGAGCTCAGCTCGACATAAGAAAGGAATGGAATACAACATTTACAACTCATACATTTCTTTTACTTGTAGCTTTTTATTAATTGACGCAGACAATTGTCTGCTAATGTTGCCCTCTTATAGGTCCACAATCTAGTACTAACCTCCCCCTCAATGTCTGCTTAAATAGTTAAAGCCCTGGCGCCATATTCAAGTCTAATGGACTGGTAACTCAGGTTTTGTAAAGATTCAATGGATTTTTCCAACTTTTATCCTACATTGCATTTTGTTTAAAACTCTAGTTAAACATTTAAATACCGACTGTTAAAAAGAGCAGCATGAAAACCCTTTCCTTAACTTGCCTTCACATGTGGGGCAGGGTTCATCTCTCCAAACCTATTGACACATTTTCTTAGTGTCATCAAGAGCTTCTCAGATATTTCTTTCTTTAGTTCCTCGTGCAGTTCTCAACACAGCGTCTCATTGCTCATAATTTCGTGCCGGAATCATGATTTCAGCAGGTGCAATCAGGGGTTAAAAGAAGTGATATTACCTTCGTAAATAATCGAAATCTGGTGAAGAGGCTCTTTGTGTTCTGGTAGAAACCCTGGCACAATAGATGTTTGTACCCACCTCTTCTAAGGCCGTGCCATGAATGAGCCATCCAAGGCGCATTGCCTGCTTGGAAAGGACCCACACCTATCTTTTGTTAATGTACTAAAAAAATGTTGCTGCAGGAAAAGTCTTCCGCAAAAATCTCTATCTGGAAAGTTCCAAACGGAGGCGTACATTTCAAAAAGGACCAAATGCTTCAACTTTGAAAAGTTGGAACCTGTATCACTCATAACATTTGTCAAGCCTTTGTTGACAATATTATAATTTACACACCCCTAGATTGTATTCTTGCCTGTACCTCTTTATAGGTCCATCGTTGTTTTCTTGTTGCCCACAGAAAATAGGAGGCAAAACTACTCGTGAAACAGGAAAACAGAGGGACGGGGGGATGTAAAATAATATATGGACAAGCACAAGTATCCAGGATCAGTGTGGAGAGCAGAACTTGCTGCCCTTGAGTACTCTTGTCAACTGCACCCAGTCAGTACTGAGACACAAGTGCACCCCCAGTGGCAGGTGCCTTTGGATGGAGGACTTTCACCCAAAAATGGCATTAGGTCAGAGGGCAGAGGATGGTGAAATTACATTGCACAGCGACCCGAAATGTGCAGAAACTCAAGTATTACCAGGGCACAAGTCCTAAAAAAGAAGTAGGGGGACGCTGACGTCACAGCAGGAAGTGACGTCACGAAAGGTGGCTGGCACCATCACTCATTGCCTCCCCTCGCTCACCCCATGGATGCGACTGCATCAAAGAAGCCAGCGCGTGAGCAGCGTTCTGAATGGACTCCGATCTCGCCCCAGAGAGGCCAAAGAGTGAATGTGTGGTTGCATTTTCTCCAGTTATCGAGCTCCCGGTAAAATAAGTGGGGGGACGCCATCCACCCGCCTGGTACCCCGACTCGAGCCCTGAGTATTACCTATGCCTTTCAGAAGTGCCCACCAACAGGTCTGCAACACAGGGGCACGTACCCAGAAGTACAAGTGCTGTGTACAGATGTGCGTTTAACAACACTCACCCTTCTAAGATACATGCAGGTAGAGATGCCCCGCACCCCTTATCTCCCATTCTGCTCACATCACAGCGTCTGTGGGTCAGGGGAGCCCCTGCGGGGAGGTGAGACTCACACACGCTCCTATACAACGAAAAGCCTTCCTAAGGTAGAGGACAATAAGTTGTCCCATTCAGATGCAGGCCTCGTGTACAGGGCACATGCAGCAGGCTCGAGCATGGGCATTAGGCACACAAGGATTACAAGAAGCTTGTATTGAGCCTTGACTTTCCACACAGGCATAGTAAACAGGACCCTGGTGGGCTGTCTATACCCATCTGGTGTGGAGCAAAACATCTACTCCCCCAGCATCAGATGGGCTTCAACCCAGAGGAAGGAAGGGACCTGGGCCTGACTGAGGGTGAGTCCAGTACCGTCCTTAAAAGGACCTCTACTCAGAAGGTCTAAGTTTATCCCTGCACCAGATGCCTGACAGCCTAAAGCAACTTCACTTGTAGGAGCATCACTCCATGTCCAAATATTACTCGCTTTAACTAAATCTGGTGATGAAGGGGCACTGTGTGCACTGCTGAGAACTTCACAATAGAGAGTAGCAATGAAAAGTTTGCATAGAATTATGCCACAAAAACAAAAGAGGGAGTGAAGAGGTAGTGTCCAAAAGGAGCACTGGAGGTGTATACGTCCTCCTCTAGATTTGTTACAAAAACACAGTGTTGGACTTGGCCCTTTTCCCCCAAACTTTTTCGCTTTTTGCCCCCCTAATTTGAAATGTCTCCCCCATGGTAATAAACCTGTATAGGCCATGTGTGTTGTGAGACACCTTGTTAATATGTAATGTCATGCAATGGTGTGAGCACTTGTCAATTTCCCCCCTTGTAAAATGTACCCTGGTAAAATGTTGTGTTTTTAAAATGGCTGCCATGGCTGTGTGCGTTGTGCCACCTGACTGCAGGAGGTTAGCAGTCTAGTTGTTAGGTACCCAGCCACCCCTGCATTTGGAGGGAAAGCCTGGCACCCAGGGTGCTCTACTCCTTCCTCTGAGCCAGTTAGAACTAGTTCGCCTGTCTGAGGTGGGTTAGCGGTCTAGTTGTCTGGTACCCAGCAATCCCAGCATTTGGAGGGACCTTCTAGAAGCTTCCAGCCTTTCTAGTACAGGGAGAGCAGTAGAGATGTGATGTGCAGAGACAGAGCTGGGACAGGAATGTGAGGGGACCTGCTGCAAGGGGATACCGCCACTTGGGCCTGTGTGCTGGACCCTGCACCCATCTAAAACCCCTCTACTGTCCCCAGGGCTTGTAAAGCCCCACTTCAGGAGTTCAGACTGCCGTGTGGGAGGAGGGCCACGCTGCAGTGGGGATAGTGAAAGCCTACCACCCTGCTTTGATGATGCCCCCACTACCTGCTGACCTGGCCCAGTAGTGCTACTGCTCTGTCCCCCGGGCCCCTGAGGAAGGAGGGCCCCCCTAGGTCCCTGGAGCTGCCGGGACCCTGCGCTACGCAAGCGCTGCACCAAGAAGCGCCGAGAAGGTAAGGAGTGTTGTGGACTGGACCCCCCAAGAGGAGAGAAGAGTTACCCTGGGACCCCTGGGCGTGTTACTGGGACTGTCTGCCCCCCCCTTGCGCTGTGTGCCTGGAAGCGCTGGCCTTCAGAAGACTGCTTGTGTCCCCAGAGTGCTGTGATCAAGACTGCCCTGCTGATTGCCTGCCAAGCGCAATAATCTGGAAAGCGCAGTGCTGCAGAAGCGCTGTATGGGGAGGATTGTACCCCCAAGGAGCTGTGCTGTGAGGAGCTGCCTGTTAAGCGCTATAACTTCAAAGCGCTGGAGAAGTGCTGCTGGCCCTTTGAGCCCCAGGGCCCTGAAAGCTATGTGGCCTGAGGGGCCTGCGCAGGATTGAGGAGCTGAGAACCAAGTGCAGCCGGTGAGTGGGGCCTTGGTCAGACTGTGAGGAGGGTAGAGGGCAACGGGGCGCAGGGTCGGTGTCCGCCCCCCCCCCCCATGACTTGGAATATTAGAGACCTTGGGATGGAGCCCAAAGTGTGAGGGCCTCCCCCCCCAGTTGGCCCTGCTTGGATGGTAAACATACCCTGAATTGGGCGATGGCCTGAAGTGCGAACTGGTGTAGGCTGGATGTCAATGCTTTGTCCCTGGGTCCCCCAAGGAGTTATTAAAGCCCAAAGAGCTAGGGCCAGGACTTATGTTAATGCTGGTTTGATGTTCAGGCCGATGGTTTCGCGCCCAGTGTGCTTATGGCCTAGTGTTAATGCCCCTGTCAATGGTGGGCATCCCCATGCATTATACTGCTGAGGCCGACTGCCCCTCTAAGGAAGTGTTATTCTCCTGAAGAGATATTTAGGTTGCCCTAATGAAATGTTTATTCCTGCACAGTGACCAGATTATAGGAAATGTTTGATTGGTTGTGACCGGTTACTACCGTTACTGCCGCCAATGTATATTGATGTTTCCCGCCTGTTAGGTGATCCTACGCTGATTCCAGGCTGTTATACAAATAAGGTTGTGGGCCCCTGCGGATGTTATTTACCTGCCTAAGTGAGCCTAATGTACGCACTGGTGAGGTGCACAATGTGTTGGATACCCATGGTATTGATCAGGACTAATGCACCAGTGTTGATATGCTCATGGTTAAATGCCTAATGTCTCACCATAATGTGTATGCCTAAGGTTTTATTGCAGACAAGGTGCCTACTTACCTGATGAGATGGTCATCCCCCTGGCCTAAGGTGATGAGACCGATATCTAATGTTGATGCCCTCATGCTTTCATGCAGGTCCCGGGCTGAGTAGTTATCCAGTACCGGTTGATTCCAGAAATGCGGTTGAGGCCCTATGTTCACTGAGTTTGTGCCTAAAGTTGGATGCCCTCATATGCAGGCATTACAAGTTCTGCCTAGTGTTTTATTCCCACAGGTGGAGGGTGGGGTAAAACCTTGATGTGCCCTTTTACTGCAGGTGTCCTGCCCCTGTGCTGGCCTGATGTGTCATTCCAGGCCCCTGGTTACATCCAATGTTAATGAGCAAGCCTGCTGCTTTATTACAGGTGCTCCTGTCTGTTGGGATTTGCTGTGATGCCATGAAGCTTTTCCTTTACAGGGGTCGGTTGGAGTTATACTGCATGGGGTGTCCTGATGCTAATGTTGTACTTTGTAGTTACAGTCTACTGCTAAGGATGAGAGCCTGAGTTGGCCCCGCCATAGTGACCCCAGGTTTAATGACAAATTTAATCACCTTCTTCATTTCAGCCATGGACTTACTGACTCAGCCCTTACTTCCCATGTAAATAATCCCCCTTGATACACTTGGCTCTGGTGCCAGTTGGGGCCGTGTTGTGATACCACTGTTGATGCATTTTTGCCTTGCAGGTTGGAGATATACTAAACTTATTATGTTTCCAACTCAAGCTGGTGTCCTGACTCTTTTGTGGTGTGCCTGCTGAGTCATATGTGGGTACTGCATGAGTGCTTCACATGTCCTTCGAAGTTTGGCCTGCCTGCTTGGTTCCATGCTACCCCCTAGGAGATTTGGTAACCCCATTTCTTACACACGGAGTTCCACCCTTAGACAGATTTCAGAATAATGTATTCACAGGTCATGTGTGTTTCCTACAATGGGTGGAAGCACACAGTGTTTGTTTAAATACCCCTCACACACCAAAAGGGCCCTTGGTGTCATGCTTCATAATGGGGGTCTTCCTGCCGCACGGCAGGGAGGCGATACCAAAGCGAAGCACTGTCCTGGATGTAAGTGTGACTATAGGCACCCTTCCCAACCTGTTCTAAGGCTCATGGGGAATTGTCTTCACAAAAAAAAAAATACTATACAAAATACCTAGTGGGTATTGTATCTTGTGCATGATTATTTCCATTTTTACGTAGTTACACTACCTGTACATATATCACCTTATTTCACATTCACTCACGTATCCTACTCAATCGACTTTGGCTCGATAGAATAGTGGAAACAGAAAGGATCTATCTTTGTCCTTATAAAGAAGCCTGTGAGCTTCGAAACATGTTGACATACACAGGAGGGATCGCTCATTCAACCAGTATACCTCCGACCCACTCTTTTAACAGTATTAGCTCTAAGCAATATTAAAGTTCATTGTCCATAAGAGCCAGGAATTTTTTAACTCACTTTTCACACTCACCACTGACCCTTCCACTCCCTTCTCCTACACTACATTTAGGGCCAGATGTAGGTGGCCCAGTACCGGTCGGTAACGGCCGAAATTACCGAATTTCGGCCGTTACCAACCGGTATTGGACATTTGAGATGTAGGGGCCACATTTCAGGATTCGGTAATTTACTGAATCGGTAATTTAAGGAATCGGTAAATTACCGAATTCTTAAAATACTGATTCGGTAAATTACTGAATCTGTAATGTAGGGAGCACTCAAGTGAGTGCTTTTTACATTTAAGGATTTGTTATTTACCACCAACTATAAGTTGGTGGTAAATTCCGTATACCTTTTAATGAGCAATTTTGTGCTTTTTCAAAAGTGCCATGTGGTAGACATACATGCCCCTGGGGCATGTATGTGTGCCACATGTGCACCCATGCACTTTTCAGGGGTGCAACAGAGTGTCAATGTGACACCCTGCCACCCTTGAATGTGTTCCCCATTTTACCCAATCGGTATTTACCGATTCAGTAATTCCCATTTATTCCTATGGGCCTCAAGGCCCATAGGAATGAATGGGATTTACCGATTCCTAAATACCGAATCGGTAAAATTTGGTATTTAGGAATCAGTAATATGTGATTACCTACCTCTGACCCTTAGTTCTGAAAAATCAGTGCTCCCACGTAGTCGTAGGCTGTAGCACGCCCCGTCGCGCAGCGGGGCCGGAAGACCCCCATGATGAAGCATGACACCAAGGGCCCTTTTGGTGTGTGAGGGGTATTTAAACAAACACTGTGTGCTTTCACCTATAGTAGTAAACACATGTGACCTGTGAGTACATTATTCTGAAATCTATCTAAGGGTGGATCTCTGTGTTTTTGCAACATGCTTAGAATAATGGTCACCATCATAAAAATAAATTAGGGCCTAATGACGTGCTTTCCCATTCTGTGTCTATAGAAAAATATGTTAATACACAAGGCCTTAGTTGTGTGACCGTCCTCAACCTTCAATTTAGAGACCATGCCTCCAGAATATCCAGTTTTAAATAAAATACTACAAAATTATCATAGTCAGTATACTGGGTACAAAAATAATGTGAAGGTAAGTGTTTTGGGGTAAGTATACACTGCACATATGCACCTTACTGATATATATCTTCAACTTGAGCCAATATGGAGCTAAAAATATTAAATTTATAGTAACCTACATATACCGACCTTCACAATATTTCAGTAGTCGATATTTTAGATGTGATGTTAACCTAGAACAATATTTTTTGTGTCAGTATTCTGACAAACAACCCTTCCCTTGAGCTGTTTATATTTCATTTCTCAGCTTGTGTTTTCTCGACCCTACAGGAGTGGGAGCTACAATAATGAATGACAGAACATCCCCTCCTTTGAGATTAGGGTGATTGTACTGCTTTGTGTAATGTCCTCAATGATGGGCATAGCAATTATTCCATAAACGCCGTACTTACTCATGCTGTTTCTGCAGTTTCTTCTTGCGATAGCTTTGACTCTCTTCTGGCCTCAGGCAGAGCGGCTTTCCCAGCACGTCCACATTTCCACCTGAGTGCTTATTGCACAATCATCAGCCTTTTCAAGTGCCAGTTGGAGTTCCTATTCCCCTTTACCATGGAACTGATGATCCAGAGTTATTATTTTTTTTCACCATCAGGTCAGGGTTATTCTCCACCTCTGTTTACATTGTGAGGGTTGTATGATGTTACAACACGAGTTATTACAACGCGTGCTGTTACATCGCAGTTGTTACAATGACTGCATGTTACCACGCTATGCCTTTACAAGGCAAGTCTTTACATCGACTTGCGCTAGGTGGCGTGCTAACATTAGAAAAGTTTAATTTACTATTCCAACTCCAGTCCACTTATCAGTAGGGAAGGTATTTGGATAGTAAACTACACTATTTTTAATGTTAGCACGCCATCTAGCGCAAGTCGATGTAAAGACTTGCGTTGTAATGGCATATCGTGGTAACATCGTGGTCGTTGTAACGACCGCGATGTAACAGCATCGCGGTGTATTATCCGCGTTGTTAATGATGTTTCCCATTGTGAGCACTGGCGACCGGCCCAGGTAACAGCGTTGGGGGTGGATGGGGGTGGTAGAAGTCAACAGACGACGGGATGAGTAATATTAAATAAATAAAAAATAAAAACAATCACTTACCCTGCATGTGTTTTCTAAAACTGTAAGTTTTTGAATAACAATGGAGCTCTCAAAGACATGTATGTGCTTTGGTCATAGGTGGTTCACTCGTACACATACACTTTTACAAGTCACTGAGGTTCTCAAAACTGCAAGTACATTTGAGAGCCGCAGAAAAAGCGTTTCTACAAGCGACCTCATTTCAGACCTCTACTGAAGGGTGAACAGCTCTATATGTGGGAGTTTTAGGTTTTGCACCAAGGGACCATCTGCTAAAAGACCAGTTGAGCGTGTCCATCCTGAGGAAGTGGGTCTCAAGCATCTGCCTCCTTCACTTGCTGCACCAGGTCCGATTTGCCTGGGCCAAGCCAATACAGAAGATGACGATGTGGTGGAGGTAGTGATGGCCGATCATTGCACCCACGGGCATCTTTGGTACCAATTTGTTTCCATGGTTTCACCAATCAGCACTCTGAACACTGTCTAAAAGGGAGGTGTCTTGTGGGAAATGTGAAGCTTCAATGTCTTTGGCCCAATCTCCTGAGCCTGATACATGTGAGTTTGGCATCCATGTGCGTAGATCGTGAAAGCTGAAGGCACTACAACATCAACTTCAGTTCACACCGAACACGGTTATGTTATGTTATGTTATGTTGATTTGTATAGCACACTAATCACCTGAGAGGGTATCCAGGCACTTGGGCAAGGTGTGTAGGTGTTCGGTCCCGAGGTGCTTTAGAGCCAGGTCTTCAGCTTCTTTCAGAACTCAATAAGTGAGGAGGAGGCTCTGGTGTGTTGTTGGAGGTCGTTCCAAGCCTTGGGTGTGATGTAGGAGAATGAGCGAGCGACCTCCGGTTTTGCTTTTGCGGATGCTGGGAGTGTGTGTGAGTGAGAGTGAGGCAGAACATAGGTGTATGGCAGGAAGGTGAAAGTGTGTGATGATGTTTGGTATTCTGGCCGTGTGCTGTGTAAGGCTTTGTATATGTGTGTGAGACGTTTGGATTGGCTGTGCGTGTGAATGGGGAGCCAGTGAAGCTTCCTGGGGTGCGGTGTGATTTGGGTGCGGCGTGGGAGGTTGAGTAGGAGTCTTGTGGCTGTGTTCTGGATGGTCTGGAGTCTGTGAAGGAGTTGTTTGGAGATTCCTACATAGCCAGTGTTGCCGTAGCCCATCCTGCTGGTGATGAGTGCTTGTGTGACGGTCCTTCTGGTGTTCTGAGGCAACCATTTCAAGAAATGTTGCCGCATGTGAAGGATGTGGAAGCAGGAGGTGCGCACTGCGTTGACACATTGAGCTTGTCATCTAGGATGATCCCAAGATTTCATGCGTGGTCTGTGGGTGTGGGTGATGGTCCTAGCTCTGACGGCCACCAGGAAGAATCCCATGAGAAGGTCTTGTTGCCGAAGACCACTGTGGTGCGTGTCCATTTCTGAGGCAATAAGAAATATGCATGCAGGTTGTGAACATTAATGTTGCCATGATTGTAAGCTTATGTTGAAATAGTTTACAGCTGAAAGAATATCACACAAGGGTGCTAGGTGTTTGAAGCCATAAATATATGTCCATCATCCACTATGCAGCACCTCTGAATGCAGGGAGTGGCCTTCAGCCATGGACTGTTCCTGCTCCGCCTAGCCCCAGAGCTCGCTGGTAGAAGCTGCCTTGCCATGGTTTCCAGGTCCATGCATGACTAACTGAGCCAGTGCAGGTTTTAACTTTGCTTTTTGTGACCTGGATTCTTGTTTATAACACCATAAATCTTGGAAAATTACAAGTCTAAGAATGGAGTAGCTGGTAGCACATGGATCTTGTAAACTTGGCAGCTATGGGTAGGGAATAGCTGCAGGAGCCTAGACAAATTATCCAGGGCCAAGAAGGTAGTCAAGCGAACCAAGGAAGGAGGAAGTGCAGCAGGAGTAAAGAGGGACGGGGTGACTACAATAGCAACTCGGGGGGAGGGAGACTATGGAAACCTGGGGAAAACAACAGAGGGTCCATCCCATCAGACGCCAGTACATTTGTCAATATGCAATGGGCTGGAATAAGCTTCCTCGCCCCACACATCACTCCACTCCCCAGAATGTATTCCATTGAAAATGTGCAATTTCATACAGGACTATTTCAGTTTTATGTACTTGAAGAGTCTTTTACATCTGGATAAAGACCTTTCATTTCACCCAGTGACGATATTGGCATTTTTCATAGCACTGCAGATAGATGCACCCATTTGAGAGGAAAATCACCTGAAATCTGTATATTTAAACGAAGTTACAGCTGTGTGCGCTTTTATAGCATTCTCAGTGTATAAGGGCCTGAGAAGTGAGGACCCTTTATGTCACTCTCCTGCACCCCAGATGTGGTGAATTAGGACCTGTCATTTGCTCCCCTCTATGTCACTTTAGAACCCATGTGTATTGTTTTTGTGAGTAAAAGTGTTGCAATTGTTTTTGTAAAGTTTGTGAAATGTGCGTCTGAGTCCAGGTTTGCTGCAGCCGCACTTTGTACCGGGTGAAGTGCTTGGATGCCCGGCTAGGGTGGCTTTAGGAACTGGATCCGCGTCGGTGACGGCGCACGTGCCCGCTGTGACTCGTAGGAGCTTCTTGGCACTGCCTGCTCCACACTCCTCTGGTGGTGCCTCTGGTGAGCAATGTTACTTTTCTTGGCCATGGAAGTGCCGTCATTACAACATACATGGCATTAATGGCATTTTGTGATCTCTCATTACTGGCACTTTCGAGAACGGAAGCGGAAGGACCGGTTTGTACAGATTCCCATTCGGTATCTGCTTCTTTCTGCATCGGAGGCGAAGCATCCCTCGAAGGAGGGGGCGTGCCCGGGGCAGAGGGCGCGAGCACGCAGAGAGGGGCGCGGAGGGCTGTTTAGTGGTGAAGTCTGACACGCAGACCTTGCAATGCGGGGTGTTTGCGTAATCTAGGCCCAGGGTCTCTCCTCACCTACGAAATGGGAGAAGATTGTCAAATAGCAACACCGGGGCACATCAGATCCGCGCTAGAAGGTGACCGTGAAATGACATCGTGTCAGAGGGCAGAGGAGGGTGAAATGGCAATGCACAGCGGCCGAAAAGTGCGACGCATTACCTATACATTTAAGTAGGGTGACCAATCATCCCTAAATTTGATGTACTGTCTGTGGGGGATTAGCTGCAGGGGTCGCCGCCAGGGTCTGCGCTATGGGGGACAACGCACAAGTGCTAAATACATTAGGGCAATAAACAGACAAGCAGGCACAGTGTCAGGTCGGAAAGGAAGTCCCGTGCAACTTCCAGCCATTTATTTATAGCCTTCTGGCCACGCCTGATCAGAAGGTGATACAATGTGTGGGGTTTCTTCCGGGGCTCAGCTGAGACCCCGGGGGAAACACTAGAGCGCTACACCGTCTATGTTTTGGATCTCACGTCCGTTGTCCGTGAAGATAGGAAAGGCGGGGCCGACATCGGCCCTGCCGCAGTTATATCGGGGCGCACTGGCCCCCACCCACTTTCCTGGGTCCCCTGGTGACCCAGAAGTGATTGAGTCACTTCCAGGTCACTAGGGAACAAAAGGCCAGGACGGTTAAATCCGGCCTGGCCGATGAGGGGTTAAAAGGCAGTGGAGCGCAAGATGCTGCCTCTTTGACTCCTGCGCGCCACGGCCTGCCCTTCCAGCCCTTCCAGCCTCCTCTAGGAGGCTGTAATTCTTTTTCTTTTCTTTTTGTTTTACAGGTCCTGGAACATATTTCAAGCATGGAGCCCGGCATCAACATCAGCAGATCGGCGCTGGGGGCGGCCTCGCTTTCAGGCTTTACAACACCCTGTGTGTTTTCTCTTTTAGGCTACAGAGATGTGACGGTGGAGCAGCAGGAGCGCGTCGGACTGGGAGAGGGTCCGGCTCCGCCGAGGAATCTCGTTAGCGGTGTCTCTCGGAAGGGCAGTTACAGCCGGAGAGGCAGGGGCGTGGCCAGTGGCTGTTTTTTCGGAAGGGATTTCGGCCGGAGGCTTCGCTGGGCAGCCTTATCGACATGGGGACAGCGGGGACCGGAATGTAAGTAGGCCCACCCCGGACTGTGTGCTGCGACACGTAGGCAGTTTTGGTTGGTCTGGTCATTCAGTAAGGGACATGCGCAATGTGGAGCAAGTAAGGTTGGGCCCCTTATTTTATGCAATTGCTATGTAATTGGGAAGGCCCATTGATAGATACGGGCCTTCAGGATAGCGCATGGCCAAAGCATTGCGGGTGGCAAGTGTTATGGCGGTAGGGCGATGTGTTCAAATGTGCATGTTTTTGATCGCAGAGCTGGTTTACTCGTACTGGTTCCATTAAGGTCCTTTCGGGCACAGAGAGGCTCTTTCTTAGCGGCTAGGGCGGCCGGCCATGAGGCTAGAGAACAAGATTTGAGTCCGGCAGAAGGCTCAAACAGGCTATGATCACCTAAACTCCCTATCCTTAAAGGTGAATATTAGTCAGGATTTAATACAACTTGCGATCATGTCAAATGCTGTGTTACCCTTCGGTCTAAATTCCTAGTTTAAGATACGCAGATACCATCTAAGAGTACCTCTTGCTGCACTGCTCCCCGTGGGGCCAGTGGCGCAAACGGTTAGCGTGTGGTACTTCTACAGCGGTACTTGCAAAGAGCAATGCCGAGGTTTAGTGCGCGCCTCACCTGGAGCAGGATGTTTTTGGGTAGAACGTAACCGGTGCTCTTATAAAAGGCAGCGCGCATGGGGGGGGGGGTACTTATTGTTCTTAGTTACCGCATTAAGCGTTTGATGCATAATAAGCAATTTACTTCAGCGCAGCTATCCATGCGTTTTATTTATGGTACAATATAATAGACTTTTTGGCTATGCGATAGTTTCGCACTAGCTTGTAGGGCTAAACTAAAAAGACATGGGGCACAATTCTCCTGTTCGGTGTGATATGTTCACCATACACTGCCTCATGATTCAGACTTCTGGGTCATTAAAGGTCTTCTGGGCAAAGCAACTACCAAGTGTTATGGTGGGAGTGTAACCATGTGGTATCGGAATGGCTGTTAGCGCATAGAGGTGACTGCAGTGGTGGCACCACATGGGCGTTGGTTGGGGTTTTACCAAGTAGGTGTTACCACATGTGTGTTAACACGTGTTAGAAGCGTGTGTTTTACTGTGGAGGTGTTACCACGTATTGTCATGTTCATTTTAGCACAACTGCATCGCATGATACACAAGGGTAAGGCAGGGGTTCACTTAATCTCCCAGTGCCTAACAAATGTGGATCTGCCCTTCTATAATGCCATTGGGCTATGTTAAATGCTCTCAACATAGTGTTGAGTACCTCAGCTTTGGGTCAGCGGGTACTATGCTGGGCGATCTCAAAGTCTCTCTAGAAATCTGTTTCAAAGGTTCTTCAGGTGATACAACAGGTGTTATGTTACGATTTTTAATCAGAATTTCGAGTTAGGGAAAGGGGCGTGGCTTGGACGCCGGAGAAATGGCGGCGTAACTCTTTTCCCCTCCATGCGGCCGTAATTCAATGAGCAGAAAAGGCTGCAACCCGACCCCTGTCGGAGCACTGACACCAGCGATCGAGAAAGTTTGAGGCAATTTCGTCAAAGTAAACGGGCATAAATTGCCGTTCTGCCTGTCCGGAGGAACCTGTGCTGCACTGTGGAGCCCGCTTCCGGGAAACGTCCACGCAATCTCCCGGACCTCCGGCCGAGCCGCTATGCACTGACAGGAATGCCCACACGATCGGAACCACGAATGAGGACTGGCGATCTGTGTCATCTGGGCTGTGAGTAGACAGACCTCGCAGATGAGGCACCGGTAAATGTACATTTGCGCGAATGCAATTAGGCGCGAAGAATAACACTCGAAAATGGCGGCTCCCCCGCACGTTTGAAACTGCGCCTGACCCATTCTGAGCTCTAACGCCATGGTCACTGTAACCATGCACACTGCTGTGCATAACGCTATATCCAATTGCGCAGATGCAAACACTCATTGAGTCTGGGCTGTGTTGAACATTTGAACTGGCAGTGGCAGAATTGCATTGAATGGACTAGAATTGAGACGACTGGGGTATTTTTGAGGCATTACTGGGGCAACTAAGAGGCTCAACTAAGTCATCAACACTAGGGCATTATGACTCTGTGACCCGTAACGCCTCTGTGTAGATAAGCTCTGTAATGCTATGAATAGTGTGAACTGATCCTTTATAGCAGCCATTTGCACTCGATATTTACAAGGAGTGAACACACACACATGTACAAGATGGCGGCTAATGTAATTGAGTGCACATGGGGAGATCTGATACAGTTATGCTGGTGATAGGTGCACGTTCCTCATTAGCGAGTCGTTACTCACTATTCACAAGCCTCAAGAACAAACAGGAGAAGATATAAGGTGCTGCTCTGCGCTGTCATAAAACGACTCAGCCTTGGTGCTGTAAGGCTGGTAAGACTGGTGTGCACCGGATCGTTACCAGGACAGATATAGATCAACAACTGCGTCATAGGTGAGCTCAGTGGCATACAGTGATTGCAGACGACTAAACGAAGCCAAATTGCAATAAACAAATTGACAATGGGAGACAAAGACAATGGTAAAAACTCGAAGCGCCTGAAATCTGACCCACCGACGCCAGTCAAAGGAAATAAGGTAATGGCAGAAGCTATGGAAACAATACTGAGCAGACTGGAAGAGGTCAGGGATTTAGCCAAATCCACCAAAGAGGATGTTGCTGCAATCCGCCAGGACATCAAAGTCATTAATACGAGACTGACGGAGTCTGAGAGCAGGATAAGTAAATTGGAAGACTTTGAAAACAAGACATGTGGAGCCATCAAGAATCTCTCCCTGTGTTCGGATCATCTTGTGAGGAAAGTTGCGGAATTGGAAGATAGAAACAGAAGGGGGAACCTGAGAATTTTTGGTAGGCCAGAAAAATCAGAGGAGTCCCATGGCTCTTGCATACCCGTCCTTGAGCAGTGGTTCACGCAAGCCACAAATCTAACCTTCGCTCAGCCACTGGAGTTCGATAGAGCCCATAGAGTACCCGGACGGATCACCAAAGAGCAGAAGGGCCCGAGAGCGATTGTATGCAAACCACTAAGATACCAACACACAGAGCAGATACTCACCTTCGTCCGTAAACATAACCATGTGCTATGGAAAGGCCACAAGATCTTCATCTCACAGGACTTTAGTAAGGAGACTATGGACATAAGGAAAGCGTTCCTTGCATTAAGACCACAGCTGAAGACACTTGGTTACATGTATGGCTTCATAGGTCCGACGAAGTTTAAAGTAACAATACAAGGCGTGACCCATGTGTTCTCTGACCCGCGAAAACTGCGACAACACCTCTCCAGCCATGGCGATGGCAACATGGAGGTCTCCCCTCCAACTCAACAGGGGGCCTCATCATCCGGCCTAGGATGAGTTTCCTTTGTCTAACGGTGCTGTTAATATACTGCTCCTAACTCCGCACAATGCACCTATTCTGGCCGAAACTGAGTAAGATTGTTTTTGGCCGACTAAGGTCCATGGTTACCTGTCACGAATAGTTTGGTTCATTGATAGTTTGAAATATGCCCAGTCGACGACATATTATGTTCTGTTCTGTTCTGCTCGGCGAGTTTCTTGTGCGCTCTTGTGCACCTTCTTGTTTAGAATGCCACAATAATACTCCTATGCCTTAAATAATGTTTTACGCTATATATAGCCTAAATGAGTGAGGTTTTCACTGTTACTCTGGTGTGCTCTGTTCCCGCATATACAATTATTGTGATGGCTTTCTGCTGATTTCAATGTTAAGGAATTGCTGTTTCTCGATGCCTTCATACCTGTTTCAATATCTCAGTAATCTGGGGTTGCAGCCCCAAGGACTAATGGTTATGAATAGGCTGTACGGAGGCGGTCTCGAGGACGTCATTCCCGAGTCGCCATGTTTCTTTTCTACTATTGGGGAGGGAGGGGTGGGCTGTGGGAGAGGGAGGAGGGTGGAGGGAGGTTGGTAGAGGGAAGGGATGGGATTGATTTCACTTATTGTATTTTGTTCATTTTTGTTGTTTTCTCTGCTTTGCATCACATCTTGCATCCTATTTTGCATCCACTGCACCACACTGCATACCGAAGCTTGCATTCTATCGTTCAAATTCCTGCATAATGTGCATATAGTTCTAACCCTGCAATCAATGCAAGCTATGCTTCTGCCGAAATTGACAAATGCCTGATGCTATTTTTGCGGTCTAGGTCCTATGCCTATAGATGTGTTATGAGACAATATCAGATCTCCTATAATTGATGGCCTCTGTTATAGATACGCCAATAGGGACAACCACTATTGCCAACCTGAAAATACTATCATTAAATGTGAAAGGCCTTAACCAACCAGTTAAACGTCAGAAGGTACTTGATTATTTACGTAGGCAACGTGGAGACATAATTGGACACGAAGCAATTTCACACACTACGCAACAAACACTACACCGAGGTAATAGGCTCTGAAGCAATCTCGAAGAAAAATGGGGTAGTGATGCTCATAGCAAAATCTGCAAACGTGGAGGTGATCTCCTCTACAACGGACACGAAGGGCAGGTGGGTATCGGCGAAACTACTCAAAGATGACACTGAATTCTTCATCACGACAATTTATGCCCCTAATACACATGACCCGTCCTTTTGGCTGGGCCTCACGAAACAAATTAACTCCATTCCAGACACGGCAGTTCATGTCCTGGCAGGCAACTTTAATCTTCCATTTGATCCGATAATAGATAGAGATTCCAACTGTGTCTTCCGCCCAGGTAAGGCTCACAAGGCGTTCATGACACTGTGCAGTAGGTTTCATATGATCGACACATGGCGCTTATTACATCCTGATGATAGAGACTACTCCTTTTATTCCCCACCTCATGACTCGTTCTCGAGAATTGACTACATACTCATATCTAAAAACGCGGTGGCCAGAGTTGAGGACTCGGACATTGCTCCCAGATTAGTCTCTGATCATTCCTGCATCTCTCTCACACTATCTAATGTCAAGCCAACTACTCGTCAGTCCATGTGGAGATTTAATGACACAATTCTCAACGACACAAAACACAAAGAAACCATTGACAATGCCATTACAGATTTCTTGTTGACAAACAAAAAAGGGGACACTTCGGACACCATACGGTGGGAGGCGCTAAAATCCACCATACGGGGATTAATTATAAAAATTTCTTCTGCAATTAACAAGAATCGCACTGCGACCTTGCTACAATTAGAAAAAGACATCTCAGAACTTCAACACAGATACCTGAACGATAGGAACTCTGAGACTCTAACTGAACTGTCCAACCGAAAATACACCTATAACAAACTTATAAGCGAGAAGGCAGGCGTCTGGCTAGATAAGAGGAAACGTTTTAAAATTTGTGATTCTAACAAAGCAGGGAAAGGGCTTGCGGCATATCTCAAATTTAAAATCCAAAAAAAAATGCAATTACTTCTCTGATAGATGAGAATGGCACTCCTAGCTCCGATCCCAATAACATCGCGAACATCTTCAAAGGCTTCTATGAGAAACTTTATGCCAAAAACATACACATTGACATAGATAAAATGGAGATGTATCTCTCAAATTGTACACTGCCAACTCTTACGCCTATAGAAAAGGAATCCTTAAACGCACCCCTATCTGAATCTGAGGTTATTACCGCGATCAAATCCCTCAAAAAGGGGAAAGCCCCTGGCCCAGATGGCTATACGGCATCATTTTATAAGACCTTCGCTCATGTTCTTGCCACTCCATTACTAGAGGTCTTCCAAGAAATTAGTAATACGGGAGAGGTTAAAGGCACCATGGCCGAAGCGGTAATTGCAGTAATACCCAAAGAGAGCAAGGACTCTAAACTCCCTAAAAATTACAGGCCCATTTCGCTGATAAACTTAGATTGCAAGCTCCTGGCATCGATTCTCGCTAGACGCATCCAGAAGGTCTTGCCGTCCTTAATACATCCGTCGCAAGCGGGATTCCTGAAAAACAGGTTGTCGAGCGATAATACTAGAATTTTAGCTCACGTTATTGAAAAGGCGAGGCTTTTATCCACACCCACTGTGGCGATTACACTAGACGCTGAGAAAGCGTTCGACAAAGTGGACTGGACATACCTGAATGCGGTACTACATAAATTCGACCTGGGCCCCCGGTTTACTAAATTAGTCATGTCCCTCTATGCCTGCCCATCCGCTAGAGTGAGAGCTGGCGGCGCGTTTTCCTCACCTTTCAACCTGGAGCAAGGAACTAGGCAAGGCTGCCCCTTGTCCCCGTCCTTGTTCCTCCTGGCAATCGAACCCTTCCTGTACTATATACGGGAAAACCCTGACATTGCTGGGATTCCATTCACAGACTGCACAATCAAACTCACGGCCTACGCCGATGATGTACTGGTCCTAAGTGAGAAGGCTGATAAAGCTGTGCCCGCCTTGCTCACTACAATTGAAGAATTCTCGAGTGTGTCCGGATACTTCTTAAACAAGGATAAAACAGAAGTGAAATTACTAAACAACCTGGGTGACAAAAGTATATTGGGAGACTCTGGACTTACCTGGCAACGGAAGAGTTTTAAGTATTTAGGTTTGGAATTTGAGAGAGATTTGATCACCACCTTGAAAATCAATGAAGATATACTTTATAAGAAAATACAGAAACTGTTAGATGGTTGGTCGCCGAAATTCCTCTCATGGTGGGGTAGAGCAGAGACGCTAAAGATGATGATTAGTCCCCTGGTTAACTACATGGCATGTATGCTTCCCATGACCTTCACTGAGGATTTCCTGCACAAAGTAGAGAAGACACTCACGGACTTCCTGTGGAAAGGGAAGAAACCAAGAATTGCCATGAAAAAACTACAACTTTCAAAACTGAATGGCGGTATAGGTTTACCCAACTTCAGAAACTACCAAGCCGCCTTTCTCTGCAAGCAGGGTGCTTCCTGGTTTGCTGAAGACCCCAAATATACGCCTCTATGGATTGATATTGAGAAATCCATCATAGGCAAAGCCCCGCTCTCTGCAGTACTTACAATGGACCTCTCACACCTTACACACTCTAAATACATCATGCTCAATACCAAGAGAGCACTGTTGCGATTGGATCAGCTACACAAGACTGGTCTACAATTCCACAAATCAACCTCTGCATCCTTGTGGCGCAACCCATTGATTAAGATAAACGGCTCGCCTCCCATATGGGACCACTGGTCTGATAACGGCATTAACGTAATCTCAGATCTCTATGAGAATGACATGCCATTGCCCTTCTCAACCCTACAATCTAAACACTCACTATTACCGATTGACTTCTACGCCTTCCTAAAGTTAAAAGGGGCTCTGTCCACACGTACTTTCAAGCCAGCGATACCATGGCTAACGTCTATGCTCCCGCACTTCCAATCCTCTGGACATTTTGTCTCCAAATTATACAAACTACTTGCACCCTCACCTAACAAATCAATGAGGCGTAATGAGCTCAAATGGGAAGCAGAAGCAAACAACACTGGTATAGTTATAGACTGGGCCAGGATACATGCATCGGCACTCACACACAAGGTTTCACCGATATTGTCGCAAACTAAGTACATGATACTTAACAGGACATTCTGGACACCACAGAGGCTTCATAAGGCTGGCCTACGAGATACACCGACATGCTGGAACTGCTCTTTGGATGTTGGTGATCTCCCACACATGTTATTTAACTGCCCCATACTCCACACATATTGGACCAAGATCTTTGATTATATTGGACACATACTTGAGATACATCCCACAAGGGAATTCTCTTATGTTATTTTGGGAGCCATAGACCCGAGACTGAAGGGAGACCATGACCGCCAGCTTCTAGACCTCTTACTAACACTAGCATGTAAGGTGGTCCTATGCAATTGGAAATCAGCGAAAGAAGTCTCTTTCAATGCTTGGAGGGAATGGCTGTCCTGCATTAGGGGCACTGACAACCCTGCACTACACACATCACCATGGCAGGTCAGCAACAACAAGTTGTGGTCCTCTTTGGACCAGGCTTCCTCCTCCTTCATCTTCGACCCTCCATAGGATACTGTGAGTTATTCCACGGGGTAGCTCCTACACAGATTGAGCGTGATAACCAGAGTCGCAATATGCAGGGATGATGAGGGCCTGAATGGCATTTCATGCCTGGAAATAGATGGATGCCTTCTACGGACTTGTATGCATTGGTAATAATGTGATGATGTTTGTTTATTGTTCTCTATATTGTTTTCACTTCTTCTTTTCTTTCTTAAAAACGACACAGTGATTATTGTCTTAATTGGTATGATGCTATACCTTCTTGTTTAATCTTTATTTATTCATGTACTGTTTATATGTCTTTACCCATGACTGATCTCGGCACTATTCCAATATGTTTGTATGATTAATGATGCTTTATTGCTGCTCTAGATTTTGTTTTTGCTTAATAAAAATGATTTGAACACAAAAAAAAGAATTTCGAGTTAGGAACAAGGGAAAAGGCAAACAAATCAGGTTCATTTTCTCTTGTTATAGGCTTCGTATCAATTGGGGGACACATAGGGGTAAAACATGTAGGTCAATACTCAGAGCCTTAGCAAGCAGCCATTACCCCCAGGCCCCTCCGTCCTCGACACCTTCATACTTACAAGTGGAGATGACCATCTCCCGATAGAAAAAACAAGAGGAATGCTGGGATACTAATACTGCCCCTCCCCCGGGAGTACATAAGCAGTACTTACCCAGCAGACCTCTTGTACTTTTTTTCTGTCTGTCGACAGAATTGATGGTGTGCTGGTGCTGCTCCTGCTGGGCTTGAGTGGCGGTGCTTCTCTTCTCCCCCTGCCCTGCTGCCTGGCTGTGTGGGCGGGGGGGGGGGGGGGGTTCCCTGGACTGCCTCCTGGCCTGCCGGGCTTGCTTGGGGTCGATCTTGCTCTGGTGCCGGTGTTTGGTTTGGAGAGTTCCCGGCTGTGTGTTGCGTGCGCTTACCGGCCCTTTGTGGCTGGTGCTGCAGTTCCCGGTTTCTTCCGGGTCGCGGGCTCGGCTTCCCGAGCCTGGCCGGGGAGCCGTGTCTCGCTGGATGGGCTCCTGATGGACTTCTGCTCGGCGGTGCTGTGGGGGCCTTGTTCCTGGGGTTGTCCCCGATTTCGGGATCCCCTTTTTTCTTCTGCCTGCCTGTGTATGCTGCCCATTCTCTTTCTGTTTCAGGTGGCCGGTGCTAACGTCAGCGGGCGCCTGGCCTCGCTTCTGTGGCGCTCTACTCGTGCCATTTCTCTGCCTGCCCCGGAGGGTGGGGGGCTGCATTGTCCCCCGCTCAGCCTCTGATGTCATCTGCAGTATGGGCTTCCCACGCTGCGCCGCTGGCAGCCCTGGAATGTTTCCTGTTAATGGCATGCAGGGGCCTCTGATGTCTGGTTCGGGGGCCGCCTCTGGTGTCCTCTGCTTCGTTCCTGATGTCTCGATGGGGGGTTTGTGCCTGGTGTCCGGGGCTGTGTTTCTTCAGTCCATGTGGACTCATGGGCGCTGTGTGTGGGGCGTTCCTTTTGTTCCTGTTCCCTGACCTCTGTTGACTGCTCTTTCCCCGCCTTGCAGATGTGCTCATGTTTTTCACTTTCTGTCGGAGTGGTTGGCGATTACTGAGGGTTTGTGCCTGTTCCCTCGGGACGAGTGGTCTTGGGCGCCGGACTCCAGTGGGCTTGTCCTTCGGTGTGGCTGTGCCTTCTGGTCTCCTCTTATGCCCCCGCCTTTGCCTGGCTCGTCCTTTTTTTCTGACAGTTGCTGTCTTTTCACAGAGGCTATCTCCAGTGGCCTGTGCTGCATTTGTATGTGTCCTGAGCTTTTTGCACGAGCCGGGGGTTTAGTTTTCGGGGTTTTGCGAACCCTAGGTTGCCTTCCAATTTTTTGCATGTCTTTGTGGCATGCTTCTGTGGCATGGAGCGCTGGGGTGTCTTGTTCCTTTGCTGCATGTGTTTGTGTTTTGCGGTGGGGGCCTTGTTGTGTTGTTGGCCCCCGCTCTGGCTGTTTTCACCCCCTCTTTTTTTCTTCTAGGTGCTGCATGGCGCTGGGCTCCATGCTCCTTCTTGTGCCTCTGGTTTCGCTGGCGCTCGTGGCCGTGGGTTCGAGTCCGGCTGCTGCTGTCCTGATGTCCGGTGTTGGTGGGTCCTCTGTTCGCCTGCAGGTGCCGGTCCTGGGGTGATGACTGGTGTGCCTTCTGGCGTGTGTCTTGTCCCTGGGTCGGTGCCTCCTGGGGGTGCTGGGGTTTGTTGGGGACTTGCGTTCGGCGCTGTGCTACGTCCCGTTTTGCTTTTTGGGGTGTCCTGCTGCTGTCTCTGGAGTCCCCGCTGCTTGCCTCCTGTGTGGCTTGTTCCTGGTCTATGCCCTTGCCGCTAGCCTGCCCCCGATCTTGCTGTTGTTGCATGGTGGGCGTTCCGAGGGTCTGCTCCCTTTGGTTCTCTTCTTCTGGATGTGCCCGTGCTCTTGGCGGCTCTGTGGACGTTCGCCCTTTCTGTTTGTGGCTTGCCTCGGGTTGGCGTGGGTTCCGGTCGCCTCTGTGGTGGCGGGTTCCTTTTCGCTAGCTCTGCCTTTGCTTGCTCCTGGGGTTCCCTGTGTTGTTGGGGTTTTCCTGCGTGCTTGCTTGCGCCTTGCTCTCTTCTGCATGGCGTTCCTCTCTTCTTCAGTGTCGGCCTGTGGAATGTGCGTTCTATTCCCCCTCTTCTTCGGGCTGCCAGCCCCGCCTGGTGGTGGGTCGGTGTTCCTGCTCCTTGGGCCGATGCGGGGGTGGGGTCCTGTGGGCTCCCCTGGTTCAGGTTGGCCGGCCATTCTGTTCTCCCTCTGTGACCTTGCCTCCGCAGCAGGCTGGCTGTTGTGCCTCTGCTCTGCTTGGGTGTCCTGGTTCTTCGCTTCCTGGCTTCTGTGTGGTTGGTCGCCTTTGGGGCTCCTGGTTCCTGGTCCTGTTTCTCCCGTCCCTTGGGCTGTGCCTGGTTCCGCTCATGGGTGCTTGCCTGTGTCTTGTCGGGGGCTCTTTGGGGTGGTCTGTCTCCTCTGCCTGCGCTTGGGTGGCTTGTGCTGCCTTGGGTGCGGCTGTTCTGATTCAGCCCTGCCTGCTCCTGTTCTCGTCTGTTCCCTGCTTGGTGCCTGTTTGTGGTGCCTGCCTGGGTCTTCCTGTTGGTGTGGGCTTCCCTTGCTCCCGCTTGGGGCTTCTGGCGTTGTCTGGGGGCTTTTTTGTGTGCTTGGCCTGGCTGCTTCGGCCCTGGCTCCCCCGGGGCTGGCCTTTGGCTGTCTGCCCCTCCTGTTTCTGCCGGGGTGCCTGCCTGGTTTGTTCCTGGCTGGGGCCTCCGGGCTGCTGCCGGTTCCAGTCATGCCTCCTGTTCTCCGGGTTGGTGTGCTGTCCCCGTGCTCCGCTGTCTGCTCTGTGTTGGGCTTGGTCGGGCCGGGTTGGTCCCTGCCTGGCCTTCTGGGGCTGCTGGGGGCTGTTGACTTCCGGGTCCGTCTCCTGTTTGGGGGTGTTTGCTCCCTGAGTTGTTCTGGTCTCGTCTGGTTCCCTTGGTGGGTGCCTGGCTGAGGTTTCTGCTGCTGCTTCCCGCTCCTGCTTGTGGTGCTCCTTTTTGGGCTCTGCTTCCTTGCTATTCTCTCTTTGGATCTTGGCAGGGTGTTCTGCAGTTGAGGCCACTTCTGGTGGTTCCTTCTGGGCCTTCTCCTACTGTTGTTTCTCATCCCAGGCTTGTTTGCCCGGTGTTGTGGGCCTGTGTGGGGTTCTGTGGCTACGGTTCTGCCGGCTTCTTGCTGGTTGTGTGTGGCTTCAGGCTGTGCCTCCTGGGTTTTCGGGCTGTGCTGTCCCGTTTTTGGCCTGTTCTGGGGGTTTGTTGCCGGCCTTTTCCGGGTTCTTCCTGGTTTTGTGGTCCTGGCTCGCTCCTTCCTACCTTGCTTCCCGGGCTTTGTTCCCTGTGTGGGTCTGTTTGGATGCCCCTCCCTCTTTGGTTGGGGTGCTGTTCTGTGGTTCTCGTGCCTGTGCGGGTCCATCGCTCCTGGCTGCGGGTTGTCTGTGGTTTCCTGCTGCTTGGTCCTCTGCTCTCCTTTGGGGTTTGCTTGGGCCTGCTGTTCCTCCTGCATGGTCGGGTTGCTTGGCTCTGGTCCTGGTTTCCCAGTTCTGTTGGAGTTTGTTGGCCTGTTTTTTTGTGGTTTGCTTGGCTCCTCTCCGGCGTTGCTGGGTTAGGGCCTTGTGGTTTTGGTCCGGGTGCTGTTCTCCCTGGGCTTTCTTTCCTGCTGCTCCTGCCCTTGCTGCTTGCCTGGCCTGGGTGTGGGGTTCCTGGATGGTCCTGTGTCTTTTGGGCGCCTTCTTTTTGCTGCCCTCTGTGCGTCGTTGGGCGGCTGCTGGGGTTTTCCCGGTTGCTCTGTGCTCCCTTCCTGCCTTGTGTTCCATCCCTTTGGGGTTGGGGTTTTCTGGGCTTGTGGTCGGTTTCTCTGTTCCCGACCTGGTTGGGTTTTCTTTGTTGCTGGTTTCCGGTCTTGTTGGCCTCTCCTTGTTTGGTGGGCTTTCGGCTGGGTTCTGGGGTTTTTCCCCGTCGCTGTCTTTTGGGTCGGGTTCTCGGTCCTGTTCGGCTCCTGGGTGCTTGTTGCTTCCTGGGCCTCCTCGGTGGGGTTTCCTCCTCGGGTCTCTTGGGCTCGTCTCCTTTCTTTTTGAGAGTTTGGCCGTGTTTCTGGCCTGTGCTTCTCGTTCCTTTTTGGGCTGGGTGCTTGTGCCTGCGCTCTGTTGGCCGTTTCTTCTTTGGCTTTCTTCTGGGTTGTCTCGTCTTCCTGGTGGGTCTGCCTGGCCCTGTGTGCCTTCCTGCTGGTTCTGGCCTGGGCGGTCTTCTCAGGTGGGTTATTTTGGCTGGTCTTGGTGTCCTGGTCCGGGTCCCGGTTTCCGGTTGCTCGGGTTGGCGGCCTCTTTTCTTTGGAGCCCTGATTTTTCTTTCTCTCCGGCCCTTGTCCCTGCTGTCCTGTTCTGGGTTGCGGGCCGGCTGTTTCCTGTGGTCTTCCTTTCCTCCTTCTCGGTGCTCTCTTGGGTGGCTGCTTTTGTTGTGGTTTCCTGGGTGTGCTTGTGCGTGCAGAAGGCCGGGTTTCTGCTTTGGTATTCTCCACTTGTAAGTATGAAGGTGTCGAGGACGGAGGGACCTGGGGGTAATGTCCTATTACTTACCGGTAATCTTCATTACTCCGGGTCCCGTAGTCCTCGACACCTTCATGCGCCCCTCCCTCCCTCCCGGGCGGCCGGCATTCCTGTCTGGGCTTGTTAGTACAGGAGGTCTGCTGGGTAAGTACTGCTTATGTACTCCCGGGGGAGGGGCAGTATTAGTATCCCAGCATTCCTCTTGTTTTTTTTCTGTCGGGAGATGGTCATCTTCACTTGTAAGTATGAAGGTGTCGAGGACTACGGGACCCGGAGTAATGAAGATTACCGGTAAGTAATAGGACATTTTAGGGGCAGGATGGCTCAGCGAGGTAACTGTTCTGTTAACAAGGTGGGTAGCGCCAAAGATGCTTTGCGCATTATCTATTGCGCAAACAGCAGGGAAGGATCTTGAGGTTTGGGATGCTTATGAAGGTTCCTCCAAGTGGCAGACGGAAAAGTACTAAGGCAGGTCTCGAGAAGTCAGGGTCACAAAACTTGGTAAAAGTTTCAGAAGCAAGGGGGGAACGAATGAGCGTTATGCAGGCGAGTCAGTTCTCAGGGCCTTAGAGGCAGTATATTCATATGGCACATTTCTGTCTCTTCTGAACTTCTTTTGGATTGCTAAGGCAATGCTTAGGTCTGGGTCGCAAGTAGTTTAAGTAACACAGTAGGAAATTGTGTTGAGGGCGTCTGCAGGTAATATTGAGAAATGCAGTATGCAGTGATGGGCACAGTAGTGTATGCGGTCGGTTTGGTTTCCTGGGGGTCAGCCAGAATATTCCTAAAAGGGCCTTTTGGGCAGGTCTCTAATTTACTGGTAAATGACTTGGAAATACGTGGGTGTGTGCCATGGCCTATAAGCCAAATGCTACTAGTGCGCTGACACCCCAGTTGGGCCCTCGTAGGGGTCAGTTCTGTAAAGGTATGATCAGACCTGTCATTGGAGGATTTGGCCACTCAGGGGGAAAAATTGCCACCTGGGCCCGAACCTCTTCAGCAAGTGTTTTCCATGGTTTGCGATCAGGCCTGCTTGGTTCTGGCCTAGGTGGAGGGTCACTTGGGACGTCATAACAGTACATCTCAGGGCTTGTGGTAGCACCTTAAAAGGGGTATCCCTTGGAGCAGTGGGGGGGTATCGATAGGAATTAGGAGTCAAGTCGGAGTCAAGAGTTCTAGACACCATTTGCAGCTACGCGTAAGCGTTAGGAGTGCGTTATGTCACGCAGTGCCTCTTCACCGGCCCACTCATACACGTATGCATTGTATGCAGGGTTTCGCACACAGGTTCTGTACACCCTCGTGCCCATACACGTATTCACAAGAAGTTATCACAGCACAGTACCGCTACACCCATGTGCCTGGGCACTTGTACTTAGGATGTCCGTGTGGCAACACACAGTACTGGCACACCCCTGTGCGTTTAGAGTGGGCCATTATATCTCCAGGGTGTGTCACGCGGTATCGCTGCACCCGTGTGCCGGTGCACTTATGTAGTGAAATGTCCGAGTGGGATCACACATTTCTGATGTCCTGGGGTCTGTAAAATTAAACAGGTGCTGCTGTGTTGTTGCACTGGAACAACGCCCCCTGGGGCGGGTGCTCATTTGAGGCATGTGGATGCCTATGTTGGATATTGTTCGCACCCATTGGTTCACAGGTATTGGCTAAGCACCCTCAGCTGGGGGTAGGTGAAGAAAGGGGGGTACAGTCTCACAAGAAGCACTGACTTGCAAATTGTATTAGATCCCTCGCTGTGGTACTTAGATTTATAATCTCAGAGATGATGTTGGGAGGAGAAATAGGGACATGGGTTCACCAGTGGATTGCTAATTAATTAACAGCATCATGCAGTCACCCAACAATGTTCTTACTGGACAAGACGACCCAACCATGTTCTTACTGGTCCAAACGGCACACGATGAGGTAAATGGCGCTATGGTAAGCACTCATCAATGCATAGGCCCAGTGCCAGTGTACATCTATGGTTGGGGGACGGGTTTCTTATGCTTGACCTAGCTGATTTACTGATAAATCTCTTGGGACTACACATATGTGTGTCAGGGCCAGTGAGCTAAATGCTGCTTCTTCTTTACATAGGTTACCCCTAGTGTAGGCTCCAGTATTGCATATGGGCCAAATTACTTAGTGGGGGGGTCAGGACAGTTATTGCATGGTGTGGCGGTCAGGCTTACTTGGCACGATCCTCAGCGAGGTTTCTCTCAAATATACTTTAAACGCTAGGTTGTCAAACAGACTAGCTTCAGGTCCAGTATCACTCAGGGTTTGGGCATCCTTGTGGCATCATATAGTACCGGCACAGAAGTAGCGCGGATGGCTAATTGTGATTGATCATCTACGAAAAGGCACTAATCGCTTGTTTTTTCACATATGTATGATTGGATCCATGGCGGATACCTGGGAAGTGCTCCACACCGCAACAACTGCAAGAGGTGGACAACCAAAAGACCATTAGATGCGGAACTTGAGTGGCAAGCAACGGCATCAAGGTGATGGGTGATCAATCAAGGCCTCAAGAGGTGCCAGCACTGTATCGGTTGTTGATGGGTGTGTTAACCATTGGTAGTGACAGCCACAGTAATATGGCAGTACGCTGCCACATGTGCTTCAGTATTCTGCCGCTACGGCGCCTGTGCTCGCGGGTGCCATTGTAGCAGACATTATAGGGTGGTTCGTAGTAAGGAGGTAGGCATACACAGAACATTTCCCTGAGCATAGGGGGTAGGTGTAGGTGGTGCACGGACTCCGTGATATGCTTGTAGCGGATCCTGGGGCCTGTCGTTCCCTGGGGTAGCCTGCCAATTACACCGACAAGGAGTGTCAGTGGCTGGGGTGACAAGGCTGTAAGGCTCAAAAGGTGCCAGCACTGTTTTGGTTGTTTTTATAGGTGTGTTAATCAGTGGTGGTGACAGCCACAGTAATGTAGCAGTGCGCTGCTTCACGTGCTCGAGTATTCTGCCGCTACGGCGCCTGTGCTCGCGTGTGCCATCATAGCAGACACAATAGGATATTCCGTAGTAAGGAGGGAGGAATACGCAGAACATTTCCCTGAGCATAGGGGGCAGGGGTGGGTGGTCCACGTGTTAAAAAGGGTTTCAAAGACAACCAGTAACCAAAGACCCTTTTATGTTGCCCGGCGGTATCGCCTCTATAACCCACCAATGTTAATCAATGAAGAAGCAGGCGCTGGAGACTGGAAGGCAGGAAACGAGGATTTTATTCTCTCCGGAGGAGAACACATCAATTCAGACAGCAAGTATCGTCACGAGGTGCTCTAACCACATCTCTGAGGCCTGGCCTCTTATACTAGGGTTTATGACCTTTATTGCATATAACACATTCTTGCAACACCTTGATATTTGAAAGAACATCCTCGGAATCTCCCCTTCAGGCCCGTTCCCACATACATTTACAGTTGGATTCCCCACCCCGGTCACAACAGGTGGTGGTTGTCGCACAGCAGGGCATTCCGCCGATTCACGGAATGCATGGGGTTGATCGGATCTCATAGGGTGGGGGCTTTGATCGGCTCGAGGGTCTTTTGATGGGGAGGGGAAGCTTCCTACTGTACGGGGTAATAAACAGTATCCGCAGGGCCAGGTGGCGGCCTGGGAACAAGGAAGACAAACGGGGACACAGGGAAAGGGGGTTTGCATCAAAAGGATCTGAGGCTATGAAGGGAATGAGGGGAGGTGTCGCGCTGGGAACAGGATGGGATTCTGTGGTGAAGCTGCGCTGAAGAGGGGTTTATGACCCAAGGCATGAGAGAGCGGGGGTTGTCAGCGTGCGGGGGATGCTTGCGAGGTTTAAGAGAGAGAGAGACGCGCTGGCTATCAGCGAGGGGCAGGGAGGCCATGGTGCTCAAAATGGCTGCCGCTTACGCGCACGAATGGGCTCGAAAAGGGGCAAGATGGCGCCGATAATGTTCATCAAGCTTGTATTAATTTTCCACAGTCCTCCCTTTAACATTTCCAAGACATCTTGCTGGCCTATTTCCTATCGATACCTATTGCAGCGGTCATAAGTAAGGGAGAGGGGACTTAGGCAAAGGAACTGTACATAAACATTAGATTATAAACATCACATTGAAAAATCTCATCATCTAGTAAGCGGGTTCATTGTTAAGTTTGGTTGCAGAAAAAGTCATCGTAATGTAATATCAGACTAGAATTACGTAGCGAGGGCGTTGGGTACAGATCATAGATACTTATAGTCATTCGAAATAGGAGCTGGTAAGTTATCATATAAGTGAGTCCTTCTTGTATTCGGCGGGAGCATAGTTAGTCCAATGGTGATTGGGAGAGAAAGGAGATATAGTAAAAAAATATCAGAGTTCTCGGTGTCTTTGTCGTCTTCTGTTGGCACTGTTGAGCTCCTGGGTCACAATTTGTTCTGTCAACAGAAATGTTCATGTGGATTGAGTCGTTGGGGGTCTGCGGGTAGGGGTACATTTTGTCTGGTTTCGTCAGACCTCATAGGAGAAATGCGTTACGGTTTTGGAGCAGGTGCATTTTCTTCCGTAACGCAGAGCATAGGATTGTGATGAAAAGTGCAATTGTCCCTGAGTTGTGGGATCTGTTTGTTTCTTGAGTCTTTGTGGTGGGTATTTCCTGTTGCTTCCATCATCATTGAGGCGTTCAGCAGCGGGTAGAACCACATACTTCGTTCATCTTCTCTTTAGGGGCGACCCTTGGTGGAGTTCTAGGTCACCGTTCTGAGATTAACATAGTTCGTGGTCTACTTAGTCGGAGCTCCCTCCCTTTTGACGCAGGGAATACCCTTCTCTGGGTAGCTCAGTAGGATTTTGGAGGAACTTGGAAGTTCAGGTGGAAAGGTGTGGGTGTGAACAGTCCTTATGGTAGGTCGGAGGAGGAGGGGATGGAGCAGGGCCAAGTCGGGAACAGATCAGGGGGACGGAGAATTTGAGACAGGCGGGTCCATAACCAAGTTCAGAGAGCGGGGACCTTTTGGCACACATCGAACATAGAGCAGGGGCTTCAGGTCAGCCCTTTCCTTAGTTTTGTCTGAAACCGTGCCTCATCCTGCGACTCCTTACTGCTGTGGTCTCGCCTCGGCCTCCGTCGCTGATGTTCCACGATCCGCAGTCAGGCCGCGTGCTCCCACATCCGGTCTCTTTCTCCTCCGACAGTGATACCCTTGAATGAGTTTGAAAAGACAGTCTTTAGAGATATTGCAGAAGAAGGTAATTACATAAATCTATTTCTCTCCCAACACCAAGCAACTGGGGTAAACACTCGCCACATTTGAGATTTTGCAGCCAACGTATAAACAATTGATGATGGGTTTGCTGGATTCCTTACAACTTTTCCTTTGTGGCTAATTCTTTGGCGTTTTATTGGTTATTACATTCATTCGTAATAGGTACGAGGTCTGGTACCCATTCATTGCATTCGTCTATTACAGTAGATGTCAGTTCTTCTGGTAGAGACCCATTTCCCTGGTACGAGTCTTGCAAGGCTAGGCTGGTCTTCAGGGCTTTGTATTTTACGAAAAAGTGCAACGTGCTATTCACCATAGTCTGATAGGCATCCTTCTGAGGGATGAACATAGGCTAAACGACTCTTCATTACATCAAAACATCCTATTTTCAACAAGGTTTACTGCAACAAGTTCTTTCGATTTTCGATCTAATTTTAACTTGGCACACATCTTCCTAACTTTCTATATAAATTCTCGCAACCTGGTTACTACAAAAACTCGGGGGGGGCTTGTGATAATTATTAAACTTATCCTTGGGGTGGGTGGGATCTTATGGGAGGCAATTAGGAAGCAGCGAATTGGAGCAAGGGGCGTTTTTCAGGTTCTCGTTCAGGGCAGCTGATACCAAACTGGGGGCATTTTGGGAAGACGGGGGTGTCTCGATCATTTCTCACTGCTTGGGGTATGGAGACAATTTGGAATGGGGATGGTCGCATTACCACAGACATATTTTATCATAGAAGCCACTGACAAATAGTTCCCTGACTGTGGGTCAAATTTAGGGAACCTTAGTCGTCTTACCTGTCCCTTTCCTTTTGGCCAATTTAAATGTCATCCATATTTAGCAGAAAAGGAGAGGTAGTAACGTGGTACCGATACAATTTTATTTGGGACGAATTTGTGCAAATACTTGTGGTATTTGGGGCCAATCAGGAGGTGCACCAGGTTCGCCAATTAGGTGCCAGTCGCTAGGAAGAGGGAAAGTGTGGAGGGGTGAAAGAGTGAGAGAGAGAGAGAAAAAGAGAGAGAGAGAGAGAGAGAGAGAGAGAGAGAGAGAGAGAGAGAGAGAGAGAGAGAGAGAGAGGGAGAGAGAGAGAGAGAGAGAGAGAGAGACAGACAATAGGCCAAACAGTACACGTGTGACATGGAAAATGACCGTGTATTGTTTGGGCTATTCAGTGCGTTACCCAACGTTAGACGTTTTGGGTCTAGGTTAGGATGTAGAAAGCATGCAGTTTTGGGACGGAAGAGCATTAGGTCAGGTACAGAAAGATCGTGCATTGGGTAGGGCGTCTTTTTGTGTCGTCTTGCAGCGTTAGTCCGTTTTCATGCATCGGGCGTGACGTGGCTCCAGATCCTTTACGGTACCCTAATCAGGACCCCAATGTAATCTGTAGAGGGAAAAAAGGAGGAAAAAGGGGGAGGGGGGGACAACATTCGAACACATCAAATGTACGGGCACGAAAGTCCTTTACTTACCGCATACTCGTACTTATCTCTTCGGGATATAATCCCTAGGGTCTTGGTTTCTGAAGTCAAGGGGGCGGGCAATGTGATAGGTGGTTCATGGGGGGGGGGTTCGAGGATGGCATTAAGGATCGTGTGTAGGGAAACGCTAAAAAGAGGAATCAGAGGTGCCTAGCGTGAGGTACCCGGTTTTGTAGATGTATCCGGCCATTGGGATCCTTAAATCATTCCCAATGCAGTGATGTTCTAAGGCATATCAGTTCTTCGTTCAATCCTGTACCTTAGTACCTTCGATCACCATATCTTTATAACATTTTATCAATCACACCGCTTTACTTTACCCATTCTCAGAAGTCGAGGTCCTTCTTCATACGTTAGTTCCTGAGCTTAGTCGCATATTTTGGAGGCAACGTATCATACCTTTGATTCGATCATCAATCCAGGGCCGAACAACCATTTCTCAGATAACCTTAAAAAAAGGAGCAGAACGGTTGCGCACAGAAAAACCCTCCCACTGATTCCCACATTTACAAAAGTATGTGATGCTTATTCATAGTTTTGAAGACCTTTATTTGCATAATCATTCAGTACGTAAAATGTGAAGAGTGCAATCATATTTTGGCCGGACATGTCGACGATGGAAGCCATACAGTAGGGGGTTATTTTGTGGCACAAGAACATGTTAAAAGGCCTAATTAATTATTTGCAAGTAACTAAAAACATTTCATTGCGTGGTGAGGGATCAGGGGCATTTCAGTTCATCAATGGAAACACAGTCAAGCTCATTGTAATCACATTTCCTAGATGTATACCGTGGGTGTGCATCATAAGCGACGTTATGTACCAGTTACAATAAATATCAAAATAGATCGTTCATTGAAATCAACATCTTTACGGAACCCCTTTCAAGTGTCCGCCAAGTGAACTCTCCTCCCTTTTTCATTGAGTGCGCAATGGTTCGTATATATATCTTAGTACATCAAGTTTCATTAGTTAAGGAACACCACGAGGCATCCGTTAGTTCCTATTGATACCGGCGCCATTTTGGGCGAGGCCGGTTTAGTCCGGAAGTAGCATCAGGGGCAAAAATGTCCCCGACGATTGGCGATTGGACCAGGGTCCCTTTCGGCAGTTCAAAAAACTGTGCTAACAGAGGGGCTGGTGGTGTGGACCGTCAATCAAGAGAGGGAGGGGGTAGAGTCTTTCTTACCGGGTCATGTTGATGTTCAGCCGGAACTTACTCGAGTTCGTTAGCCCATAATGTTCCTGGGTGGTTCAGACGGAAGCTGATGCAGACACGAGAGCACCGCCATCTTGTTGCTGTGCCGTGGTTATTTCATTTGTGATCAATGCAGCTGTTCCCCACCGGAATTCTGAAGGGGCTGAGGGCTCTTGAGACTTTGGTAGAATCTTCAAAGTCGAGGGGATGTTTATCGATGGTGGGGGCTTGCGCCCAGGTGGGCAAGCGCCCGAGTTGTAATTTCGGACAAAGTCTCTCCAGCGGCCTAGACCCGCCTTCCGAGGGCCCAGACGCCATTTTGAGACCCTGCAGCAGCCGCCCTTCGTCGTATCTATCAGGAGTGGAAGAAAAACTTCTTGTGGTGATGAAAGACAGAACATCATGCTGTTGGAGCAGGACATTTTGGTTCGGGGCGCCAGGGTGCAGCAGTGGAGCCTTCATCTGGGGAGGTGAGGGAGGCTCGTCTGTGCCGTCTCCTTCTCCCGGCGCATCCCATGCCGTCCCTTTGAATCAGGGGTGCACATGATGACCACCCTACACCCCTGATTCCGACTCTTGGGGGACCATCGTACGTCCGGTGTTATTCAAGTAGGCCCATCGGACATTGTATGTCCTGTGCTGCGTAAATATACCAGTCGGGCGTTGTAAGTCTTGTGCTGCGCAAATATACCAGTCGGGCATTATATGTCCTGTGCAGCGTAGGTATATGGCCGTCGCCCGGCTGGAGGACATCGGCGCCGGACCAGGGCAGGGAAGCCTCCTACCTGTGGAGGCGGGAGAGGCTCGTCCGCGTCGCCTCTCCCTCCCTGCCCACCCTGCATCCGCTTGATGGAGGAATTCGTGATGGCCGGACCAGGAGATACGAGGGAGGGGGTCATTTGCATCCGCCCCCTCCCTACTCGTGGCCCGGGGGACGCCATCCCTGGAAGGGTAGTATGGGAAGACCATTTCATTGCCTGCTTTGTGGAGTCTCCAGTACCTTCTCGCCGGCGATCTCTTTTGGTCCATAGCTGCTGGCAGGCCCCGCCCCACACGTGCTATGTGTTTCGGGTGGGCGGGACCATCGAACTGTTACATTTCGAGGACTTCCGGAGTGAGCCTAATACGTTTTATATTTCTCCTATTAGT
Organism: Lissotriton vulgaris; assembly: GCF_964263255.1. Classification (NCBI taxonomy): domain Eukaryota; kingdom Metazoa; phylum Chordata; class Amphibia; order Caudata; family Salamandridae; genus Lissotriton; species Lissotriton vulgaris. The sequence goes on from NW_028249337.1 coordinate 330,121, forward strand.
ACAGTTTGTTTTAGAGAGTGTTCTACTAGTTATTCTATTTACCGTTGGTTGTGTGTTTTCTTTATCGTAATTAAATCCTAAGTTATATAATAGACGCTTGGCTTCCTTGAGTCCTTTCTCTAACGGGGGTTGTTTACACTGGTCTGTAATTGTGTTTGGTTTTCAGAGTGGGGGAGCAACAGAGAGCAATCAGTCCCAGAACTCTAACATGTCGTTAAAATTGGTCTGACGAAATCTGTGCCATCGAGCATAATCAAACGGGGTGGTTCTGTCTGTGTTGTCTGCACTAGTCTGATTGGTTTTTATCTCGCGCCTTTTCCCTTTCTGTCGGCCTGTTCTTTCTGTCGACCCTCCGTTCTTACCTATGCTCTGCAGAGTCGGGCATTGGGCTTTCCAGTGCCCGAGACATTTACAGAAAGCACATTGGTTTTGTTTTAAATCTGTTCGTCCTGTGCGTAGTGTCGGGGGATTACCTTCGGGTCGTTGTGTCCCGGGGTTGACTTGTCGGCACATCCCTTTACACTGTTCTCTTTTCACGTCTACTCCTCGGAACTGTGCCATCGCTGGCCCTTCCCTTTGCCTACTAGACGTTTGGAGGGTTGTCCGTCGTGTCCCTTCACCTTTTCTGAATTCGTCGCCTTCCCTTCGTCGTGTGGCTTCTTTGCGCCACATACCGAGACTATCGAGCATAATAGGTGTTGTTTCATTCCTACGAAGGGCTATTTCTACCGTTTCTATTTTGTCAAGATCGAAGGATCCTCTCAGTGGCCACTGACTTTCTCGATCCTTTTTCGTATATTTATGCCACAGCTCACTATAGGCTATAGCGATCAATCCATGCTTCATGAACATGTCCTTATTAGGGGTGCCTTCCAGTGGAGCCGGATGGTTCATCTCTAATAAGCGGTCCAGGCTAAACAGGCTACTAACCAGTGGGGAGAAGACAGGCATGACGGATCACAATGGGATAATAGTCAGCACTACCTATCTTATCGCTGCGTGCAAAGACTAGACAGAATATTTCTATTCTACGTTGTTTGCACGTAGTGAATACCTCATGAACCAATCTTGAGCAATCAATGTTAGGTCAAAAATAAAAAATCAATATAGTCAATGGGGAGAATAAGTAGGCTCGCAAAGGTTCGCGTCACCTACCCTTTCACTATCTGCAAAGAGGGGACCTATTCTTCCCTGTTTGCAGACAGAGAATCTCCAGAAAACAATCTATAACAGTTAATCAATGGGGGGGGGGGCAATTGTTCAATGGGGGAGAAAGATAGGTCCGACGGGTGCGTACCTATCCTTCGCTGTTTATAAAGGGAGAGCCTGTTGTTTCTCCGTTTCAGACAGCGAATCTCCAAATAAATTAACAAAAAGTAATACTAGTATTTTCTCATCAATTATCAATCTCTTTCAATTATCAATCACTTTCGCAATTCGTCGTGTTTACACGACCTTACCCGGACCGCATGGACAGTTTCTTGTCTTCCGAATCCAGCGCCCGATCGTCCTCTTCTCTTCGTACTTCTCGTGGCACTCCTGATGGTTCCCAGTCAGGACCGCAGATCACTCGAGAGAGAGGTCTGTTCGGAACCAGTGAAGTTCGGATGATCGGCTGTCAGACGAGGGTCTATCGGACAGGGTACCTTCCGATCGTTGCAGTCGTTCACTCTGTCGTCAGGACCTCTCCCACTGGATCCACGAGTCGCTGATGGGCCCCACGTTTGGGACGCCAATTGTTAAAAAGGGTTTCAAAGACAACCAGTAACCAAAGACCCTTTTATGTTGCCCGGCGGTATCGCCTCTATAACCCACCAATGTTAATCAATGAAGAAGCAGGCGCTGGAGACTGGAAGGCAGGAAACGAGGATTTTATTCTCTCCGGAGGAGAACACATCAATTCAGACAGCAAGTATCGTCACGAGGTGCTCTAACCACATCTCTGAGGCCTGGCCTCTTATACTAGGGTTTATGACCTTTATTGCATATAACACATTCTCGCAACACCTTGATATTTGAAAGAACATCCTCGGAATCTCCCCTTCAGGCCCGTTCCCACATACATTTACAGTTGGATTCCCCACCCCGGTCACAACAGGTGGTGGTTGTCGCACAGCAGGGCATTCCGCCGATTCACGGAATGCATGGGGTTGATCGGATCTCATAGGGTGGGGGCTTTGATCGGCTCGAGGGTCTTTTGATGGGGAGGGGAAGCTTCCTACTGTACGGGGTAATAAACAGTATCCGCAGGGCCAGGTGGCGGCCTGGGAACAAGGAAGACAAACGGGGACACAGGGAAAGGGGGTTTGCATCAAAAGGATCTGAGGCTATGAAGGGAATGAGGGGAGGTGTCGCGCTGGGAACAGGATGGGATTCTGTGGTGAAGCTGCGCTGAAGAGGGGTTTATGACCCAAGGCATGAGAGAGCGGGGGTTGTCAGCGTGCGGGGGATGCTTGCGAGGTTTAAGAGAGAGAGAGACGCGCTGGCTATCAGCGAGGGGCAGGGAGGCCATGGTGCTCAAAATGGCTGCCGCTTACGCGCACGAATGGGCTCGAAAAGGGGCAAGATGGCGCCGATAATGTTCATCAAGCTTGTATTAATTTTCCACACACGGACTCTGTGTATGCTTATAAGAGATCCTGAGACCTGTGGTTCCCTGGGTAGGCTTCCAATTACACCGACAATGAGTGTCAGTGTCTGGGGTGACGTGTCATATCGGGCACAGCGTGATGCCATTAAGGGAGCCCATTTAGTGGCCCCATGACAGTATTATTGGCTACATGCGGTATGCCCACTCTCCCGGAGTCTGAAAGCATCTCTATCCCGCACTTGGGGGGGGGGGGGGGATGACTGATCCAGAGCTTCCAATATGAGGAGGCAAGTCTGTGAGGCCATGGGGTCAAGGGAAACTTTTTTGTGTTGTGACACGTTTGTCTATTGGAAAAGGAATGGCAACCAATGATGAGAAAGGGGCAAAGTATTGGTAACATCTGCCAATTTCCCCGAGGGTGTTCGACCGTGAGGTGCCTTCCTCTCCGCTACACATTTTTTCTGTTTTGATTGTCTGTGTGTGGCTGTATGTATTGCCCCAGTAGGGTAGACATCATAGGTTGTGTCGAGTTGAATACACACTGGAACCCCCTATTAGTAGTCACAAACAGTGGTTTGGCATGGACAGTAGGGCATTAGAGACAATAGATACCCAATCATAGAATTAAGAGGGGGTAGATCTAGAATTTTATGATAGAAGATTCTAGTACAGGGTGTTCTCATGCCTGTTAGATGATGGCTAACTAAAGTCCTTGGTACAGGGATTTCTTGTGTTTGAATTTCATTGAGTGGAGGTCTTTCCCTATGGTACCCGTCTTTCCCTCTAGGCTCCCCTTGTTATTGTAAGGGAATTTTAAGGACAGGGCATGACCTTTCAGTGTAGGAGGGTAGGGGGGCCAGATAGTTGGCCAACTACGCTGGCCTGTGGCGGTAAGGTCATGATTGGTGAGCAGTTAATTTAAGGTCCTTAGGGGTGGCGCCATTCTTGAATTGGGTCGCCCAAAGGGAGGGATAAGTGGTCTCTCCTAGAACTCAAGGGGCGGTTACAGCCTGTTGGCTACATGGGTGGGGGGGGGAGAGTCACGCTTTCTCTAGGCTGGTTGGCCACCCCGCACGTGCACAATGACGCCAGTAAACGGCGCAGAGAAGTAAGGGCCCCCTTTAATGGAGTTAATAGAGCGTATGGGGGTAACCGGGGGGCCAAAGTACCCTCACGGTGAGCGGGCCCTCTGCCCATGCGCATTCTGACGGAAGGGTGTGGCTAATAGGGCGTATGGGGGTAACCGGGGAGGGGGTGTACCCCCACAGTAAACGGGCCCTCTGCGCATGCACACTCTGACAGGAGGGTGTGGTTAATAGGGCGTTCGGGGGAAACCGGAGAGGGGGTATACCCCCACGGTAAACGGGCCCTCTGCGCGTGCGCACTCCGACTGGAGGGCGTAGTTTAAGTGATAAGGATCTGACACCAGTTAAGTGACCTTGTTGTAGGCCCAAATAGGATACGCAGAAAAACAAATATTGTATAATGTGACTGTTACGTTAGATTCAGATAGGAAATACCTTGTACTAGAAGTAGGTTAAGGTTGGCCATCTGATATCTGTATATATCAATTGTAATTGAATGTCATGCAACGTTTTTCTGCGTAATTGTGTAAATATTGTTTATTTCAATTTTGATTTATTTGTATGTTTTAATAAATACGGCCGGGGGGTTGTACGACCCCCGCCTCCAAAGAAATCCCTCTCATGTCCTGGTTAATAATGTTGGTTAACGGAAGGGTGGGGGTCCTCCGGCAGGCTCTGGCCATAAGGAAAGGCGGGCCGACATCGGCCCTGCCGCAGTTATGGCGGGGCGCACCGGCCCCCACCCGCTTTCCCGGGTACCCTGGTGACCCGGAAGTGATTGAGTCACTTCCGGGTCACTAGGGAACAAAAGGCCAGGCCGGTTAAATCCAGCCTGGCCGATGAGGGGTTAAAAGGCCGTGGAGCGCGAGAGTCTGCCTCTTTGACTCCTGCGCACCACGACCTGCCCTTCCAGCCTCCTCTAGGAGGCTGTAATTCTTTTTCCCCACCCACCATCCCCTGAAGCAGATAATTATTATTGTTTGTTATGAAGGTTTTTACATTTTTATGACAAATGTGTATGGATGAGAAGAGTGTCTGACTAATGCGTTTTGTTCCTTAGACCTTTCTCCCGTTTACAGGTCATCAATCGTCATATATATTGCTATTCCTTGGTCAGGCGGTAAGGTCATGATTGGTGAGCAGTTAATTTGAGGTCCTTAGGGGGCGGCGCCATTCTCGAATTGGGTCGCCCAAAGGGAGGGAAAAGTGGTCTCTCCTAGAACTCCAGGGGCAGTTACAGCCTGTTGGCAACATGGGTGCGGGGGAGGGGAGAGTCACTCTTTCTCTAGGCTGCTTGGCCACCCCGCACATGCACAATGACACCAGTAAACAGCGCAGAGAAGCAAGGGCCCCCTCTAATGGAGTTAATAGAGTGTATGGGGGTAACCGGAGGGCCAAAGGACCTTCTTGGTAAGCAGGCCCTCTGCGCTTGTGCACTCTGACTGAAGGGCGTGGATAATAGGGCGTATGGCGGTAACCGCGGTAACCGGGAAGGGGTGTACCCCCACGGTAAACGGGCCCTCTGCACATGCACACTCTGACAGGAGGGTGTGGTTAATAGGGCGTTCGGGGGAAACCGGAGAGGGGGTATACCCCCACGGTAAACGGGCCCTCTGCGCATGCGCACTCCGACTGGAGGGCGTGGTTTAAGTGATAAGGATCTGACACCAGTTAAGTGACCTTGTTGTAGGCCCAAATAGGATACGCAGAAAAACAAATATTGTATAATGTGACTGTTACGTTAGATTCAGATAGGAAATACCTTGTACTAGAAGTAGGTTAAGGTTGGCCATCTGATATCTGTATATATCAATTGTAATTGAATGTCATGCAACGTTTTTCTGCGTAATTGTGTAAATATTGTTTATTTCAATTTTAATTTATTTGTATGTTTTAATAAATAAGGCCGGGGGGTTTTACGACCCCCCGCCTCCAAAGAAATCCCTCTCATGTCCTGGTTAATAATGTTGGTTAACGGAATGGTGGGGGTCCTCCGGCAGTCCCTGGTCATACCCGCTGACCGATGCCTTTTGTCTGTAATTTTGAGCATTGAGGGGAGCAGCACTTCTCCCCCATTGACAAGCCTCAGCTCCCTGATGGGGCCGCCTCCCACTCTTTCTCCGAGCACAAGAGCAGCCCCACCCGTCCATTGTTATTCTGTATGCAGCTGATGATTGTCACATACAGAATAACAATGGGACAGTCTGGGCTGTTATTGCATGTGGTGGGCCTCCTCCTGCCTTGGTCTAGGGCAGGGCATTCTGTTTATCAGTACATAAAGAAAACTGTTGCACCTCACCAAAAGAAAGACATGTACAGAATCCATTTCATGTATAGAAGTCAGCGAAATAAGTTAAAAGGAAGGGGTTATGGTTATTTCACAGTCTCATCATTTTGGAACTGAAGCATTTTCAATATTATAGCCATAGTGTCTGCTTTTTTATTTTTTGCAACTAATGACCATTGACAAACACAATAGTCCTGGTTTGTTGTAGGTGTGATGTATTATATACCTGAATGCAATAACAGAAGTAGAAGAATACCAGTCGGGCAGCACACTCTGCTAAGCTCAGATTTTTATCTTATGTGTTTTAAGCCACACCCTTAATTACACCGGACACACCCTTTGGAGAGACCCCAACGTTTTTTCAACACACTGAAAGCCCTGGTAATTAAACCATGTCACGGTCACCTCATGTCCTGGCACTGTGCATCATGCATGACTCAAGACTTCCAAGTTTTCAGATTTCCTATGTGCAGGGGCATAGTGAACCCTCCCCACCCCACCCTTTGTTTTAGGAACTACAGCAAATGTGAAGTTCTTGGTGGGCCTCTACTGTCTGCAACTCAGCAGACAAAGGGTCAGCTCATAATTAATGTGAAAAGGTGGGTGAGTGAGTAAGTGAAGGGATGGGTGAATGGCTGGATGGATTAGTGAAAGGATGAATGGATGAGTGAAAGGGTGAACGGATGGATAATGAACGGATGGTTGGATGAGTGCGTGGAAGGATGGAAGAGAGAAAGGGTAAATAAATAGATGTATGGGTGGAATGGTGTATGTATGGGTGGAATGGTGAATATATGGGTAAAATGATGGATGGATGCTTTAAAAGGGTGGAAGTATGAGTAAAAGGATGGATGGATGAGTTAAAGGGTGGATGATGGGCGAGTGAATGGGTGGATGGATGAGTGAAATGATGGATGGATTGATGAATTCATAAGTAAAAGGATGAATGGATGGACAGAGGAGTGGAAGGGTGGAATTAAGGATGGATGAGTGAGTGAAAGGGAACGTAGATGGGTAACAGGATGGATGGATGAGTTAAAGGTTGGATGGATGGATGGATGAGAGAAAGGATGGATGAGTGAAAGGATGGATGAGTGATATGGTAAATAGGTGGATTCATGAGTGCATGAGTGGGTGGGTAGATGGATGGATGGAGACAACATAACCTGTACTTACAGACAATATCATCGAAGTGACTTGAGTCCCTTCACCTCAATTTATTATCTTTAAAATTTTGCACCCCTAGGATTATTGCGCCCAGGGCAACCGTCCCTGTGACCTTGCTGATGCTATGCCACTGCATACCAGTATGGATGACATTAAACTCTTACACCTTGTAGCCCTCATTGTCTTCAGTAACATTTCTTTTACCTTGACTTTCACATTTATGAGTCATTGTCTCTATACAAAATGTGGGTGATGTAACATACTCTGATACCCTGCCATACGTACTTCGATTGAGTAGCATTATAAAGAAATTAAATACCCATGAGAGAGTGTCTATATGAAATTGAGGGGCACAATTGAGGGGTGCTAGCATGGCTGGATAGGCCAGACCTGGAATTGGGCATTTCACTGGGTGGCTGGAAGTGAGGACGGGGTTGTTTTATTACGGGGGCTGGAACTGGAAAGTTCCTTGTACATCCAGCAGTTTTCAGGCAACAATAAAAGTATCCTGATAACTGTGGTTACTAATGTACCTGTGTAATAGAGATTTGAGTTTTATTTAGGAGCAGTTTTGAATCATCTAAGGTAGTACAGAGGGTTAAAATGTCTGCTGTAAAGAATGTGTACTATGCTTATCAAGGAACAGTATTTTATGAGCAGAGCTAAAAATAGTAAATCTATAGCAACTTACGTATACCTACCGTCACAATATTTCAGTAGTCGATATTTTAGCTATGATGTGAACGTAGAACCATATTTTTGTGTCAAACAACCCTTCCCTGGAGATGTTTATATTTCATTTCTCAGCTTGTGTTTTCTCAACCCTACAGGAGTGGGAGCTACAATAATGAATGTCAGAACATCACCTTCTTTGAGATTAGGGTAATTGTACTACTTTGTGTAATGTCCTCAATGATGGGCATAGCAATTATTCCATAATTCCTAAATTAATCACGCTCTTTCCAAAGTTTCTTCTTGCAATTACAGTGACTCTCTTCTGGCCTCAGGCAGAGCTGCTTTCCCAGCACGTCCACATTTCCACCTGAGTGCTTATTGCACAATCTTTAGTCTTTCCGGGTGCCAGTTGAAGTTCCTTTTCCCCTTTACCATGGAACTGATGATCCAGAGTTATTAATATTTTATTCACCACCAGGTCAGGGTTTCTCTCCACCTCTGGTTACATTGTGAGTAGTGGCGGCCAGCACAGGTAAGAGCGGTGAGGCTGGATGTGGGTGGAAGTCAACAGATGATGGGATAAGTAATATTAAATAAAGAAATAAATAAAACCACTTACCTTGCATGTGTTTTCCTAAACTGTAAGTTTTTGAATAACAATGCAGCGCTCAAGACATGTATGTGCTTTGGTCATTGGTGGTTCACTTGTGCACATTCACTTTTACAACTCACTGTGGTTCACAAAACTGCAAGCATCTTCCAGCACCGCAGAAAAAGTGTTTCCACAAGAGACCTAATTTCAGAGCTCTTCTGAAGGGTGAACAGGTCTAGATGTGGGAGTTTTAAGTTTTGCACCAAGAGACCATCTGCTGAAAGACCAGTTGAGCGTGTCCATCATGAGCAAGTGGTTCTCAAGCATCTGCCTCCTTCACCTGCAGCACCAGGTCCAAATGCCCTGGGCCAAGCCAATACAGAAGATGATGATGTGGTGGAGGTAGTGATGGCTGAACATTGCACCCACAGGCATCTTTGGTACTAATGTGTTTCCAGGGTGTCACCAGTCATCACTCTGAACGCTGTCTAAAAGGGAGGTGTCTTGGGGGAAATGTGGAGCCTCAATGACTTTGGCCAAATCTCCTGAGCCTGATACATGGGAGTTTGGCATCTATGTGCGTAGACAGTGAAAGCTGAAGGCACTACAACCTCAACATCAGTTCACACCGAACATGGGTATCTTATGTTATGTTGATTTGTATAGCACACTAATCACCTGAGAGGGTATCCAGGCACTTGGGCAGGTTTCTAAGTGTTTGGTCCCGAGGTGCTTTAGAGCCAGGTCTTCAGCTTCTTTTGGTTCTCAATAAGTGAGGAGGGGGCTCTGATGTGTTGATGGAGGTCATTCCATGTCTTGGCTGTGATGTAGGAGGATAAGCGAGCGACCTCCAGTTTTGCTTTTGCGGATGCGGGGAGTGTGTGTGAGTGAAAGTGAGGCAGGGCGTAGGTGTCTGGTGGATTGGTGAAAGTGTATGAGGCTGTTTGGTGTTCTGTCCATGTACTGTTTAGGTCTTTGTATGTGTACGTGAGACGTTTGGATTGGCTGTGCTTGAGAATGGGGAGCCAGTGAAGCTTCCTGGGGTGCGGTGTGATGTGGGTGCGGCGTGGGATGTTGAGTATGAGTCTTGTGGCTGCATTCTGGATGGTCTGCAATCTTTGAAGGAGTTGTTTGGAGACTCCTGCATTGAGAGTGTTGCCGTAGTCCAGCCTGCTGGTGATGAGTGCTTGTGTGACGGTCTGTCTGGTGTTCTCAGGCAACCATTTGAAGATCTTTTGCAGCATGTGAAGGATGTGGAAGCAGGAGGTGCACACTGCGCTGACACATTGAGCTTGTCATCTAGGATGATCCCTAGATGACTTGCGTGGTCTGTGGGTGTGCGTGATGGTCCTAGTTCCTACGGCCACAAGGTGGAATCCCATGGGGAGGTCTTGTTGCCGAAGACCACTGTGGTGACTGTCCATTTTAAGGCAATAAGAAATATGTATGCAGGTTGTGAACATTGAACATTAATGTTGCCACGATTGTACGCTAATTTTGAAATAGTTTACAGCTGAAAGAATATCATATCACGTGTGCTAAGTTTTTGAAGCCATATATAAGTCCATCATCCACTATGCAGCATCTCTGAATGCAGGGCGTGGCCTTCAGCCATGGACTGTGCCTACTCCGCCTAGCTCCAGAGCTCGCTGGTGGAAGCTGCCTTGCCAAGGTTTCCAGGTCCTTGCACGACTAACTGAGCCAGTGCAGGATTTAACTTGGGTTTTTGTGACTTGGATTCTTGTTTATAACATCATAAAACACAGACAATGACAAGTCCTAGAATGCAAAGAAAAACCTGGACTGGAGTAGCTAGTAGCACATGGATCTTGTAAACTTGGCAGCTATGGGCAGGGAATAGCTGCACAAGCCTAGGCTCATAATCCAGGGCCAAGAAAGTTATCAAGAGAACCAAGGAAGGAGAGAGTGCGGCAGGCAGGGCCGGCTCTAGGGCGGTGCGACCAGTGCCACCGCACCGGGTGCTGACTTCACACGGGCGCCTGTTTGATGTTTGCTAGTTTATATTGTGCTTAAAAGCACCTGCTGCCGCATTCCTGGCCTAAAGCAATGTTTATGCAGCAATTAAAATGTCAAGAAAACTCCGGTGCTTAATGTTCTTGCAGGTGAGATGAAAGTTTTGTCTAATAGATATTTTGATTCTTGTAAGTTTTGATTCATGGTAAGGTAGCGCATAGGGTTAATATGCTTGCTGCAAAGAATATTTACCATGCATACAACAAAGTCAACGTAATGTAAACAGGTCAGTGGGTTACTGCTTTTGTCAGAGTCTTCTTTTTGTTAATTGCAGTTTACAGTGAACGATTACCTGTCGTCAAAGAACTGCGTGCAGACTTCAAGGAATAGATTAGTGCGTATGGATTTTTTCATCAGACTTTCATTATTCTAATGTTCATTTGGGTTCAAATCAGTTCTTGTTATTAAAGAGAGCATCAATCCATTGTGTTACAATTTAAATTCAGAGTTTGCGCCTCTCCAGACCAAGTACTCTTCAACTATACTGCCTACCAATATGGATGACATGTGAATTCACCCCTTGTTGTCCTTTGTCTTATATAACATGTCCTATACACTGTTTTACACACCTATGATTGATAGTCTCTGTGTAATGTGTGCATTATGTACAGTGCTCCGACACCCTTCACTTTTAAGAGTGACACTATAACAAAGCATCTGAGAGAGAGTGGTTATGGTGACTGTTAAAGGGTGGTAGGGAGGGAATCCTTGGAGGAGGTGGTCATTGGGGGGTGCCAAAAAACATTGTCGCACTGGGCGCCACCAGTGCTAAAGCCGGGCCTGGCAGCAGGAGTAAAGAGGGACGGGGGGCTACAGAAACTCAGGGGGACGGAGACTATGTTAGCCTCGGGAAAACAACAGAGGGCTCAGCAGCCAGAGAGAGACAAGTGTTAGGAGAACGGAGACAAGCAAAAGGGTCCATCCCACCAGACCCCAGTACATTTGTCAATATGCAATCGGCTGAAATAAGCTTCCTTGCCCCACACATCACTCCACTCCACAGAATGTATTGTGCAATTTCATACAGAACTATTTCAGTTTTATCTACTTGAAAAGTCTTTTACATCTGGATAAAGGCCTTTCATTTCATCCAGTGAAGATATGGGGCTTTTTCATAGCACTACAGACAGATGCACACATTTGAGTTGAAAATCAAGTGAAATCTTTATATTCCCACAAAGTTACAACTGTGTGCGCTCTTATGGTATTCTCAGTGTATGAGGGCCTGAGAAGTGAGGACCCTTTATGTCCACACTTCTGCACTTCTTTCTGTTGCAAACGCTTACGCCATACTTGCAGATGTTCAGCAGAGGTACGTTTGATCTGTGGGAGTAAGTATCCGCAGACCCAGATGTGGTGATTCAAGACCTGTCATTTGCTCCCCTCCATGTCACTTTAGAACACCTGAGTGTTGTTTTCGTGAGTTAAAATTTTGAGTTTGTTTTTGTAGTTCGTGAAATGTGCGTCTGAGTCCAGGTTTGGTGCAGCCGCACTTTGTACCGGGTGAAGTGCATGGACCCCCGGCTAGGGTGGCTTCAGGAACTGGATCCGCGTCAGTGATGGCGCACGTGCCCGCTGTGACTCGTAGGAGCTTCTTGGCACTGCCTGCTCCGCACTCCTTCGGTGGGGCCTCTGATGAGCAATGTTACTTTTCTTGGCCATGGAAGTGCCGTCATTACAACATACATGGCATTAATAGCATGTTGTGATCACTCTCATAAATGGTACTCTCCGGGAACGGAAGCGGAAGGACCGGTTTGCACAGATTCCCATCTTGTATCTGCTTCTTTCTGGACGGGAGACGAAGCATCCCTCGGAGGAGGGAGCGAGCCCGGGGCAGAGGGCGCGAGAGACTCAGGCAGGGTACGAGCACACAGGGAGGGGCGCGCGGAGGACTGTTTAGTGCTTAAGTCTGACGCGCAGACCTTGCAACGCGGGCAGTTTGCAGATTGTAATCTAGGCCCAGGGTCTCTCCTCCTCACCTACAAAATGGGAGAAGATTGTGAAATAGCATCACCTGGGGCACATCAGATCCGCGATGGAACGTGACCGTGAAATGACATCGGGTCAGAGGGCAGAGGAGGGTGAAATGGCATTGCGCAGCAGCTGAAAAGTGCAGAAACGCACGCATTACCTATACAATAAAGTAGGGTGACCAACCATCCGTAAATTTCATGGACGGTACATGATTTGGATCTCACGTCCATTGTCCGTGAAGATCCCGCTTACTGATGCCTTTTGTCCATAATTTGGGCATTGGGGACAGGGCTGGACTGGGAACCACAACCGGCCCTGGCAAAGTGCTTGGCCACCCCCAAACCCCCCCCTCCCCCCACCCCTACTCGGGGAGGGTAGAGGTGCTGCCGAGCTCTTTGCCGGGGCTGGTTTTCGGCCGATTTTGGTACAGGGATGAACGACCCTGTACCAAAAACGGCCCCCAGGGGCCCAAAACCGGCCCCACCCGTGCGGCCCACTGGTGCCCGCTATGGCCAGTCCGGTCCTGATTGGGGAGCAGCACTGCTCCCCTATGAGAAGCCTCAGCTCCCTTATGGGGCCGCCTCCCACTCATTCTTGGAGCACAAGAGTAGTCCCACCCACCCATTGTCATTCACCCATTGTCATTCTGTATGCGGCTGATTGTCACATACAGAATAACAAAGGGCCAGTCTGGGCTGGTATTGCATGTGGTGGGCCTCCTCCTGCCTCGGTCTAGGACTGGGCATTCTGTTTTAACAGTACTTAAAGAAAAATGTTGCACCTCATGAAATGAAAGAAATGTACAGAATCCATTGCATGTATAGAAGCCAGCGAAAGAAGTTACAAAAAGGGGTTATGGGTCTTTCACAGTCTCATCATTTTAGAACTGAAGCATTTTCACTATTATATACAACAAAGCCATAGTTAATGCCCTTTAATTGTATGCAACTAACGATCATTGACAAACCCGATAGTCCTGGTTTGTTGTAGGTGTAATGTTTTATAGATCTGGATGCAATAACAGAAGTAGCAGAATACCAGTCGGGCAGCACACTATGCTAAGCACAGACTTTTAGCTAATGAGTTTTTAAGCCACACCCTTAATTACCCTGGACACACCCTTTGGAGAGACCGCAAGTCTCATTGCATCATGCATGGCTCATGCCTTCCAAATTTTCAGATTCCCTATGTGCAGGGGCATAGTGAACTCTCCCACAACCCACCCATTGCTTTAGGATCTACAACAGATGTGAAGTTCTTGATGGGCCTCTTCTGTCTGCAACTCTACAAACAAAGGGTCAGCTCATAATTAATGTGAAAGGGTGGGTGAATAAGTTAGTGAAGGAATGGCTGGATGAACTAGTGAAAGGATGAATGGATGAGTGAAAGGGTGAATGGATGGATAATGAGAGAAAGGATGGATGGATGAGTAGGGATGGAAGAGGGAAAGGGTAAATAAATAGATGTATGGGTGAAATGGTGGATGTATGTGTGGAACGCTGGATGTATGGGTACAGTGGTGGATGACTGATGCATAAAAGGTTGGAAGGATGAGTAAAATAATGGATGAATGAGTGAAAGGGTGGATGTTGGGCGAGTGAATGGTTGGATGGATGAGTGAAATGATGGATGGATTGATGAATTCATAAGTGAATGGATGGATGGATGAGTTAAAGGGTGGATATAAGGATGAGTGAGTGAGTGGAAGGGAAGGTAGATGGGCAACAGGATGGATTAATGAGTGAAATGTTGGATGAATGGATGGGTAGATCAGAGAAAGGATGGATGAGTGATAGGGTCAATGGGTGGATTCATGAGTGGATGAGTGGGTGGGTGGATGGATGGGTGAAGACAACATGACCTGTACTTACAGACAATCGCACCGATGTGACTCGAGTCCCTTCCACCACACTTTTTTTCTTTAAAATGTTGCACCCCTAAGAATATTGCGCCCAGGGCAACCGTCCCTGTGGCCCTGCCGATGCTATGCCACTGCCTACCAGTATGGATGACATCAAACTCTTACACCTTAAAGCCCTCATTGTCTTAAGTAACATTTCCTAAAATGACTTTCACATTTATGAGCCATTGTCTCTATATAATATGTGTGTGATGTAACGCACTCCGACAGCCTGCTGTACATACTTTGGATGAGTTGCACTATGAAAGAAATTAAATACACATGAGAAAGGGTCTATATGAAAATGAGTGGCACCATTGGAGGGTGGTAGCGAGGCCGGACAAGCCGTACCTGGCATTCCCTGGGAGTCTGGAAGGGTGGACGGGGCAGTTTTGTTACTGGGGGCTGGCACTGCAAAGTTCCTTGTATATCCAGCAGTTTTCAGGCAACAATAAAAGTGTCTCGATAACTCTGGTGACTAATGTACCTGCTGGATACAGATGGGAGTTTTGTTTAGGGGCAGGTTCGAATCATCTAAGGTAGCAGCTTCAAAGAAGGTGTACCATGCGTATCAAAGAACAGTGTTTTATGAGTAGAGCTCAGTGGTTACTGCTTTTGCACTGAGATTCTTTTGTTACTGTGCATTTATAACTTACAATCGTAATCTAACAGAGTGAGCAATAAGCTGCCACCAAAAAGCTGCATGCAAGCTGCATGGTAGAGGTTACAAAGTTATGTATTCTTCCTAGTTTTTCATTGTCCTGATGTTGGAAAGAAAATGTTTGCTTGGGTAATAATACATTCTTATAATTAAAGTCAACGCTAACCACTGTTATTTTCTGAATTTTGAGTCTGTGCTTCTCTTAAAATTGCCTACCAGCCTGGGTGACATGCATCCTACACCTTGTAGTCCCCTTTGTTTTATATAACATTTTCTATTGACTGATTTACACACGTATCATTCATTGTCTCTGTAGGTGTGTGTGATGTAAAGTGCTCTGGCACCCTACACTAGCATGAGAGGCTTATAAAACAAATGAAATACATAAGAGAGAGGGGGACTGGAGAGATGAGAGGCACTGTGGAAGGGTGATAGTGAGAGAATCATTGCAGAGTCCTAGCAAAGCTTGTCGTATCCTGGTACACAGTAAAGTCATCACTTACTATGCTTTAGAAGCTAATACAATTAACATGTAATGACAAATGTGTTGTAAAATGCACTATGTTTACCCAAATTGTCTTGGGGTGCAAAAACAACAGCTATAAGCTGTCAGTTTATTTGTAACACACATCTTGCACTTGCTAAGTGCTTTCATTGTTGCAAAATTAGTTACAACACCTGCCCTGCCCCAACTGACAATAATGAATTAGGGGCTGATTAATGGATTTTAACTTCCAGCCTGGCACCTGCTTGTCTCCCTTAGCTGTAATTCAGGACCTTTGTGGCATATGTGTAACTATTCTGAGGTTCAGAGCAGGGTCACATAATAGTTGCAACTGGCAACTGAACTCTGGAGGGGCCCCTCAGGAAGCACTACAGGAAATGGCTACTAATGATGAGCCTGAACTTTTGAACCTGGTAAGTAGTTTCAGTTTTGCTAAGATCGTATTTCTGCAATTTAGCACTTATTCGCGGGGCGTGAAGTTGTACTGGGAAGCCGCGAACTCACGCGAACAGTGCGAGCAGTGCGAGCAAAATCCGCTGCTCGCGGATTTGCGGATTTTGCGGGAGATTCGCAAATCTCGCGGATTGCGAATTTCCCGAAAATCCGCAAAATCCGCGAGCGAAACGGATTTTTCGCCCATGTTTATCGGAAGTACACGTGCTGTGTACCGATGTACGTGTAACAGCACGCACCCTTCTGAGATACATGCAGGTAGAGATGCTCCCACACCCCTTATCTCCCCATCTTGCTCACATCATGGCCTCTGTGGGTCAGGGTAACCCCGGTGGGGAGGTGAGACTCACACATGCTCCAATCCCACGAAAAGCCTTCCTGTGTGTTGTTTTCGTGCGTAAAAGTTTTGCAATTGTGGGGAAGTGACCTGAGGTGTCAAGATGGTGGTCTCACTTTGAGAGTGTTCCGGACCCCCTCCGCCATCCGCCTTCCATCCACCCATTGACAGCTGCAATCGACCCCATACATTGACTGCGGAGGCTCCCCTGTCCCTGTGGCTCCCTCCGATCCCAGTCCTGAGTAGATCTATGCTCTGATGCCCTGATTGAGCAGCCTTCCTTCCTGGGGCCGTGCTCTACAACATGGCGACCCCGTGGTGGCCCATTCCTGAGCCTGCTCGTTGGGCCTTGGCGATCCATCCCCTGATCCCCCTGCCTGCCATTACAGGGGAGACTGGGCCTACCTGTTCTCCAGTGCTGCTGGGGACCGAGTCGTGCCCTAGGTTCCTGGGGAGAGGAGCGCGGCAGGGCTGTGAGGCCTGCCTGCCCCGAGGGTGTGACTGCTGGCGGACTGTCTCGACCGGCCTGCCTGCCTGCCCTCGGCCCCCCTGTGTCTGGTGTCTCTCACCTGCCATTCTCGGGCAGCGGCGGTGAGTGGCGGGGTGCATTAGGGCCTGTCTCGCCTCCCCCCGTGTGTCCGTCAATCTTGGACCCCTGGAGCAGTGGAGGCGGGGGTTCGCTTGAGCCGGTGGAGGCCAGAAAGCCAGCTTGTGTGTCCTGCCCTCCAGGGCCTGTGGGGGGCTGTGGTGATTTCTGTGCTGCTGAGGACTCTTTGCAGTGGCTATTCACCTCCCGGCCCTACTGATCCGCCCGTATGGCCACCTCGCCTGGTGTCGGCTGCCTCTGTCGGGTGGCAGCGGGGCGCGTTGGGGCCTTCCTGCCCTCGTGCTTCTGGGCCTTCTTCAGCATTGCACCGGTGAGTGGGCCCTGGGGTTGGGGATCGGCCATCATGTCGGGTGGCGGGGCGGAAGGGTAACCTGGTGCCCCCGCCCCCCCTTCCTTCATCGCTATCCCGATTTCACTCCCCTCGTAATCCTGAGCCTACTCCTCCTGAATATCGTCGCTATCGGCCACAGGCCTGTTTTCTGAGCCACCTATTGTCCCATGTGGAGCTGTGGGCCCCTCCTCAGTGCGGCCTTTGGTGGGGCCTCCCCTGAAATGGACGCTAGGGCTGCCCTAGGCCCGAACCCTCACACCATTGTAAATCCACGTGGATGCTACAGCCTAACTACTGCTGCCTGGGCAACTGGGCCTGGGGACGGGTGAGACTCTCTTGTCGCCCCCACCATTAATGCACCGGTGAGTGGGGTTCGGGGTTACGTCGGAAGGCGGTGCAGAGGAGTAACATCAGTGCCTCCGCCCCCCTTTCTCCTTCGTTGCCTAAACCCCCTCCTTTCCACACCACGCTCCCTGCCAGGGGGTGCTTCCCTGGGTTCGACGGGCAGAATAAGTAGGGGCCCCATCTTCTCCGGCCGGCCCATGTTGGAGACGGAACCTACCACAGATCTCAGCTCCTCCTTGGCCCAGTCTGATCCAAGCTACTTTCTCGGAGGAGAAGCCGTCTCTGTCGGACGAAGGGACCGGGCTGGGGACTTGTCGCTGTTGATGCCGTAGGGCCTGGCCTAGCCACCCTCCACTGGAGTGTTCCACACGGACCTGGCATTGAACCCGGCACTGAATCAATCTTGCTTTTCACGGGGGGCCTGTAGGGGTGGACCTGGGCACCCAGATCTGAGTACTGATGGTCTGGGGTTCGGGGGCCCCCCTCCTCTGTGGGACCGCTGTTCCCCCTTGCCTATGCCGAGGCCGGACTCTGTCCTTGGTGGTGATGGGCAGGAATCGCACCCTGCAGAACCCTGCCCCTCCAACCCAAACCAAAATAGTTCAATTTACCAGACCAGGATCCTGTCGGGGGGACAACTAATGCATCTGGCCCCACCGGGGGTGATCTCTCCACCATCCTTCAGGCGAAAGGCGCATCGCAGACCTCAGTCTAAAACAAGATTGACGAGGTGAAGGTAGATGTGGCTCTTATTCGCCAAGAAATGCGCAATGCCACTGCGCGAATCACAGAGGCGGAATCCCGTATCTCCACGGCAGAAGACGACATTGGCCAACTTAAGACCCAGGTGGCCCGCCTCCAGGCCCAGACCTCGAAGCTCCACCGAAGGGCTGAGGATGCCGAAAACAGGTCGAGGAGAAACAATATACACCTTATAGGATTTCCAGAAGGAGTTGAGCAAGACCAAGCAGACACGTTCATGGAAAATTGGGTGCATTCCTGGATGCCCAAAGAGTCCCTTTCGCCCTGGTTTGCCGTTGAGTTGGCCCATCTCTCCCTGGCCCCCAAACCTCAACTTGGGACCCCTGCCCGACCCATAATCCTAACGATCCTTAATTTCCGGGACAGAGATGCCATCCTCAGGGCGGCAAGGGCGCAGGGTCCACTGCTGTTTCAAAACAACAGGATCATGGTCTTCCCGGATTACACCAGGGAGGTGCAAGCCCAGTGTCGAGCTTATAATGAGGTTAAACAGAAGCTCCGCAACATGGGTCTTCACTACGGTCTTCTCTTCCCAGCCCGGCTCAGAGTTGTCTTTCAAGACAATACATTCTTCTTCGACAGCCCCCAGGCAGCGTGGACCTGGCTCACGGAAGAACGTCCCCTCCTGAATTGGCTGGTTCATTCCCCCACCCGGCGAGTCCCCCCGCAGTCTCACCCAACCTTGCTTCAACCCCAGAGACGCCGACTAGGTCCTGCAAGAAAAATGTCTGTCGGGGGGGAGGCATCCCTATCACCAGGTGCACCGTCCCAGCACCCTCCCTCCCATGCTTTAACTCAGAGGTCCACCACCCCCTGCCCGACTAACTCAATGATTCACTTGAGCCGTATCCCAGACCCCTTTGAGACCTTGCGCCCGGCCATATCTGACTCCGACCTGTCTAAGAGCCCCGCGCTCTGACAGTCATTGGAGGCAGCTTCAAGGCTGTTCTGCAACCCTCTTGCGACATGACAGGTACTCCATCTGCTTCTGCTTTGCCTCTCCTAAATGCCTATCTAATTGGTCCTCTGCCTTGGGTCTTTGCGATGCATGCAACGTGTGGAACCGCAGGGAACAATATACCCACACTTCGGCTGCCCACCATACCCACTCTCATATCGACCTGTTCCTGTTACCTGTCTTAGATTGTCAACTGATGTCTGGGGCCACTGTCTTGCCCAGAGGCATCTCAGACCTCTCCCCGACTCCCTCTGTCTAGGAAACTCCCCTAACGGTACTCGTACGTCATGGCGGATGAATGCCTGGTTCCTGCAGGATGCAGAATTCGTTGAATCCCTCGGGCAGAAACTGAGGATTTTTTTTTTTACTAATACAGGTTCGATCTCTTCGCCGGGAACATTATAGAAGGCCGGCAAGGCCACTATACGAGGGGTGGCTAGAGGTTTCGTCCACGTGAAATGCTTGGAGCAGACCGCCCGACTCGTGCAGCTGGAGGCCTGAGCAGCACAGCTTGAGGGGGCCCAAGCTAACAATGACAGCGACGACTCCCATTGACAGCTTACACTGATCCGCAAAGAGATCTGCCAGATCTCGCTGGAGTCAACTAAAATGCTGTGGCACTCCTCTGTGGCGCGCGTGTATGGTTGGGGCAATAAAAATGGCAAATTACTTCAAAATTTAGTGTCTTACCCCAAAGCCAATCGCATTATTCCCGAGATTCGTGATGAGAGCGGGGTTCACCACGTCCCTTCCCAAGCCTTCGCCCAAACTTTCGCTGGCTACTATGCTGCCCTCTACGCGGCCAGACCTGGCAGAACCTCTCTGGCAGATTTGTTATCCGAGACCGGGACTCAGCTGCCCTGCCTCTCCTTCAGGGACATTCGTGGCCTCCCGCCTCCCCACAAAAACCAGGTGAGTGCACCGTCTATTTCCCGAAACCAACTCCCTGGAATATAAAGGGTAATATTTTGTAAAATGTATAAAAAAGGGAGGAGGACCATCATTTTAAAAAGGACACTCCTGCCAAGGGGGTTGAGAGGAAGAGATTGTAATTTCCTGAGGTCCGCCTTGGCCTTGGTGCCTAGGGCGTTATGTTCAGGGCTCATTCAAGTTCTGGAAGGAGGGCGACCCATACCCCCAAGTATTTGAATGACTGCCTGTGCAGGGGAATGGTTGTTTGCCAGTTGAAGCAAGCCGACGGGTGTAGGGGGACCAGTGTTGATTTCGCCGGGTTGAGCCTGAGGTCGGAGACCTGTTCAAAGGCAGAGAGGGCGTCCAAGCATTTTGGGCCTGAGCTCTCTGGGTCCCCCAGGAAAATGAAATGAAATGAAATGATTACGCACTTGTATAGCGCACGACTACCCGTAGGCATCTCGAAGCTTGCATGAATACCGCCGAGAAACCCTTCCTGGCCTTTCCCTGTGAGGAGCCCACTCCTGGGCACCCCCAAAGTGAAGTCAGGCATCCTCAGCGTTGTTGGGGCCGTTGTAGAGATTAAGAAAGCTATTGCCCAGAGGTGCAGAGTGGGACTCATGATCAGAATAGGCACCGAAGCGAGAATCATAAGGTCTGAAGAAATTGAGCCCGAGACCCGCCGAGGCAGGAATTGAACCCTGGTCCCGGCCAGACTACTGCATCAGGGTCTGCCGTTCTAACCATTGAACAAGGAATTGAAGCAGGTAAGCCTCAGACTTGAGAGCGCAGCAGTTGCCAGAATGGCGTATTTCAAAAATCCACAAGCTTAATCAAAGTTCAATCCTTTTATTGAAACTGTATCCAATTTGTTCCTCAGTTGTACTGGTTACATGGTAAACGATAAAAAGTATAAATGCTTCTACACTGCAGCTGTGTGAAAACCTCATGCTGTCGTATGCCCATACTTTTAAACAAATCGTTCAGTGAATCTTCTTATTCCCAATGCATTTCGAGCTTTTACTGTTGCTCTTCTTCAGGGGATCACTATAAGTTTAAACAAACATAGCCGTCATAATTTAACATGGACCAACTATATATGTTACGTCATGTAACTGTTTTCAAAAAGTATTTATCTGAATAACATTTTCCCGCTATACGCCATGTTATGGCGCTACGAATTTATGCATGAAACAAATCGAACATCATCGTACTTTTTCTGCATATAAATCGCTGCATTACCCTCGATGTTACAAAATTACGGACTGATGTCCACTGTAAATCAAGTTAACACGCATAATTCTCTTGTGCTTACCTTCGATCATGACAGCCTCCTATTATTCGAAAATTTTCATCAATGTATGACCATCTCACATCTTGAGTCTTAATAGGTGTAGCCCGGGGCTCCTCCCCCCTGTGATAACCAA
Organism: Lissotriton vulgaris; assembly: GCF_964263255.1. Classification (NCBI taxonomy): domain Eukaryota; kingdom Metazoa; phylum Chordata; class Amphibia; order Caudata; family Salamandridae; genus Lissotriton; species Lissotriton vulgaris. The sequence goes on from NW_028249337.1 coordinate 351,726, forward strand.
TGTACATTGACGAAATAGGTAGACCTCGCTTAGAACTCCAACCTCCATAATGCCGTCTGTTAACCCACAGTCTCCCCGCCCCTTTATGCACAAAATGAATATTCGACATGTTAAAATTCTGAAGAATGGTTCAAGAATATTTAAACTCGTATACCCCGCCCTCCCTTGTTAGATTTTACTACTGTCAATCAGAACGTGGTGATTTAAGGTACCAATGTGTACCACATTTAAAAGATTTTAATACAGTAATTACACGCAAAGTCCAACGCGCTATGTTGCCAACTGCCGGATGATGGTACAAATTTCCTGTCTGCGAATAGTACGTGAGTTCTTGTTTTATCCTTGGTAATCTTGGGTGCAGCTTGTTTAGGACAAGGATATATAACAATATGAAAAATGCAAGCGCACTCCTGGTGTCAGACGATAATATTTACCCCATTTAACGATGTTCTGAATTCTTGGCGTGCTCTCAATGCGGTCTGTCCTAAGACCACGTGGGTAAAAACTGGACAAGGAATTGAAGCGGGTAAGCCTCAGACTTGAGAGCACAGCAGTTGCCAGAATGGCGTATTTAAAAAATCCACAAGTTTAATCAAAGTTCAATCCTTTTATTGAAACTGTATCCAATTTGTTCCTCAGTTGTACTGGTTACATGGTAAACGATAAAAAGTATAAATGCTTCTACAAGGCAGCTGTGTGAAAACCTCTTGCTGTCGTATGCCCATACTTTTAAACAAATCGTTCAGTGAATCTTCCTATTCCCAATGCATTTCGAGCTTTTACTGTTGCTCTTCTACAGGGGATCACTATAAGTTTAAACAAACATAGCCGTCATAATTTAACATGGACCAACTATATATTTTACGTCATGTAACTGTTTTCAAAAAGTATTTATCTGATTAACATTTTCCCGCTATACGCCATGTTATGGCGCTACAAATTTATGCATGAAACAAATCGAACATCATCGTACTTTTTCTGCATATAAATCGCTGCATTACCCTCGATGTTACAAAATTACGGACTGATGTCCACTGTAAATCAAGTTAACACGCATAATTCTCTTGTGCCTACCTTCGATCATGACAACCTCCTATTATTCGAACATTTTCGTCAATGTATGACCATCTAACATCTTGAGTCTTAATAGGTGTAGCCCGGGGCTCCTCCCCCCTGGGAAAATGTTAATCAGATAAATACTTTTTGAAAACAGTTACATTCTGGCAACTGCTGTGCTCTCAAGTCTGAGGCTTACCCGCTTTAATTCCTTGTCCAGTATTTACCCACGTGGTCTTAGGACAGACCGCATTGAGAGCACGCCAAGAATTCAGAACATCGTTAAATGGAGTAAACATTATCGTCTGACACCAGGAGTGCGCTTGCATTTTTCATATTGTTCTAACCATTGAGCCACACTTCAGATCATTTGCAGATTTACAGCAACGCTACTCCCTCCATTCCTCCCAATTTTTTTAATATTTACAGCTAAGGCATGCCCTCCAAGTACACATTCCGTCTCCCACCTCCTTCCCGGAATTCAACCCTCTGGAGGCCCAAGTGATGATGGGGAACCTGGGCAGAGAGGGGGAGGTTTTTTTTTTTTTTTTTTTAGTGTTTTATAGAGCGCACAGCTACCTCCGACTGAGGTGTCCCGGCGCTGAAGACCTTATCTCAGAGGAGGGAATGGGGAAGGGATGAGAGTTTAGATCTGGGAAAAGAACCAGGTCTTTTTCGGAAAAGGGGTTCTGAGGAGGCGAATCTTAACTCTGTGGGTAACTGATTCCAGAGTTTAGAGGTGACAACGGCGAAGGCCCTTCCACCCGTGAGTGTGAGGCGGAAACGGGGGGTTGTGATTAGGCATAGATTGTTGGATCTGAGGTTACGCTGTGAATGAGAGAGTCTCAGTCTGCGTCGGAGGTATGCAGGACCCCGGTCATTGAGGGCTCTGAAGGCCAGGGTCAGGGCTTTGAATTGTATACGCATTTTTATTGGGAGCCAGTGGAGTTTGATAAGGTGGGGGGAGATGGAGTGTCGAAAAGGAATATTGTTGATTAATCTGGCCGCTGCGTTCTGGACTCTCTGTAGCTGGTTGATGAGATAGGCGGGTGCCCCCAAATACAGGCTATTTGCGTAGTCCAGGTGGGAGGTTATCAGGGCATGGACCACTGTTTTCCGGGAGTCAAGTGGTAGGTAGGGAATGATTTTTTTTAACATGCGTAGCTTTCCAAAGCAGGCAGAGGTTACTTTACTGATTTGGGTTTTGCAGGAGAGAGCAGTGTCGAATTGGAATCCTAGGTTTCGGGCCGCTGGGACCGGCACAGGGGGAGGGTTTAGTTCGGATGGCCACCAGATATTGGAGGGTAGAGGAGATTTTTGATTAAAAAATAAGACTTCCGTCTTATCAGTGTTGAGCTTTAAATTGTTCTCGGCCATCCATGAGGCGATCTTTACCATGCAGTTGCGGAAGTTGTCAAATGATTTTTCATCATGGTCTTTAAAGGAGAACACCAGTTGTGTGTCGTCGGCGTAGAAAGTCACCATGACTCCACATGATTCCACAATTTTTGCTAGAGGTTTAAGGTACATGAAGTAATCAAAGGAAGCTGGAACTGTAGGTTCTTAAGTTACTTTATTGAGATGTTAAGTTATAATGTTAACCCCATCAGGAGCAGCTGTCCTGCTGCTCAGCCCTCACTCAACTGACATTCATAACATACTAACATTCCACTCATCCAACATTCTACAACACATGCATTCTAGCTGAGCAGCAGGGAGACTCAAGATACAACATATCTCCCTTCGTTATAGGGGAAAGAATTGCATAGTGAACAAATAAGATAATGACCACATGTTAAGTACACGTAGTCACAAACTTAAAACAATGCACAAATAAAACATATGCAAATATGCAACACCATTCTACCAATGAACTTACAAAGAAGATACATCCTGAATCGCTATACCACGATTCACCAAACATCAAAAGAAAACAACCCGAGGCACTATGTAACGCCTCATCTCACACACCACAGTCTGAGCAGAACGTCACGAAAGGTCCCTGAAATAAAGCACTATCCATCATCAAACACCATCAATCCGAAATGCCACACATCATACCAGTTGGCCAGACCAGAACAACATGCAGCACTCACAGAAACAAACCATAGCACCAAATAACAGGAATCAACGTGTACACTACAGACAAATGAACAAGCCCTTACATAACTCATTCACACACCAGATCGAGCACTTACATAACTCAATCATAACCAGAACGAGCACTTACATAACTCATTCATACACCAGAATGGGCACTTACATAACCCATTCATACACCAGAACGAGCACTTACATAACTCATTCTCACACACCAGATCGAGCACTTACATAACTCAATCATAACCAGAACGAGCACTTACATAACTCATTCATACACCAGAATGGGCACTTACATAACCCATTCATACACCCGATCGAGCACTTACATAACTCAATCATAACCAGAACGAGCACTTACATAACTCATTCATACACCAGAATGGGCACTTACATAACTCATTCTCACACACCAGAACCACAAGGAAAACAATACACACAACCAAACCACAATAATGAAAAGAGTTGTCCCCCACGCTCGCTCTTGGACCCCAAATTACGGTACCCCATTGTGCAGTTGAACTTTACAGACACTGCTCAAAACTGCGTCCACACTGTTATATCCACAAAGAAATGGTCAACACAGAAGAAAGTCATGTTGATTGCGATAAATATGCTTTTAAGACACTGAGAGTTCATCCTGCACCGGGTTAACAGATGTTAATCCTTGATTAACGCTGAGGCAGGTAATGTTCCCATACTTGACTCTGAGGCCCGATTTTTGCCCCCGAAAATACATGAACAGCAGAGCAAGAGTCATAAATCCTTCACTCTTCATAAGCTCATACTAGACTGTGAGGCCCGATTTCTGCCCCCGATCTCTTTCAAACACAGAAGTTTCCACACGAGCCGAGCGTTACTTAGCAACCCTCATTGTTGCTATAAAAATGCAAATGGTTGCCAACCTCGTCAGAAAGTAGGAGCTGCAGCTTGAGGAAAACGTGTGACGTGGGACGTGGGACACGCAGCTTGTCCACCATGAGCCCCAACAATTCCGAAACGTCATCAAACACAGACAATCTCCCAGAGAAAGGATCTCCTCGTGCACAAAGAGCACAGCAGTTGGCAGTTGGAGCCAAGTAAGTTTAAACACCCAAGATCCCTAGGCTCACACACCAAATAAGTCACTCGTTTTTCGTTTCTTTTTTTTTTTTTATTTCAATCCCCACAAGGTATATTCCTAATAAATCCTCCTACTTCCAACACGAATAGCAAATAGCTTTTCCAAGAATTAGTCACAATTCCGCACCGAGGCTCGATCGTCTGCCCCCGAAGTTCAAACTAATTAAAGGTCAACGAGAGTCAATCTTTTACTCTTTTACATCCATGCGCAGACTTCTCACTGATGCTCGATTTTTGCCTGCGTGTACAAGTAAACGGCAAAGCAGCAGACTTTAAACCTCCTCTCTCTATATTCTCACACCACACTCTGAGGCTCGTCTTTCTCCCTTGGTTTCAAATGAACAGTAGAGCTGTGATTTTCGTCACTCTCCACCGAGGCTCGATTTAACCGCCCCCGATCCACATACAATAACACAACAGCTGCAAAATTATAAATACCAAATGTTTTCTTCTCTGAGGCTCGATTTACTGCCCCCGAAAACAACACACAACTTAGTGATGAATCTGGCAAACTTCAGTTTCAGGGCGACCGATGTAGAGGTCACTGATGGGGTTAGTTTGCCAGACTGTGTCACACACATTTAAATTAAGAAACCATTACCTCGAGATATCCTGATTCCGCTTCTCTTTTTCATCATGTACCTTTTCACTTCAGGCTTGGATTTCTCTGTTTTTTATCAGTACTCCTTAGGTTTCCATTGTCTTCAATTTTGCACGCGTAGATTCTCCAAAGATGTCGCCAAATGAAGTAATCAAAGGAAGCTGGAACTGTAGGTTCTTAAGTTACTTTATTAAGATGTTAAGTTATAATGTTAACCCCATCTGGAGCAGCTGTCCTGCTGCTCAGCCCTCACTCAACTGACATTCATAACATACTAACATTCCACTCATCCAACATTCTACAACACATGCATTCTAGCTGAGCAGCAGGGAGACTCAAGATACAACAGTACACATTGAAGAGGAGAGGGCTCAGGGCAGAGCCCTGTGGGACTCCCCAGGTCAGTGGTTTTTTGTCAGAGAGAAACGATCCTAGCATCACTTGTTGGGTTCTGTTATTTAAAAAAGATTTTATCCACAGGAGGGGAGGGCCGCCAATCCCTGTCTCTTGTAGGCGAGTCATTAGTGTGTCGTGTGAGATGGTGTCGAATGCAGCGGACAGGTCGAGGAGTACCAACATGGCCTCCTCTCCCCTGTCCGTGCATTCTCTAATTGACTTAGAGACTTCGAGTAGTGCAGACTCGGTACTAAAGTCCGGTCTGAAGCCTGACTGGGTGTCATGAAACAGGGAGTTAGATTCCAGATAGTCTGAAAGTTGGAGCTGGACTGCTTTCTTTACTACTTTGGCGGGTTTGGGCAGAAGTGAAATCAGACGGTAGTTACTCAGACAAAGAGGGTCCATACCTACTTTCTATTGGATAGGGATAAGGAGTGCATGTTTCCAGACAGCAGGGACCACACTGGTGGAAAGGGAGGAATTCCAGATTTCGAGAAGAGAGTCGATAATTAAAGGAGCAATGTCATTCAGGATTGAGGCTGGAGCAGGGTCTAGAGGAGAGCCCGACTTGCAGTCCAGAAATAATTTCGTAGCTTGTTCCTTAGTAAGAGGTTGGAATGTTGTAAAGGCCAGATTATGATTGTGATTCGTGTCGGGACTTTTAGTGATGACCTTGCCATTTTGTAGGATGGTGGTTGCAATGTTGATAATTTTCTCTTCAAAGAAATTTGAGAGACTGTCGCATAGTGTTTGCGACAAGGGAATAGGGGCAACGAGGGCATTAGGCTGTGTGAAGTCTTTGATTATATTGAAGAGTGTCCTGGTGGAATTCTTAGCTTTGGCAATGGTATCAGAGAAGTACGTGCTCATAGAGTGGTGTTTGAGTTTACGAAACTCTTTAAGGCCTTGTTTGTAGAGTCGGTCAAGAAAACACGGGGGGAGGGTCTGTAGGGACAGTTTAATGACCCCAAATGCTACTGTCCCAGAGAACAGTTACAACAGAAGGGTAGCACGGAGTCAAATTGGACTAAGTAGAACCCAAAGTGAATGCCTCAAGAAACAACAAACATGAAAACGACTATGGAACCATTTCGACTCTTTGGAAAAAAGATTCCCATCAGTCACCATCCGATTCCGCCCTTCATCATCTGGGAACTGTCAACCTCAGAGACAAAAGTGAAGTACGTGCAGTGGACTGGTCAGTTGTTTAAAAACCTAGCCACACCTACATTGTACTCAAAATGAGGGGGGAGAAAAACTCAAACAAGGGTTGTATGGTGACTAGAAGCAGTGCTGTGAAAAAAGAAGTGCAATGTGCTAGTGTGAAAATGTGAGTTGTAAAATTAGGTAGGGAAGTGAAAAAACAATTTAATAAGGAATCACTTCACTCCTAAGGTAAAACCATGAGTGCGTAAGTGGTCTAAACAAATAACCACTGATGGAACAAAATGGTCGACATGTTTCTGCAGACTGACAAGACCAATACAGTATCCAGCTGCTTCCTCAGTACCAGAACGCTACTGCTTTAAAAGTGTACAAACAACATATAACAATGAAGACAACAGATATCACCTGTAATCCGGTGACTCTATCCTTCTCCTGGCTTTGATGTCAAATGCCAAAATAGGTTGAACGAGAGGCACACAATGAGGGAAACGCAAAGTGCAAAAGAAAACAAATTATTCAAGACAAAGTGCTGTGTTGCACAAACATTTATGTCTAACACATTACACTATCAAATGTCAGGAAGAGACTAAAGTGTTCCAACTAGTCCTGACAGACATGGTACATATACTCATAGTTGCTCACTCACCAATTGGGCAGGAGAGAAAATCCCACCTCACCTGGCATACAGCGCAGGTAAAACAGGGCACCGCTCTGAAAAGTAGCGAGAAAGGAGTGAATGTCCCCTTTTTCATTCACTCCTTTCTCGCTACAGTCTGCAGAAACATGTCGACCATTTTGTTCCATCAGTGGTTATTTGTTTAGACCACTTACGCACTCATGGTTTTACCTTAGGAGTGAAGTGATTCCTTATTAAATTGTTTTTTCACTTCCCTACCTAATTTTACAACTCACATTTTCACACTAGCACATTGCACTTCTTTTTTCACAGCACTGCTTCCAGTCACCATACAACCCTTGTTTGAGTTTTTCTCCCCCCTCATTTTGAGTACAATGTAGGTGTGGCTAGGTTTTTAAACAACTGACCAGTCCACTGCACGTACTTCACTTTTGTCTCTGAGGTTGACAGTTCCCAGATGATGAAGGGCGGAATCGGATGGTGACTGATGGGAATCTTTTTTCCAAAGAGTCGAAATGGTTCCATAGTCGTTTTCATGTTTGTTGTTTCTTGAGGCATTCACTTTGGGTCCTTGTTTGTAGAGTGCCTTGGCTGCTGGGTCATAGCTCTGTCTCCAGAGACGTTCAAGTTTCTTACACTTGCTTCTATGTGGCCTGAGTTCTTGTGTGAACCAATGGGCAGAGGGTTTTTGCCTGTTGGAGGTGAGAGGACGCAATGGGGCTATTTTTTCTATTGCAGAAGTGAGGTCATTATTTAGTGTGCACACTGCGGTGTCTAGGTCATCCAGAAGAGGGCTGTGAGTCGTAGCATATATTTGTTCTAAGGCTGTAAGAGAGAGTTTGTGCCATTTTCTGCCATGAGTTCTTATGGCGGCGTTGTGTTTAACAATTTGGGGTAGGGAAATCTGAAAAGGTACTAAGTAGTGGTCAGACCATGTCAGGGGTAAAGGGGGAAAGGTTGTAAGTTTCTCATGATTAGAGAAAATAAGGTCAAGAGTATGCCCAGCGACATGAGTAGGGCCAGATACCCTTTGTGATAGATTAAGATTTTGCATTGAGTCCAGGAGAAGGGCTGCGCGATTGCAGCTGCTGACGTCTACATGATGGTTGAAGTCTCCCAGAGCAATGAAGTCAGAGTGTTTGAGGGATAGATCTGCTGTAGTTGCTAATAGCTCTTGGATAGCAGATTGGGGAGAGTTAGGGGGAACATAGGCCAGCATCCCTGAGGAGACGGCAGTGGAGGAGTCTATGATAGAGAAGTATAGAGCTTCTATAGGTTTGGCGTTGGAGATTTTCCTGGTGGTGATTTTTAAGTGATTCCTTAGAATTACTCCTATTCCCCCTCCTGGTTTAGAGCCTTCGCGGCTAAATCCAGAGAATCTGTAGCCCAGTGGGATAGCTAGAGCGATGTCAGGGTTGGAGCTGTCTTTAATCCAGGTCTCAGTTAGGAAAACTATGTCCCAGGGTGACGAGGATAGTAGCAGCCAGATGTCATTGGCGTGGCCTGGTAGTGAGCGGCAGTTTATTAGTCCCATGGAGTAAGTTTTGGAAGGGAGGGGGTTGGGGATGGTGTCGGCTGGTTTGCGTGGGCAGGTCCAGATGGGGTGGAGTAAGAAAGAGCAGTTAGGGCATTTATGTGAGAAGGGGGTGGGTAGGGGAAAGCAGCAAGGTGAGGGGGAAAAACAAGATGACTTACCTATGTCCATGAGTTGTGATTTGGACCAGGTAAGTGTCTGGGCGGCCAAAGAACTGGCAGCATGGCCGGCCCTAGGCACGGAGCCGGCGCGGACGGGCGCAGACGGGCTTGTCTTAGGCGCGCCTTCGGCGCGCAATCCGCGCGCCCGCTGCGCGGTCGGGAAGTGCACATGAATGATGTGCAAAGGGGAGTGGCCTACGGAGATGGGCGTGGCCTCGAGGTGCCGAGCGAATGGCGGCAATCTGTGAGTCTGTCCACGTCAGCGCTAGAGTCCGCTGGGCGTGGTTGTGCAAAGTGGCAACAGAATTGGGCTTTTTTAAAACACACAGTAATCACAGCAAACAAAGTTTAAAATTAACAGTTTTCGCGCTATCAGTCTCTTCTCCCGGCTTCCGCCTCAGGAGATGTGCAGGCTTCTAGGTCGCGCTAGTGATCAGCGCGCCTAAAATACACGGAGCAGGGGGCGTGGCCTAGGGAGATGGGCGTGGCCTCGAGGTGCCGAGCGAATGGCGGCAATCTGTGAGTCTGTCCACGTCAGCGCTAGAGTCCGCTGGGCGTGGTTGTGCAAAGTGGCAACAGAATTGGGCTTTTTTAAAACACACAGTAATCACAGCAAACAAAGTTTAAAATTAACAGTTTCCGCGCTATCAGTCTCTTCTCCCGGCTTCCGCCTCAGGAGATGTGCAGGAGTTGTCGTGGATTTACCGCTCCTTAGTGAACAATGGCCCCGCATCCCTGGACCTGCTATGCGCCTGCTGGGAAGGGTGGCTGGGTCCCCTGGAAGACTTGGACTGGAGGGACACCCTCATGGTTCCCAAGACCTTGACGACCTCCTCCAAGTTGCGTCTATTCCAACTCTATTACCTCCATACAGCATACCTCATCCCAGCACACCTATACAGGGCCCGTATGCGGCCTTCCCCGTCCTGCACGTGATGTAGCCACCCTCTGGCAGACTTTTTACCACATAATTTGGCAATGTCCTTGCACCATTTTGGCTAGGGGTGGAACTAGAGCTTACACAGACCTTAGGGTGGAAGGTTCCTACGCCTGATCCTGGGGGTGTTTGACAGCCTCGATGGCTTCCGGCGGTGGTGAAGCGTAATATAGCGGCACTCTGGTCCCAGGCCAAGCCACCTACTACGCAGAAATGGTGAAGGGGAGTGGATTGGTGTGGAACTCAGAAGGAGCCCCTCTTTGAGGCCCGGGGCTTCCCCGAGCTTTTTGGCAAGATATGCGGCAAATGGTTCATCTTAATGCCCTGAGGGGCGCAAGTGTGTCATGTACAAGAATGTTTATAAGCAAGTGTTTTACTCACTCCATAAGTGCCTTACAAGTCTCTGTCGTCTTTCTCTCAATTGTATCTAAATAATGTGCCTGATTTTGCTACCACTGTATCCTGTGCTTTGTTCTCTAAAAACCAATAAACTTGATTATCAAAAAAAAAAAGTTTTGCAATCGTTTTTTTAAAGCTAGTGAAATGTGCGCCTGAGCCTAGGTTGGCTGCAGCCGCACTTTGTACCAGGTGAAGTGCATGGTTGCCCGGCTTGGGTGGCTTCAGGAACTGGATCCGCGTCAGTGATGGCACACCTGTCTGCTGTGACACGTAGGAGCTGCTTGACACTGCCTGCTCCGCACTCCTCTTGTGGGAGCCTCTGATGAGCAAGGTTACTTTTCTTGGCCATGGAAGTGCCGTAATTACTAATAGCATTTAGTGATCTCTCTCATTAATGATACTCTCTGAGAACGGAAGCGGAAGGACCGGTTTGCACAGATTCCCATTCGGTATCTGCTTCTTTATACATCGAAGGAGAGACATCTTTCGAGGGAAGTAACATGCCCTGGGCAGAGGGAGTGAGTGCCGCAGGGTGGGGCACGTGTGCAGCTTGTTGAAGTCTGACGCGCAGACCTTGCAATGACGGGCAGTTTGGGGATTGTAATCTAGGCCCAGGGTCTGTCCTCACCTACGAAATGGGAGACGATTGTGAAATAGCATCACCCGGGGCACATCAGATCCGCGATGGAAAGTGATTGTGAAATAACAGCGGGTCAGAGGGCAGAGGAGGGTGAAATGGCATCGCACAGCGCCCGAAAAGTGCAGAAAAACACGACCTGTACATTAAATTAGGGTGACCAACCATCCGTAAATTTCATGGACGGTCCATGACTTGGATTTCACGTCCGTTGTCCGTGAAGATTCCACTTAACAACGCCTTTTGTCAGTAATTTTGGGCATTGAGGGGAGCCTCAGCTCCCTGATGGGGCCGCCTCCCACTCTTCCTCTGAGCACAAAAGCAGCCCCACCCGTCCATTGTTATTCTGTACGCGGCTGATGATTGTCACATACAGAACAACAAAGGGCCAGTCTGGGCTGTTATTGCATATGGAGGGCCTCCTCCTGCCTTGGTCAAGTACAGACTGAGCAAAAAGGCTTGGGTCCTGTCACTACCTGGCCTGGACCACTCACACTTGCTAAACAAAAAAAGGTGACCAGATAGGTTATTCTCACAATCTACTGCCCCACCTATCAAACAAATCCTATGTGAGCACAATTTTCATTTCATCATTTTTACTTATTTGCATATTTCAAAGCATTTCATCATATCCCCCCCCCCAAAAAAAACAACAACACCATTGTAACACTTTTTACACCTACAATACATTCAAAATAAAAAAAAGACATGGTACAAATAAATGACATAACATCTGTATCAAACAAAGACACCATATACAAAGTGAAATGCCTCCAACTATTTGGTTCAGAGGGCACCAGTCCTTATGTGTTATATACTTAAACAAGCGGACAACAAATAGTTCAGATACGGCCTGCTTGTTTACTGTGCTAAAGGCTATTGGTACTGAGGGTCAAATTAACAGGGGGAATACATCCTAAAAGTCATTCTCTGTAATGCCCATTCTTATTCTGGCTTCAGCACAGAGTCAACGCGTTTCAAACCCAAAGCTGTTTAAGGGTTCTCATCAGGACGTGGACTGGAAATGACCTTCACTGTACTTGGATGTTCCTTCCAACATTTCGATAAACTATTCATCGAAGAGCATTGAAACTCTCACATTGTAAATGGCATGGACTTGTGTTTTCAAATTTGGAGCCACTGACAAACGCGCCCAAATGAATTGACATTCTCCGTAGTCATTCGTTTTTTTTGTGTTTAAATCATTTTTATTAGACAATAACGAAGAATTTTAAAAGAGGGCAGGAATGCATCAATAATACATACAATCATGTCATTACATTGCCGAGGTCAAAGAATAAGAATTGGCAATAGGAAACAATAAGAAAGAAGGAAATAACAAATAATAATAAATAATAAGTAAATAAATAATCAATAATCAATAAATAAATTAAAGTAACACATTGTTTGATTCAAAGCCACACCTCCATAGCGGTACACATAGTAGATGTATAAAATTGGTTATGAAAAACAGATTACCGTTCCGTAGTACTATGTGAGGATACAGTATCATAATGGTGTAAGTGTGGGTTTGAGTAACAGTTAGTTTTCCAAGGTATACAGTGTACAAGCAACCGCCTTGTTCATGTCTGTTATGTCAGGGATATAGCCTATGAAATCACAGTGCAGCTCAGCAACAAATGCAAGATCTTACTGATAGATTATGGTAGTATGTAGGACAACTATAGAGTAGTAGCATACTGATTGTGATCTAAGTGTGGTCTTTTCCCGGGTCGCTACTCTCCGGTATTCTCAGGTATTTAGGGCCCAATGTAGGTACGAAATACCGGTCGGAAACGGCCGATTTCGGCCGTTTCCGACCGGTATTTGGCCTACTGAGATGTAGGGGACCTTTTTTTGTCCGATTCGGTATTTTACCGATTCGGTAAAATTACCGAATCGCAAAAATACCGAATCGGTAATTTTACTGATTTTTTAAATTTGGGATGTAGGTGGGACTACTTTCAGTCCCACAGGCCCTTCAGATTCGGTATTTTAACACCCAATCCAATTGGGTGTTAAAATACCGAATCCAGGTGTGCATGCACATGTGTGCCTGCACACCTATGCCATGTGACAGACAGACATGCCCTTAGGGCATGTCTGTGTGCCACATGGCTCACATGCCTTTTTTTGGGGTGCTGGAGGGTGTCAAAGTGACACCCCCTGCACCCTTGCACAAATCGGTAATTACCGAATCGGTAATTACCGATTCGGTAATGCCTATTGATTCCTATGGGCTTCAAGGCCCATAGGAAGCAATGGGGCATACCGAATCGGTATTTACAGAATCGGTAAATACCGAATCATACAGATTCGGTATTTACCGAATCTGAAATACCTACATCTCCCCCCCTCTAATTTACCACTTCATAAATACCGATTCGGTATGATTCGGTATTTATGAAGTGGTAAATGTAGATTTACCTACATCGGGCCCCTAGTGATTATGTAGGCAGTCTACGGGGGGTCAAAGGAGAGGGAGGCTGCATCCAAAGAGGACCAGAGTTTCTTATTGGTAACTTGCCAAGGAGAAGAGTGTAAAGCGGGATTATCTACTCCTCTGATACAAGATAGCCATTCCTTCCAGGCAGCGAAAGAGACTTCTGCAGCCGTCTTCCAGTGACAGAGGACCACCTTGCACGCCAGGTCAAGGAGTTGGCGATCGTGGTCTCTTATTAACATTGGATCAATGGCCCCCAGAATAATTTAGATGAATTCCCTCCTAGGTTTGATGCCGAGTATGTGCTCAATGTAGTCAAAAATATTGGACCTGTACTTGTGTAGCATGGAGCAGTTGAATAGCATGTGTGGCAGATCACCGTCAGCTAGGGAGCTGTTCCAACACGTGGGGGTATCTCTTAGGTTGAGTTTAAACAATCTTTGTGGGATCCAGAACGCTTTGTTGACTATCATGTATTTGGTTTGCGAGAGGGTTGGCGAAACTTTGTGCGTAAGTGCCGAAGCGTGGATCCTGTCCCAGTTAACAACTATACCGGTATTGTTCGGTTCCGCTTCCCATTTAAGCTTGTTTCGTCTCATTGATTTACTTGGTGTCGGCGTGAGCAATTTGTATACTTTTGAGACGAAATGTCCAGATGATTGTAGGTGTGGAAGCGTTGTCTTTAACCAAGGTGCTGACAGTGTGGATGAACGTGTGGACAAAACTGACTTTAGTTTTAGGAATGTGTAGAAGTCAATTGGGTGAAGGGAATGTTTAGCTTGGATCGTTGCAAAGGGCAATGGCATGTGCCCATCATAAGGATCCGAAATCACGTTGATTCCTTTATCTGACCAGTGTTCCCAGGTAAGAAGCGAGCCATTGATCTTAATAAGTGGGTTACGCCATAGGGATTTGGAAGCCGACTTCTTTATCTGCAGGCCAGATTTATGTGTGTGATCCAGTCTTAGAAGAGCTCTTTTGGTGTTAAGCATGATATACTTAGAGTGTGTGAGGTGTGATAGGTCCATTGTGAGTATTGCGGCGAGTGGGGCCTTGCCTATAATAGCCTTTTCTATATTGATCCATAACGGCGTGTAGCTAGGATCTTCGGCGAACCAGGAATGCCCCCTGTTTACACAGGAAAGCGGTTTGATAGTTTCTAAAATTGGGTAAGCCTAGACCGCCTTTAAGTTTCGGAAGTTGTCGTTTTTTTCATAGAGATTCTGGGTTTGTTCCCTTTCCATAGGAAGTTAGTAAATAATTTGTCTATTTTTTGCAGGAAGTCCTCAGTGAAGGTCATAGGGAGCATGCTTGCCATATAATTGATTAAGGGGGTGACCATCATCTTTAATGTCTCCGCTCTACCCCACCATGACAAGAATTTCGGGGACCACCCATCCAGTAGTTTTTGTACTTTCTTGTAGAGTATATCTTCGTTATTTTTTTGTGTGGTAATCAGGTCTCTCTCGAATTCCAAGCCCAGGTATTTAAAGCTCTTTGGTTGCCAGGTAAGCCCAAAATCTCCTAGAATATTTTTATCACTCATGTTGTTTAGCATTTTCAGTTCAGTTTTGTCTTTGTTCAGGGAGTATCCGGACACACAACAGAACTCCTCGATCGTGGAAAGCAAGGCAGGTATAGCTCTATCCGCCTGCTCACTCAGGACTAAAACATCATCAGCATAGGCCGTAAGTTTGATAGTACACTCCTTAAACTGAATCCCTGGGATGTCCGCATTCTCCCGTATTTGGTATAGAAAGGGTTCGATTGCCAGGAGGAAAAGGGATGGGGACAAGGGGCATCCCTGTCTAGTCCCTTGTTCTAGTTTAAAAGGGGAGGAAAAAGCTCCACCGGCTCTCACTCTAGCAGTGGGGCAGGCATACAGTGACATTACCAATTTAGGTAGTAGGGGACCAAGCTCGAATTTATGTAGGACTGCTTCCAGGTATGTCCAATCCACTTTGTCAAACGCTTTTTCAGCGTCGAGTGTAATTGCCGAAGTGGAGAGGAGCTTTGCTTTTTCGATTACATGAGCTAGAATTCGGATATTGTCGCTTGACAATCTATTTTTCAAAAAGCCAGCTTGTGATGGGTGGATTAGAGACGGCAGTACCTTCTGGATGCGTCTCGCTTAGATTGAGGCCAAAAGCTTACAATCCAAGTTTATTAACGAAATGGGCCTGTAGTTTTTAGGAAGTTTGGAATCCTTCCCTTCCTTGGGTATCACGGCAATTACTGCCTCAGCCATTGTTCCCTTTACCTCCCCCGTAAGACTAATCTCTTGGAACACGTTCAAAATTGGTGTCTTAAGGGTTTGAGCAAAGCTTTTATAAAATTGTGCTGTAAACCCGTCTGGTCCGGGGGCCTTCCCACTCTTAAGAGACTTGATCGCAGCAATGACTTCTGCCTCAGATATTGGTTCGTTCAAGGATTCTTGTGATGAGGGCGTAAGTGTTGGTAGTGCACATTTGGAGAGGTATTTCTCCACTTTCTCTTTCCCAACATTCACGTTCCTAGCGTATAACTTCTCATAGAAGTCTTTAAATAAGTTGGCAATTTTATTGGGGTCCGAATTGGGGGTGCCCTTATCGTCCAGTAAGGAAGTAATGGTGTTTTTTTGAATTTTAAATTTAAGATAGGCTGCTAATCCTTTCCCTGCTTTATTAGATTCACAGACTTTAAACCGTTTTCTCCTATCCAACCAGACTCCTGCCTTCCCACTCACTAGTTTATTATAGGTATATTTTAGGTTGGACAAGTCAGTCAGTAACTTGGCACTTCTACTGGTTAGATATTCGTGTTGGAGTATTGAGATGTCTTCTTCTAGTTTTAAAAGGGCGGCATTACGGTTTTTGTTTATTGCGGATGATATTTTTATGATGAGCCCCCTTATGGTGGTCTTTAGTGCTTCCCAACGGATTAAGTCCGAGGTATCCTCCTTTTTATTAATTGTTAAGAATTCTTTGAGGGCGTTTTCTATACTTTCTTTGTGTTTCACATCATTCAGAATGGTATCATTGAGGCGCCACATCGACTGACAGGTTGTCGGTTTGATATTTGATAACGTGAGTGAAATGCAAGAGTGGTCAGAGACAAGTCTTGGAGCAATGTCTGTGTCTTCTATTCTGGCCACAGCGTTCCTAGTTATGAATATGTAGTCAATTCTTGAAAACGAGTCGTGAGGTGGGGAGTAGAAAGAGTAGTCTCTGCCGTCAGGGTTTTGTAGACGCCATGTGTCTACCATGTGGAATCTATTACATAGCTTTGCAAATTCCTTATGGGCTTTGCCGGGACGGAAGGTGCACTTAGAGTCCCTATCCAGGGCAGGGTCAAACGGGAGGTTAAAATCTCCTGCTAAAATATGAACTGCCGAGTCTGGGATGGTGTCGATCTGTTTCGTTAGTTCTAGCCAGAAGGAAGGGTCATGTGTGTTGGGGGCGTATATCGTTGTAATGTAGAATTCAGTGTCATCTTTAATTAATTTCACGAGACCCATCTACCCTTTGTGTCCATGGAGGAGGAAACTACTTCAACATTCGCTTTCCTAGCAAATAGCATCACTACCCCATTTTTCTTAGAGACGGCTCCGGAACCTACCACTTCAGTATAGAACTTGTTACGTAGGGTGTGTAAGTGTTTCGCCTCCAGCTTCGTCTCTTGCAATAGGGCTATGTCTCCTCGTTGTCTACGGAGATAATCGAGTATTTTTGGACGTTTAATCGGTTGATTTCAGCCCTTCACATTCAGTGAGAGTATTTTAAGGTTAGCTATGGTTGTCGTCCCTATCGGGGTGTCTATAGTAGGAGCCATCAACTATCAATCTTGAGACATTCTAACTTACTACATTGAGTTGTATTAGTATTAAAGAACTCATTCCGGGCTGGGCCCCGGTGGAGCAGCATTGCGCAGGAGACAATGTTAGCACAAGCAAGAGTCACACTGGTTACAAGGCTATCAAAAAATACATTTGGCTGCAAGATAGGATGCAAGAACGGAAAAACAAGGCAAAAGAATACACAAAATGCAAAATAGAAAAGACGATCCCCCCCCCTCACCCCTGCAAACCCCCCTCCACCCCTACCCACAACCCACCTCTCCCTCCCCAATAGTAGAAAAAGGAACATGGCGACTCGGGAACGACTTCGAGGCCGCCTCCAAGCAGCCTGCTCAACATTATTAATTGCATGAGCTGCAAAACACATCTTAGATCAAAAGTGAAGCAAAACACATCTTAGATCAAAAGTGAAACGATTATGCAGGCAACGAGATATAGCATTAAGCTGTATCATAAGGCTATAACATATTACGTTACTGTAAGAACAGAAGACCACTAGTACAGCAATCTAAATAATAACGTGTGTAACAGGTTCCTATATCATATGCAAAAGCATAACTGTGGTGACCTATCACGCGCCATTTCCGGTCAATGTAGGTGACAGGTTGAGGGTACAGCATGGATCATACCCAATAATTAGTGCCAAAGATCAAGCATGGATCATACCCATAATTATTGCCAAAAACCAAGCACTTTAAGCAAACGGAACATATTGAACACAGTGCGGAGCACAGTCACCCAAGCTCAGAGTAGTCACGGCGGGCTATGAGGAGCCAAGGAACATGGTCTACCAGTACTGGATACTCAAAAAGTCATCCATGGCCGGATACAGAGGCACTCAGTTGGGTCGAAGGAGATACTTCCATGTTGCCATCCCCTTGGGTAAAGATCTGATGTCGTAATTTTTGTGGATCAGAGAATACATGAGTCACACCCTGTATTGTTACTTTGAACTTTGTCGGACCAGTAAAGCCATACATGTAACCGAGTGACTTCAGTTGCGGTCTCATTGCAAGGAAGGCTTTCCTGATTTCCATAGTCTCTTTACTAAAATCTTGTGAGATGAAGATTTTGTGGCCTTTCCATAGTACATGGTTGTGTTTACGAACGAAGGTAAGTATCTGCCCCGTGTGTTGATATCTTAGCGTCTTGCACACTATCGCTCTCGGGCCTTTCTGATCCTTAGTAATTCGCCCCGGTACCCTATGCACCCTATCGAACTCCAGTGGTTGAGTGAAGGTTAGATTTGTGGCCTGTGTAAACCACTGCTCAAGGAAGGGTATGCATGATCCATGGGATTCCTCCGCTTTTTCTGGTATTCCAAAAATTCTCAGGTTCCCCCTCCTATTTCTATCCTCCAATTCCGCAACCTTCCTCACAAGATGATCTGTGCACAGGGTGAGGTTCTTGATGGCTCCACAGGTTTTATTTTCAGAGTCTTCCAGTTTACTTATTCTGCTCTCGGACTCCGTCATCCTCGAGTTGATGTCCTTTATATCCTGCCGCACCGCAACAACCTCTTCTTTGGTGGATGTGGCCAAATCTCTGACTTCTTCCAGTCTGCTTAGGATAGTCTCCATTGCTTCTGCTATTTTTTTTTCCCTTTGACTGGCGTCGGTGGGTCTGATTTCAGACGCTTCGAAGTTTTACCATTATCTTTGTCCCCCATTCTTAACTTGTTTGCTAGGGTTTGCTGGGGTTTGCTGGGGTATTGTCAATGGCTGGTATCCTAATGGTATCCCAATGAATGTGCTGGTCCGGAACCACTGCTGCAGAACCTACCAACAGCGTGCACTACAGAGCAAAGTTTATAGCCAGTAGCTTACAACTTGGGGTCCACAAACCTCTCAGTGCTGAGTTTGGGTCATGTTGTGTCAGTGTAAGGCAGCGCATAGGTTAATTAATCTTCCTTATGTAGGTAAGTCTAGGTAGTGCAGAGCGTGTTGCTGACGGAAGGATATGCCTGTATTACAAGTACGCAGGATGCAGAGTCTCACATTAACACAAATCTGTAGGAGCCGCCATTTTACACTACACTGTGGGGTGACTCTCTGCTAATGGCTACACAACCAATATAACTAGCGCGTAGATGAGGCAAGTGTACTGATTATGTCCACATATACTGGTCTCAGTTCATCAATTTCTTTATGAGCAAGCAGGTTTCTGCATTGAGATTAAGTCATTAGTGGGGGAGTTGTAGACGCATGTAGCCACTTTAATTTGTCAGAGCATTGATTGCATCATTACAACATCACATTTAGGTAGTGCACACAAGCAGGAGCGTCAATTATTAGCATGGATTCCTTCGAAACCGTCAAAGCCGATTAATATAAGCGTGGACTCTCATAACAATCAAGCAGCGTCCATAGCAGCGAGTACAGGGTGGCTCGAGCGCGAAATTAAGTGCGCCGGCAAACCGCCATTTTAAACGGCTGATTCCCGCTTCCCGTTTTGTGTACTTTCGCGTTTGCACATTTGTCTTCAATTGTTCGCAAACATCATTTACTCACGACTCAGCCGCTGCAGCGCTGTGATCTGGAGCCGTGTGTCGCGTTGTGCGAGCATTCCTCGCGTAGTGAGGCGACAGGTCCGGAGCTCCGGGAGGCCTCGTGGATGCGCCCGGGTTCAGGCTCCGTCACGGTCTGCGGTCTCCCGTGGTCGGGGCAAAGAGTCGATTTTCTCCATTTCCCTCTAACGGATTTGGCTGAAATTCACATCATCGCCAGTTCTGGGGCTCCGACAGCTAGATGCCCGCTGTGGTCCAGAATGGAATCGATTTGCAGCTCTTTGTTGGACAAAGATCGTGGCTGCCTGGAGGAGGACAGAAACTACGCCGCCATTTCTCCGGCGTCCAAGCCACGCCCCCGTAGTCATTCGTTTTAATCAAATTCGAGACCGACAGCCATGGCGGGGGCCCCTCTCTGCAGCAATGTTCGTGCTTCACTCTCAGCCAATCCGTTCTGAATTGATTACGTGCGTACGGCTTTTCAGTTCCTCTGCCGTTATGCTTGAAAAAAAAAAAGCACAGGGCAGGGCATTCTGTGTTAACAGTACAAAAGAAAACTGTTGCACCTCATGAAAACAAAATGCACAGAATCCATGTCTTGTATAAAAGCCAGCAAAGAAGTTAGAAAGAAGGGGTTATGGGTCTTTCACAGTCTCATCATTTTGGAACTGAAGCATTTTCAATATTATATACAACGAAGCCATAGTTACTGCTTTTTTATTTTATGCAACTAACGACCATTGACAAACCCAATAGTCCTACTTTGTTGTAGGTGTACTGAACCCTACCCCACTTCGTTCTTTAGGAACTACAGCAAATGTGAAGTTCTTGATGGGCCTCTTCTGTCTGTCATAATTAATGTTAAAAGGTGGGTGAGTGAGTAAGTGAAGGAATGGGTGAATGGCTTGATGGATTAGTGAAAGGATGAATTGATGAGTGAAAGGGTGAACAGATGGATAATGAGAGAAAGGATGGATGGATGGATGAGTGAGTGGAAGGATGGGAGAGAGAAAAGGTTAATAAATAGATGCATTGGTAGAATGGTGGATGTATGGGTGGAATGGTGGACATATGGGTACAATGGTGGATGGATGCGTAAAAGGATGTAAGGATGAGTAAAAGGATGGATGGATGAGTGAAAGGTTGGATGTAAGGATGGATGAGTGAGTGAAAGGGAAAGTAGATGGGCAACAGGATGGATGGATGAGTGAAAGATTGGATGGGTGGATGGATGAGAGAAAGGTTGGATGGATGGATGGATGAGTGAGTGAAAGGGAAAGTAGATGGGCAACAGGATGGATGGATGAGTGAAAGATTGGATGGGTGGATGGATGAGAGAAAGGTTGGATGGATGGATGGATGGATGAGAGAAAGGATGGATGACTAAACGGATGGATGCATGATAGTGTTAATGGATGGATTCATGAGTGGATGAGTGGGTGGGTGGATGGATCGGTGAAGACAACATAACCTATACTTGCAGACATTAGGACCAACGTGACTCGAGTCCCTTCACCACAATTATTTTTCTTTAACATTTTATACCCCTAAGAATATTGAGCTCAGGGCAACTATCCCTGGGCCCTGCTCATCCTATGCCACTGCCTACCAGTATGGATGACATCAGACTCTTACACCTTGTAGCCCTCATTGTCTTAAGTAACATTTTCTATAGATTGACTTTCACATTTATGAGTCATTGTCTCCATATACTCTGTGGGTGATGTAACACACTCCGACACCCTGCCGTACATACTTCGAATGAGTAGCACCATAAAAGAAATTAAATACACATCAGAGAGGGTCTATATGAAAATGAGGGGCACCATTGGAGGGTAGTAGCAAGGCCGGACAGACTGTACCTGACATTGGGCGTTTCCCTGGGTGGCTGGACAGGTGGCAGGGTGGTTTTGTTACTGGGAGCTGGCACTGCAAAGTACCTTGTATAGCCAGCAGTTTTCAGGCAAAAACAAAACTGTCTTGATCACTCTGGTAACTAATGTACCTGCTGGATAGAGATGGGAGTTTTATTTAGGGGCCCTTTTGAATCATCTAAGGGTGTTTTATGAGCAGAGCTAAAACCAGTAAATCGATAGTAACTTACATATACCTACCGTCACAATATTTCAGTAGTCGATATTTTAGCCATGATGTTAACGTAAAACAATATTTTTGTGTCAAACAACCTCTGGAGCTGTTTATATTTCATTTCTCAGCTTGTGTTTTCTCTCCCCTTCAGGGGTGGGAGCTACAATAATGAATGACAGAACATCCCCTTCTTTGAGATTAGTGTCATTGTACTGCTTTACTCATGCTCTTTCCAAAGTTTCTTCTTGTGATGGCTTTGACTATCTTCTGGCCTCAGGCAGAGCTGCTTTCCCACCACGTCCACATTTCCACCTGAGTGCTTATTGCACAATCTTCAGTCTTTCCTGTTGCCAGTTGGAGTTCCTTTTCCCCTTTACCATGGAACTGATGATCCAGAGTTATTACATTTTTTCACCACCAGGTCAGGGTTTCTCTCCACCTCTGGTTACATTGTGAGCATTGGCGGCCGGCACAGGTAACAGCGGTGGGGCGGATGGGGGTGGTGGGAGTCAACAGACGACGGGATAAGTAATATTAAATAAATACAAATTAAAAACCACTTACCTTGCATGTGTTTTCCAAAACTGAAAGTTTTTTGATTAACAATGCAGGGCTCAAAGACATGTATATGCTTTGGTCATTGGTGGTTCACTCGTTCACATTCACTTTTACAAGTCACTGTGGTTCACAAAACTGAAAGCATCTTCCAGCACCGCAGAAATCGTTTTTCCACAAGTGACCTAATTTCAGAGCTCTTCTGAAGGGTGAACAGCTCTATATGTGGGAGTTTTAGGTTTTGCACCAAGGGACCATCTGCTGCAAGACCAGTTGAGTGTGTCCATCCTGAGGAATTGGTTCTCAAGCATCTGCCTCCTTCAGCTGCTGCACCAGGTCCGATTCGCCTGGGCCAAGCCAATACAGAAGATGACGATGTGGTGGAGGTAGTGATGGGCGATCATTGCACCCACAGGCATCTTTGGTATTAATTTGTTTCCAAGGTTTCACCAATCATCACTCTGAATGCTGTCTAAAACAGAGGTGTCTTGCGGGAAATGTGAAGCTTCAATGTCTTTGCACCAATCAGCCTGATACATGGGAGTTTTGCATCCATGTGCGTAGACAGTGAAAGCTGAAGGGTCTACAACCTCAACATCAGTACACACCGAACACGGTTATGTTATGTTATGTTCATTTGTATAGCACACTAATCACCTGAGAGGGTATCCAGGCACTTGGGCAAGGTGTGTAAGTGTTTGGCCCCAAGGTGCTTTAGAGCCAGGTATTCAGCTTCTTTCGGAACTCAATAAGTGAGGAGGAGGCTCTGATGTGTTGATGGAGGTCATTTCATGTCTTGGGTGTGATGTAGGAGAATGAGTGAGCGACCTCCAGTTTTGCTTTTGCTGATGCGGGGAGTGTGTGTGAGTGAGAGTGAGGCAGAACATAGGTGTCTGGCAGGTTGGTGAATGTGTATGAGGCGGTTTGGTTTTCTCGCCCTTTGCTGTGTAGGGCTTTGTATATGTGCGTGAGACATTTGGATTGGCTGTGCTTGTGTGTGGGGAGCCAGTGAAGCTTCCTGAGGTACAGTGTGATGTGGAAGCAGCGTGGAAGTCGAGTATGGGTCTTGCTGCAGCGTTCCGGATGGTCTGCAGTCTTTGAAGGAGTTGTTTGGAGACTCCTGCATTGAGAGTGTTGCCGTAGTCCATCCTGCTGGTGATGAGTGCCTGTGTAACGGTCCGTCTCGTGTTCTGAGGCAACCATTTGAAGATCTTTTTCAGCATGTGAAGGATGTGGAAGCAGAAGGTGCGCACTGCGTTGACATGAAATGTCACCGTGAGCTTGTCATCTAGGATGATCCATAGATGTCTGGTGTGGTCTGTGGGTGTGGGTGATGGTCCTAGCTCTGACGGCCTCCAGCTGGAATCCCATGGGGAGGTCTTGTTGCCGAAGACCACAGTGGTGATTGTCCATATCTAAGGCAATAAGAAATATGTATGCAGGTTTTGAACATTGAACATTAATGTTGCTATGACTGTAAGCTAATTTTAAAATAGTTTACAGCTGGAAGAATATCACATGAGTGTGCTAAGTTTTTGAAGTCAAGTTTATGTCCATCATCCACTATGCAGCACCTCTGAAAGCAGGGCTTGGCCTTCAGCCATGGACTGTGCCTAGTCCGCCTAGCCCCAGAGCTCGCTGGTGGAAGCTGCCTTGCCAAGGTTTCCAGGTCCATGCACGACTAACTGAGCCAGTGCAGGTTTTAACTTTGCTTTTTGTTACTTGGATTCTTGTTAATAACAACATAAA
Source organism: Lissotriton vulgaris (assembly GCF_964263255.1). Lineage (NCBI taxonomy): Eukaryota > Metazoa > Chordata > Amphibia > Caudata > Salamandridae > Lissotriton > Lissotriton vulgaris. The sequence goes on from NW_028249337.1 coordinate 375,649, forward strand.
TCCTGGAAAATTATAAGTACTAGGATGCAAAGAAAAACCTGGACTGGAGTAGCTAGTAGCACATGGATCTTGTAAACTTGGCAGCTATGGGTAGGGAATAGCTGCACAAGCCTAGGCTCATAATCCAGGGCCAAGAAGGTTATCAAGAGAACCAAGGAAGGTGGGAGTTCGGCAGGAGTAAAGAGGGACAGGGGACTACGGAAACTCAGGGGGGGGGGGAGACTATGGAAGCCTGGGGAAAACAACAGAGGGCTCAGCAGCAAGAGAGAGACAAGAGTTAGGAGAACGGAGACAAGAAGAAGGGTCCATCCCATCAGACCCCAGTACATTTGTCAATATGTACTGGGCTGGAACAAGCTTCCTCGCCCCATACATCACTCCACTCCCCAGAATGTATTCCATTGAAAATGTGCAATTTCATACAGAACTATTTCAGTTTTATGTACTTGAAAAGTCTTTTACATCTGGATAAAAGGCCTATCATTTCACCCAGTGAAGATATGGGACTTTTTCAGAGCACTGCAGACAGATGCACACATTTGAGATGAAAATCACTTGAAATCTGTATATTCCCACAAAGTTACAGGTGTGTGCGCTTTTATGGCATTCTCAGGGTATAAGGGCCTGAGGAGTGAGGACCCTTTATGTCCACATTCCTGCACCTCTGATGTGGGGAATTAGGACCTGTCATTTGCTCCCCTCCATGTCACTTTAGAACACCTTTGTGTTGTTTTTGTGCGTAAAACTTTTGCAATTGTTTTTGTAAAGTTAGTGAAATGTGACCAGGTTTGCTGCAGACGCACTTTGTACCGGGTGAAGTGCATGGACCCCGGGCTTGGGTGGCTTTAGGAACTGGATCCGTGTCCCTGATGGCGCACGTGCCTGCCGTGACTCGTAGGAGCTTCTTGGCACTGCCCTCTCCGCACTCCTCTGGGGGGAGCCTCTGATGAGCAATGTTACTTTTCTTGGCCATGGAAGTGCCGTCATTACAACATACATGGCATCAATGGAATTTTGTGATCTCTCATTAATGGTACTCTCCGGGAACGGAAGCGGAGGGACCGGTTTGCACAGATTCCCATCTTGTATCTGCTTCTTTCTGGATTGGAGATGAAGCATCACTTGGAGGAGGGAGTGTGCCCGGGGCAGAGGGCGCGAGCGCCGCAGAGAGGGGTGCGTGGGTGGGGCATAGGTCGGGAGCGACGCAGAGAGGGCGCACGGGCGGATGGATTGGTGTTGAAGTCTGACGCGCAGACCTTGCAATGTGGGCAGTTTGGGGATTGCAATCTCGGCCCAGGGCCTCTCCTCACCTACGAAATGGGAGAAGATTGTGAAATAGCATCACCTGGGGACACCAGATCCGCGATGGAAAGTGATCGAATCCAGGAGAAGGCACTGGATTGGATCATCTCCTTCCTCGACGGAAGAACTCAGAGATTCCGCCTACCACCGTACAAGTCAGAGGCCACCGAAGTCATCTGCGGCATCCCCCAAGGAGCCTCTCTGAGCCCCACCCTCTTCAACTTCTACATGAGCCCCCTCGCGGCCATCGCACGCCAACACAACCTCAACATAATCTCCTACGCCGACGACACCCAGCTGATCCTGTCCCTGACCAACGACCCCGCCGCCGCCAGAGCCAGTCTGCACGAAGGGATGAAAGATGTAGCCGAGTCGGAGGTCCTCATCCTGGGCTCCTCGCCCTCCGCCTGGGACGACTCCTGGTGGCCCCCCGCCCTGGGCACCGCACCCAAACCGACAGACCACGCACGCAACCTGGGCTTCATCCTGGACTCCTCCCTCTCCATGACCAGACAAGTCAACGCCGTCTCCTCGTCGTGCTTCAACATCCTGCGCATGCTACGGAAGATCTTCTGGTGGATCCCCACCGACACCAGGAAGACAGTCACCCAGGCCCTCGTCACCAGCCGACGGGACTACGGCAACGCCCTCTACGCCGGTACCACCGCCAAGCTCCAGAAGAGACTCCAGCGGATCCAGAACGCCTCAGCCAGACTCATCCTCGACATCCCACGCAACAGCCACATCTCCGGACATCTGAGAGACCTGCACTGGCTCCCCGTCAACAAAAGAATCACCTTCCGTCTCCTCACCCACGCACACAAAGCTCTACACGATCAAGGCCCGAGCTACCTCAACAACCGAATCAACTTCTACGCTACAAAACGCCACCTCCGATCAGCCAGCCACGCCCTCGCCGCCGTCCCCCGCATCTGAAGAGCGACAACAGGAGGAAGGTCCTTCTCCTACCTGGCCGCCAAGACCTGGAACTTCCTCCCGACCGACCTGCGCCTGACCCAAGACCACCTCTCCTTCAGGAAGAAGCTGAAGACCTGGCTATTCGAGCAGTAACGTCACCCCCCCCCCCCCCCCCCAAGCGCCTTGAGACCCTACGGGTAAGTAGTGCGCTCTATAAATGTCTTTGATTGATTGATTGATTGATCGTGAAATAACATCAGGTCAGAGCAGAGAGGAGCGTCAAATGGCATTGCACAGCGGCCGAAAGGTGCAGACATGCACACATTACCTATACATTTAAGTAGGGTGACCAACCATCCATAGATTTCATGGGCGGTCCATGATTTGGATCTCGCGTCCCTTGTCTGTGAAGATCCCGGTTACCGACGCATTTTGTCTGTAATTTTGGGCATTGAGAGGAGCAGCACTGCTCCCCTATGAGAAGCCTCAGCTCCCTGATGGGGCCGCCTCCCACTCTTCCTCTGAGCACAAGAGCAGCCCCACCCGTCCATTATTATTCTGTACGCGGCTGATGAATGTCACATACAGAATAACAATGGGCCAGTCTGGGCTGTTATTGCATGTGGCGGGCCTCCTCCTGCCTCGGTCTAGGGCAGGGCATTCTGTTTTAACAGTAAATAAAGCAAAATGTTGCACCTCACGAAATGAAAGAAATGTACAGAATACATTTTTTATGTATAGAAGGCAGCAAAGAAGTTATAATGGGTTATGGGTCTTTCACAGTCTCATCATTTTGGATCTGAAGCATTTTCAATATTATATGCAACAAAGCCATAGTTACTGGACGCAGGAGGTGCACACTGGGTAGATATGAACTGTCACCTTGAGCTCGTCATCTAGGATGATCCCTAGATGTCTTGCGTGGTCTGTGGGTGTGGGTGATGGTCCTAGTTCCTACAGACCCCAGGTGGGATCCCATGGGGAGGTCTTGTTGCTGAAGACCACTATGGTGGCTGTTAATTTCTAAGGCAATAAGAAATATGCATGCAGGTTGTGAACATTGAACAATAATGTTGCTATGATTGTAAGATAATTTTGAAATTGTTTACAGCTGAAAGAAAATCACATGTGCTACTTTTTTGAAGCCAAGTATATGTCCGTCATCCACTATGCAGCACCTCTGAATGCAGAGCGTGGCCTTCAGCCATAGGCTGTGCCTACTCCGCCTAGCCCAAGAGCTTGCTGGTGGAAGCTGCCTTGCCAAGGTTTCCAGGTCCATGCACGGCTAACTGAGCCAGTGCAGGTTTTAACTTTGTTTTTCGTGACTTTCATTCTTGTTTATAACATCATAAAACCTAGACAATGACAAATCCTAGAATGCAAAGAAAAACCTGGACTGGAGCAGCTAGTAGCACATGGATCTTGTAAACTTGGCAGCTATGGGCAGGGAATAACTGCACAAGGCTAGACTTATTATCCAGGGCCAAGAAAGTTATCAAGAGAACTGTTGCAAAGTCATCCTGTGCCCTGGGCACCCCCAACCTTTTGCTGACTGGAACTGGTGGTAACTGACTCTGACTGACCCTGGGCTCTGTTTAACCAGGCCCAGGGCCAGTGTCAAGCTAAAAGGAACACAGTAGAATACAGTTAAGACACCCAACATACACTAGGGTACACTATGGTATGGTGGGGTACCCCTGTAATTGGCATGACCTACCACCTAAGCCCCTAGTATGTAATAGGGCAGGGGATTGAAACTACCTAGAAGTCTCCAGTATCCTGGGGCATGGCAGTTTAGAGGCCAGCAGATTCTCTGCACCAGCATGTGTGCAGTGCTGAAGCCTGAGGTCAGTTTAAAAGCTGCACTGGTGGCCAGGACAGCTTTTAACCCTTAAATTGTGCCCAAACTCGACTTTGGGGGTAGGGGCCCTTAAAAATTAAAAACCTGCCATGTTTTTACATATTAGGGACCCCCAGGGTCACCCCTAGGTATCTCAGAGGTGGAGGGTCAGTTATCTATAAGGAGCACCCTTATAAAATGGGTTTTTATATGCCTGGGTAAAGTGAAATTTTACATTTCACTCCCCACATTGTATTAAAGAGCTGCTCAAATTCGACTTTGATGCTAGAAGGATTGGGTAAGGATGATCTGCAATATTTCTGCAGATTCAGAACCCCTGAAGTCTCCCCTAGTTGCACAGGGGATGGGGTCCTGTAGAAATGAGGGAAATACTTATTAAATGTAGTTTTATTAGCCCTGGTTCATGAAAAGTGGCCCAGGTCATTTTCCCTATTGCAAACCCCATGGCCCATAGGTTAACATGGTAGGAGGTGATTGATTAATAAATATTGATAGGAGAGGACTAGCCGGACCATTCAAAGACTTCCCAGAATGGTAGTAGTAAATCCAACAATATTATATTGTTAAATTTCTCCTAAAGTGTATATACAATAAGCTATGAGAATTTCTTGTTTGTAAGTCCAAATTCAGCCTTTCAGTGGTCTGCCCTGATTGGTCAGAGTTAAGCAAATTGATACTTGTATAGCGCACTACTCACCCGAAAGGGTATCCAGGCGCTTGTGCGAATACCGCTGAGGAACCCATCCTGGCTTTCCCTGTGAGGCGTCCACTCCTGGGCACCCCCAAGGTGAAGGCCAGGCATCCTTAGCGTTGTGGGGGCCGTTGTGGAGATTAAGCAAGCTATGGCCCAGAGTTGCAGAGTGGGACTCCATGATTGGAATAGGCACCGAGGCGAGAATTATCAGGTCCGTGGAATTTGTGAGCCCAAGACCCGCCGAGGTGGGGAATTGAACCCTGGTACCGGGATAGACCTCTGCATCAGGGTCTACCGATCTAATCATTGAGCCACACTTCTCTTATCTTATAAATGACAGCCAGGTTGCTGGGAGGGCAGTGTGCTGTTCTATAGGAATGCCAGGCCAGGAGGTAGCGTCGTAAACTATGCTCTTCAAAGGCAAAAGGGGAGGCCTGAGTTTCAGTCCACTATGACAGTCTGACCCAGAGTCAGGGCTACGCTTAAGAAAGGTATGTGCAGATGGTAGGGGGTGTGTTTAGCCAGCTCTTACCTCCTTGCTGGAAAATCAGCCATTATGGATTTGGAAGAATGACTCTCGGACAAACTAATGCCACACCCCACAGGATGTCGTCATAACTATGAGGAGTTGCCCTGCTCTCATTGGTCAGCAGTGACCTGGTGCTTGACCCAGAGAATTTTGAATAAGTATCTGAGAGGGGCAGAGCCCTCCAGATCTGCTGCTTGAAACTGAATGAAGCAAGAAGTAGCCCGCTGAAGTTTGCTGTGCAAGTAACTCTAAGGCCTGACCTATGAAGATTGCACCATTTGAAACTACAGCCCTGTGGATTACCTTGCTGCCAAAGGACTAAGAGTGGACTCCCTGAAAGCTACAGGTTAACAGAGCTCACCTGAACAGCCCCACAAAGACTTCAAAGCATGGAGTACCAGTGGATTTGTAAGGGTTTTGTTCAAGTGGATTGCGGAATTGAGGTTTCACACTTTCAAGGACCCTCTTGGAGATTCCAGAACCTTGGATTGCGTGTAGGATACTTTGGGACCCGCAAGCAGAACGCCAGGAAGGTGTTCTAACTACACCCCGCTTGCTGAAGAAGGCGGCCCACTACAGTGGTGAGAATTCTTCAGAACAATTTATAAAGGTGTCCCTGACAGAGAAAACGAAATGACTTAAAGGGGCACTGCTGGTTTCTAAGCACTAGAAAGTGACTAGTCTTTAAACATTCATATCTCTGGTTCCCTACAGTAGATTATTTTCGTTTTGGTGTCATTTAAAAGATATAAATATTACCTATTGTTATAAATTGGTGTTGGATTTTTATTTTGTGTTGTGTGTTTTAATTATTTACTGAAATGGTGTTTTTGAAAGCTTTGCATACCTGTCTATGAAGTTAAGCCTGATTGCTTGCAGCCACGTTACCAAGGGTTGAGCAAAGGAATACTTTTCTAAGACCTATGCTGAGTCCTATCATGTATTAGTGGCCTTATTGCCAGTGGCAGACCTACATTTGCCCCTACCAATAACCCACTTTCCAACAAGAACCAAGGAAGGAGGGAGTGCAGCAGTCAGGGTGGTGCGACCAGTGCCACTGCACCGGGTGCTGACTTCGCATGGGGGCGCCTGTTTGATGTTTGCTAGTTTATATTGTGCTTAAAAGAACCTGCCGCCACGTTCCTGGCCCCTAGCAATGTTCAGGCAGCAATTAAAATGTCAAGAAAACTCTGGTGCTTAATGTTCTTCCAGGCGAGATTGGAGTTTTGTCTAATAGACATTTTGTTGCTTAGAAGTTTTGATTTGAGGTAAGGTAGCGCAGAGGGTTAATATGCAAAGAACATGTACCATGCATATAACAAAGTCAAAGTAATGTAAACAGCTCAGTGGGTTACTGCTTTTGTCAGAGTCTCCCTTTTGTTAATTGCAGTTTACAGTGAACTATTTACTGTCGTCAAAGAACTGAGTGCAGACTTCAAGGTATAGATCTGTTCGTATGGATTATTTCCTCAAGCTTTCATTATTTTAATGTTGCAAAATCAGTTCTTGTTATTAAAGAGAGCATCAATCCATTGTGTTACTATTTAAATTCAGAGTTTGTGCTTCTCCATACCAAGTACTCTTCAACTATACTGCCTACCAATATGGATGACATGTGAATTCACCCCTTGTTGTCCTTTGTCTTATATAACATGTCCTACACACTGTTTTACACACCTATGATTGATAGTCTCTGTGTAATGTGTGCATTATGTAGAGTGCTCCGACACCCTTCACTTTTAAGAGTGACACTATAACATTTATTAAATGCATCTGAGAGAGAGTGGTTATGGTGACTTTTAAAGGGTGGTAGGGAGGGAATCCTTGGAGGAGGTGGCCATTGGGGGGGGTGGAAAGTGATCGTGAAATGAAATCAGGTCAGAGGGCAGAGGAGGGTGAAATGGCATTGCACAGCAGCCGAAAGGTGCAGATATGCACGCATTACCTATACATTAAAGTAGGGTGAACAACCATCTGTAAATTTCATGGATCGTCCATGATTTGGATCTCACGTCCGTTGGCCGTGAAGAACCCGCTTACCGACGCCTGTTGTTAGTAATTTTGGTCACTGAGGGGCGCAGCACTGCTCCCCTATGAGAAGCCTCAGCTCCCCGATGGGGCCGCCTCCCACTCTTCCTCTGAGCACAAGAGCAGCCCCACCCGTCCATTGTTATTCTGTATGCGGCCGATGATTGTCACATACAGAATAACAATGGCCCAGTCTGGGCCGATATTGCATATGGTGGGCCTCCTCCTGCCTCGGTCTAGGACTGGGCATTCTGTTTATCAGTACATAAAGAAAAATGTTGCACCTCACGAAATGAAAGAAATGTACAGAATCCATTGCATGTATAGAAGCCAGCGAAAGAAGTTACAAAAAGGGGTTATGGGTCTTTCACAGTCTCATCATTTTGGAACTGAAGCATTTTCACTATTATATACAACAAAGCTATAGTTAATGCCCTTTAATTGTATGCAACTAACGACCATTGACAAACCCAATAGTCCTGGTTTGTTGTAGGTGTAATGTTTTATAGATCTGGATGCAATAACAAAAGTAGCAGTATACCAGTTGGGCAGCACACTATGCTAAGCACAGATTTTTAGCTAATGAGTTTTAAGCCACACCCTTAAGTACCCCGGACACACCCTTTGGAGAGACCGTAAGTCTCAGTGCATCATGCATGGCTCATGCCTTCCAAGTTTTCAGATTCCCTATGTGCAGGGGCATAATGAACTCTCCCACACCCCACCCATTGCTTTAGGATCTACAACAGATGTAAAGTTCTTGATGGGCCTCTTCTGTCTGCAACTCTACAAACAAAGGGTCAGCTCATAATTAATGTGAAAGGGTGGGTGAATAAGTTAGTGAAGGAATGGGTGAATGGCTAGATGGACTAGTGAAAGGATTAATGGAAGAGTGAAAGGGTGAATGGATGGATAATGAGAGAAAGGATGGATGGATGAGTAGGGATGGAAGAGGGAAAGGGTAAATAAATAGATGTATGGGTGAAATGGTGGATGTATGTGTGGAACCCTGGACGTATGGGTACAGTGGTGGAAGAATGATGCATAAAAGGTTGGAAGGATGAGCAAAATAATGGAGGAATGAGTGAAAGCGTGGATGTTGGGCGAGTGAATGGATGAATGGATGAGTGAAAGGGTGGATGTAAGGATGAGTGAGTGAGTGGAAGGGAAGGTAGATGGGCAACAGGATGGATTAATGAGTGACATGTTGGATGAATGGATGGATAGATGAGAGAAAGGATGGATGAGTGAAAGGATGGATGAGTGATAGGGTCAATGGATGGATTCATGAGTGGATGAGTGGGTGGGTGGATGGATGGGTGAAGACAACATAACCTGTACTTGCAGACAATAGCGCCAACGTGACTCGAGTCCCTTCCGCCACACTTTTTTTCTTTAACCGCATCGCTGCTGCGGTGATTTTTCCCCTACGCGGCTTTTTTCGAAAAGCTGCGTTAGATGACGAGCTCAGCTCGTCATCCGCACCCGCCCCCCGTGGCTGATGACGAGCTGAGCTCGTCATCAGCATCGAAGGGGTTAAAATGTTGCACCCCTAAGAATATTGCGCCCAGGGCAGCCGTGCCTGTGGCCCTGCCCATGCTATGCCACTGCCTACCAGTATGGATGACATCAAACTCTTACACCTTGTAGCCCTCATTGTCTTAAGTAATATTTCCTATAAACTGACTTTCACATTTATGAGCCATTGTCTCCATATATTATGTGTGTGATGTAATGCACTCCGACACCCTGCTGTACATACTTTGGATGAGTTGCACTATGAAAGAATTTAAATACACATGAGAAAGGGTCTATATGAAAATGAGGGGCACCATTGGAGGGTGGTAGCGAGGCCGGACAAGCCGTACCTGACATCAGTCATTCCTAGGGAGTCTGGAAGGGTGGACGGGGCAGTTTTGTTACTGGGAGCTGGCACTGCAAAGTTCCTTGTATATCCAGCAGTTTTCAGGCAACAATGAAAGTGCCTCGATAACTCTGGTGACTAATGTACCTGCTGGATACAGATGGGAGTTTTGTTTAGGGGCAGGTTCGAATCATCTAAGGTAGCAGCTTCAAAGAAGGCGTACCCTGCGTATCAAAGAACAGTGTTTTATGAGTAGAGCTCAGTGGTTACTGCTTTTGTCACTGAGATTCTTTTGTTACTGTGCATTCATAAATTACAATCGTAATCTAACAGAGTGAGCAATAAGCTGCCACCAAAGAGCCGCACAAGCTGCATAGTGGAGGTTACAAAGTTATGTTTTCTTCCTAGTTTTTCATTGTCCTGATGTTGCAAAAAAAATGTTTGTTTGGGTAATAATACATTCTTATAATTAAATCAATCAATCAACAAAGCTTTATCTCGATATGTGATATCATAAAAGCCCATTTACAAATTAAAACACAATCCACAAAAAATACATTAAAAAGAGAATTTCATTTAAAAAACTTATTTTTTTTACAATGAATAGAAAAAATTTATTAATTTTTAGCAGCTTTGTGGGAGTTTAAAAACGATTAATTATACAAATTCTTCATAAAGCCTTTAATCTAATCAACCATGCCCAGCTTAGAAATTTAGCCACCGCACAGGCTAGGGTTGTACTGGCATCAGCCTTAAGTATTCTAAGTGCAAAAGAGTGGTCCCTGGTTTCAAGCTGCAGGCACACAGGTTTAAGCCATTTCAATCTAGGTTTTATATAGGGTGGGCATACGAAGAAAAAGTGAGGGATATTTTCAACAACACCTGCACAGTTTGGACAGTCCACGGGCGTTTGGTGCGGGGGCTTCCATTTGCTGGCACGATTGCGAAGAGAAAGGGTACCCATTCTAAATTGGATAAAGAGAGTCCTGTCTCTCGACTTTGTAATAAAGTCCAGATACGGCTCCAGGCGAGGTATATGCTTGTGTTGACGAAAAGCCTCAGTCAGCCTGCCTTGATTTGGGTCCCTCTGCTCTTGGTTATCAACCCCTGCCCAGAATGCTCTCTTGGTTTCTACCTTTGATAACACTGCCCCAGACTCCCAAGCAGGTAAAAGGCCAGTGGCCAGAAGAAGCTTCCTTATATTAGCTAGCCATCCGATCTTATGCGATCCTTGGAGATCCATGACCTCTCTTAGGCCCTCGGCATGCCTGGAAAGCTCTGGAGTACGCCATGACCGGGCCCAATACAAGAGAGCCCGCAGAGTGACTAGGTCCTTAATTGAACGGCGACCCAAATCACTCAGAAGTGGTTTAGTTGGAGTGCCCCTCGGGAGTGAGACAAGCTCCCTAAAAATCTTGTTTTCTGTAGTAACTAGCACGTCTACACATCCAAAGCCCCAGAGTTCTGCTCCATATAGGGCACAGCCTACAGCTTTTGCAGCATAGATTTCCAGAGCAGGGGCAATGGGCCTAGAGGTGGACGCGCGATGTTCCCTCCCTAATACTCCTTCTACCCGTTTATGATTTAGGGCCATTTTATCTATGTGTAACTGCCATTTAAATGTATCAGAAATTCTGATCCCCAAATAATCGAACTCTTTGACACGCTCCAGTGGCACCCCATTGAGAGCCAAAGTAGATCTAGACGATCTACTTGGGTTAAAATAAAGGAGCTTTGTTTTGGAGGTTTTAATGACAAGACCCCTCAATTTGCAAAACACGCAGAAGCGATCCAACAGCTTCTGTAACCCTGCAGGAGTTTTTGATACTAATAACGTATCATCCGCAAAGAGTAATGCGGGAACTGTATCACCTGCCAGGACCAGGGCATCAGCATTAATTTCAAGCAAAAAGGAGACTACGCCGTTTACAAAGAGCGTGAATAGTGTAGGTGCCAGTACGCATCCCTGGCGGATGCCTCTATTCACAGGAATTTTATCAGTTTTTTGCTCCTGTGATCCCCATCTAATGCGAGCGTAGTTTCCATCGTACATACGGGCCAAGAGGTTCAGAATGGGCAAAGGAATCCCCATCTCCTGCAGGACCAGCCATAGGCGGTCTCGGGGGACCAGGTCAAAGGCGGTCTTCAAGTCAATAAATGCCAAGTAAAGGCCGCCTTTGCCAATGGTAACCACCTTCCAATGCAAGAGTGACAACCTAAATGCCTGATCCATCGTGCTTGTGCAAGCCCTGAAGCCCGCCTGAAACTGTGAAATTATGTTGTTTTCATCCGCCCATGAAAGGATCCTCTCCAGGAGAACCCTGCCAACCAACTTCTGTCCAGCGTCTATAAGACTTATTGGACGGTAGTTGGCCGGGTCCCCCCTGGAGCCCTTCTTATAAATGGGAATTACTTCAGCCCCCTTCCAAGAATTCGGACCGGTGAACCTTCCAGCAGGGCATTCATGAGGAATACAAAAAAGGTGGCCCATTCCTCGACATTAGCTCTAAATAAATCGTCCGGTATGCCATCTTGTCCCGGGGCCTTAGCGGGTACAATCTTGTTTATAGCGGCCACCACCTCTTTCTTCTCTATCCTAGGGAAGGAACCCTGAACAGGGGCAGCTACCATCAAACCACTTAGGGGCCCTAGGCTACCTGTTTCCTCATCCCCAACATATAGCTTCCTAAAGTGCTCCAAATCCCCAATCATATACCCTTTCGGGTATATGATTGGGGATTTGGTCCGGATCGCAACCATTAGATCTTCTCACTAAAGCCCAAAAGAGCTCGCCGTTCTCGGACTGGCTCGCTTCTTTCAGACTATCCCAATGTGATTCTTCCCAACCCCTCTTTGCATCTACAATCGCTTGCCTATGCTGTTGTCTTGCCAACCGAACCTCAAAAGGGGTATTAGATTTGATAGCAAGTATCAAACTATTTTTTTTCATTCTACAGTTTCTACCAAACCACTTCTGTACTGGCTTGGCACTCATCAGACGCATTTTACTGGTGTCTACAAACAAGGTGCCAATCATGTCTATAGTATCAACATAGATTGTTTCCGCTGCAACGGACCCAGCCTCATTCTTACATGCTGCAGAAAGCCTAATGGTCTGGGCACTAAGTATTTCACCTAGGGTGCTTAATCTTTGCTCATTCAAAATGAACTTTGGCCATTTGAGGAACCTATTACAGTTGGATGGTAGGACTGCCTTTGTTAGCATTCTCAATCCAGTAGTGGAAGTGTCCTCCTTCCTTTGCCACATTTACAACATTGTGAGAGACAAGGGGTTATGATCACTATCTATTGATGGTATGATGATCATATCAACCACAAACGTCCATGACCTCCTATCAACCAATATATAATCGATTCAGCTTTGACAGGAGACCCTGTTGTATGTATTTGCTCCCGTTACGTCGGAAGATGTACGCCCATTTACAGCTCTTAGCCCAAATTCAAGCATTAAGGCATTCATTTGAATGACCACCGGGGACCATTTCTTCACTGGCACGAGCGACAAAGAGGGAATGCCCCATCTGGCATCCTCCTCATAGATTCCTAAAATGCCGTCCACTGCCAAAGGCTCAAATGAGCAATTTAGGTCGCCGGCGACCAGAACAAAGGAATCAAAGGGGCAAGAAAGGAGCATTTCGGAAAGGACAGAGATGATGGAAGATTGAACCCCCCTTTGGGTACCTCTAGCACATATATTAAAGAGCTCCCATGTGATATTACCCTTCATACCCTTAAGGGAGAGTCTCATTACATCTAGTGAGGTGCACGAATGGTGAGTAATCTTAAGATTGAGCTCTGCCCTGACCCATATCATGAGCCCTCCAGATGGGCGACCTCGTCCAGACGAGGTAGCAGGAACAAAAAAGCAAGAAAAACCAGGTTTATATAAAGGTTCAAGACACCAAGAAATAATCACAGATCATACCCATCAATAAAATCATTCCAATCCGGTAATGAGAGCTTATTACGTAAGCCCACAACATTCCATGAAATAAGCCTAAGCTTGCTGGTAAAACCAACACATGAGATTAAGGCACTTGGAGATTGATCTGGGACCCGGCCAATAATGTTGTTAACCCTCTGAGGAACTATGACAGGAATTGATATTTCGGTACCCAAAGGCTGGGACAGGACAGGAGGACTGGGAGTACAGCTACCTGGAGGGCAAAAAACTAGATGGTGCTCCTTCTCGAACCTGAAGTCAATCGACAGCCTCCAGACAGCTGAATCGATTTTGGATAGGAGTTTGATTTAAAGAAAACTGGGGCTTGGGCCATCCCCACTGAGGCAGCCCCCTCCGGTTCCGCTGCACTAATGTCCACCTATCCGCTGTTAATGTAAAGTGACCTGGGGGATAGAAATAGGTCAATGGTAGAGAGCGAATAGTTGCTCCTGGGCTAGGGTATTTCCAGTTACAAATGTACTCAACCCTTCTAGGGTCATTAAAATTGACCAAGACACAGTCCCCCCTTATGTTCTTAGCCAAATGTCCCACCCAAGGCACCCTCCGAACCATCAGTATTTTGCACACTATGTGTAGTGGCAGTGGTCTATATTTATTTAACCAGTGGGCAACCCTGTTCCTCAGTACTGAGGGAGATTCAACTTCGTGCTTACCAAGTTCAGGGACCCCTGCTAAAACTACCACAAACAGACATGCTTCCGGGGGTAGATTGAAGGTATTTTTACCCCTGGGAGCCTGAACTATGGGGGCCTCTAGACCCTCACTAAGTTGTGCTGTATTAAGCAGGCATGATTTACTAACAACAGCTGTAGCTGTACACTTCTCGAGGGCTGCAACTGGTGCCTGGTGGACTGTGTCAATACCAGCAGGTCTCTCAAGACAACCGCGGTATTTTCTCCTCTAGCTTTATCTAGTGGTTGAGCAACCCTCAATTAAACATCCTTTTTTAAAGTATCAACAATTCCCCTAAAATCAAGCTCAATCTTTTTTAAATGCTGTTCGATCCTACTTAGTCTATCCCCCAGTGGGCAAAGAAGATGTCTAATTGTGTCACATATATTGGTCAAGACAGGTTCCATCATCTCTGCCCTTACAGATGGGCTTGTCACCCCACTTGCGGCCTCAGGTACCGTTCTGGTTGGAAATAGTTTAACTAAAGGTGTAACTACAATTGCCAAAACATCCACATCGGGCTGCTCTCCTGTAGTGGAGATTACTCTAGTGTTTTTTGGCGCTTTCTTTTTCTTCCCACCATTGATGTTGGACAGCCCTTGCTTATGCTTGGGAATAGCCCCTGGGTGTCTCTCACGCAATTGTCTGGTGTTATGTTCCTTTGCGGCGCTAGGCACAGATGGTAACTTGTGGGGAGACATCAATAGCAATTCGGAGATCATGGACTGGTCCCCAGGGGAAACATGATTAACATCAGAAGGCAGTGGATGTAAGAGCGGTGATTTTAAAATTGCTGAAGCACCAATACCACTAGTTTGGCCTTGATGAACAGGAGTCCGCGCATTAGCAAAGTGCCCCATCGATGACCTTCTGGCGATCATTAGATCCTGGGAAACTCGACGTTCCATCAGCGTGATCCCCTGGTCTATAACACAATTTACCCTGGTTATGAACTGGTCCATTGTTCCTGTGAGATTAACATTGTCCGCTCTACTTCTGGACTCCTTTGGGGGCATGATAAAGGCAATAAATTAATATGAGGCAATGCAGTACTCACAAGTCAATCCCCCAGGGTAAGATGAAAGAGGGGTGGCCCGTCCCGTCCTTGCACGGTCTTGAACGGGCTTAAACGGGCCCGCCCTTGTCCCGGGCTTCTCCCGGTCGCTCCCTCGTGAGACTCGCGGGGGGGAGAGGCACTCCTGCAGATAAGGCGCCTCCTGGCGCGTCAACAGCGTCAGTCCTGCCGCGCTAGCCCTGGGGAAGCTGGGTGTTGTGGTTCCCCAGCTGCGTGTGGCACCGGGCGACTGACGGCAAGCGCAGGAGCCATTCCCCTCACGGCGGGATTGGAAGGTGAGGAGCTGGTTTTCAACGCCGTTTCCTTCACGGCTGGCTTGGTACTCCGGTTAGATGCCCCCGAGCGCTTCGGCGCTCCTGCAGATAAGGTGCTTCCTGGCGCGTCAACAGCGTCAGTCCTGCCGCGCGAGCCCCGGGGCAGCTGGGTGTTGTGGTTCCCCAGCTGCGTGTGGCACCGGGCGACTGACGGCAAGCGCAGGAGCCGTTCCCCTCACAGTGGGATTGGAAGGTGAGGAGCTGCTTTTCAACACCGTTTCCTTCACGGCTGGCTTGGTACTTCGCTTAGATGCCTTAATTAAAGTCAACGCTAACCACTGTTATTTTCTGAATTTTGAGTCTGTGCTTCTCTTAAAATTGCCTACCAGCCTGGGTGACATGCATCCTACACCTTGTAGTCCCCTTTGTTTTATATTACATTTTCTATCGACTGATTTACACACGTATGATTCATTGTCTCTGTATGTGTGTGTGATGTAAAGTGCTCTGGCACCCTACACTAGCATGAGAGGCTTATTAAACAAATGAAATACATGTGAGAGAGTGGGACTGGAGAGATGAGAGGCACTGTGGAAGGGTGATAGTGAAGGAATCATTGCAGAGTCCTAGCAAAGCTTGTCGTATCCTGGTACACAGTAAAGTCATCACTTACTATGCTTTAGAAGCTAATACAATTAATATGTAATGACAAATGTGTTTCTAAAATGCACTATGTTTACCCAAATTGTCTTGGGGGTGCAAAAACAACAGCTATAAGCTGTCAGTTTATTTGTAACACACAACTTTTAAATAACTGCAAATGAACTGTGCAAATATTTCAACACATATCAGCAGTTACAAAACCACAAATGGACCACTTGTTGTTAATTCAGAAGTGTGCCTGAAACAGGGGTTTAATAGGATCAAAACAATCAAGACACTTTACCTGGCGTTGTTCAAATGATACATTTTTGCTGAAACCACATCTCCACATATTAGTATTTGTGCACCATATAGTTTTATCAGTAAAACTGCATATTGGCATCTTGCTTATATTCAATAGAAAATGTTCTGTATGTAAAAGACAGTGCCTCCTTCTGCCCTAAAATTATGCTTTAGCAGCGTATAGTTTCCAGTCTGTAGCACTGATCTGTGCATCAATGCGGATCTGCAGATTACAGCTCACAGAAATAAAACAGCCCAAGCAATATACTATTTCCAATATACAGGTAAAATAAGGAGGGCTGATAGATGGCTAGCAACTAGCCAGGTCTTTATATAGTAATGTCAACTCCTATCTAACCACTCTGAGCCACAATAATAGCATAACACTTAGCAGTCTGCAGCCAATTACAGCTCATGCAGGCTGGTCAATAACTCCCTTTTCCTGCTTAATACTTTTACCCTCACACAAGACCTGTCCGCTATGGGTCTTATCCATCACTCAGTAATGTACCAGCCCCTAAACCAGTCATCACCAGCTGAACAGAAATTAAATGCTTGAAGCGATCTGACACATAAAGCTGGCCACTCGGAGGACTGCACTCTAGTCCAGCACTGCAGGTCCCAATTAGCAACATCCCATGCGTGCCAGTTTACATCTCACAATGCACTGATGGATCTGTAAAACGTACCTTTTGTCCGGAATTTTGACCCTCTGATCCGAATCTTTACACTCTCCTTCCTGAATTTGCACCCATGCCAGTTGGTCACCCTACATTGAAGGGGTGCCTGGAGCAGTGTAATTTTGGCTCCACCCTTACGCATCATACATACGCAATATATACGTGCATTTAGCACTACATAGTTTGTGTGTCCTAACGTTAATAATGTAAAGCATTGCACTTCAATTTAGTACTGAAGTGCATTTACTGTCAAACTAAAAATTAATATGCCTCTTTATTCCACTGGCTGTCACCCCGCAAGTTGATACAACGTGGTCGTTACAACAACCACATTGTAACAACGCATGCCATTACTCCACAAGTTGTACCAAAGACTTGCGGAGGGGGAAGCTAGATGTTGGAATAGTATAATTTACAATTCCAACTCCAGTCTGTGCGGACAATAGGGAAGGTTTTGGAGTTTAAAGCCACAATCTTCTCCGCTCTCTGCAAGTCGTTGTTACACCTTGCCGGGTAATGGTATGCGTTGTTACAACACGGTAGTTGTAACAACCGCGTTGTAACAACATGAGGGGTAACAGATTCGTAGTGAGGGCTGTTTACCACTAAAAATTCAGATACACTGTGTGTCTTAACCTTATTAAAATGAAATGTTAGCTCTACAGATTGTATAAAACCACCCTCACACTATTAAAACGTCTTTACTTCAAAAACAAGAAAGATTTATGTATATGTGTACACTAATGTTTTCACATTTGCATTCATGATCTAGTTCTCACTTACACTTGTATTCATGCATTTAAAATTATATTGCATTTACTTAAAGTGCAGCCTGAATCTGATGCTGAATGTATGTACTGACGTGTCATTTATTTGTAGTTGTACGTGCATCTATGAGCACTATTAAATGTGCACTTTTAAATCATATGGTTAGAGCTGATCTAAGTAGGCCTGTTTCTTTTTTTGCATAAAATACTGTTTTTCCATTTCTACTTGTGTGTCTTTTTACTTGCAGGTACATTCATACGGTTTGTTAGTTTGAGACTCAATGCAACACTGTACTAGTGATAGAGTGCCTGAAAAGAGTACCTCGACGAAGAACATGGAGAGCCAGAGCATTAACCTCTTCGGTGCTCAGGACGGCTCCTGGCCATCCGACGTCACGGTGAGCGTGTGCTAAGGACAGCTGGGGCCATTCGAATCCAGCCCACTTATTAATTCTCCCCCACAGCACCAAAGGGGTTAATTGACATCCCTATCCAGTAATGTATTGTATCGTTCACAGGACTTGTCTGGGAGAATCTTCTAATGTTGCAGCTCACAACATGAGATTAGAAAGGAAAATGGAGCCCCAGATGATATGAACAAGGGGTGTTATCCAGAAGATTTGTGTAGTATTAACTGGAGGTCTCACAAGTAGAAGTTGGCTACTTTCCCTTTGAATTTTGAGAGGTACAGACCGCTTTGCTTACCCCTTTGATTCTTTGCTCAGTGTGGCTCAGGCTAACACTTATTTCTAGAGGTGTCTTAACCGAGCTCATGCAAAGCTGACACCATTCCGCACATTCCCATATTTTTCTCATTTTCTGCATCTCCCCAACTTTTTGAGACTGCTTTAGATGTAATCAATTTGATAATTTAGACTATCAATTAGACACCCGTAGTCATTAGTCGTTAAATAGAGTATCGAAGACTCTTCTCTGAGCATCAGACACTAACTAAACTTCTTGTTTGTCTCATACTGATGCCCCTGAACTTTTTCATTAGGTTTGGTTGTTGTGTAGTTCCTACAAATCAATATAGGATCTGCACGTTTAGACACATCAATTGTGGGATTGGTGTCCAGACTGATTCCAGAAACCCCGGCCGGATATGCTCGCCAGTATATCAGCTAGCTTACAGTGCCACTATGAACTCATCTTACCAAGGAGCGAATAGCTTCTGGCAACTATCGAACATGACAACTCTGTCTCATCAGGGATCGTGGAAACAGTACAGTACTTTTCGCTCAGTCACTCGTGCTCACTTTGTCTCAGAGAGATACACAGAATAAACTAAGTG
Organism: Lissotriton vulgaris; assembly: GCF_964263255.1. Taxonomy (NCBI): domain Eukaryota; kingdom Metazoa; phylum Chordata; class Amphibia; order Caudata; family Salamandridae; genus Lissotriton; species Lissotriton vulgaris. The sequence goes on from NW_028249337.1 coordinate 394,517, forward strand.
GATGTTTCCAATGAGGATTCTCAGCGTTAACCTGGTGGAAAATACGTGTGCTGTAACAACCATAAGACGGAAACGGATGTATACTTGTATAAACACCAACAGAGGAAATAGATCGTAGAATTCTACCATATTGCTAGACAAAGGATTTATGCTTGCATATAAATGCATGACAGACATAATGCGTACTCCTACGATGCTAACCCTAACTAGAAGTACCTAAATGTACCTAGCATCTATGTAGGTGTATTTGCCAAGAATGCCCTTAGGATAGAGCCAACCCCATTCCTGATGTGGGAGAGCGAAGGACCCCATCTTGGTCTCGAGATGGAGATCCACCAAGGGATGTCAGACCACTGTGTGCTGTAGTGTCTGCGTGCTGTAGTGTCTGGGTGCAGAATCCTCAGCGTCTCACATCAGTGTGCCACCATGGAAGTCCTTCTCCTCTACTTGCCTCAGCAAAGAGCTTATATACCCAAAAGGTACCCTCTTCAGAGGGTCTACCTTGCTGTGTCATGTCGGCTGAGGATGACAACAGTGATGAACCTTATACACAGTTATAAAGCCGAAGATGGTAATCCTGCTGTGTTTCTGAGAATCGCCATGCATAATAAATGAGACTAGTTTTCAGGGAAAACCACACAACATTTATGCAGCACCTAACAAGGTAAAAGGTCAACACAAAAAAACTTTATGTAGTGCAATGTCGGGGAAAATGTGAATGAAAGTTTAGAGACTACCCTGGCCTATATTGGGATACATTGTGAATCATAACATTGGCTATCTAGTTGTTATTCTGTACCTTTACAGCACGGTCTTGAGAATCATTTACAATAATTTAACTGCTAACTTGTTATAAAACTCCTTGACTTTAGTTTCTGATTCCTGGTCCTCATTTTGAAGCCAAATGGGTTGCACTGTTAATAGATGTTTTTGACTAAATGCCAACTCCCTTCACCTCTCAGTCGACAACAAAAAGACTCATCAGATAATCAAAGGTAAGAGGTTGGCCCAGTGCTGGATCATGCCTGTTAACAGGTCTGTAACACAGAGGCACGAACACAGAAGTAAACGAGCTGTGCACTTATGTATATGTAACAGCATGCGCCCTTCAGAAATGCTTGTAAGCAGAGATTCACCCCTTTATCTCCTGTTCCTGTCCACAGTCTCAGCAAGTTACGGGCATTTGTAAGGGATAATGGAGCATCGGACAGGGAGGAGAGGCTCACACATGCTTCCAGTCATCTTTACAAGGGTTCCTATGGTAAAGAGCAATACGTTGAGAGGGCTCTTTGACAGAAATCCTTTCTTGTATCAGATGTGACAGTGCATGCGGGTGTGTGGGGTATAATGTGAAAGGTGGAGAGTGTGATCTAAAAAGTAACTAAATGAGGTCAGATTTTATTCAGAGACCCTTTGGTAAGGTTAAAAACGAAGATGTGGAAGTGTTCGCAAGGTAATGATACGCCACTACTCAGTGAGTGTGTTGTAGTGAACTATCGTGGTTTAACTATTCAGGTCGACATTTCACGCTATGTTGGTCCAGTCCAGGATCCCTAGCATTTCTTCAGGACCACAAAATATGTTTCCTACCCCTAAATTAGGGTGGGTATGTCGAGCCATACTATACTCAATCTCTGGTAGTTATACAATAGATCCTAGGTATCTATGTCTTGCTCACCCCAGTCCGAATCCATAAATCAACCCCTACTCATAGGAAATAATGTGCGCTAGGTCAAGGCAAGGGATCGCAAGATTATTTATCTTCTTCAATTTTCCATTTCTAGTACTCATTTCCACTGTAGGGTGAAAGTTAAATTAATTAAGCAGTAGCCCTTGAGTTGTAACAGAGTATTCTCAGTGCCACCCGTAATAGAAAAGTAAGAGCTTCACCACCTGCATGTACTGGACGGGTACAGTAACGCAACGGCAACGCAAGTCTAGGTCACTCCTCATGGCGTGCGTCTCTTTTTCTCGGGTGCAAGTTTACTGCGCTGGCATTATGCCGGCTTGCAGAAAATAACGTACCAATTTTCCAAAACAAGAGATAAGAAGAAGAATAAGACTGGTGTACTTTCATAGTCGACTCCAATGGAAGTCCACAGTGCTCGTAGAATTTGTTCCCTAAACTCCCACTAATGTTAGAGCAAGGATGAAGAAGTGTGAGGTTAGATAGATACTGGCCTCAATAGTTATGTAATGCGCTTGCAAGTTGCTAGTTGTACTGCAGCACAAATTTCTGCTGAATGATTGAGTTAATCTTAAAGAGCATTGGTTACAGACTATGTCTTTCTTTCTTCATATAGGTTCTCCTTCCAAACGAACAAGAAGGAAGGAGCTGGCTAGAGCGGCCCGGCAACGGAGGATCGAGGCCACTGTTGCGGAATATCGGCGGCTGGTGGCCCTGGAGGACGTGGAAAGTGTGCAGTCGACAACTACAACAACGTCGTCTGCATCGGCCTCCGTGGCCCCACGGGCTGCCACCCAGCACAGTGGTCCACCGAGACTGAGCCGGGCTGCCAAAGGCAAACGCCACCGCCGAGCAGCAAGGCCAACAGCTGCCTCTCACAGGCCTTGCACCTTATTAGTCTGTCTGTGTAGCTAACTAAGATTGCACGGTTGGCGAAACTCCCATGATTCTAGTCAGCAATAGCTCTATCAACTTAGTGCAGTCCTCTGGGATTGTCCATAATGTCTTTTGAAGTGTTCTATCTGGACTCATGCTTGCAAAAATTGCAAAACCTTTCGCTCAGTCACTCTAGTCTGGACCAAAAAACACAGATTGTATTTAAGTTTAAAAGCTTTATTAAAAGTAAACACATTTATTAAAAGGAAGTCATAATAAAACTAAACGTTTAACTGATAATGGAAAAGTGGTTAGTGCTGACGATTAATTGAAGACATTTCTTGTGGTCGAGCCGAGCTCTCACCTGGTTTCAACTTGATCTTGTAGTTAGAAGTCCATCTTCTGTCTATGTGGAGAAAAATGGTGCGTGTTAAAAAAACAGCCTTCATCAGTTGTGCCAAAAAGTGCAGCAAGACAACCTTCCCTGGAAAAAGGGACATTTTTTTTAACTTTAACGTAGACAGTCACAAATTACATTGTTTTCACATGTCTTCATTCCTAGACCAAATACTAGTGACTAGTGAGTGCTTTATTCTAACATTGTTACATGTACTTTGTAGGTGGAACATCTGGTGGCGGGGCCAGTGTGGAGGTGGTGGTGCTGGACACGGAGGCGGAGGCCGATTGTTCAGGGGAGGAGGCGGCGGCGGCGGCTGTGAGAGTTGAGACGGTGGTGGTGGCGGCCAGAGGTAAGCTCTTATATATTCCTTACTTATTGAGATTGAAGACTAGCTGGGAAGGCAAGAATATGAGATGCATGGCTGGGTGAATGATGAAGCAATGATGGGTGGAAGGACAACAGCCTGGGTGGGTGACACAGAAACTGTATGTGTCCATATACCTGGATCATGCTACTATCTGACTCTTAGATAGCATATGTGTATCTAGAGCAGGGGTACTCCTAGTACGGCCCGCGGGCCGGTGGTGGCCCGGCAAGCCTTCCTTGGCGGTGCGCAGACCTTGCAGACAATCACTGCTCCCCCGGCCCCCACAGAGCAGAGGCTTTTTTGTATTTCACCTGTTAGCGCCCCTGCATCTCCACTCTGACAATCACTGCTCCCCCGGCCCCCACAGAGCAGAGTGGAGATGCAAGGCCACAAAGAGGTGAAATAGAACAAAGCCTCTGCTCTGTGGGGCCGGGCAAGCAGTGATTGTCAGGGTGGAGAAGCAGGGGCGCTAAAACAAACAAAGCCTCAATAACATGTTAATGGTCTTTTAAAGACCTGTTAAGTACTTTGGTGTTGTTGTCTGTGTGTGCGCGTTGAGGAAGCGGTCTCAACCCGGGCTGAAGGCTGACACAGATAGACACACACACAGTGAGATGACAGAGGGGGAGGGAGAGGGAGGGCAGGAGGGAGAGAGAGATGGAGGGAGGGCAGGAGGGAGAGCAGGAGGGAGAGAGATGTATGTAAATGCTGGGTCTGGTGGCTCAGTGGATGAGGGCATCTGCTGCAGGGACCTGTGTGCAACCTCATGGTCACAAGTTATCGTTTTGCTTTAGCCCCGCCCCCTCTGACTCCGCCCCCACCAGTGCGGCCCTCGGCCCCAAACTACACTGTAAATGTAGCCCCTGAGAGAAAGTTTGTGAGTACCCATGATCTAGAGAGAGTAGACGGTCAGTGGATGAACTAAGTGTAACTTTGAAGAGCATGTAACACTGCACCCGCACGTCCGTTCCAGTGTAGGAAAGGCAAGGAAAAGAACTTTTAATTTTGTCCAAATACTACCATAAATAGTAGCAGTAGTTTGTATTGCAAGCACTGCATAGATCCGGTTATTATGGTGGCCACTCCCTACCTCTCTTAATAAGTTTAGTAGTACTCAGTCATTCATGTGTGGATGTATCACTGGTCACTCAATAAAAAGCAAAGCACCTAAAGTCATCCCATATATAAGCAAAAACATCCCATGTGAAGTGATAGATAATCAGATTATTTATCTTCTTCAATTTTCCATTTCTAGTACTCATTTCCACTGTAGGGTGAAAGTTAAATTAATTAAGCAGTAGCCCTTGAGTTGTAACAGAGTATTCTCAGTGCCACCCGTAATAGAAAAGTAAGAGCTTCACCACCTGCATGTACTGGACGGGTACAGTAACGCAACGGCAACGCAAGTCTAGGTCACTCCTCATGGCGTGCGTCTCTTTTTCTCGGGTGCAAGTTTACTGCGCTGGCATTATGCCGGCTTGCAGAAAATAACGTACCAATTTTCCAAAACAAGAGATAAGAAGAAGAATAAGACTGGTGTACTTTCATAGTCGACTCCAATGGAAGTCCACAGTGCTCGTAGAATTTGTTCCCTAAACTCCCACTAATGTTAGAGCAAGGATGAAGAAGTGTGAGGTTAGATAGATACTGGCCTCAATAGTTATGTAATGCGCTTGCAAGTTGCTAGTTGTACTGCAGCACAAATTTCTGCTGAATGATTGAGTTAATCTTAAAGAGCATTGGTTACAGACTATGTCTTTCTTTCTTCATATAGGTTCTCCTTCCAAACGAACAAGGAGGAAGGAGCTGGCTAGAGCGGCCCGGCAACGGAGGATCGAGGCCACTGTTGCGGAATATCGGCGGCTGGTGGCCCTGGAGGACGTGGAAAGTGTGCAGTCGACAACTACAACAACGTCGTCTGCATCGGCCTCCGTGGCCCCACGGGCTGCCACCCAGCACAGTGGTCCACCGAGACTGAGCCGGGCTGCCAAAGGCAAACGCCACCGCCGAGCAGCAAGGCCAACAGCTGCCTCTCACAGGCCTTGCACCTGCAAGGCAGTGAAGGCACACCTGCGCCGCACTACCCTGATGGTGTCCCGCCTTCAGCAGGAGCTCGCCTTGCTCCGCGAGGAGCATGATGCCCTGGCCCAAAAAGTTAACAGCATCCACCCATAGTGTCCCTTGCCCCTTTTTTAGAGACTTTTGGGGGGTGGGAATTGGGAGTTGGGTTTTTGGGGACTTTTGAAGGACAATCGTTGGGGTTAGCGAGGGTCTTGCAGGAGATTAATTTGTTAGGGATATAAATATACTTTTTCAAACTTTATCTGAGCATACCTGTTTTTTACTGCTTGCCTGGTGGGTGGGGGTTTAACGTTGACTGTTTTCCTGAAAGTTTAGTTCCATTTTCTTCCTTTAAGTGTAAATGCCCAAATGTTTTCAACACTAAGTGCCTCTCACAGACTAAGTGAAGTGAATCCAAGAGTCCTAGGACTTTAGTAGTACTACCTTCAGTCTCTCGTCTCTCGTACTAATACTCCATTATACCCCCAAACCACCAAACGCTTATCTTACCTGTAATTTGTGTTTGAAAGTAGGGCTAGACCCAGGGCTGGCTCCACGGGAAACACCGAATAACGTTGGCAATCTTGGTCGGATAAAATTTCCTCATAGCGGTGGTACTAGTGGTGTGACACAGTGGCAGTTGCATGCCTATGAAAAAAAAGAAAATGAAATCTGGTTTGTCCTCCTGAGCAATTCAACGGTACAACTGAGAATATAGCAGGTGACAGAAGTACAGTAGAGCAGTGCCACATTGTAGCCTAACAAATGGTAAAGTATAACTACTAATTCGGTTGAAGTTCTTTCACATTAGCAATGGTTCTTTGTCAAGCAGAGTAAGAATATATCATCGACAACTGTGGAAAGAAAGAATGCGACAGTACAGGGCCTGTGTGGAATTATTGATAACGATATTCAACATGGATGATTTGTTAGCCTTCCGAAGAGCGATCAAAACCCATCTATTTCCCACCCCGTAGACCCCTCTCTCGTTTCCAGTAGATTGTGTTATGGTTCTAGCGCCGGGACGCCCTGTCGCTGGGGCAGCTGTTGCGCTCTACAAAACGTATAACATAACATAACATAAGGTCTCTGTAGCCAGATACCCGAGAGCCTTGCTGGTCACTATAAATCCATTCACAACAACACTCAATGGGGTTGGTCTGGAAGGTGTCAGGTTTACTCCCCGTGATCCAGTCGATGCAAATATGGTTCCACCTCCAAATGTCACCAACACCCAGAAGTGTAAACACAGGGTGTTCGAGGCATTAGGCGGGGGAGAAAAATAACAAACTAAAATAAAAAATGTGGGATGGGTAAAGGTAGGGTCAGCAGGGAAAGGATACCTGTAACAGAAGACAAGACAGGCATCAGTGAAGTGCTGTCCTAACATACAAGGGTACTCTCATATAGTCTCACTAAAAAGTCTGCAAGTCTCCCGCCTACTCATGGGAAATGTAGTTTCATAGTACGGTAGGCGCTTAGGGGCTGCGTAACCTGACAGAAGGTATAGTAGATAGAAAAGGAGAAATTGCTTTTTTTCTAGGTGTCCCCTCACTCACCAGGGTTGCCCCTTGGTGACATGCTTCATCATTGGGGCCATCCCAGTACTCTACGGCCTGGGGCGTGCTGCGACTTGCGAATTACGTAGGAGCACTTACAAATGACTATGTGTGGTGCAGATAGTGGAGTGGACTAAGTGATGTGTTAAGGGATCAATGTAGAAGCCGAGAGAGAGCCAAGAAATGCAGTCACAGTCAGAGAAAAAGGCAAGGGATACTGTATCTATGTGGTTGTAGTGGTCCTGTTGGAAGTGGTAAGTAAGTTGCCCGCAGAAAAAAAATCCTCCTATTAGCGGCACTCCTCCATTGCAGCCGACGCTTCGTCCACCGATGTTGGTCACCAGAAGACACCCTGTCCACTGCCTGCCTGATGCTGAATTGTGGCTCGCTACTGTGAAGCCTGACTCCATCCTTTTTTCCCCAGTGCAGAGACTGAAACCCGGCCTGTAATTATTCAACGAAAAACAGGAAGTGATATAATATTACAACACCACTGATAAATAAATATAAGGTATGTAGGCTGTGGAGTGCAAAAAGTCACAATTTGTTTTTCCTAGTAGACAGTACAATGTTTTTGAAAGTGCGTACTCTGAGTCACCTTTTGAAGGATAAATAAGTATGGGCAAATTAATGTAGCGGATCTTGCCCCTCAAGCTAGGTGTACTGTAAACTGTGTTTTAGAACAAAATTAGATCTTCCTAGCAGTGCTCCCACCCAGACCCTTACTAAAGCCAGTCGCAAAAATGTAGAAGACCCCCAATCAAATCTCAAAAAACGAGGCCTAGCAGAAAACTGGTGACAAAACTTACTTTGAAAGTAAAAGTAGGCCGAAGTACCCTAATTACCCATTACCCACCGTGGATTGCATTCAAACCACTTGCAAGCAACCAAGCAAAAGTAGCCATAGCCAGCATCGCTCCAAGACTCGAAATCCCCCCCACTCAAACACATGCAATAGAAATACTGCTAACCCTAACGAACCCTAAGTTAAGAATAGTGGCAAAGGCTTTCTTTAACTATGCCAAATCCCCCCTTTCCCACCATGGATTTTCTTCAAATGACTTGCAACCAAAATTACACATTCTCACGAGTGCTCTAAGACCCCAGAACTCAGTTTGAAAAATCTAGAACACCCCGAAACACATGCAATCCTGCTGCTAGGGCTAACCCTAACGAACCCTAAGTTACAAAAAGTGCCAAAACTAAAGGCTTTTCCGCGCGGATTTTGTCCCAACCACTTCTACCCGGTATTAGACCTTCCCAGGAATGCCCCAAGACCCGTCAACCCACCCGCCAAGAAGCATAACACCCCCAAACAGGCCAAAAGCAAAATCTCATACTTGCAATATTTCTGGGCCTTCGGTCCAAACGCGCTGCGTACCTAGGCCATAAGTCGGGGTTGGCACGACGGATTTCCTGAAAAGCAAATGCAATCAAGATTAGAGTGTCCCAGCAGTGCTCCCAGACCACGAAACTCACCCGCAAACACCAGGAAGCCCCCCAAACAGGCCCCGGAAAACGCTACATAGAGCAAAATGTCAGAAATAGCCCAAAAAAAAATCGGCCTGGATTTTGTCCCAACCACTTCTACCCGGTATTAGACCTTCCCAGGAATGCCCCAAGACCCGTCAACCCACCCGCCAAGAAGCATAACACCCCCAAACAGGCCAAAAGCAAAATCTCATACTTGCAATATTTCTGGGCCTTCGGTCCAAACGCGCTGCGTAGCTAGGCCATAAGTCGGGGTTGGCACGACGGATTTCCTGAAAAGCAAATGCAATCAAGATTAGAGTGTCCCAGCAGTGCTCCCAGACCACGAAACTCACCCGCAAACACCAGGAAGCCCCCCAAACAGGCCCCCGAAAACGCTACATAGAGCAAAATGTCAGAAATAGCCCAAAAAAAAATCGGCCTGGATTTTGTCCCAACCACTTCTACCCGGTATTAGACCTTCCCAGGAATGCCCCAAGACCCGTCAACCCACCCGCCAAGAAGCATAACACCCCCAAACAGGCCAAAAGCAAAATCTCATACTTGCAATATTTCTGGGCCTTCGGTCCAAACGCGCTGCGTAGCTAGGCCATAAGTCGGGGTTGGCACGACGGATTTCCTGAAAAGCAAATGCAATCAAGATTAGAGTGTCCCAGCAGTGCTCCCAGACCACGAAACTCACCCGCAAACACCAGGAAGCCCCCCAAACAGGCCCCCGAAAACGCTACATAGAGCAAAATGTCAGAAATAGCCCAAAAAAAAATCGGCCTGGATTTTGTCCCAACCACTTCTACCCGGTATTAGACCTTCCCAGGAATGCCCCAAGACCCGTCAACCCACCCGCCAAGAAGCATAACACCCCCAAACAGGCCAAAAGCAAAATCTCATACTTGCAATATTTCTGGGCCTTCGGTCCAAACGCGCTGCGTACCTAGGCCATAAGTCGGGGTTGGCACGACGGATTTCCTGAAAAGCAAATGCAATCAAGATTAGAGTGTCCCAGCAGTGCTCCCAGACCACGAAACTCACCCGCAAACACCAGGAAGCCCCCCAAACAGGCCCCCGAAAACGCTACATAGAGCAAAATGTCAGAAATAGCCCAAAAAAAAATCGGCCTGGATTTTGTCCCAACCACTTCTACCCGGTATTAGACCTTCCCAGGAATGCCCCAAGACCCGTCAACCCACCCGCCAAGAAGCATAACACCCCCAAACAGGCCAAAAGCAAAATCTCATACTTGCAATATTTCTGGGCCTTCGGTCCAAACGCGCTGCGTAGCTAGGCCATACGTCGGGGTTGGCACGACGGATTTCCTGAAAAGCAAATGCAATCAAGATTAGAGTGTCCCAGCAGTGCTCCCAGACCACGAAACTCACCCGCAAACACCAGGAAGCCCCCCAAACAGGCCCCCGAAAACGCTACATAGAGCAAAATGTCAGAAATAGCCCAAAAAAAAATCGGCCTGGATTTTGTCCCAACCACTTCTACCCGGTATTAGACCTTCCCAGGAATGCCCCAAGACCCGTCAACCCACCCGCCAAGAAGCATAACACCCCCAAACAGGCCAAAAGCAAAATCTCATACTTGCAATATTTCTGGGCCTTCGGTCCAAACGCGCTGCGTACCTAGGCCATAAGTCGGGGTTGGCACGACGGATTTCCTGAAAAGCAAATGCAATCAAGATTAGAGTGTCCCAGCAGTGCTCCCAGACCACGAAACTCACCCGCAAACACCAGGAAGCCCCCCAAACAGGCCCCCGAAAACGCTACATAGAGCAAAATGTCAGAAATAGCCCCAAAAAAAATCGGCCTGGATTTTGTCCCAACCACTTCTACCCGGTATTAGACCTTCCCAGGAATGCCCCAAGACCCGTCAACCCACCCGCCAAGAAGCATAACACCCCCAAACAGGCCAAAAGCAAAATCTCATACTTGCAATATTTCTGGGCCTTCGGTCCAAACGCGCTGCGTAGCTAGGCCATAAGTCGGGGTTGGCACGACGGATTTCCTGAAAAGCAAATGCAATCAAGATTAGAGTGTCCCAGCAGTGCTCCCAGACCACAAAACTCACCCGCAAACACCAGGAAGCCCCCCAAACAGGCCCCCGAAAACGCTACATAGAGCAAAATGTCAGAAATAGCACAAAAAAAAATCGGCCTGGATTTTGTCCCAAACACTTCTACCCGGTATTAGACCTTCCCAGGAATGCCCCAAGACCCGTCAACCCACCCGCCAAGAAGCATAACACCCCCAAACAGGCCAAAAGCAAAATCTCATACTTGCAATATTTCTGGGCCTTCGGTCCAAACGCGCTGCGTAGCTAGGCCATAAGTCGGGGTTGGCACGACGGATTTCCTGAAAAGCAAATGCAATCAAGATTAGAGTGTCCCAGCAGTGCTCCCAGACCACGAAACTCACCCACAAACACCAGGAAGCCCCCCAAACAGGCCCCCGAAAACGCTACATAGAGCAAAATGTCAGAAATAGCCCAAAAAAAAATCGGCCTGGATTTTGTCCCAACCACTTCTACCCGGTATTAGACCTTCCCAGGAATGCCCCAAGACCCGGCAACCCACCCGCCAAGAAGCATAACACCCCCAAACAGGCCAAAAGCAAAATCTCATACTTGCAATATTTCTGGGCCTTCGGTCCAAACGCGCTGCGTAGCTAGGCCATAAGTCGGGGTTGGCACGACGGATTTCCTGAAAAGCAAATGCAATCAAGATTAGAGTGTCCCAGCAGTGCTCCCAGACCACAAAACTCACCCACAAACACCAGGAAGCCCCCCAAACAGGCCCCCGAAAACGCTACATAGAGCAAAATGTCAGAAATAGCCCCAAAAAAAAATCGGCCTGGATTTTGTCCCAACCACTTCTACCCGGTATTAGACCTTCCCAGGAATGCCCCAAGACCCGGCAACCCACCCGCCAAGAAGCATAACACCCCCAAACAGGCCAAAAGCAAAATCTCATACTTGCAATATTTCTGGGCCTTCGGTCCAAACGCGCTGCGTAGCTAGGCCATAAGTCGGGGTTGGCACGACGGATTTCCTGAAAAGCAAATGCAATCAAGATTAGAGTGTCCCAGCAGTGCTCCCAGACCACGAAACTCACCCACAAACACCAGGAAGCCCCCCAAACAGGCCCCCGAAAACGCTACATAGAGCAAAATGTCAGAAATAGCCCAAAAAAAAATCGGCCTGAATTTTGTCCCAACCACTTCTACCCGGTATTAGACCTTCCCAGGAATGCCCCAAGACCCGGCAACCCACCCGCCAAGAAGCATAACACCCCCAAACAGGCCAAAAGCAAAATCTCATACTTGCAATATTTCTGGGCCTTCGGTCCAAACGCGCTGCGTAGCTAGGCCATAAGTCGGGGTTGGCACGACGGATTTCCTGAAAAGCAAATGCAATCAAGATTAGAGTGTCCCAGCAATGCTCTCAGACCACGAAACTCACCCACAAACAGACGGAACCCCCCCTAAGAGCACCTCAAAGGCAAGCAAGTCATCAAAAACACAAAAAAATTTCCACCTCGGATTTGGTCCAAACCACTTTTAGTGCTTCCCAGCAATGGCCCCAGACCCGTCAACTCACCTGCAAAGAGGTAGAACAACACCCCCACAAGTGCTGAGTCTTTCTTCATTGGGCGTAAACCAGCCCTCTGCTTTGATGGAAATAGGAGTCTGGAGGAGGAGGATAGAGGAGCATGTTCTTCTGAACTTGTGAACCTGAGGAATGCAGACTGCGGCACCTTCAAATAAATTAGCAAACAAGTGAAGACAGTTCTGCTGATGGGCTTGTTTTTGTGATTATCTGATTAAAGTTTGAATTATATTAACTGTGCACAACAAAGAAAGACAGACACACAGGAATAAAAGTGAATAAGGATGAAAAAGAAAGTTATTGATTCGTTGTCTCATTTTCAGGGCTCGAAGTCGGTATCACGGTCCAGGAATAAGAATAAGGCTTCGTCATCATACTCTGCGAATTCAGCCAGGGTGAGGTCAGTGCCACCTGACAGAGTAGAAATTCCCTCATCTATGTTGCTGGCCACCTCCTCTTCATCCGGCACGCTCTCTCGTACTCTTATATCTGGTGGTATGAGGTGCTGATTCATCTTGATCATTGTTAACCTCTCCACATTTTTGGGCGAGAGGCGGCTCCGTTTGGGAGTTACAATCCCACCAGCCGCACTGAAAACCCGTTCAGAAGACACACTTGCGAGTGGGCAAGACAAGTAGTTTAAAGCCAGGTTGGTGAGCTGTGGCCACAATTCTTTTTTCCCATGCCAATACGCCAATGGGTCAGAATTAACATAGACCTCTGTGGAGTCATTCAGATAGTCCTTCACCATCGACTCAAGGTCCTCCTCCAAGGTTCCTCCACTTTGCGTAGCTCTTGCTGTGCCTCTGACCTTTTGAGAACCAAACCCACGCAGAGCTAGCCAATCCTCTTCAGCCTCCAATGTTTCTGTTGTCTTTCGTGCAGATGATCCGGTTGCCGGTGTCTTTAACGGCTGAGAGGTCACTTGTGCCACAGCCACAGGTGCAGAAGTGGATTGTTTTGACTGGGGATGGCCTGCTGATGTACTGCCATTTCCTTCAATTTCCAGCCGTTCTGTTTCAAACCTCTTGGCTGACAAGGCTAGCCAACGTTTGTACTTTGTAACATCTTCATCACCAAAAGGAAAGAATGCTCTGCCTGCCAGCGCCTTTTTGTAGCGTGGATCCAGAATAGTAGCACAAATGTAATGCTGTTCTGAGTGGATCTTTTTAAGACGTTCATCACCTTGTAGGAGCTCTAATAATTGCTCAGCCAGAAGCAAAGAGTCTTTCTTTTTGTCATCTTTTCCAAACACAGAACACACCTCCTTCAGTTGGTCCTCCAGCATGTACAACAATGGGATAGCTTTTCCCAAATTAGAGTCCTCCTTGCTGACTGCACGCGTGTAGACCTCAAAAGGACGAAGCATGCGTGTTAGGCTTTCAACTATGTTCCATTGCGGCCCACCCATCCTCAGCTCCTCTATACCCTCTTTCAAGAAATATTGATTGAGTTGCGTATACTGCTCATACAGACGCTCAAGCATGTAGAAGGTTGAGTTCCAACGTGTTACCACCTCCTGGATGAGTGCTTTCACTGGCATTTGACTTTGATATAGCATGCTCCTCAGCTGCTTCCGGGCCTTAAAAGAATGCCTGAAATGCTTGCAAATTTTTCGGCAGTTCTCCAATACACTGTACGCTGCACTGCGTTTATTACCCAAGAATTTTTGGACAACCAGGTTTATACAGTGCGCCAAACACGGCACTCTGAAATAGTAACCGTCCCTCATGGCCTTAACTATATTGGAGCCATTGTCCGTGGAAACATAACCAACCTTGCGTTTTAGTGGGGACAGACAGTTAAGGACCTTTGTGTTAAAGACATCCAAAATGTTTTCTGCTGTGTGACGTTTCTCCAAACCAAACATGGCTAGTGTTGCATGTTTCCGAGCACCTTTAAAAACAATGTTAGTGTCAACACCTGAGTTTAGCTTTGCTTTAGCCCCTGAAAAAGAGACCCAGTGTGCAGTGATGCACATGTAATCAGCGCCTGCGCCACTGGTCCACATGTCTGTTGTCAGATGTATAGTGTGAACAGCACTCTTCTGCAAAGCTGCCCCAATCACCTTCAGAACATCTTCATGTAGTGCTGGAACCGCAACTCGGGCAAAATAGAACCGGCTAGGAACCTTCCATTTAGGGCAGAGCGCTGTCACTAATTCTAGAAAACCAACCCCTTCTACAAAAGAAAAAGGGAGAAGGTCCAGAGCTAGCATTTTAGCCAGCTTAGTGTTATACAGACGGGTCATTGGGTGGTTGCGTTCATATTGCGCTTCTGTAAACAACATCTTTTTAATGTTGCCCTGGACCAATGATTTACGGGATGATGATGATCTCTTCGACCCAGTTACGCTCGCTGATGAACTTTCCCGCATTGATGTCTCACTCTCTCCCACACTCTTAGTGTGGCTCCCATGGGGTGTGCTGCTGACATGGGAACTGGGTGTAAGTGAAGTGTTTGAATCGTCTTCTTCTACCTCCTCGTCATCAGCAGATGACAAATCAACGTTTTCATTACGTGCAATTCCGGCTTTCTTGACCGCCTCTAGGTGCGGAAACCATTGGACAGCGTGCCTTCTCTCAAGATGACCTCTCTGGCCTCCGGTACCATAGTTAGAACCAAGCTTACCACGACTAAATCGAAGCTTACAAAGGCTACAAATGGCTACGTTTTCCTTTCTTGGGCAAACACTAAAGAAGTCCCAAACTGGAGACTTGAAATGTCTTCGGGGGCCGGAGGAGGCGGCGATACTGGTGGTGGTGGTCCTGCTGCTAATGACAGATGAAGTGGAGGATGTGGATTGCCGAACTTCAGTACGTTTTGCACTTTCACCACCACAAATTGAGGTCGAGGACGAGGTGGGTACCTTCTTGCGAAGAAATATGGAAGCGGTAGGTTTTGGTGTACTACTTAACTCCAAATCTAATGATTCCATTTCCATTGCCTCCTCGCCGACATCATCATCACGCTCAGCAGCTTCTCGGGATAGGGTCAAAATGTCTCTTTGCTGCATGCCCGGTGGGGCTGCAGTGACCTTTGTGATGACTGGCTCGTCGTCATCGTGAGAGGCTTCATCACCAGCAGTATCTGTCACTTCTTGTTGAGCCTCATCACACTCCATAGGTTTGAGTTTTTGGACGACCTTCCTTTTACGCTTAGGTACCGGTGTCAGATCATGGTGTGCCTCACTGTCAGACCGCAGTTGTGGTTCCCAAGACAGATCACTTGCATCAGAACGAGGTGGGCTTGAAGAAGATGTAGACACCCCCCTTGATCTTTTCCTTGCTAGGGATGTGGAAGACAATGAATGATCATCAGGAGGAGTGGCTTCCAATGATACCTCAGCTTCATTGTCGATTTCCAAATGTGCCCCTACTTCGGGAGGAACAACTATTGTGGGCACTTGTGAACCTCCATGCACCTTTGCTTGCGCATCTCCTTTTGCTGCCTCTCCTTCCACATGTACTTGGGCGTGTACTTGCACATGGTGTTGTTGTTGCGGCTGTGGTTGTTCAACACTTGTCAGATGAGTTACAACAACCTGTGTTGATTCAGGGACATTGCTGCTACTTTCTTGCGATGAGCCAACATCACTGGTCGATGGTGATTGGAGAAGTACACTGACTGCCTCTGAAGCACTCAAGGGCTTTGACTTAAGTTGGCGTGGTGGTGGAGGCACTGAACCCAATGGAGCAGGGGTGCTGCTCTCAGCTTGGTCCCCAGCAGATCCTGCTGCTGCAGGCGTACTTTTTTTTTTGCTCCCAAAAAAAGTGGCGGGTGGCACACCAGCCTCCTTGGTAACTTGCTTCTTCTGCTCCTTACTAGCAACTTTCTTGCTAGAGGAGCTACGGAGAACTTTCTTTGGGGGCGGGGCCATCTTCTTCAGAGCAGGTCAGACAGCAGGCCGCAGTTGCACGAATTGTAGAGTTGTCTGAGGCCAGACGTGACGTAGCGTGACGTTATGCTGCACACACACACCGCTGCAGGACTTCTTCCTGGCACTGGTGGTTCTCTTGAGTCTTGTGCACCTAAGAAAAATGGAAGACAGAGGAACATCAGTTCAGTTATAGAGCACAAAAAAATCGAAAAACACTGCAAAATCAGCACAATCCCAATCCATCCATGCCCTCCATAATGTTTAAATTCAAGACAACCCACAGAAAGACTAGGCCCATGCAAGACTCACTACCCCTGGGCATAAATAAAGGTTGAAAAGTAGACAAAATGGTTGGAGGCCTAACAACAAAGCCTGCATTTAAAATGGCCACTTGCCTGCCAGCACATGGCCAGTGCCTGTAGCTGCACTCAAAATGGCCACCAGCCACATGGCATGTCCCTCCCCATGAACACCCCCAAAAATCGAAAAACACTGCAAAATCAGCACAATCCCATTCAATCCATGGCCTCCATGATGTTTAAATTCAAGACAACCCACAGAAATACTAGGCCCATGCAAGACTCACTACCCCTGGGCATAAATAAAGGTTGAAAAGTAGGCAAAATGGTTGGAGGCCTAACAACAAAGCCTGCATTCAAAATGGCCACTTGCCTGCCAGCACATGGCCAGTGCCTGTAGCTGCACTCAAAATGGCCACCAGCCACATGGCATGTCCCTCCCCATGAACACACCCAAAAATCGAAAAACACTGCAAAATCAGCACAATCCCATTCAATCCATGGCCTCCATGATGTTTAAATTCAAGACAACCCACAGAAAGACTAGGCCCATGCAAGACTCACTACCCCTGGGCATAAATAACGTTTGAAAAGTAGGCAAAATGGTTGGAGGCCTAACAACAAAGCCTGCATTCAAAATGGCCACTTGCCTGCCAGCACATGGCCAGTGCCTGTAGCTGCACTCAAAATGGCCACCAGCCACATGGCATGTCCCTCCCCATGAACACCCCCAAAAATCGAAAAACACTGCAAAATCAGCACAATCCCATTCCATCCATGGCCTCCATGATGTTTAAATTCAAGACAGCCCACAGAAAGACTAGGCCCATGCTAGACTCAAATACCCCTGGTGAAAAGGCCACAAGTACAGGCCCAAAAATCGAAAAACACTGCAAAATCAGCACAATCCCATTCCATCCATGGCCTCCATGATGTTTAAATTCAAGACAGCCCACAGAAAGACTAGGCCCATGCTAGACTCAAATACCCCTGGTGAAAAGGCCACAAGTACAGGCCCAAAAATCGAAAAACACTGCAAAATCAGCACAATCCTATTCCATCCATGGCCTCCATGATGTTTAAATTCAAGACAGCCCACAGAAAGACTAGGCCCATGCTAGACTCAAATACCCCTGGTGAAAAGGCCACAAGTACAGGCCCAAAAATCGAAAAACACTGCAAAATCAGCACAATCCCATTCCATCCATGGCCTCCATGATGTTTAAATTCAAGACAGCCCACAGAAAGACTAGGCCCATGCTAGACTCAAATACCCCTGGTGAAAAGGCCACAAGTACAGGCCCAAAAATCGAAAAACACTGCAAAATCAGCACAATCCCATTCCATCCATGGCCTCCATGATGTTTAAATTCAAGACAGCCCACAGAAAGACTAGGCCCATGCTAGACTCAAATACCCCTGGTGAAAAGGCCACAAGTACAGGCCCAAAAATCGAAAAACACTGCAAAATCAGCACAATCCCATTCAATC
Source organism: Lissotriton vulgaris (assembly GCF_964263255.1). Taxonomy (NCBI): domain Eukaryota; kingdom Metazoa; phylum Chordata; class Amphibia; order Caudata; family Salamandridae; genus Lissotriton; species Lissotriton vulgaris. Next base: position 412,234 of record NW_028249337.1, read on the forward strand.
CATGGCCTCCATGATGTTTAAATTCAAGACAACCCACAGAAATACTAGGCCCATGCAAGACTCACTACCCCTGGGCATAAATAAAGGTTGAAAAGTAGGCAAAATGGTTGGAGGCCTAACAACAAAGCCTGCATTCAAAATGGCCACTTGCCTGCCAGCACATGGCCAGTGCCTGTAGCTGCACTCAAAATGGCCACCAGCCACATGGCATGTCCCTCCCCATGAACACCCCCAAAAATCGAAAAACACTGCAAAATCAGCACAATCCCATTCAATCCATGGCCTCCATGATGTTTAAATTCAAGACAACCCACAGAAATACTAGGCCCATGCAAGACTCACTACCCCTGGGCATAAATAAAGGTTGAAAAGTAGGCAAAATGGTTGGAGGCCTAACAACAAAGCCTGCATTCAAAATGGCCACTTGCCTGCCAGCACATGGCCAGTGCCTGTAGCTGCACTCAAAATGGCCACCAGCCACATGGCATGTCCCTCCCCATGAACACCCCCAAAAATCGAAAAACACTGCAAAATCAGCACAATCCCATTCCATCCATGGCCTCCATGATGTTTAAATTCAAGACAGCCCACAGAAAGACTAGGCCCATGCTAGACTCAAATACCCCTGGTGAAAAGGCCACAAGTACAGGCCCAAAAATCGAAAAACACTGCAAAATCAGCACAATCCCATTCCATCCATGGCCTCCATGATGTTTAAATTCAAGACAGCCCACAGAAAGACTAGGCCCATGCTAGACTCAAATACCCCTGGTGAAAAGGCCACAAGTACAGGCCCAAAAATCGAAAAACACTGCAAAATCAGCACAATCCCATTCAATCCATGGCCTCCATGATGTTTAAATTCAAGACAACCCACAGAAATACTAGGCCCATGCAAGACTCACTACCCCTGGGCATAAATAAAGGTTGAAAAGTAGGCAAAATGGTTGGAGGCCTAACAACAAAGCCTGCATTCAAAATGGCCACTTGCCTGCCAGCACATGGCCAGTGCCTGTAGCTGCACTCAAAATGGCCACCAGCCACATGGCATGTCCCTCCCCATGAACACCCCCAAAAATCGAAAAACACTGCAAAATCAGCACAATCCCATTCAATCCATGGCCTCCATGATGTTTAAATTCAAGACAACCCACAGAAATACTAGGCCCATGCAAGACTCACTACCCCTGGGCATAAATAAAGGTTGAAAAGTAGGCAAAATGGTTGGAGGCCTAACAACAAAGCCTGCATTCAAAATGGCCACTTGCCTGCCAGCACATGGCCAGTGCCTGTAGCTGCACTCAAAATGGCCACCAGCCACATGGCATGTCCCTCCCCATGAACACCCCCAAAAATCGAAAAACACTGCAAAATCAGCACAATCCCATTCCATCCATGGCCTCCATGATGTTTAAATTCAAGACAGCCCACAGAAAGACTAGGCCCATGCTAGACTCAAATACCCCTGGTGAAAAGGCCACAAGTACAGGCCCAAAAATCGAAAAACACTGCAAAATCAGCACAATCCCATTCCATCCATGGCCTCCATGATGTTTAAATTCAAGACAGCCCACAGAAAGACTAGGCCCATGCTAGACTCAAATACCCCTGGTGAAAAGGCCACAAGTACAGGCCCAAAAATCGAAAAACACTGCAAAATCAGCACAATCCCATTCAATCCATGGCCTCCATGATGTTTAAATTCAAGACAACCCACAGAAATACTAGGCCCATGCAAGACTCACTACCCCTGGGCATAAATAAAGGTTGAAAAGTAGGCAAAATGGTTGGAGGCCTAACAACAAAGCCTGCATTCAAAATGGCCACTTGCCTGCCAGCACATGGCCAGTGCCTGTAGCTGCACTCAAAATGGCCACCAGCCACATGGCATGTCCCTCCCCATGAACACCCCCAAAAATCGAAAAACACTGCAAAATCAGCACAATCCCATTCCATCCATGGCCTCCATGATGTTTAAATTCAAGACAGCCCACAGAAAGACTAGGCCCATGCTAGACTCAAATACCCCTGGTGAAAAGGCCACAAGTACAGGCCCAAAAATCGAAAAACACTGCAAAATCAGCACAATCCCATTCCATCCATGGCCTCCATGATGTTTAAATTCAAGACAGCCCACAGAAAGACTAGGCCCATGCACCACTCACTACCCCTGGTCAAGGCCCCAACAACAGGTCAAAAATCGAAAAACACAAAATTTTACAAAAAAAAAAAAAATCGAAAAACACAGAAAAATCAGCACAATCCCAATTCATCTATGGCCTCCATGATGTTTAAGTTCAAGACAACCCACAGAAAGAATCAGTCCACCCACCACTGAGTACCCCTGGTCAAAAGGCCCCAAAACAGCCCAAAAATCGAAAATCCCAAAATTTTAGTTGCAGCAACTGTAATGCCCCAAACAAACTTACTTGTAAAATTTCTAATCCAACAGTGATCCAAAGAAAGTCAAAAAGGCCTCAAATCCAAAGATCCAGCAGCATCCACAAAAAGTAATCCTTCCAGGTCCACATCCAAATGAAAAGTGACCAGGAGATGGACAAAGCACTGGGAGGAGCCTGCTGAACAGGAACAGGAAGTTGAAGACTATGGGGCACTTCCTTCCTCCCACCCCCCTGCCCCCCTCCCCAAAATGGACTCCTCGCTAAAAAAGTGCAGGCAAATGTCAAACTAAGGAGTTATTCACATAAAAATCATCATTTCTAGAAGGTTTATGCTGCTTGCTGGTGGATTTCTTGTGCAGAATTGCAAATTTATATTTTCGCTCGCCGCATCTCAAATCTCGCAATTGCGAAGTACCGCGAGACGTGATCTCGCCGTACTCGCGTTGACAAACTATCGCTGGCAAGCCGCGATGACGTAATCGCGCTCGCCAATTCCCGCGGGATCACACAGCAAGATCCAAAATGGCGCAGCACTCGCAAACTATCGAAAAAAACAACTCGGCAAACGATGATAAACGCCGCGCGCCGCAAAAATTGTATCACCAACGCCGCGCACCGCCAAAAAAATCCGCTGCGTGCGAATTTGCGGATTTTGCGGGAAATCCGCAAATCTCGCGGATTGCGGATTTCCCGAAAATCCGCAAAATCCGCGAGCGGAACGGATTTTCCGCCCACGCTTAGTATGGAGTCTAGGAGGAGACTCTGTGTATGGAGTCTAGGAGGAGACTCTGTGTATGGAGTCTGGGAGGGGACTCTGTGTGTGGAGTCTAGGAGGGGACTCTTTGTATGGAGTCTAGGAGGGGACTCTGTGTGTGGAGTCTAGGAGGGGACTCTGTGTATGGAGTTCAGGAGGGGACTCTGTGTGTGGAGTCTAGGAGGGGACTCTGTGTGTGGAGTCTAGGAGGGGACTCCATATATGGTGTCTAGGATGGGACTCTGTGTATGGAGTCTGGAGGGGACTCTGTGTGTGGAGTCTAGGAGGAGACTCTGTATATGGAGTCTAGGAGGGGACTCTGTGTATGGAGTCTAGGAGGGGACTCTGTGTGTGTAGTCTAGGCGGGGAATCTGTATATGGAGTCTAGGAGGAGACTCTGTATATGGAGTCTAGGAGGGGACTCTGTGTATGGAGTCTGGAGGGGACTCTGTGTGTGGAGTCTAGGAGGGTACTCTGTATATGGAGTTCAGGAGGGGACTCTGTGTGTGGAGTCTAGGAGGGGACTCTGTGTGTGGAGTCTAGGAGGGGACTCCATATATGGTGTCTAGGATGGGACTCTGTGTATGGAGTCTGGAGGAGACTCTGTATATGGAGTCTAGGAGGGGACTCTGTGTATGGAGTCTAGGAGGGGACTCTGTGTGTGTAGTCTAGGCGGGGAATCTGTATATGGAGTCTAGGAGGAGACTCTGTATATGGAGTCTAGGAGGGGACTCTGTGTATGGAGTCTGGAGGGGACTCTGTGTGTGGAGTCTAGGAGGGTACTCTGTATATGGAGTCTAGGAGGGGACTCTGTGTAAGGAGTCTAGGAGGGGACTCTGTGTATGTACTTGCAGGGCAATCAAATAAATGTCCCAAGCCTAACTTATAAAAGTTATCCCTGACAAAACATAGCCAGGGGATAGCTAATAAACCATCAAGATTAAGACAGTCTATAATAATATCTCTGGTAATTGTTAGCTCTTCCGATAATCACATTTTAGCCCATAAATGTAGGGGGGCAACATTTATAGGATCTTTAACAAAGTCAACGCCACTTCAAAGTGACAATAGCTTGTAGGGGCACTTTTTGGAGCCATCAGCAGCCTTTTCATAAATGTCTTCTCCATAGTTTGCAACTTGCTACTGTTATGGTACCCCCCAGACACCGGCACCGTATGTTACCACCCGGACACATTTGGCTTTATAGATTGTAACAAGCTTGGTCACAGGTTTTTGCCCTAAATTGGATGCAAAACAAAGAAGTCCCTCAACCACCCTACTTGCATTATGCATTCTTTATGTCACAAGCGAATCCCATTTCAGCTTGTTGTTAAAAATATTCCCTAGGCAATTAAAAGGTTTCATTTTATCAATTCTCTTTTAGCCAACTGCATGGTTTCAGGTTTTGGTCATTTTTGGTCCACAGACCATCACATACCATTTCACAAAATTGACCTTTAAATCCAGTGTTTAGGTATCACCTTTGTAGGACATGGCATAGGTTTTGAATGGGGCTGAAGGGTTCAAAAGAAACTCATGTTCCTAATCCATCATTTTCTAGTTAACTCTCCCAAACACTTGACCTTTTTTAGATCCTGAGAGAAGGGATATGAAGTGGGGTTTTATTTCCTTAATCTGTGTTTGGTATTCCTTTTGTACATCTTTTACTAAAATAAGCCCCTATTTTTACAACAACAACCTGCTCTCCACTGACTTCCGAACCATGCCAACGGCTTTCAAAACTCTAGGACCAATTTCCTCCTTTTGTTGAAGGGAACTTTCCCCGTTGTAATGTTTCAGTTATGTTTGGAGAGTCTGTATTTCACCAGCAGATTTTGCCTCTTGTGAGGTAATAGCTGCATTATTGGTTCTTTTAGTAAGAACACCCTGGCCACACTTAAATTATTGGATTTCCATTTTTATTTTACCATAGTCAGGATTTGCAGATGATCTCTAGGCCTGTAGACTGTACAGTGTCATCGTTGGTCTCAAACACCTTCTAAAGAGCAGAGACAACATATAAGGGACTGTCGATAATAACCTTAATTTGTGAGAGTTTGTTAATCAATTGCTCCAGCACTTTAATATAAACTCCATGAGTATTATCCACCTGGATGTGCTAAGGGAAAATATTCAGATAAGAATTTTTAGTTCTGTCTACATCCTGCATTACCTCGTCTGGTGGTCTATGGGTTCACATCCAGGTCTCATCCCTTTATAGGTGCAGACTTTGAATGTCCTTCTCTGTTATAGAATGTCACAATGTCAGAGTGGGATGCACACCTTCCTTGTCCATAAATATTCAATGATTTTTCAAAATATACACAAAACATTTTCCTTGGGTGCGTGCATATGGGAAGGTACTTTGCCCAAAGTCCCTAATGTATAAGCAACTTCTGAAAGTGGGGCGATCCCTCACCCCAACCTATTGCACAGCAATAATGTTGCCGTCCTGGCAATCATATTTAGCAACAATTTTTCTTCATCAAATCAAGTCTTACATCCCCGATGTCATTCCACCAACGATATGGAACGACATCGGGATGCAAGACTTGACTTATTTTTAAGCAGTGACCCCTGACGAAGGGCGGACATCGCCCGAAATGCATTGGGCTCTTTTACAATAAACGCTGCTTCTAATGAATTATGCAACTGTCGTGTTCTTTCAGAAGGTCCGGATGGACACAGTTTGAGCATTAGAAAACTGAACATTTGGAATTTCTCAATTCCACGTGTGGATGTTTAATATCATGAAAGGAATAAATTGAAAAGTAATGGAAAACGGTTGAAAAAAGATGGAAAAGAATGAATATGATGAAGAAAAATTGTTGCTAAATATGATTGCTAGGACAGCAACATTATTGCTGTGCAATGGGTTGGGGTGAGTGATCGCCCCACTTTCAGAAGCTTCTCTGTTATAGGTCTGGGCATAGGTTTCCTATATAGGTCAGTAAAAAGTAAATGGCTCGTTCAGGGCTCTGCACTATATTTCACCCATTCTCTTTCAACATGTTGTGGCCCAAATCTGCCATTTCAGCTGTAACCTTAGCTCCTGGAAGGGGCTTTTCTAATCTTGTAAATTATTAAAAACAGGTATATGATCTGGTCGGGTATCTCTCCTGTCAATCAGTTACCCAATTGTAGCCTATTTAAAAATAATTAATCAGATCAGTTACTGCCAATATTGATAACCAATTTCTTTTCAAGAAGCAAATGTAGGTGTGTTACCCATGCCATTAATTAATTACCACAGATAGCATCAAAGCATATGTGGTAAGGGCACCCATAAGGAAACTACAATTAATGCATTTTGTTGTGTGTGAAGTAGTACCACTGTGGTACTACTCGTGTACTACAAAATACAGTTCACAAACTTGCAGCCAGGGACCTTCACCTCTGTCTCCCTTGTGTTTTCAGTGTAAAGACCTTTTCCACGGTGGTGGCGATCTCCGCACACTTAGCTACATGAATTAGTAATAAATATAGAGACTGAGTGTGTGGTGGGAGAATGGGGAATATTTATTACTAAATGGGAGGGGTTCAGCCCCATCCCACATAGGGCATCAACTTTTGCAATAACAAGATGATGGATGGAATGATTGAATTCATCTCAGCTGCTGGCAATGACCAGGGCTGTATTCCAGGGCTACATTCCAGTGCATCATTTTTCACCCACAATGCCACTCTAGATAAACACCCACCTTGTGCAAATTGGTACCAGCCCTGCCCCTCATGGGAACAGTGAGTCTTGAACTGCCAGTCAAGACCCCCTCCAGGTAAGAGGCACAAGCAACCCCAGAATGGCTAAACCCAACTTGGGGCTCGTCAGTAGGGTTTAGCTTGATTCTTTTGGCACAGTGAGCATGGAACCCATATCTATTGCCCTTCTGGTGATTACTTCAGAGCCCTTCACACAGCACTAACTCTGTTCCATGTGCCCCACAGTTCCTAAGCCGCCCTTCACCTGACTGACTTTTCAATGGCTTTTCACAACAAAACAGGTCCTGGTGGTCAGAGTGAAGGAAGTGGAGAAGAGAGTAGAAAAATAATTTGAAGGTAAGAAAAGCAGACAGGCTCCACATGCCCATGTGAAAATTTGTGTAATCCAAATTTCTTCTACCCCTTTGTGTGGCAGATGTGCACATTTGTAAACACTTATTGGTCTGTGGGTATTTGACTGCTTTCTTTTGGCAAAGTGAAAATCACAAATATTCAGTATAAGGCACACCAGAATGCACATTGGTGCCTGTGTTGTTTCTCAGTCCTGAGTCACAATTTCAACATGTTGGATTTCATGCTTGTTATTTATTCAGTAGATACAATGCTCAAAGTTAATAAATAGTTTATTCAGTTGATACAAAAATAAATATTGTTACTGTACAAACGGATGATACAAATCAAATGTATTTTAGTTCTGATTCGCTTCTGCTCTGTGGCTGAAATTAAGCTGCCTGTGACTTGATGCTTATCAATTCCCCAATTTCACATCAGATGAACACCTGGCTTCACTGAGGCCAGCTGATATACACAGGCTCACAGAACCCTCAGCTCCAGGGTTCACCTAAAACCTGCGTCCAAACTGGAAATATTAAATATTGTGGCAGGGGGCGCCCAGTGCTACTGCTAGCACGTGATTGCTGGGTGCCCCATGGAGCAGCTGAAAAGTTTCACAGATTTCTCCCAGCAGTCATATCACCCATCCCATCTTAGCAGGGTCATATGGTTTCAAGCAGTGTCGGCCACCTCCATTTAGGAAACCTTCATTCATTCATCACTCAGTCCTGCAGGATTAAATATCTTCACATGGCACATGGGTTGTGCCTTCTCTATAAATAGGACAGCATGATTTACAAAAATACAAGCTTTGGACCAGCCAATGCTCTGTGCCAAACTACACAACAATGACTGACAATAATAACATTGAAAGTTACATTACAGTAGCCAATCACACTATTATTGAAAAATAAATATAACTAATATAAAAAACTAAATTGCTTCTTAAATTAGCAGTGCACTGAATGATAAGTACTTTAGTTCAAAACAAATTACTCGGAAAGAGTCGACCCAGAAATAGCATCACACTGTCCCCCATTGGGAAGGTACAAGGTACCAGGGATCTATAAGGTTCATCTGTTTGGGGACACTCTGAAATAGCAAATATATTTCCATGATTGGCCTGTTATAATTCACACAACAATTTTTAACAACATCTTTTGCACATTTCCCAGGATTTCAGCAGGATTGGTCCTCACTGCTGGAATTTAAAGTGACACAGTTCAGGCCAAAGACAGCTGTTGCATATCTTTCTGATTGACAGCTGCCTATTCCAGGGAGGAGGCCAGACTTGAGCTGTCTTCCAGGCGCTCTATATCTTCCACCATCTCAATGATGTCCTCAGCCTGGTCTTGGTGCAGCACATGGAGAGCATTGGAGCGGAACTTCTCACGGAGCGAGTTTTGGCTGAGGGGCTTCCTCCAGTGCCCATAGAAGGTATCACACCGCCCCGACAGGAGAGTCCCGTCCTCCAGCAGAAGAACCACCTCTACGTACATCTTGTCAAAGTTGGCTTCATTGTCTACAGGATGCTCCAGCACCACCTTCTCCAGCAGGCTGATCAGACCAGGTCTCATGAGGTTGTCCTCAGTGAAAGAAGAGATGCCCAGTTTTCCGTCCAGGAGGGCTGTGCACGCATTGAACTGGAACGAGTGTCGGGCCTCGTGTTCTGACTCAGGGAAGGGCCGGTTGATGTACTTAGAGACTGGGACCCTCAGAAGAATTCTCTGGATGGAGGAGGGATTGAAGCAACCCATGAGATTGACGAGTCGGTTCCTTACTGACATGGCAGCGTCTGCGACCCAGTGCATGCCCAAGTGTGCAGGAAACCTCTTGAAGGCGATGTCTTGCTTCTCCAGGAGGAAACTATAGTCTTCACCTGGCATTTCCAGGGGTGAGGGCTGGTAGTTACCATAGAAAGCACTGAACCCTGAGCAGCCGGGAACATCATCCAAGATGAGGGGGTTGGCCTCCATCCCACGGGCGGCCAGAAGCGCTGCTTCCATCCCAAGACGGGTGGCATTGCCAATGTGTAGAGGCTTGGCAAGGGTTGCGGCATTGGCCATGGGTGCCCCTGCCAGGGAAGTGGCGATTGCCAGAGCATGGGCACATTGGTCTTTATTCAAGGAAAGGAGCTTGGCTATCGCAGCAGCACTGCCCATGGTGCCAACCACAGAGGGAGGGTGAAACCTGGAAGGGGAGAGAGAAAAATGAGACATTGATGCAAAGTGAAGTAATGTGATTAATGTAAAGAGTGAAAACGCGATCAAATCATGTCAGGTATGTAATAAGGTATGGCAGTAACATTAGAGGTGGAATATTAAAGGAACCATCCCCTGAACAGTATTAGAAAACGTATCCTCATACCCAATCTTACACATCATCAACAGTTCCAACAGTGAGGGTTCCAGAAGGTCCCTTTGTTTAATAATGTAGTTGGGTTGTTATATATATTGTGAGATCATTCACTGAAGAGCCCCTTTAATGATGGCTGTAATAGCAGACGGGAAATGCAAATTATAAAATGAGGTCTATGCACCACAGATGAAATGCTAGCATTGGCAATAAAATGCCAAGCAGGCTTGTTTTATTACCTTCTATGTGAGAGGCGAAGCAGAAACATGACCAAGAAGGGGACCGGTGGGTGTTTATCTGCATGTGAGGGAGCATTAGAGGGGACTGTTACTGAAAGCTTCACTGTCCAAGTACTTTCAAGTATTAACTGTTGTTAGTTGTCCTTTCCCTTCATTATGTGCATCGCATGTGAGGTGGGCGGTTAACAGAGATTAATGCTCTGGGAACAGTGGCCAATGCAGGTTAATACTAGCCATTTATTTCTAGGGAATCACAGTAATGTCAGCGATGTAATATGTAATGCTACTTATATCATGCAGTAAAGCCAGACAAGTATACTAATTATATGGTGCGGTATTGGCACATTAAGAAAATTCAATGGTTACAACCTACTAAGTTCCATTTGCATGTGCTTATTTTGAGGGCATCATACGTGCATCGGAGGCATAGTTTGGCGTCTGTGGAATATCAAATCAACCTCTTGGCAGTATTGCTGTCCTTTGTGCTCATCGCACATTCTTTCGGGGGTATAAATGCCCACTGTGGTCATCCCACAAAGCTAGTGGCACACTGTGTGGACATTACATGTACTCCCTGATGATGCTGCTGTCCTTTGAGGGCATCATACATGCAGGTTAATTTGATTGACCTCCTCTGTGTTTATTATATATCGTCCTGGTTATTTGAACACACTCTGTGGGCATCATGCATGGGCCTTCTACATCTAAATGCCATCTGTAGACACCATGGATAACTGCTTGAAATGTAAATGCTATTTGAGGGCATCACACATAGCTCCTCAATTAAGCATAAACCCTCTGTTAGCATCACACATAGCTCCTCAATTAAACATAAACCCTCTGTTAGCATTGCACATAGCTCCTCGATACATACATCGTCTTGGTGTGCTTGACCGTACCTCTTTGGGATGTTGCTGGCCTCACTGGAGAACCTCATGAGTCTTCCTTGCACCTCAATGCCCACGTTGAATGCCAGCAGGAGGTCCGCACCGCTGGGCCTTGAACCCACAGGCAGCATCTGAGACGTAGCCAAGAGGGCAGGCAGCAGAGCACCCGAGGGGTGGGTGGCAGGGTGCCAGGTGTCATCAAAGTCCATAGCGTGAGTCTGTGGAGAGAGGAGAGAGAGTTAGAGGACCATTAAAGAATATTCAGAGACAGCTCTAATGCCCAGTACTGAAGAGGGAGGATGCAAGGTCTGCTAATCAGCAGAGCGACAATTCAATTGACCAATAGGAGCTCAGTACAGAAGGTGGGGGAGACATGATGTCATTCAGAAGATTGACTATTCCTCTGCCCTATAGAAACATACTAAAGAAGGGAGATGATCCCATAATTCACAATTGGACATTCAGCTATGATATTGTCTGAGAGAACCCCCTCCAAAGAGGGCAGAGGAGCAGGAAAACAGGACCTAGTATTTAGCATAGAATCTACCTCATCACCTTCTAGAATTCTTTAGAGACTAAATACTCTGTTTGCCACACAACAGTAAGGGAACCAGATCCATATCCAATCACTATGTACATGGAGGGTGCTTGTTCATCCTAGAATTTCAAAGATCTCACCTGGTAAGTTATTTTGGTGTTAAACCATATTGATGTGAACCAGGATTGGGGATTCAGTTAAAGTGTAAAGCTGCCTGATCTCCACTCTCACCCTTCAGTCTAACAGTTGCACTGACATTACACACGGATTCAAGAATTAATCAATAGATTGAATGTGAGGCAGCTGCCCAGTGCCTTACCGCCACTCCATTGGAGAATGCAGCCAGAGTGGGGGAAAGCCGCAGTCCATGTCGTCCGTAAACAGAGCTGGTTGCAGAAGAGGGATACAGGTCCTGTTAGAGGAGAAAGAGAGAAAAAGTTATGAAGGAACAATGCCCCAACTGATACATTCTGTGGGGTTTATTAGGAGCCACTTGGGAATGTAGATACACCTACACGAGTCCTACACAGGATAGTACAAGGCCAAAGGCTGCGTAGGAGATAATCTATCCCAGGGCAAGGTTTACTCCTTAAAGCGCACAGACACTATCCCGCAAGATGCACCGAGCTCTAAACTCTTCACAATCATGGGTGCGGATAACATTCTAAATAACCCATCCTTCTCAACCCTACAGGTGTCTTCACCTCCCATTGTAATGAGCAGAAAATCTTGTTAAACATAGTCAGAGAGAGATTAAATGTATCTTTATCCTACAAACCAAATGCCGCTGGCATGTTCACCACCCTAGGCTTTTTGGGACCTTTGCTATCTAATGGTAGATGGTTGTGTGACTCTGAACTCTAATCCGTAGAACATCAAACACAGAACTATTTGGATGCAACTCTGTACACAATATTGCCCAGGAGTAGTTAACAGTACGTTTTTGTCTATAGATCACGAAGCGGCAGAAACTGGTAGTGAAATTGTTGACCCATTGCCAGTTAGTTGAATTAATATCTGATTTTCTTTACTTAGTAATATCTCAGGTAAATATTTTACTGAAACATCTCGCCTGACTTTAGTTGGGTAATGCTACTTTTATTGAAGTCTAATTTCTCCTGCATAATAGAATTTGAATACACTTACATAGCAAACACCCATCCTGATGGTAAACAGATATCAGTTAACGCATTAAAACATGATTGAGTATTTGGTTGCATGCATTTTTGGCGTCTTTTATCTTGCACTATTTCAGTTTGAAATTGAACATCTATTATTTGCATCAATTTAGTTAGCGGACGTGCAATTACGTTCCATCCCATCTTGTCTGTTATCTGAAAGTGTCTGAGCCGGTGATGCCACCTAATGTCTGAAGGGTACTTTTTCTTGTGATTTGACTGGTGAAAAAAATCCCATGCATGATGCTGCATTGTGTAGATCCTGTTCTTCAGTTCCCCATTGTGATTTCATACTGTATTTTTTTAATATACCCCAAACACTTCCAACAATAATGAGTGTATGCCCTAAGCAGCCCCAACAATCATGAGTGTGTATCCTAAGCACCCACAACAATTATGAGTGTGTCCTAAACACCCAAAACAATCATGAGTGTGTGCCTGAGCATCCACAACAATCATGAGTGTGTGCCTGAGCTTCCACAACAATCATGAGTGTGTGTCCCAAGCACCCACAACAATCATTAGTGTGTGTCCCAAGCACCCACAACAATCATTAGTGTGTCCTAAACACCCACAACAATCATGAGTGTGTCCTAAACACCCATGACAATCATGAGTGTGTCCTAAGCACCCATGACAATCGTGAGTGTGTCCTAAGCACCCATGACAATCATGAGTGCATCCTAAGCACCCATGACAATCATGAGTGTGTCCTAAGCACCCATGACAATCATGGGTGTGTCCTAAACACCCATGACAATCATGAGTGTGTCCTAGGCACCCATGACAATCATGTGTGTCCTAAGCACCCATGACAATCATGAGTGTGTCCTAAACACCCATGACAATCATGTGTGTCCTAAGCACCCATGACTATCATGAGTGTGTACTAAACACCCATGACAATCATGTGTGTCCTAAGCACCCATGACAATCATGAGTGTGTCCTAAACACTCATGAGTGTGTCATAAACACCAGTGACAATCATGTGTGTCCTAAGCACCCATGACAATCATGATTGTGTTCTAAACACTCATGACAATCATGTGTGTCCTAAGCACCCATGACAATCATGTGTGTCCTAAGCACCCATGACAATCATGAGTGTGTCCTAAGCACCCATGACAATCGTGAGTGTGTCGTAAGCACCCATGACAACCATGAGTGCGGTCTGAGGGTTCTTGTGAAACAGAACAAGGTCCAGAGCTGGGTTCTGAGGTCTAGAAGTGTTCACCAACTGCACCCTCCTTATCTGAACGTGACTGCCATCAGCTCCCCAGGCTGTGGAAGATTGACAGGGGAGGCACGAATACATCAAGTGGCCGGGCAGACTTTTTTGCCTGTTACTGGCCAAGGAGAGTTTACCTCATGGCCTCTCCTGTGTTTTAAAGTGCTCTACCTCTGCCCTGCAAATGACTCCATCATTGCATCCATGTGGCACATGTATGACATGCTTGTGTGTAGATTATGTGTACAGTAGACTGTGCATGGAATGAATGTCCTGTATGCAACTGTAGCAATCTAGGAACCCCTTCTGATATCCTGAACCACAGTGGTGCATAAGAGGGTGGTTGGACAGAGCTACAGACAGTAATGTGAATGTCAGGGCTCTGTGAGACGTTCCTGAGGCCCTTTGCAGTGGACCAGACTAGGGTGGGAAGGTTAGGAGACAGATGGTCCTATCGTAGCGAAGGGAAATCCCCCTTCTTTTTCCAGCTCTGTTGCTCCTCAGAAGTGTAAACCCCAACAAGCTGAGTGTTAGTAAGTGTGCCTTTATTTTTGGGTGTCCCCTGAGAAGAGGCTCACTGCCCTTTTAACTCTGTGAGGCAATGACTGCATGGGCCTGTCTAGGAGGAATGCGCAAAAGTCCTGAGCTACCTTAAACCCTTGACTTGTGGAATGCACAAACTATCTGCAAACTTGGACCAAGTTTTGGGTAGACCCTACTATCCACTGTTTGAGGATTTCTCTGCCAGAATGCTAGGGTTTCACACCAGTGGTCATGAGAAACTTTTCTGTGCTCGAGAACTGTCGTCATTGACTGCTAACGCCTCTCCGCCGGGTTTGAGAACCGGAACAAGGATGTTCTACAAATCTGCCTGGAGAAGCTGAGTGAGACCTGCCTTGATGGGAAGAACTGACTGACTGCTGTGAAAGGGGTTTGAGATACCCTGGCCTAAGACCATGTTGCCTTGAAAAGGACTGCGAGGAGCTAAGGCAGGTGGAGCGGAACACAGCTACCTGCAACTCAGGAGAGACATGCACTGTCAGGCTGTGCGGTGAGACTTCGAGACTCAGTGGCACCTATGGGGTGTGAATAAGCTAAAGCACCTGTGAACACCTAGGCGCTCACTGAGATCACAACATCACCTGTCTCGGTCTACCCATACTGAACCTAAGGGTGTGACTAAAGGTGGGGGGCCTGAAGAACTTAGAATCATCACCTTAATTGAAATTAAAACAACTTGAGTGAGGAGCTACTACCTCAAGAACATACAGCATCTTCAGCTGTCCTTTCCCATCCTCCATTGGACCATCGCTGTGACTAGTGCGGCTCTGCCCCTCACTTGGGTGTAGATTTGTGTTTAGGCCCAAATGAGAAGCACCAAGGAGGGTCTAAATATGAAATCAGCAGTGCTGGTGGATTGGGGCCTGCATCGCCCTCTGGCCCAGACACCCCAATGGTGTTGGGTAGGCCCAGGCCCAGTCAGAACCCCTCCTCTTGGTGGGTGGTCAGGAAACACAGACCACTGGTAGACACACACATTGCCAGCCCACAGCCAGCAAGACTCAACAGAACTTCCACAAACCCAGTCATGCTTCTGGTGAAGAGTGGTGGAGGGGGAGGAGACCCCAGAAATGGGAGCAGTCAAAAGACCTGCACTAACCCGTCTCTTGATAGGGCAGTGGGACAGATTTCACACTGAAGAGATCATACAATTTCCAAGGACAGAAAATCATTAATTTCCTCAAACAGAAATTGTTACATTAATTATTGTGTACCATGTTTGTCTTGTCTCTAATATTTTATGTGCAGTATTATGTTGTGGGGCTGAGGTACAGCACGTTTTTGCTTTGACTTAAAACACTCGCTGGACATAAATGTAATGATTGCTAATAGACATTTCATTCAATTCCACACCGTCTCCTTGAGTAGGACTTGAAACAGCACAACTTTGCTACCAATAGGGTCAAGTGCTGAAGGGGTGAGCTTGGTGTTCAGTTTCTTTAGTCCAGTTTTGTTCTCAAAAGTAGAGTTAAACCCCAGGACACAAGTAGTAAAATGCTTTGATTGTTAAAATGTGAGCCCTGTGACTCCTGATTGTCCTGGGACTCCTGAAAAAGTTCACACAATGCTGCAAAGAGTGTTTCCTACAATGGTCTAGGCCTGATCACACCTTGTAGTAGCTAGGGTGATGCTGTGCACCTGTGGTCTAGAGGTTCCCTTTAAAAGGATGATTGTTCCATAGATCTTTGCCTGGTGTGTTCCAGGCCTCATCTTACCTGGCAGTATCGCAGGGCGATGTCAAACACATGCGTTGTGCTTCCCACCAGTCCAACCCCGATGCTGTCCAGGATCATGCGCTTGCTGCGGTGTCGCACCACTTGGGACAGGTGATCCAACTGGACTCCATGGATAAAGGAAGCAAAGCTGCTAGTGACTGCCTTCTCTAGGGGGGAGCCTTCCAGCGCTGCACAGGAAGAAGAGAGAGGATAAGAGCTACTGTGAACCAGGGTAGAGTAAGACAAGAAATCCAGCGGATCTGGACCAGAAAGAGAACGAGCTCAGGCGGATCTCAGCCAGCATCACGCGGACAAGGAGAGGCGGCTGAACGAAGACCTACGTCAGGATGGTACACACTGGAAAATTTAACAAACCCTAGATCACAAATCACTTACAAACTTAAGGACATAGAACATTTAACAAACCCTAGGACACAAAACATTAAACAAACCCTACGCTTTCATCTCAACTACATCAGAAAAGTCAAACCATTCATTTCTCCGGCGGATCTCAAACTGGCAGTCCAATCCTTAGTTATATCAAAGATTGAATATGGCTGTACAACATTAGCAGGCTTACCAAAAATGTCCACAGCACCACTAAAAGCACGCCTCAATGCAGCTGCAAGAATCATCACCGCAACAAGGAAATTCGACCATATCTTTCCACACGTGAAAGCATTAAACTGGCTACAGAACGAAGCCTGAATCCAACTTAAACTGGCATGTATTACCCACCAAGCAATCCACAACAAAACACCAAGATACCTGGCCCAGAAAATGTAGTTATCAGGTGGAAGCAGACCTGCCAGGAGTGCCAAGGAGCTGCTGCTGAGACCACCCATCTTCAGGAAGAAGAAAACATATGATAGAGCTTTCTCAGGGCCAGCCCCCAGAATATGGAACCCACTCCCTCCAATCATTAGGAAAATTCCAAACACAGTAACATTTAAGAGGGAAGCTAAGATCTTCCTGATGAGTATGTTCGTTCCATAGACAAGACCGCTCATCACTAGCCCCATGACATAGATGGTTCCTAAACAGGACAACTATGCTGTAAAACGTAAGTCTCCAGTTAGACGTGGAATAACCTCTATCAGCACTATACTAATCCGGACTTGTTAGAACTCACGAGAAAAAGACATTTTCAGAACTATCAAGTACTGGAAGCCCCAGCACGCCTGACACCAAATGTATCCTAAAGTTACCTCAAGTCACTGTATTTTCGTATGTTAATACTCTATCTATGGCTATTGAATGTACCTACCTCATATCACTATGATTCGTAATGCTACACAAGATGTAATTCTATACTACCTCATGTAAATGTGAAGCGCTCTGATACCTAAGGGTCAAGTTCACGCTATACAAACCTCTTTAAATAAATAAAATAAAATATGACATGCTACATTTAACAAACCCTACTACACGGAACATTTAACACACCCTAGGGCACAAAATATTTAACAAACCTTAGGAACAGACCATTCAACAAATCTTAGGACACAGCACCCCTAGGACACAGCACTTTTAACACACCCTGGGACATAGAACTTTAAAAACCTTAGGACACAGAACATTTAACAATCCCTAAGACACAGATCATTAACAAACACTAATTCACCTAACATTTAACAAACCTTAGGACACAGAACATTTAACAAACCCTAGGACACAGAACATTTCATAAACCTTAACACACTTCACATTTAACAAACCCTAGGACACAGAACTTTTAACAAGCCCATGTACACAGAACATTTAACAAACCCTAGAACACAGCACATTTAACAAACCTTGAGACACAGAACATTGAACAAACCACAGGACACAGCACAGTCATCAGACCCTTAGACACAGACCCCCTTGAGTTCCAGCGTGAACATGCGTGACACCTACCTTCCAGGGCCGCAGTGTGAGTCCGTCTGGACAGCGAGAGGACGGGCTTTGATTTCTGAAAGAAGAAAGGGTTTGTTGTTAGGAAGGTATGTGTTTGTGTCTGTGGACCTCTGAGGGTCAGGCAAGGGCGCCTCTTCCAAGAAATGTTAAATCTCGACTCTTTTGTGTTTGCGGCCGGGACACAATGGAGCGCGCGTGCACGAGCCATGAGGCAAGCAATCAAAGTGCCCACCCTCAGTTCCCCAACAATTTTAAGAAGTGTAAACAATGAAAGCGCTTTAACCTTATGAAATCTAGAATGAACAAATGTTAACCATCTGTATGTGGCACAGCGTCACTGCAGCACGGGGTGCAGGAGGCGCTACACCAGCAGATACAATCTGAACGATTTTAGACAGAGAAAGAACAAGATACAACAGGTAAACACAGCGGCTGAGCGATGCGAGAACACGAAACTTGGAACAGAGCCTCACCTGGAAGGTAGACAGCAGCATCGTGCGCCTTGAAGTCCTCTTATCCCGAAAGAGCGCCCGTCACTGATGCTGGCAGAGGGCAGCTGTCTCTGGTGCTGGCGGGATGCAGAACTGTCTACTATTGTCGGGGTGCAGCTGTCTTGCGGTTGCAGGAGACCGGTGTCTCTGGTGCTTGCTGTCCCTGTCTGCCTCTTCCATGGTTTATATTCACTTCAGGTGAATGGCTCTGGAGCAAGAGACCTCTCCAGTGACGTCACCGGAAGGGGGCGGGGCAAGGTGTGTCCAGATTCGGGGAAAGAACAGGGAAATACTTGGAGGAAACTCCGGACAAAAAACCCGTTTATATACACGCTTTTATTTATTTACTTATGTTGAAATCTGCTTTAGGCAAACAAAGAAATGATCGGACCATTTTACAAAGCACAAAGAATAATTCGATCTGAGTTCAATCATCAAACATTAATTAACCTCTTATTTATAAGTCAATCAATTTTCTAAAAAAAATGATTAACATTGATGCAAAACTCAAGAAGGGAGCTGCTTCAGGGAAACCTTTGGTATCATTTTCTAAAACCCACGGGAATACAACAGTTGAAGTACGAAAAACGTAAAGAACCCCGGCCAATATCTTTGGAAATACGTAAAGAACCCCGGCCAATATCTTTGGAAATACGTGCTTTAGTATAAGCCTCTTCCATGTATGTAAAATTATATTTTTCTATATACAATAAAGAATTTCAGAAATAAAAAAAAAAGAAATTGTAAAAAAAAAAAAAAAAAAAAAAAAAAAAAAAAAAAAAAAAAAAAAAAAAAGTCCAATTGTGGTGACATATTTTAGAAACCTCTTTAATCAGTAAGAAAGGCACCCAAACGCTGCCCACCCACAACATCCCTCTACGCAGAGGTCTTCAAACTTTTGGATGCCGAGACCCCTTGTCAACATTTTGAGGCGTAAGGACCCCCTCCTGACAAACATTTCTAAACCTGTAGGCAGGGCTACTAGAATTACGAGGCAGGTGAGGACCAAATTACGCGACAGGCTTTACTAAATTGTGTGGATAGAAAATGTAAGTGATGTTATGTGATGCTGTGTATTTTGGGATAGCATTGCTTCATTATTTTGAAATTTTTTACACACAGTAACACTGAGGAAAGATTTTACCCCATCAGTACCCGTTTATAACCAAAATACAGCAATTAACATCAGAAAAATTTCCAGTCAACCTTTGAGCAGGGCCTCCCACTCCGCAGGAATATGTGCTGCCACATTAGAAGCTCACCTGGCCCTGGCCAGGAGAAGCCGGGGTCCCTTAAAAACCTGGCGGTTTTGTGCAGAGTTAAGCAGTTTACCCATGCAGTTTTCCTCTCACCCCCTCCCTTCCCCCCTCTCCTCTCCTAACCCCGGATCCCTCTCTCACTTTGCAGGCCATTTTCTTTCATCCCTTTTTACAACTTCTGAACTCTCCCCATTCAACCTCTCACTTCACCTTTAATAACCTCTTGCCATTCTGTCTTTTCACTGCCCTCATCTCTAAAAGTCTCTCGTATTTATCTCATGGCCTCTCTGGTCCCGTTACCTCCCGTGCCCCTCAGCACTTCTCATTCACCTTGTCTCTCCATTCAAATTTTTGTCTATTTGTATCTTACACCTCTCCAGTCCCCCCATTCAACTTTCACATCTCCCCTTTGTTCTAACAGAAGCCCTCACCTTTGGCTCACATTTCTCCTCATCCCTGACCTCTTCAACGGAATTCTCTCACTCCCTTGCTGTCCTCTCTCATCCTCTCATCACCAAGCATACGGGTCGGACCCGTATGCTCCTTTCGGCCAATGCCACTCTGCTTATTGTTCTCTAATTCAAGAAGGCATGAGTTGTCTGTCTCACTGTTTTGATGCAGGCCGCATAGTTATGGGACTTGCATCCTCCTTTGTTTCGCTCCACCAAGAATCTACTATCCTTTAGGAAGATATAAAAACCTTTCTCTATGCTCTGTCGGTTACCCCATTTGGCTGGTTCTCCTTCTCCTTCTGTGTGTTTCTCATTTGCCTACAGGGAGCAGATGGTTATTAGCCCCAGGACATCTTTTGGTAACAGTAGCACACTTCAAATGTAAATAATAATAATAGCCAGAAGCATGGGAGTCACTAGACCAGAATTTCAGAGAGGACTAACACTCGCATCCAGGGCTGGTCCTAACATTGGTCGCACAAAGTGCAACAGTCTTTTTTGGTGCCCCACCCCCGTTTCCTCCTTCCCCATGAATTCCTTCACTGCCACTCACCAACAATGCACCTCATCTTTCTATAACACCTTTCTGACAAACATTTCATAGTTTACTCACACTCAGTTCTGTGATCTGCATGGTACACATTCTTTGTAGCAGGCACATTAACCCTCTGCACACTGTGTGGGTGACAAGAGTGCCCATGTGAGTGCACTGTGAGCGATGCAACAGTGCGAGAGTAGGGTAAGAATAGTGACTGCAGGGTGAGTGAGGTGGCGTATGAATTTGGGTGCGGATGCAAGTTCAGAATGGGACGAATGAATGTATGATTACTGATGGGCTTGTTTGAGTGAGTTGCATATTGAGCAGTGAGGGGGCAGGTGAGTGAAGTGTCACATGAGTGCAGGATGCGTAGTTTACTCGTGATACTGCAGGGTGAGGTATAGGGTGAACAGCGCAAATGCATTGTGAGTGCAGAGTGATCACTGTGAGCGCAGGGTGAGCGGGTGAATGGTGTGAGTGCATGGTGATCAGTGTGAGTGCATAGTGAACACTGTGAGTGTAGGGTGAATGGTGTGAGTGCATGGTGATCAGTGTGAGTGCAGGGTGAGCGTGAAAGTGAAGGGCGAGAATGAGGAGTGAGTTGTCTGAATGCAGGGTGCATTCAGAGACACTTGAAGTAACTCAGCATGTTATTGACGGCAGCGTAGCGTTTAAGATCTAAGTTAAACTATTGTGGCATTAATCGGGGATCGAGGGTGGAGGAAATAAATAATGTGCTGATCCTGCAACAAACTTAACAGTCCTATGGTTAGGGTTGCCAGCAGATTATTTTGATGGTCCAGTCAGCACAAAAATAAGCAGTCTCCTAAAGCTGTATTTTCAGCACTTATCTGTGCATACTTCCAACAGCAAATGTAAATAAAAAGCACTTTTAATTGTGTTCTAGGGCTGCCTCAATGATCCATGACTGATGAAGATAAAACAAGACAGGAAAGCCACATAAGGAATGCACACATATTTTTGTATTTAAAAGTTTATTTAGTGCCAAGAGGAGGTCTTTGCAGGCTCTTTAAACAAAACAGGCAGGCATTTTTCTTTTGGCAACCCTACTTTATATTCCTTTTCATTAAATGCATTCTCACAGTACAACAGTAATTGTAAAATACAAATGTAAGAAACAGGCAGGGCCCAGGGGGTACTGGAACCAGGAGTAAAAACGAAGCCTCTGGAACCAGTTTACAAAGGCATGTAAATATGCAAATGGTCTTCAAAGACCTGTGAAAAACTTGGGCGTGTTGGAGATGACTCCAGACACTGCCCAGCCGAGCCCACAGCTCCAGTTACACTGCAGCAGCAGCCGGGCTGAGAGACACACGAGGGAGGAGGGGGGCTGAAGCCCTTGGGCCTGGGCAGAAGTATGACTGTGAAGGCGCGACACCCTTTGCATCGCTCCACGGCCCCCCTGGGGGTCGCGCCCCCCAGTTTGAAGACCCCTGCTCTACAGCAACAAATGTGGGTGTGCACGCGCATCTGTGCGCGTGTGCATGCGCGTGTGTGTGCTAATAACAGAAGTGTAATCTGCAGGAAGTGTGATGTCACTTTGAAAGAGTTCCACTGCCCCGCAGCCCCCTGGAGGAGTGGAGGGGCAGTCTGCAAGGGCCTTGTCTGGGGTGAATTACACCTGTGAAGGAAAACAGAGAGTGTATGTGTGGGTTTGTGTGTTCGAAGGGGTGTTGGTGGTGGGGGGGATCAGGGCCGCTTTAGGAAGGTGTGATCGGTGACACCGAACCGAGCGCTGACTTGGGATGGGGGCGTCATTTTTGCAAGTATATTCTCATTTTGAAAGCACCTTCCACTGCATTCCTGGCCTCCAGCAATTTTCAGGCATCAATTAAATTGTCAAGATAACTCCTGTTATTAATTGTCTTCCTGGAAAGAGACCAGATGTTTGTCTTAAGAGAGTTTTGACTCATCCTAAGGCAGCGCAAGAGGGTTAAAATGCCTGCTGCTAAGAATGCCTGCTGCTAAGAACGTGTACCATGCAGATAACAAAGTGCTACTGCTTCTGTAAGAGAGCTCCTTTTGTTACTTGTCTTTTATAAGTCAAAATCCTAATATAGAACATTGAGCTATTAATTGTCATCAAAGAGCTACATGCAAACTGCAAGGTTTATGTTAGAGCTATATGTTTTTTTGCCTAGTCTTTCATTATCCTAATCTTGCCAAAAGGGGTCATTTGGGTAGAAAATTATCTTTATTATTAAAGAGAACCCCTAAAAATGATGGTGCTTTTTAAATTCTGAATTTGTCCTTTTCCAGAATAAGGACTCTTAAACTATATTGCCTACCAGTATCGCTGACATGTCGCTCCTACACTACACCTTGGAGTCCTGTCTGATGTAACATTTCCTATACACTGATTACACACATATGATTGTCTCCGTGCAATGTGTGTGTGGTGTAAAGTGCTCTGACACCTCACATTGGTATGAGGGGTGCCATAAAACTAAATAAATCTGAGAGACTGTGGTTATGGAGACTTGATGGGAACTGTTGTAGGGTGCTAGTGAGGGAATCCGTGGCAGAGGTGGTCATTTGGGGGGGTGCCAACAAACATTGTCTCACAGGGCGCCACCAGTGTTAAAGCCGGCCCTTGGGGGGGGGGGGGCACAGAATGGGCGAAGGGACACAGGGGGGACCACAGTGTATGCAAGGGACACAGAGTGGGTGAAGGGGCACAGAAAATGAGACCCTCCCAGTGGTTGGGTTTGCCAGAAAATGGGTGACCGGGGGCATGATATATGAGGGACCACAGAGAAAACACAGAGAAAACAAGGAAAGTGTGTGGGGGAAGGATGGAGACAGTATGAGGGAAGGGTGGGTGAGACCGCAGGTCATGTGTTACAAAGTTGGTGAAGGCACAGTGGGCAAAGCCTAAATTGGAGGTGGGGGCATATTTTGTGTTAAATGGGCATAAAGGGCTGATATGTATACCACGGGGGTTACAGAGTGGGTAAGGGGGCTCAGATTGTGGGAGGGCAAAGAGGGGCTGCCAGGGAGCTGGGAAGAGTTAGGGCAGGGGAGGTGCACAGCGGGGCGAGTGGCACAGATCTGGCAAGGATCACACTCATTCAGAGCCTTAGGTCTCCAGCATGAGGTGCCCAGGGTGATATGACAAGGTACTGGGCACATACCTGGGGGAATTCCAGGTAACTGTGGGGATCCTGGGCATAGCGCCAAGAAACAAAACCCTAAGACACATCACAACAGCATCAGGTCATTATCAGGGGAAATACATTCACAAGTTAAACTAGGTGCTGTCTACTCAGTGTGAATCAATCAAGTGAATAGAGCGAAGCATGGCTTTATGCAACTCAGGAACTTAAAATCAATGTAACAATGCGAGTCACGTCTCACAGAGCACTAGTGAAGAAATGTAAGAATAAAATACATCTGACCAGGAATATTTGAATGAATATATCCTGCAACAATGAAACAAAAGCAGAGACCTGGAAAGGAGTTAAGCTTCCTTTGAAAAGTTTTCCTCATTTAGTGATCAGGATGAGGTCAACTGTGAAGGGTTTTCAACTCCCTCAATTTCTAAATAAATTTGAGGATCTTTCTGCTGACCTTTACAACTCAGTGATTTATTATTATTCCAGGATTGTTGTCTTCTGGCGAATTAACCCTTCTTGCAAAGTTTTGCTTATCCGTCAAAAGGCAGAGTGCCGCAGTCACTAACACCCCGGGAATAGCTGACTAAAACATCTGACTTGCAAACTCCCACTCCACCCTGGCGTCTTCAGTAACAACTTAAGTAGAAGATACAATTTCCTGGCGGCATTCAGAGTCAACCCACTACATTCCTTTTTATCAAGAATTTATATATACTTATTACTATTTTTATCAATCTTTTTTTACGTTATCGCCAATTGAATTTGCAAAAGGGCAAAATGGATCCCAGTCGCACGGATGCTGCGTAAACTCACTTCCTGTTTGCTTTACTGTGCTTCAATGTGCCATCCGAGCTCAGCTCGTCATAAGAAAGGAATGGAGTATTACATTTACAATTCATACATTTCTTTTACATGTAGCTTTTTATTAATTGACGCAGACAATTGTCTGCTAATGTTGCCCTCTTATAGGTTCACAATCTAGTACTAACCTCTCCCTCAGTGCCTGCTCGAATAGTTAAAGCCCTGGCGCCATATTCAAGTCTGATGGACTGGTTAACTCAGGTTTTGTAAAGATTCAATGGATTTTTCAAACATTTATCCTACATTGCATTTTGTTCAAAACTCTAGTTAAACATTTAAATACCGACTGTTAAAAAGAGCAGCATGAAAACCCTTTCCTTAACTTCCTTCACATGTGGGTCAAGTTTCAGCTCTACAAACCTATTGACACATTTTCTTAGTGTCATCAAGTGCTTCTCAGATATTTATTGCTTTAGTTCCTCGTGCAGTTTTCAACACAGCGTCTCATTGCTCACAATTTCGTGAGAGAATCATGATTTCAGCAGGTGCAATCAGGGTTAAAAGCAGTGATTTTACCTTCGTAAATAATAGAAATCTTGTGAAGAGGCTCTTTGTGTTCTGGTAGAAACCCTGGCACAAGAGATGTTTGCACCCACATCTTCTAAGGCCGTGCCATGAATGAGCCACCCAAGGCGCATTGTCTGCTTGGAAAGGACCCACACCAATATTTTGTCCCAGTGCTTAATTTGTAAACTAACTGCCGGGCCTCAGGATTCTCTCAAGAACCTACAACCAGTGCTGATGAAAGTCAGGACTGCAGAATCCCAAGGCTGTGCAGTCTTGGCTCTACCTCATGCCTCTTTCCTCCTCCATCATATACAATCTGCCCCTTTATTTCACTCTTGGAGGTTCTTCTTTATCCCTTTGTCTCTGTGTTTCTGTCTCTTCCTCCTCATTTTCACCTCTCGTGTTTTTCACCCTCTTGCATTGGCTCAAAGTATAATGAGGAAATGAAAGTGTTGGTCCCAGAAAATGAGTGCCAATGGGCCCCACCTGCAGCAGCGGCTTAAATTAGACACAGTTGTGTCGTCATTTATCATCCATCAGCAAATATAGAGTTCCATGTGGTGCCTCTGGAGGCCAGATTGAGCTTGATATAGTAAAGCGTGAATGTCCGCATACACGCATGCATTTATATACTGGCCTCCAGTGTTGTGAGGACACCCTCCTGCCCCTTTCAGTCCCTAATGTCTAGTCTGTTCTACTGCCCTACACACATATGTCCTGCTACCGTGCACACAGTGTAGATAATCTAATATCATTATACGCCCTGCGGTCACTCTACTGCTAGATATGTTCTCTGTTCTACTGCCCAACGCACATATGTCCATCTACAGGAATATGCTTCGTTATCCCACAGTCTTTTTCCCTGCAGGGAATTACAACACGGTCGTTACAACAATCGCGTTGTAATTCCGCATACCATTACCCCGCAAGTTGTAACAATGACTTGCAGAGGTGGGCGCTGGATGTTGGAATAGTCTGATTTACTATTCTAACTCCAGTCGGTGCGGACATTAGGGAAGGTGTTGGATTTTAAATCCTACACCTTCTCCCCCTCCGCAAGTCGTTGTTCCGACTTGCGGTGTAATGGTATGCGGAATTAAAACGCGGTCGTTGTAAGGACCACATTGTAATTCCCTGCGGGGAAATGGTTTGTGGTAAACATTGTTTACCCCATCTACAGTGCACAGATCACAGATAATCAAATATCATTATACACCCTGCAGTTACTCTACTCCTAGATATGTTCTATGTCTGCTCTACTACCTGCACACATATGTTCCTCTACAGCGCACAGATCACAGATAATCTCATATCATTATACGCCCTTCTGTACTGCTAAAGATGTTCTCTGTCTGTTTACTGCCCTACACATACATGTCCCTCTATTGCAAACAGTAAAGGTAATCTAATATCAACATACGCCATGTGGTTACTCTACTGCTAGATATGTTCTATGTCTGTTCTACCTCCCTCTTCGATCCTTATAATCCCTGCGGTTACTCTCCTGCCCCTACTCTCCCTTGGTGATGCTTCTTTGCTACTCTTCCCGTGCATGCGCTTCTTCCACTGGATCACTTTTGCTGCTCTACTCCCACTCTACTCTGATGGTAATGCTACTCCCACTGTGTGATTTCAGATCCTGATCCTTCCCTGCAGGGACCCCTGCCTGCCCTGTGCTCCTGCTCTTCCTAACTCTGCTCCCTGGATGTCCTTCTCCCCCAGGCCTTGTCCCTCCAGGTGTGGATCTGACACCAGCTTGTGTTATTGTCACTTGTGGAGGCCGAGGCCTGACGTGCATGATCCCAGCTCTGCACCTGCTCGTGTTCCTGGAGAGAATAAGGTGATATGATTGGTACGAAGAATATTCATAAAGTATAAATCTGCCTCTTGTCTTTGCTCTGGGCTTGTTTCAGTTCACTGGTTCGTCCGGTGTCCCTCCGGCGCGCTCTCTGATCTACATGTCTTTCAATAAACACTTTACCAACTCTTCCTACATATGAGGCAACGTTACCTTCGATGCCACTGTACTCCCTATGGTTACACAACTACTCAAAGTAATCAGTGATTACACCACTGATACCTAAACCAATCCCATTACAGTACTGCATCAAACACTCTATAGTTATTGTGATGGCACTATGTCCATATATTTATTCTGTTGACGGCAAACTCTCTATGGCTACTTATTTACTTTACATTCTACAGTTACTTAACTTACATTGCCTCTTTCAGTTCTCTCTCCCACTACTGTGCACCTCTAGGTACTCTACTGTCACTATATCCCCTATACACACATATTAAACTCATGATTACTCTCATGGTACTCTGCCACTCTTCCCCCTTACTCTACTGCTAATAAAAGTTCATTGGGAATTGTTCCGAAACAAATATTCTCAAAGGTCACAATTCGTCCCAAACAACCCACAATTACTCTAATTTAAACATCAGAACTATCTTAGACTCAGTCCCTTCAGAGTCTTATTTAAGTTTCTGCCTCCATTATTTTCTATGGGCGTGGGTTGCAGTAGCTGTGAGTGGTCTGATCAGTGTGGGTACTTGTTCCTATGTCGAGAAGGTATAGAAAATGTTAAAGAAAAGGTGTGGTTGGACTATTTGGTTCCAGGGGGATCTTCCTTATTTGGAAGTGTTGCTCTCACACCCCATCAACATGCGTTTTGCTCCTCGTGGGGCCGGCACTGCAAGAGATCATTTCTTGTATCAGCTGTGACGGTGCATGTGGGTGTGTGGGGTATAATGTGCAAGGTGGAGAGTGGAGAGTGTGATCTTAAAATTACCTAAAGGAGATCAAATTTCATTCAGAGACCCTTTGGTAAGGTTAAAAATGAAGATGCAGGAGTGTACGCAAGGTTATGATACGCCACTACTCAGTGAGTGTGTTGTAGTGAACTATCGTGGTTTCACTATTCAGGTTGACATGTTTCTCGCTATGTTGGTCCAGTCCTGGATCCCTAGCATTTCTTCAGGACCACAACATATGTTCCCTACTCCTGAATTAGGGTGGGTATCTAGAGTCGTATTATACAAAATCTCTGGTAGTGATACAGTAGATCCTAGGTACCTATGTCTTGCTCACCCCAGTACGAATCCATAAATCAACCCCTACTCATAGGCAATAATAGCGCATCATAACCTTGTACACACTATCGAAGCTTAGTTTTTAACCTCACCGAAGGGTCTCTGAATAAAATTTGATCTCCTTTCGGTATTCTTCAGATCACATTTTCCACCTTACACATTAAGTAATCAACCTCATGTTCACAGATTCAAATCTCAGTGGGTCCACTCAGCCTTTCATCCATCTGAAGTTGATAAAATGAGTACCATTGTGTTGGGTAACAATGAACTCAGGATGTATGACGTTACAACGCATACTTTTACAACGCCTACCTTTACAACGCAATTTTTACACCGCAACATCCATTACAACGCATACCATTACAACCCATGCCATTACAACGAATTCTTTGAAACTACCTTTACAACGCATTCCACTACAACGCATACTACATTTACAATGCATACCATTACAACGCATAACATTACATTGCATGTAAGGTAAGTGTTGGATAGTGTAGGGGTTAAAATTACTATTCTAACTTCAGGGGGTGCAACAGTAGGGTAAGTGTTGGATAGATTAGGGGTAAAAATTACTATTCTAACTCCAGGGGGTGCAACAGTAGGGTAAGTGTTGGATAGTGTAGGGGTAAAAATTACTATTCTAACTCCAGGGGGTGCAACAGTAGGGTAAGTGTTGGATAGTGTAAGGGTACTATGTGTTGTAATGCTATGCATTGTAATGGTATGCGTTGTAATGACTGAGTTGTAATGGCATGCGTTGTAGTGGTGTGCGTTGTAGTGTCATGCGTTGTAATGGTTGCGTTGTAAATGCATGCATTGTCATGGATGTTGCGTTGTAAAAGTTTTGTTGTAATGGTAGTGCGGTGTAAAAGTTGCATTGTAAAGGTTGTTTCCCATGAACTCATGTTATTCAGCACCAATATTCCCTTCTGGGTGAACAAATGTTATGTTACATGGTTATTTTGTGGTACCTGTATTACAAAGGTCACCCTATCGCCACACAGCCTTTTATGGTCACTGTCACTATTCTACTTCTGGATATTCAGCAGAAACAATGGCTCATTTTTCACAGAACTGCATCGGAACATCTTGAGGTGGTTTTTCTGCTACTCTATTACTATGGTACCTGTAACACCCCTGTACCCTGTGGTTATTGTTTCACCACCAAAGTCCCTCATTTGTTATTTAATGTTACTTTAATTATTTTTTCTAATCAGACATAACTCAATGGACAACAGTGTGTTTTACAGCTCCTGCCAAGTTTTGGCAGTTGCACAAGGTTAGCCTTGAGGAGACTACAAGAAGGAGCATGAAACCTGAGACAGATGCTAAACAGGAAGGTTTTAGGAGTTTCCTGATGGTGAGATGGCAGAGAAGACAAATCACTCCATAAGAGTTTCCCACTCCCAGGCGTGGTGCATGAAAAGTCTTAACGTAATTACTTGGATTTTATCACTTTGTTTCCATTATGTTTAGATTCATTCACATTGTGAATATCTATCCAGCATTCCAATTAAAGTTAGGAAAGTACAAAAATAATTAGTAGCTACCGTAATGTTTGCAGACTTCCCTCCACACCCACCCAGTAAAATTCATCTACCTTTGGGAGTTCATGCTGGTGAACTGGGCTTCGAAAGAGAGCACGGCTCAATGTATGCCACATAGGAGGGGACTCCATGTATGGAGTCTAGGAGGGGACTCTGTGTATGGAGTCTAGGAGGAGACACAGAGTCCCCTCCTAGACTCCATATCCAGAGTCCCCTCCTAGACTCCACACACAGAGTCCCCTCCTAGACTCCACACACTGAGTCTCCTCCTAGACTCCACACACTGAGTCTCCTCCTAGCCTCCACACACTGAGTCCCCTCCTAGACTCCACACACAGAGTCCCCTCCTAGACTCCACACACAGAGTCCCCTCCTAGACTCCACACACAGAGTCCTCTCCTAGACTCCACACACAGAGTCCCATCCTAGACTCCTTACATGGAGTCCCCTCCTAGACTTCATATACAGAGTCCCCTCCTAGACTCCACACAGAGTCCCCTCCTAGACTCCACACACTGAGTCTCCTCCTAGACTCCACACACTGAGTCTCCTCCTAGACTCCACACACAGAGTCCCCTCCTAGACTCCACATACAGAGTCCCCCCTAGACTCCACACACAGAGTCCCCTCCTAGACTCCACACACAGAGTCCCCTCCTAGACTCCTTACATGGAGTCCCCTCCTAGACTTCATACACAGAGAATGGTATTCCGGGATTTGTGAGAGTGGAGGGCTCTGTGGCTGCTGAGCTGGGTTGCATCAACGTTTTAATTGGTGTGGGGTCTAAGGAAAGTCATGCAACCCGCCGTGACTGCCTCTAGCTTTTATGTCCAGGAGCTGTGTACCGGGAGTCGGGCAAACACTCGATGGCCCATACTAGCTTCATGTTCAGGAGCGGTGTAAGGGGAGTTAGGCAAACAACCATGGCCATCCCAAGCCTAATGTTCTGGACTGTTGTACGGGGAGTCAGGAAAACAACCATTGATGCCCATAGTTTCACGGTCGGGAAGTCAGGCAAACGAGCGTGGTCACCCCAAGTTTCATGTTCAGGAGCGGTGTAAGGGGAGTTAGGCAGAGCCTGTACCCAACTCTAGCTTCATGTTCAGGAGCGGTGTAAGGGGAGTCAAGCAAACAACCATGACCGCCCTTAGCTTCATATTCAGGAGCGGTGAGTAAGTAGAGTCACCCCCTAGTTTCCACATATGGAGTCCCCTCCTAGACTCCACACACACAGTCACCTTCTAGACTTCATACACAGAGTCCCCCACCCCCTTGACTCCTGTCTTGCTTCACCCTCCCAAGTAATAGAAATTACCACCCTCCCACACGGAAGCTCAAACATGACGAATCAACAAAAAAACTCTACCAGGAAAGGGATTTCACTTTTATAAAATGAAACACATCAAAACATGGTTCTCAGAATAAGTCATGGGGTTTTCTTTGTGCAACACTCTCTAACAAAAAGGCTTTCCCAGTTGAAAATGAACAACATTCAAATGTATAGAGAGATATATATGTATATATATGTGCAAGCAATAAAAACACACTAATGAGTAGGCAAATGCAACTGTTAAATGCGTAGATAATAATATGAAATGAAAGCAGATAATGCTGGACGTCCTGCAAGAAATCGGAAAGATATATACTCTAAATACATCAGACGATTACAACCACTGTAGACTTGGATGTGCACACAGACTCACTCACACATAACAATGAAAACACCTCAGATGATTATAACCACTGGAGACTTAGATGTACACACAAACTCCCCACACATCACAAAGTCAATACTCAAAAACAAAACACCTCACCGGCTGCAAACACTGCATCTTAGCCCACTCCACACTGAGGGATTCACAGCCGGGGTTAAGAGCCTCTGCAAACCGGGTTCTGCAAAACTAGCAGTGCCCACCCCATTCCCATTCCAAAATCCCAGTTTCTATGTCAACAAACCCCAGCTTTATAATCTCAAAACACACTAGAAGGTTCTGAGAGAATCTTTTCTGCACCAAGGAAACTTACTGGAATTGGTCATTTTCCATGCAAGCATTCCAAAGGCAAAAGAGTTCACACATTCCTTCTGCACTCTCACATGTTCCAGCCTTTATTTTAATGAAGCTTACAAAAGTCTCCATTGAGCAGTACAGTCAACAATCTATATAAGTAAAATAACGTTGAACATGAACAGCCTAAACAACTTGAGAAATCTGGGAGCCTGTCTGTGTGCGCAAAAGCTCGAGCTAGCGGACAGAGTCAGAATTCAAGATGGAATGAGGGCATGTCAAAGCAAATAGTAAGAACTTTATAATACTTACCAGTGTGCAACACAAAGCATATTTGTGCACCAATGCTATAGCATCACACACTTGATCTTCCAATGTACAACATAATGCACATGTGAACACCCATGCTTATAACACTGCACTTCGAGACCAAGAAGTACATTCCACACCTCTCTCCCTCTCTCTCATGCTTTCAAATGGACATCCCACATGTTGTGTTCCTGGAGTCTAGGAGGGGACTCTATGTGTGGAGTCTAGGAGGGGATTCTGTGTATGGAGTCCAGGAGGGGATTCTGTGTATGGAGTCCAGGAGGGGACTCTGTGTGTGGAGTCTAGGAGGGGACTCTGTATGTGGAGTCTAGGAGGGGACTCTGTGTGTGGAGTCTAGGAGGGGACTCTGTGTGTGGAGTCTAGGAGGGGACTCTGTATGTGGAGTCTAGGAGGGGACTCTGTGTGGAGTCTAGGAGGGGACTCAGTGTGTGGAGTCTAGGCGGGGACTCTGTGTATGAAGTCTAGGAGGGGACTCTGTTTGTGGAGTCTAGGAGGGGACTCTGTGGATGGTGTCTAGAAGTGGACTCTGTCTGTGGAGTCTAGGAGGGGACTCCATGTAAGGGTCTAGGAGGGGCTCTGTTTGTGGAGTCTGGGAGGGGACTCTGTGTGTGGAGTCTAGGAGGGGACTTTGTGTGTGGAGTCTAGGAGGGGACTCTGTGTGTGGAGTCTAGGAGGGGACTCTACATGTGGAGTTGTGGTTCTAGAGCGCACCCACGTGTTGAAACCACGTGATGAACTTTGACTACCATTGTTTTAATTAACTTTTAGTGTTTTACTTCACCCTAGCTTGAATGCACAACATCATGTTTCCTGCATATGCCTTTTTCCTTGAAGATTTCTTTGGGTCTCTTTGTAGTTTTAAAGTGGGGGAACTTTCGGAGAGTAGAACCACCCTGCCAGGAACACAACACGCGGGATGTCCATTTGAAAGCATGACAGAGAGGGAGACAGGTGTGGAATGTACTTCTTGGTCTCGAAGTGCAGTGTTATAAGCATGGGTGTTCACATGTGCATTATGTTGTACATTGGGAGACAAGTGTGTGATGCTATAGGTAGGGGGGACAAATGTGCTTTGTGTTGCACACTGGGAAGTATTATAAAGTTCTTACTATTTGCTTTGACATGCCCTCATTCCATCTTGAATTCTGACTCTGTCCGCTAGCTTGAGCTTTTGCGCACACAGACAGGCTCCCAGATTTCTCAAGTTGTTTAGGCGGTTCACGTTCAAGGTTATTTTACTTTTATAGATGGTTGACTGTACTGCTCGATGGAGACTTTTGTAAGCTTCATTAAGATAAAGGCTGGAACATGTGAGAGTGCAGAAGGAATGTGAGAACTCTTTTGCCTTTGGAATGCTTGCATGGAAAGTGACCAATTCCAGTAAGTTTCCTTGGTGCAGAAAAGATTCTCTCAGAAACTTCTAGTGTGTTTTGAGATTATAAAGCTGTGGTTTGTTGACATAGAAACTGGGATTTTGGAATGGGAATGGGGGGGGGGGCGCTGCTAGTTTTGCAGAACCCGGTTTGCGGAGGCTCTTAACCCCGGCTGTGAATCCCCCAGTGTGGAGTGGGCTAAGATGCAGTGTTTGCAGCCGGTGAGGTGTTTTGTTTTTGAGCATTGACTTTGTGATGTGTGGGGAGTTTGTGTGTACATCTAAGTCTCCAGTGGTTATAATCATCTGAGGTGTTTTCATTGTTATGTGTGAGTGAGTCTGTGTGCACATCCAAGTCTACAGTGGTTGTAATCGTCTGGTGTATTTAGAGTATATATCTTTCCGATTTCTTGCAGGACGTCCAGCATTATCTGCTTTCATTTCATTTCATATTATTATCTACACATTTAACAGTTGCATTTGCCTACTCATTAGTGTCTTTTTATTGCTTGCACATATATATACATATATATCTCTCTATACATTTGAATGTTGTTCATTTTCAACAGGGAAAGCCTTTTTGTTAGAGAGTGTTGCACAAAGAAAACCCCATGACTTATTCTGAGAACCATGTTTTGATGTGTTTCATTTTATAAAAGTGAAATCCCTTTCCTGGTAGAGTTTTTTTGTTGATTCGTCATGTTTTAGCTTCCGTGTGGGAGGGTGGTAATTTCTATTACTTGGGAGGGTGAAGCAAGACAGGAGTCAAGGGGGGGATTCTGTGTATGAAGTCTAGAAGGTGACTGTGTGTGTGGAGTCTAGGAAGGGACTCCATATGTGGAAACTAGGGGGTGACTCTACTTACTCACCGCTCCTGAATATGAAGCTAAGGGCGGCCATGGTTGTTTGCTTGACTCCCCTTACACCGCTCCTGAACATGAAGCTAGAGTTGGGTACAGGCTTTGCCTAACTCCCCTTACACCGCTCCTGAACATGAAACTTGGGGTGACCACGCTCGTTTGCCTGACTTCCCGACCATGAAACTATGGGCATCAATGGTTGTTTTCCTGACTCCTCGTACAACGGTCCAGAACATTAGGCTTGGGATGGCCATGGTTGTTTGCCTAACTCCCCTTACACCGCTCCTGAACATGAAGCTAGTATGGGCCATCGAGTGTTTGCCCGACTCCCGGTACACAGCTCCTGGACATAAAAGCTAGAGGCAGTCACGGCGGGTTGCATGACTCTCCTTAGACCCCACACCAATTAAAACGTTGATGCAACCCATCTCAGCAGCCACAGAGCCCTCCACTCTCACAAATCCCGGCATACCCTTCTAGAGGGACATGTTGTGCGATCTTCAGCAGTGGTGCAACCAAGATGTACACTATAGGAATTGATGAGAGACATCCAGAGACAGCCCAGTCAGCAGACAGTCATACAACCACACTCTCTGGCCACGGCGATTACGACCCAGTACTCACAGAAATTTGTTCTTTCATTATTTTGGGTCACTCATGGCAATTGTAGATCATTTATCAGCAGACAAACATGGGTGATGTTATGTTATGTTATCCATAATTTATATAGCGCACGTACACCAGATTGGTTTCTTGGCGCTGCTCTGGGAGGTGTTAGGGTGATATGTTACTCATAGGCCTGTCTAAAGAGCCATATTTTTAGAAGTTTGCGGAAGGTCATGAGGTCTATGCAGGATGTGATCTCTAGAGGCAGGGAGTTCCAATATCTGGGACCTAGTGTGGAAAACCTTGTTCCACCAATGCGTTTCTGTTTAAAGGGCGGTGTTATCAGTAGGTGCATATGGGCGGTCTCAGGTTGCGGGTCGGAGTGAACCTGTTGATCAAGCTATTAATGAATTTGGGGTTTCCGCCATTCAGTGATTTAAAGATAATACATCCCACCTTTAAGGCGCATCTCTGAGATATAGGTAGCCAGTGTAGCTTCTTCAGAAGAGGAGTGTACCATTTGGCTTTCCGGGCGGGACACTTTCGAGTAGCCGTGCGCGTTATAAGTGGAGGTTAACATAACATAACAGGAGTGATGTGTTAGCGTATGTTTTCCTCGAGAATCAATCTGGCCGCCTGATTCTGTACCAGTTGGAGGCGGTGGGTGAGGTAAGCAGGGATGCCAAAGTATACAGAATTGGCATAGTCAATGTGGAATATCACCATGGCAAGTACTGCCTGTGTTTTTGCTTCCTGTGTTAGAAACCTGCTTATTTACTTTATTTTTCTTAGTTGGAAGAAGCAAGTGGAAATTACGGATCCTATTTGGGTTTTCATGGTGAGCTCATCATTAATTATGACTCCCAGGGTTTTGGCATGTGTGGATGGGGTTAAAGGCTGACCCTGCTCTTTAGGCCAGAATTGGGAGCTCCAAGTGTTCAGTGAGCCTCCCGTGAGAATCACTACCATTTTATCTGGGTTTAATTTCAGATAATTGCTGTTCATCCAGTCATGGATGAACAACATCATCATCTGGAATTCGTGAGATGTCGCCAGGGAGTTATTGATGGGGAGTACCAGTTGGAAATCATTTGCGTAGTTGAAGGTTTGGACATTCCTTTCTTTCAGTGCCTGGATGAGGGTGAAAAGGTAAAGATTTGATGCAGCGCTCCTCAGGAAATAATTTCTAAATACATGTCACCTTTCCCTGAAGTATAATTTCTAACATATTCTCAATCAGTGGGGCCCATAACACTGCAAATCATCCAATAACCACTTACACTCTACTTCAAAGATTGGTGAAATTCAAAGAAGAGATGCTGTATCATAGTGGAGTATCTAAAAACTAGAATTAAATATTTATACTATTTACACCTGCAGTTTAAAATACATTTACCATGGTTTTCATTTAATAGGACATTTCTTTGTTTAGACACACCACCATTGAGATCAATGGTTCTGCTAGTAAAAAGTTAGGCGTAGGAAAACTCAAGACCAGCTTTAATTCTCCATTTTATCTAATTTTATTAAGATTTATTCAGCATGTCTAAGATTTACTTTTATTTATTTCTTTATTTCAAAAATACGACATTTAATATAAGGTTTAAATTCAGAACGGTTAGATTCATTTATTTAAGAAAACTCAAAGAAAATACATTTTCATTTGTTTTATATGGCAAGAATTAGCAAAAGACTGATAGTTCCCAAATAATCATCTATTTCCCTAACATCCCTAACTAGGCTCTCAATCTAAAGTGCATCTCCCTGTGGAAACAATTAAGAGTTATTGAAATCTTACATATCAGGAAAATCAGCATTCCGGCAGCATCTCTGGATGGAATCGAAAAGAGCGCTCCTCTTCAATATAAACAGCAATTTTTATACCTTTTTCACAAGCTCTATCTGTCTAAAAATGTATCTTTCAACCTGAATTCAAGTCCTGATTGGACAGTTTTGGGGTGGATGAGCACCATCTTGTCAACACAAATTAATTTTTTCCTTCCGTCCGCAGTTTTCTAATGGGTCCATTGTTTTTACAAAAGTCTGGCCTAGTCCTGTTCCCTACTGGTAACTTTGACTTTCGTTCCCACGTTCTGTACCATTGTGCTCATCCTTTTGGCAGCCATCTGCACTTCCAGGCTAACATGTCCTTGACCTTAGAACAATTGGAATGTGTTTACAATCCAGTCGCGAGCGCACAGCTTCAAATTAATTGTTAATGTTAGTTTTCAAATATTCATTTGCTTAATCAAACATAGTACTCCGAAGTGTTCCGTGTTACCTCATTTATTCTTCAGTTTTTACATCGCACGTGTGAAAAATAAGTCTTTGAACAGCTTCTTGTGCCTCAGATATGCTAATCCAAGTTTTTTTTCTGGGCATGAATTTACAAAAGACAAACTTCTTCTTCAACAGTGAATCATCTGTTACCCAATGCATTTCGAGCTTATACAAGCTCTTCTTCAGGGGTTTCACTATAAATGCATTATGCATTATGGAATGGGTAGTCAGGAGGCGGGGATGCTAATGGTTGGAGGTGCATGATTGGTTCCTACAAAAAGGAGGGGTTATTCTTCGATGTTTAAAAACTGAGCGGGAACAACAAGGCAAACAACTACAGTTAAGAAAAGCGCCAGAGCGTTCACATTAAAGGTTGATTGAGGTATGCTAAAAGAAGAATAACTGTGGAAGTTTGGGGTTTTTTTATTATAAAAAAATCGGGTGGGTTAAAATACTAGGTAGTTTGAATATCGATACTACTGAGCACGGGCAGCCAAATGATAGATTAAAATCAAGGGACTCTTAGGACACTGTTCAGGTAACTAGGAAGGTACAATTGTAGAGGGAAAACGCTGTTTCTGATTAGGTGCAACAGACGACATAAAGTAAAAATGATGTGATGATATGTTTTTTAAAGCACATTGTGCATATTCGTAAGGTTTGAGCGAAGCAATTCACTGATATATGTTTCTCCATTTATAGTGAAACCCCTGAAGAAAAGCTTGTATAGGCTCGAAATGCATTGGGTAACAGATGATTCACTGTTGAAGAAGAAGTTTGTCTTTTGTAAATTCATGCCCAGAAAAAAAGCTTGGATTAGCATATCTGAGACACAAGAAGCTGTTCAAAGACTTATTTTTCACACGTGCGATGTACAAACTGAAGAATAAATGAAGTAACACGGAAAACTTTGGAGTACTATGTTTGATTAAGCAAATGAATATTTGAAAACTAACATTAACAATTAATTTGAAGCTGTGCGCCCGCGACAGGATCGTAAACACGTTCCAATTGTTCTAAGGTTTATGTATATGTGTGAACCAGGGTGGAACACGCACTCGGGCTGCACGCGCAGCAGTGGCTAATACGTTGACGGACAAACAATATGGATTACAAGGGTGTGCACAGGAACTCTCTCTTTTTTGATAACATGTCCTTGAACCATAGTCACTCCAGGCACAAGCAGCTCGCTTTCAGAGTCGCGCATGTGTATTTCTTTTGTGGCCACAATAATCGAGTATATTCTTTTAGGCCTCACAAGTCAAAATGGGAACTATCATAGAAACAAACACAAATAAACATTAATTGTAATGAATTTAACCTTTCTGTTTACCTCCCCCCGTACTAAGGTTTTCCCTGTTAATAGTTACCTAGCAAATAGCCACACATTAAACGCAATATACTTACTTTAACTCACGTTTTGTCACAAAACCACATAATAAAAGCACATTTATGCTATATTCCGTTATCTTAAAGCTGCTCATTAGTTTGGAACATGACAAAATCACATAATTAGTTTATTATGAATGCAACATAAGCAAAATGAGTTTCCCGTGTGTATTTAAGTAGGCCCGTTTCTTATTCTATGTTAGTTAATCACATATAGCATTCCATTAGTACGAATTATGGTTATTGAAGTATGACTTCACAAGCGGTACTCAAAATTTTGCAATTCCACCTCGCTCCATCAACTCCCCCTTTTGGTAATTTATCACCAAATACCTCCCAATTTCTTTTTAAATTTTCTTTATTTCAGAACATGTTTCAAATTCTTCAGGTTAGTATGTCTATACTTTAGTATCCTTTTCTCTTGTCTCCTTAAAAATCTTTTTCTGAAACTCTTCCATTTCTATATCACCTTTTTCTCTTTCTCTTTATCTTTCTCGTCTCTCTTGCAACATTTTCTTTAATGATTTTCTAACATTCCTTCTTCTTCTGCATATGCAACATAACCTTATCATTAAAATTACTAATACTATTACTGTTACTGGAATTAGTATTTTACCTATAATTGAACTACCTATTTCTTGAAACCAATGTTTAACTGCTGTAAAACGTTTCCCAAGTCGTTCAAGAATACCATCAACCTCCAGTGGTTCAATTTCTCTGTGCAATTCTGTAATATTTGTAATATATTTCTCAATGTTTTGACTTTTATCTGGAATGTATGTACAGCAATGCTGTACCTTCAAGATCCCACAAACCCCTCCTTCTTTTGCCAATATAATATCATGTGCAAGACGATTTTGCATTACCATAGTTCTCATAGCAATCATTTCAGTGTTTACCATTAGGAATCCCCCTGCTATGTCTGTTGACAAACGATCTACTATTGTTGACAATTTTCATATTCGATTTGCATTGAAAGACATTCCCACTGCTGGTATCAGTGCTCCAAAAACATCACTTATTATTTCCATGACACTCTCTCTTTTTCTACGACTTAAAGGTTTACCTATCTCATGTATTCCATTAGTACCTCTATCTACATGAAAATTTTTAGGGAAGACCAAACCCACATAGCATGTCCCGTACCCGTGATCAGGTAATCTATAATATGCTTTGTTCCCACAGATAAAATACACACCTGGAAAAACAGGATCATTTCCTCCTTTAAATCCCCATCCCCTTGGATTTGGTAGGTGTCTTTACATTGACTTGCTCCTACAAAATAATTGTCATACATGGTATTGTCTCTCCTAATACAAAATTTTCCTAACAATGGAGTGTCTATGTTTATTGCCACATTCACATTTCTTTCATCAATATTTTCATCATTAAATATCCAATATTTAGCTTTTTCATGCTTTATCTTTTCTTTACGTTTATAAGCAATGCATCTTTCTTCAACCATGTCTAAGAACGCCTTTTCTTCTACTCTCATTTTACATGTTAAATTATTTTTAAACGCATAATCGTGACTTAACTCATCTACTTCTAAAAAACATTCTCCAAAAAGTGTAGCAGGCTTTTTATTATTTGGTGCACTATCTATTTTCAGTTTCGCAAACACTTCATCTGAATTAGAATAATGGTATTCCAATTTCCCTGTTTGATAAAACAAGCTTGCAATCACACTACATG
This sequence comes from Lissotriton vulgaris, assembly GCF_964263255.1. NCBI lineage: Eukaryota > Metazoa > Chordata > Amphibia > Caudata > Salamandridae > Lissotriton > Lissotriton vulgaris. The sequence goes on from NW_028249337.1 coordinate 452,473, forward strand.
TGACTCCATATGTGAGTGGAAGGTGGTGATATGTCACCCCTTCTGAAACAGATGCAGGTAATTTCACACATACATAGCAGTAGCTGGCGTCCATTGTCCTAACATACTCGGTTAACAATTTTGAAAATGTGTTTTTCGTAAAGTCACTTATCGAACTATCTTGATGTAACTCTGGCTTATATACATGTTGTTTCTTCAGTTTTGATTCCACATCTTTCTCACTTGAACTTTTATTATGATTCAATTTCACTAAATTATCTTGGAAAGGTATAATAATAGCTAAAATTATCCATATCAATATTAATTAACTAGTACATATTATGCACATCCTGTACCATTTTCTAAAAATAGAACATTTCATTTTATGATCATTAGGCACCATTTTTTTTTTACACAGCAAGTTTTGCTAACAGATTTTCTTCAACCTTATGTCACCTATAAGCCTCTTCTCTGACAAGTTTTCTTCGACCAAGTGTCACTTACAAGTTTTAGTTTTCTAACAGAATTTTCTTCGACCTTGTGTCACTTATAACATTTTCTTTCTACTTACAATGCCCCTTTTCTTTTTCCCCTTCTAAATTTCAGATTAAGTTTCCACTTGCTGAATTACCACTTTTCTTTGTAGCGCAGTTCTTTACTCACTTTTCCCATTTGTCTTTGGGCAATTTAAGTTTTCTTGACTGCTGTTCGCTTCTTCAATTGGAGGCAGGACAATATAAGTCCATTCAGGTGATTTGTACTTCTGATTTGGTCTTCTTACTCTCTTTGGCCTTTGCACAACTTCTATTTACTTTCCCAATGCTTCTCTTTGACTGGTTATCTCATTGACCTGCTCTTCTTGTTGTCTTTCTTTGTTAACCAGTTTAAATCTCAGTCCATCATTTCCTTTAGGCCAATTATCTCCTTTGAAAAATCTCTTTGTCTTAGGTTCTGTGGTGTTATATTCCACTCCCCAAGCCCTTTTCCTTGAACTCTTTCTTAATGGAGTTTCATCTGCACTCTTATCAGTCTCACTTTCAGTGTCTTCAACAGTTTCGTTGATAATGATTTTCACAGCCTCTTTCTCCTTTTCAGAGTCAGTTTTCTCTTTTGACAGTTCTTTTAATCTGTTAGAAACATCTCCATAGCTGGTACTCGGAATTTCTTCTTCTTCATAAGCTATTTCCTTCTTCCCAGTCTCAGGATTTTCGTTCCTGCTTTCAGAGCTTCCAGTCTGTCTTTCAAGATTTTCCTCCTCACCAGTTTTATCTTCTCTTTGCTCAGTGTTCTTACTGGTGTCAGTCTTTACCAATTCTCGATCTTCAGATTGATCTTCAGAATTCGGTATTTCAAGACTTTCTTCCTCTCCTTCAGATGCTGAACTAGTATCTGATACTTCCAGATATCGACGTTCCTGTGTCGATCTTCAGTATCTGGACTTTTCTCTGGTTCTCATTCAGAATCGGAATCAATTGTGCTTTCACCTTCTTCGTTTAAATTTTCAGGTTCAGGCACACGAATAGTATGGCTTGCGTGCACCCATCTCTTTACTCCTGCACATTTGACTGCAGTAGTGCTAACCAAAACAACTTGTCTTGGTCTCTGACAACGAGGTACCAAACAGTTTCTTCTGCGGTGTACCTTTATTCGGAAAACAGCGTTTACAACGCAACTTTCACCCTGCACTACCTTTACCATGCAACTTTTACAACGCAAGTCGTTACAACAACTTGCGCTGGGGGCGCTGTAGGATAGGGAATGGTTTAATTTACTATCCGAAACCATCCGTACTATCCACGGGGACTGGAGTTGGAATAGTAAATTAAACTATTGACTATCCAGCGCCCCCCAACACAAGTCGTTGTAACAACTTGCGTTGTAAAAGTTGTGTGGTAAAGTCATGCACTGTAAAAGCATGCACAGTAGCGACATACATCCCTTTATTCTCACCCAGTCTCCAGGGACTAGATCATGTGCTGGACTTTTCTCTTTGGCGTTTGATTCAATTTCCACCTGATGGAACACAGAAGTTACCACGTCAGACAGGTTTTTGGAGTAATCCAGTATGATGTCATCATTAATCGTTAACAATTTACTAACTGGCACATATGCTTGTCTCATCACCCTTCCCATTAAGATCTCATGTGGTCTTAATCCAGTTTTCCTGTCAGGAATGCTTCTTAGGGTCATCAAAACAAGTGGCAAGGCATCAGGTCACTTTAATCCTGTCGCTAAGCACATCTTTGCAATTCTGTTTTGTATTGTTCCATTAACTTGCTCTACCACTTCTGAAGCCTCAGGTCAGTAAGCACAATGCAGTCTCTGGGAAATGTCCAATGCTTCACATACCATTTGTATGAGCTCATTTTGGAAATGAGGGCCACGATCAGTTTCAATCGTCACTGGAAAATCAAACCTAGGTATTATTTCCATTAAAAGTAGTTTTGCAACAGTTAGCCCATCATTCCTCCTTGTAGGGAAAGCTTCTACCCATCGAGAGAACAAACAGATGATCACTAAAACATATCTGAGTCTGTTACATGGCGGTAGCTCAATGAAGTCCAACTGCATTCATGTAAATGGACCTCTCTCCCGTCCTATGGTTCCCAAACTCACAATAGCTGTTTCTTGCAATATTTAGCTCATCATATGTGCACTTCTTCTGGCCTCACATCCCTCCCGAGTCCCGGCAGGCATGGAGGTGCCCAAGTGCACATGCTCTTGCATAAATAGCAGTATTCACTGGGATGGGCAGCAAAGGGCATACTAAGACTCTTAAGACCGTCCCCCAAGGGATTTCATCATTCAGGCCTGTTACATGGCTAGAGAGGCGGTGAACCCACCTCTGCTCTTTCTCAAAGAGGCTTGTTTCTGTACCATGGTCAAGCTGTACAATTATAGTCCAACGAATCTCATTTGGGGAGTGTCTATGTTCCATGAAATGAGTGGTAAGCTTGGTGTTACTCTTACCACATCTTATGCTGCTCCGATGTTCACAAATTCGGAGTTTGATCATCCTTTTCGTCATCCCTACATACCTTAAGCCACAGGGAGAGGTTATCAAATAAACGACATTGCATGTATTGCAATTCGTATGCTTTCGTTGTTGCCTTGTCCTCCCTGGCTCAAGGTTAAGTGTTTTTGAGCTCGAAGTTAGGGGGCACACACTGCACCCCCCACAGGGATAGTGACTAAGTATGGGCGAAATTTGCGAATTCGCGTTTTGCTAATTCGCGTGAAATCGAATTCGCAATCCGCAAAATCCGCGAATTCGTGCAAATTTGCGGAATTTTAGTTTTTTGCATGTTCATGGGGTTTTTTGCGTGTTTGCGGGGTTTTTTGCATGTTCGCGGGGCTTTTTGCGTGTTCACAGGCCGCTTGCATGGCGAAGTTACCCATGCGGTCGTGTATGGGCACAGCACCCTCTGGTTCACCACTGCCACCCTCTGGTTCATCACTGCCACCCTCTGGTTCACCACTGCCACCCTCTGGTTCACCCCTGCCACCCTCTGGTTCACCACTGCCACCCTCTGGTTCAGCACTGCCACTCTCTAGTTCACCCCTGCCACCCTCTGGTTCAGCACTGTCACCCTCTGGTTCACCACTGCCATCCTCTGGTTCATGACTGCCACCCTCTGGTTCATCACAGCACCTCTGGTTCACCACTGCCACCCTCTGGTTAACCACTGTCACCCTCTGGTTCAGCACTGCCACCCTCTGGTTCAGCACTGCCACCCTCTGGTTCACCCCTGCCACCCTCTGGTTCACCACTGCCACCCTCTGGTTCATCACAGCACCCTCTGGTTCACCCCTGCCACCCTCTGGTTCAGCACTGTCACCCTCTGGTTCACCACTGCCGCCCTTTGGTTCACGACTGCCACCCTCTGGTTCATCACAGCACCTCTGGTTCACCACTGCCACCCTCTGGTTAACCACTGTCACCCTCTGGTTCAGCACTGCCACTCTCTGGTTCACCACTGCCACCCTCTGGTTCACCCATGCCACCCTCTGGTTCACCACTGCCACCCTCTGGTTCACCCCTGCCACCATCTGGTTCATCACTGCCACCCTCTGGTTCAACCCTGCCACCCTCTGGTTCACCCCTGCCACCCTCTGGTTCATCACTGTCACCCTCTGGTTCATCACTGCCACCCTCTGGTTTACCACTGCCACCCTCTACCGAGACCTTTTGTGACGCAGCGGCAGCACAAAAGATGCGCCGTGGTGCTGGATATTAACAACGTGACGATTCTGAGAGATGCGTCACGTTGTAAAGCCCTGCGCCATCAGGAGGCGTTCCGGCGCAGGGGAGGGCGTTCCTGCACAGGAACGCCTCCTAAAAGTGGCTGAGCGAAATCTACAAGATTTCACTCAGTCACTTTTAGGCCAATGCTGCGTCAAAACCCTGCGCCTGCTTGAAGCAGGCGCAAGGCTTGATGCAACATTGTGGAGATAGGGCCCCCCAGAGCTTTGCTGGAGCTGCGTCGCCAGCGCGACGCAGCACCAGCAATGCGCTGCTTTTACGGCACAGATGCGTGACGCATCTGTGCTGTTTTTGCCACATGGTGCGCCGCATTTTAAATGTGGCGCACCATGGGTGGCAGTGCTGCGGCGCACAATAACTGGCGCATCCCTGGGGATGCACCAGTTATTGCAAATCTGCCCCTAGACATTTAGCCAACGAGGGAGCACTTACTGATTAGACAGTAGAAAGTACTCCAGTTGAGTAGAGGTATTGCACAAAAAGGTGGCATCTTCGTGGACAAACAGGCAGGGCGGGATTCATTCTGCCCCTTGTTAGACTCGTTTTTTGTGCCCTTCTGCCCTCTGTTAGACTCGTTTTTCCCTTGTTTCTCTGCCCTTCTGCCCCCTGTTAGACTCGTTTTTTGTGCCCTTCTGCCCTCTGTTAGACTCGTTTTTGTGCCTTTCTGCCCCGTTAGACTTATTTTTTGTGCCCTTCTGTCCTCTGTTAGACTCGTTTTTCCCTTGTTTTTCTGCCCTTCTGTCCTCTGTTAGACTGGTTTTTTGTGCCCTTCTGCCCTCTGTTAGACTCGTTTTCCCTTGTTTTTCTGCCCTTCTGCCCTTTGTTAGACTGCTTTTTGTGCCTTTCTGCCCTCTGCATCACCACATCATCACTCAGCGCTACCCCAGCATCACTCAGCACCACCACATTATCACTCAGCACCACCACATTATCACTCAGCACCACCACAGCACCACTCAGCACCACCACAGCATCACTCAGCACCACCACAGCATCACTCAGCACCACCACAGCACCCCTCAGCACCACCACAGCACCACTCAGTGCCACCACAGCATCACTCAGCACCACCACAGCATCACTCAGCACTTCCACATTATCACTCAGCACCACCACAGCAGCACTCAGCACCACCACAGCATCACTCAGCACCACCGCAGCACCACTCAGCAGCACCACAGCATCACTCAGTGCCAGCACAGCTATTGGGGATACGCGCTATATAGTGTTTTTATGAGCATGACTTAGTGTGCAAAAAGCTCATTGCAAATCCATAAGCAATATAACCGGTGTACTAGAACTATGTTGCCTACAGGATAGACCGTACTTCGTCCGGCCAACAAAGTTCGCGGGAATAAGGGATGCAAGTCTAGCGTAACGCGTTTTTGTAATAATGAAGGGAGTTACCGGCCGGCATTTTTGGCATATGCTAATATGGATAGAAGTAGCATGATGTTAGTGGTGGGAAGGAGATTAAATGAAATGAAAGCCACCATTAATAGTTATAGCAAAATAGATCATATAACCATATGTTCGTGTTTATAAACAAGCAGCACGATGTGGGGGGCGGGACGATACTAAATGTAAAGAAGTCAGTCGTCAACAAGTATAGCTAAATATAGCGATGCACAATCAATTAACAGCACGCTCGACATCACATCACCATAAGTCCTGGCCCGTTTTTATGAACAAGAATACACAACACGTGTTATGTTCCACCAAAGCGGCATTACGAAATCGAGCACTACACGTCTCTAAAAGAATCCGTTCTTTGTGCACATAACGCTTCGGATTGTCCTAAACATGTGGCCGAAGCAGTACTTTGCGGTCAATAACGCGCTAAGGCCCCTGAATGTCCTAAACATATGGCTAAAGTAGGAGCAGGGCATGCACACTCCTTGTCCATACGAGCTACACTATGAGAAAACCTAAGGATAAATTCCCGATCAAGATGCTACTGTTAAAAAGTTATAAAGACCAGACAGCACTAGGTTAATGATTAGAAGCAAGCTTCTCTATAGATGGCAGAGAAAATATAATCAATACTCTTTCTTTCCCCACCAGATAATGTGAAAAAATTCAGAGGCTTAAACATACATATGAGCAAAGAACGCCAATTGACAGAGCGTTTGTGAATTAAATGCCAGTCAACTAAATCTGGGTAAGTGAACTCATTAATATCCATGTAGACCATCAGGAATCACTCCAGTCAAAACATTATAGTTATAGTCATATTTGGTATTTTTTCGCAGCAAATTTCGCTAAACAATATCGGTGGCTCCTATTACCAGAGCGCTAGCCTCATTACTAATGAACAGAAGGTATGGTCAAATTTTTTTGATTAATTCTGAGTAAATATTTTGAGACTCTCCTTTCCTTAATGGAATGAATCAAAAAGAGTATTAATTAGACTTGAATATGTTGTTATTATTAACCTACAGATACCAGAATTCCACCAATCATACTGAGGATACTTAAACCAATCAGTACAGCTAAACCCGGATTGCATAATCGGGCCCCTGTTCTTCTATGATCAATGTGGAAGAAATATATAATTCCAGGTAAAAATATAGCTCATGTCCGTCACAATATAGCTAAGTGACAACACTATGGAAATTCATTGCTCGAATTCCTATTCTGGAATTTACGATATGTGCCCTTTAGTTTAAATGCTTGTTTTTGAAGATACCAATATACAAAACCCACCAAAGACCACACCTATGAGTAGATAGGACACTAGTGTAACTTAAGTGGACAGGTCAATACTGAAGAAAAAAGTTGAGAAGTGTTGTTTTTAAATGAGCTGTAGATTAATGCAATTCTGTGATGAAATGGTAATTGTGTGTTTTCTTTTAGAACTGGTCCTGAAGAAGGTTGTTCATTAATCTTTCCAACCGAAACGCTGCGTCGACCCCTGTTCTTGTGAACATTTTAACCATTATTGTCTCTTTTTGTGTATATATGTTTTGATTTTATATGGTTTTAATTTAGTGAAAATGTTTTCAAAATCATTGTGAGAATTTTTCTTCTTTGAATAAATAGAGATATATATATTTTTTATAACACTTCTGCCTGTCGTGTCTTAAATTTTAGGAACAAGTAGTAATTCTATGTGATATGTATTAATTGCTTTACTGTGTGGTCATACCTTAAGCCGTCAGGTTTTGATCCATTGTGAGATTGGTATTCTCAAAAATAGGTTGGGGGCAACATTTGATTAACAATTACCATCTTTATGGTAAGTTAAGGGGACTTTCTCTTTTTTCTCAATTTTAGCAACGTTAGACATTGAGAGTCTTTATACCTGTATACCCCAAGACGCCACAATTGATGTGGTTACAGAAACTCTGGAACAAACTAATTGGGAGTATAATACATCACGATCATTTGTAGTAGACTGTGTGACTCTGGCACTAAAACAAAACTTTTTTCAATATGAGGACAATATTTATTTACAAGCCACCGGAACATCAATGGGGAGTACATTTGCCCCTAGTGTGTCGAGGTTGTATGTGTACAATTTTGAGTGCAACAACATTTTGCCCACCACCAACCCCTACTTTCCAAACATCATTCTATGGCAACTATACATAGATGATTTGTTGTTAATCTGGAAGGGTGATGAGGAGTCAATACGCTCTTTCTTTGTCTGGGTGAACAATCAAGACCCGCATCTTAAGTTCACCTATGAATTTAACAGAACCAAGATAGTGTTCCTGGATGTAACAATTACACGAGTAGGCAACCAATTACGATCGAAGACCTACTACAAACCCACAGCGAAGAACAACCTCTTGCACTACTCAAGCTTTCATCCGCAACCATTAAGAGAAAACCTCCCATTTGGCCAGTACCGCCGTATCAGGAGGAACTGCAGTGAGGTCTCTGACTATAAAGAACAGGCCAAGGACCTTACTAACAAACTGCACAAGAGAGGTTATCCTAAACACCTTCTGTCTAAAAGTTGCAAAAGGGCACGTAATCAACATCGAGAGGCTCTTCTGGAGGAACATCCTAAGGACACGGGGAAAGAGGTACCTCTAACATGTGTTACTACCTACAACTCAGCATCAAATATAGTGAGTCGTAGCATTAAAAAACACTGGAGGATACTGACATCCAACAATTGTGCATGGGAAAAACCCTTGTTTTCTTATAAAAGAGCCAGGACTCTTAAGGACTCCCTTGTCCATACACGTCCGAGAAAACAGCAGGAAACAACAAGAGGTGTACTAAACGCCTGGGGTTTGCCACCCATTGTTGGTCACTATCCCTGTGGGGGGTGCAGTGTGTGCCCCCTAACTTCGAGCTCAAAAACACTTAACCTTGAGCCAGGGAGGACATGGCAACAACGAAAGCATACAAATTGCAATACATGCAATGTCGTTTATTTGATAACCTGACCCTGTGGCTTAAGGTATGTAGGGATGACGAAACGGATGATCAAACTCCGAATTTGTGAACATCGGAGCAGCATAAGATGTGGTAAGAGTAACACCAAGCTTACCACACATTTCATGGAACATAGACACTCCCCAAATGAGATTCGTTGGACTATAATTGAACAGCTTGACCATGGTACAGAAACAAGCCTCTTTGAGAAAGAGCAGAGGTGGGTTCACCGCCTCTCTAGCCATGTAACAGGCCTGAATGATGAAATCCCATGGGGGACGGTCTTAAGATGATAGTATGCCCATTGCTGCCCATCCCAGTGAATACTGCTATTTATGCAAGCGCATGTGCACATATGCACCTCCATGCCTGCCGGGACTCGGGCGGGATGTGAGGCCAGAAGAAGTGCACATATGATTGAGACGTGGGATAACATTTTGAGACGTGAGAATTTGATGAATAAAACATGTCAAGTTTGGACATGTGCAAATCTTTCCCATTCACTTTCATGTGCACTGACGAGCACAATGGACAAAGTGGGAATAGGATCTAATGAAATACGTTGTCACTATTCAGAAACAAATCACTATGTGATGTGACAGCTAAAAACTTGGGTTCTGGTGCCTGATAATGCGGATTGGTTACTTTGCTAAAGTTCTGGGAACAATAAAGTTATTCCATTTCAATCATGAATGCGCTGAGGAGATCTACCAGGCGTACGACGTACCTCTCAGAGGGTTAGCGCTCTAGCATTTATTTGCAAAATGGGACGCGGAGCGCGTCACGTGGGTCTCCTGACGCGGACGCAGAACGTCAGACATGTGACTTGTTGCCTGTGTGCTTCATATTCCCGTGGAATACCAATGGCAGGTAACATCTGGGCTGCAGCGCAGAACAGAATAGGTTTATGGCGGCGAGTCGTTGTGCACAAAGTAAGTCCACCAACGTTCCGGTTTTCCTTCTTTTCCTTCTTGTGTGATTATAGGATGGCGGGGCTCTGATCGGCTCAATTACCCATGCCGGTTTTGTGTAATCTTACAGACGGAGCGCAACATGAAGAATGTGCCCCGCTGTCAGTCCATGCGGCACACTTGACTTACGTGTGTTGTAAGTGTTTGGCAATTTTTCTATACGTAATAACTTCCTTAAGTCTGAGTATGTGATTCCATCATCCTACCATGAAGGGACGTTTGTTTTTAACGAGGGGTGTTGCATTAATTTTAAACATCACATTTGGACGCATGATTCCGTAGGCACGACTCGGGCACATTGCTATATGAGTCTTGACATAGCGCACTGTGGGACTGAGATTGGTCCAATTTAAAACCCCCCCTTGGTAATTTGCAAGGGCGAACAAGGGGATTGCCTGTACAGTATAGCACTCTGTGGGTGCATGGAGACAGGTTTGGAAGTGAATCACAATAAGAGAGAACAATTCTAAACCTAATCGCATAAGGAATTGGCAAAATATGATGAAATGAGCAGAGTGGGCTAAAGAACGGTGATGGATTAAACCCAGATCTTTTGACTGGGTGTGATTGTTTGCTTGATTCAGATGCTCTGTCCATCACCACCCCCTTTTGTACTGCTTTTGGCCGCCATAAGTGTGGCAGGGTTTGCTCAGACATGAGTCCCTTGCTCACTTTGCCATTGGATTCAAGCAAGACGGGTTGAAGACGGCTGGAATGCCAGATACCGGGTCTCGGAAGCTTGTTTCCAGTCCAGGGAAGACATGGCTTGGCAGTGTGGTCTGGACTGTTCCCACGAGGCACAGGGTCAGACTGATTTGCATATAGGCATGTCTGAACTGGGGTGGCAGAGTGGGCTGAAGAACGGTGATGGATTAAACCCAGATCTTTTGACTGGGTATGAGTGTTTGATTGATTCAGATGCTCCGTCCATCACCACCCCCTTTTGTACCGCCGCTGCAATTGCAGGCATTGTAGCACACAGGGGGGACAATCGGTCTCCCCTGTGGGAACCCCATGATGAAGCATGTCACCACTAGGGTGAGTGAGGGTTCTTTTAAGAAACAGAGGTTTTTTTTTTCCTTCCCGTCTCTTTATTACTTTTTCCTCTTTTGAACACTGTGTAGATCACAAGAAACTGATAGTTATCACTTTAATATTCGCAGTTGCAGTCACTCTTTAGTTGTTGTATTATAATTGATAGGGGTAGAAGAGTGGCTTCATAACCCTGACTCTCTTGTTGGTTAGATATAGGATTCACATTCACGCATCTAGAAATTGTTACATTTTCTGGCCAAGTATTACCTTTTCATACTTGGTCATTCTATTGTTGGTCAAATACTGAGTTTTTGTTCTAGTGAGGAGAATCTCCACAGAGTGAGGTACATACACTCTTACAGGAAATCCCATCACTATTCCTTCACTTTGTTCTAGACTAACGCTTGTGGCTGCTACTGCTTTCAGACAACCTGGCAATGCTTTTACAACAGGGTCCAAAAACAGCTGAGAAATACGCAATAGGTTTTCTCAATTTCCCATGTCTCTGAATCTGTACTGACAATGCATATCCTTATCGTTCACTACAATACAGTTCGAATTTCTTTTCGTAATCGGGCATCCCTAAAGCTGGTGCTTCACATAAACTTGTTTTCAGCTGTTCAAATGCTTCCATTTCAGTTTTAGTCAGAATTATAGGGTCTCTGATATCTGCTCTTGTTAATCTCAGTAGTGGTTTCGCAATTAATGAAAATCCACTAATCCATTGTATGCAATAACCCACCGTTCCTAGGAACATTCTCACTTGTCTTTTGGTTTTTGATGGCTGCATTCCCTGTATCATTTTGATTCTTTCCATAGTAACTTGTCTAATTCCTTTGGCAATTTTATGTCCTAAGTACTGTACTTCCTTTTGACAAAATTGTAACTTTGACGGAGACACCTTATGTCCCTCTTCAGCCAAATGATTTAATAGTGCAATAGTATCTGTCACACATGCATCTCTTGTCTTTGATGCTACAAGGAGATCATCGATATATTGAACCAATACAGATTCTCCAGGCATGTTCAAACTCTCTAATGATTTCTTTAGCAATTGATTAAAGATAGATGGACTTTCAGTATACCCTTGAGGAATTCAGCACCATGCCAAAATACGGTCTCCGAATCGAAACACAAAAATGGGCTGGCTTTCTGGGTGTAATGGAACTGTAAAGAACGCATTACACAGATCAATCACAGTGTACCATTCTGCATCATGGGGAATTTGATATACAATCACTGCTGGATTTGGTACAATCGTACAACATGGCACAACTATTTTGTTAACCTTTCTCAAATCTTGTACTATTCTAAAGGTTCCATTTGTCTTTTTCAATCCCATTATTGGAGAATTACAAGGACTACTCTCTATTTCTCTTAGTATGCCTTGTTCAATCATTTTATCTATCACTGGGGTTATTCCTTCAATTATTTCTGTTGTCATTTTGTACTGAGGAACAATCGGGTAACTTGCACCTTCTTTTATAGTGACTTTTACAGGATCTACATCTCTCATTAATCCAATATCTTCACCTGTGAAATCCCACACCCTCTCTGTTACTACCTCTTTCAAATCATCCGGTATATTTTCCCGATCAAATACAGGGAACAATTTGTTTTGTTCTGCCTCAATCATAAGCATGGTCAGTCAGTCAAAATACACTTTATTCGATTTTTGTTAAAATCATAAAAGGACAAAATACAGTACAGTACAATTTTTTTAAACATCACTAGATTTGATTACTAATTTATGACATGAGTTATTAATTTCATTTTTCCAAAATATATCAATGATTAAAATTACAGATAAAACCAAATTTAAAATTAGATTTATTTATTTATTTTTATTTTGAAAGTTTTATATAGCGCGAACAAGATCTTTGCAGATATCAGAGCGCTTTACAGAGCAGGGGATACAATCAGGAGAATGAATAACGGCCATTAGGTATAGCGTAATTGTAGGTAATAAGTGGGGTGGGGTAGGCACATGAGGGAGCATAGTAAAACAGGTACAACAATAATGCAAGTAGTACAAATAAGTGTGAGCATAGACAGTCAAATAAGTCAACAATACAGGTAATACAGCTACTCGCAGGGATCGAACAGCTAATACAGATCGGTGCAGAGACTTTAAAATCCATGTTAATAGATCAAGTGTATTTAGCCAAGAGGATAGCTTTTACTTCTTTCTTAAAAAGTATGATGGAGGAGATAACCCTGGTTTCAGGAGGGAGTGAGTTCCAGATCCTGGGTGCCATTCCTGAGAAGGAGCGTTTATAAGTTTTTTCCTTCCGGAATCTTCGGGGTTTTAGCAGAAGATTTTTTGTGCCTCTAGTGTTTCTAGAGCCGCCAGAGATTGTCAGCTTCTGGGTGAGGTATCCGGGTGAGCTCAGGTGTACAGCCTTGTGTGTCATGCAGGCGATTTTCAGATGAATTCTGGCTTCAAAAGGCAGCCAGTTCAGGGATTTCAAGTCAGGGGAGATATGCGAGTGTTTTTTTGACCCAGTGATGAGTCTCGCTGCAGCCTTTAGAGAAGCTCTTAGGGGTGCAGTAGTAGCTAGAGGGAGACCGCAGAGGGCGATGCTGCCGTATTCTATTCGAGGGATGACTAGTGCTTGTACTGCAGTTTGGAAGTCTTTGGCTGGAATAAAATAAGGCTTTCCTAGATGTTCTTATCTTCCTTAATCTGAAGGCAGCTGTTAAGTAACATGCAACGCTAAAGATGGTATGAGTTTCTGCTAACGATTGGAGGAAAATTAAAGCTGGCCTTACTTGGATGAAACCAGCAGCCTTTAGAACAGGAAGTAAATATTTTACCCTGTCACTAGTATACAGACCACAAAAAAATGTAAAATGGAGGGTATCCTGAATTGAGAACTGATCACAATCACAGGGTGGTCCATCTTCAGGTTTTGACCACACAGGGAAGTTGCCAAGTGAATAATGAATTAGATTCAACCTAAATTTTGTTAGCAAGAGTCTGTGGAGTGGGTTGGTAACGATTTTTAGGTATGGTTCCAGGGAGGGAGTGGTGATTAAAACTATGTGAGCTCTTACCGAGGGTTTCCTCAGTTCCAACTCCTCTCTCGCCAGACGAGCCCTCTCCAGAAACTCTTGCTTAATCCATCTGATATCTTCCCTCCTGATGTTGATTGGGTCGGTAAAGAGTTATGGTCTCCCAAGCGTGGCGAAAGCAGATCTAATGTATTGCAGCCAGGGTATTCTCATGGCATTATCCCTCGAGATAACATCTTTAAGGATAGCATGATTTAGTGTTAGCTCAGAGTTCAACCATGTTTTAGTCCAAAAAAGAAGTGGGGCTAATTTTAATTTGTCAACAATGTAAGGCAAGCCCATTTCCTCATGGATCGTAAAGGTGGGAGTGGAATTGGGGACAGATAAAAAATTTCTTATGAGCCCATTTTCCACCCTCTGGATTATATCCAGGTTTGCATATCCCCACATAGCAGACCCATACATGGCAATTGGGATACACTTGCTGTTGTATACCTTTATCACTGCCTCCATTGGTTTGGCCCCTAATCTTTTGGTAAAGGCCAACAGGGCTGATGTTGATCGGGCTAGACTAATGCTCTTTGCCTTAATCTGGGGGACCCAGGAGCCTCTCTGATCAAAAAGAACCCCCAGATACGGAAAAACAGGAACCCTATAGAGAACCTCACCCTTGCAAGTAAAGGATTTTGTGTGCAGCGTGTTTCCTTTACGGCCTATAATCATAGTATGTGACTTTGTTACATTAATTTTTAAGTCAAGGTTCTCCATAAAGGAGCCAAAACGGTCCAAAAGGGCCTGAAGACCAATGCCAGTACGTGCAATGAACACGGCATCGTCCGCGTATAGGAGAGCTGGTATCTGTTCTCCTCCTATACGTGGCACGTCAGCCATTCCTGCTTCTAAATATTTCCCCAGCCCATTTATATAAATGGTGAAGAGAAGGGGGGCCAGGATACAGCCCTGGCGCACCCCTTTCTCAGACTTAAAGCTATTCGTGCACCTTCCGCCCCTAGTGACCCTTATTTTAGCGAGTGAAGACATTCGCACGCTTTGCAAGGACCCCCATTGTGGACCTGCATCCTCCGGTTCCCAGATTCTCGGACCAGGGCATTGCTCCCTCCTGACCCCCTATTAATAGGGCCACTATATCCCTAGAAAGCCACGAGGAATATTATATTTTCTCTAAAAGCGACCCGCAGTATAACCTGATCGGGTCTCAAATTGAATTACTAACCCTTTAGGCAATTATTTCTTGTCCTGAGGATGAACCGATAATATGTGTGGTTCGAAACGTCGTCGACAATCAGTACACTAAGTGCAGAGTTAAAATATCATTTGAGCGTGCATATGTGTACAATGTGGATTATCATTTTTGTAATTTCCATTATTTGATAACCTGTTGTTGCCTGAATATTCCCCCCTGTCTGTCTGTCCCTCGAGTGTGTTGGTTGGACATCGGCTGGTGTCCCACTTCCATCGCACTGTGTGCGTCATTTCCTTGTTTCATACTAATTTTATTAAGAAATTAAATTGTCCGGCTGGACATTTCTAACAATATAGGTCTATTGAGTCTATATTTATTGCTGCAATTCCCTTCTTTCTAAGGACCGTTGTCTTTTGAAAAAAAGGATACAGCCCTGGCGCACCCCTTTCTCAGACTTAAAGCTATCCGTGCACCTTCCGCCCCTAGTGACCCTTATTTTAGCTGTGAGGTCCTGATGTAAACAAGCAATAAAAACTACTAGGTGTTCTTCTATACCCATCTCGAGTAAGAGGGACCATAGCTTGGTCCTGTTCACCAGGTCGAAGGCCGAGGAGAGGTCCATAAAGGCCAGATATACTGACCCCTCCCCGGCCACCGTGTATTTGGATACCAATAGGTGCAGATTGGAACATTGTTCGAGGGTCCCCCGTTTTTCTCGGTACCCGTATTGAATATTCGAGAGCCCCCCACGCAGTTCTAAATTTTCCTTCAATTTGGCCAATAAGACTCTGCCCAAGATCTTGAAGGCAGAGTCAATGAGGGAAATGGGGCGATAACACCCTGGGTCCTCCCGATTTCCCTTTTTAAAATGGGTACGATGATGGATGTTGCCCATGTTTCGGGGAAGATTCCTTCCTTTATTGCCCCAAAGACTCTAGCTAATACTTTGGACCAAAGTGTCGGACAGTATTTAAAAAAGTACGCCGGCACGCCATCGGGGCCAGGTGCCTTATTTTTTGTAGACTCCATTATAGCTTTGTGGACCTCCTCCTCAGTAAACTCTACTGTAGCTAGATAATGGTCCATCTCCATTGTACCTACTGTTTCATTATCCTTACCTCCATATACGTTGCTAAAATGCTGCACCACTTCTTTTTTGATATCATTGAACGCCCAGGTCCATACCTTATGGGTTACCCCATTTTCTTAATGGGCACCCACTTCTCATCAGGAATCACACAATCTGTGACCGTATTATCATCCCCCGAAAAGAAAGAATGATTTATAATGTCCCAAAACCGTTTACTGTCTCTAAGGACATCTATAGTAAGGAGGTCATTCCATGCATTATTTTTAATCTCATTTTTCCTTGCCTTGATATTTGCTTTATAATCCCATCTCAAGTTTGAAATTACAACCTTGTCCCTTACCTTGGCCTTTAAGGCCTGTTTCAGAGCTCTATAGGACCGTGAGCATTTAGTGTCGAACCATTTGTGAGGCTTTGTAGGGAACTGTAATAAGGGTTTTGTGAGGTCCCTGGCAGTTTGTGCACAGATGGAATCAAAGGCTGCTATGATTTGTAGGTTTGGAGTGGTATAATCCATACAAATTTCCAGTGATCCCTCAATTTTGGGCACTAAGGTGTCCATAAACGTTTCCTCCACAACCCTACCCCATTTAAGCCGTCTGCCCTGGTCACTGGGCACCGCCATGGTGCAAACCCGGGGTTGTCCCACTTGCTTGCGCCATAAGTCACTCCAATGTAACTCCACCAACAGAGGATTATGATCGCTATCGGGTGAGGCAGATGCCTTCTAATCTTTCACCTTTGAAATAAGGCCCGGGTAGATGAATATGTAGTCGATAACCGACCCATTTGTCGAGCCTTTATAAGTGGGTACCATCTCATTTATTCCTGTGTTGAATGGTTCATACATGTTAAAACTAGCTAGCAATAGTTCAAGCACCTCCCCTGTTTTGGTATGTTCAAAGTGAGGGGTGTCTGCTCCGTTGGGGATCTCTAAAACACCTAAATAGCTCAATAGTTTGCATTGGTGACTGTTAAAATCTCCCATTAAAAGGATCTCAAAAGGAATATGTGCATTTTGACTATAATTATTCAAAAAGTTCTCCAGGTGGTCCACATGAACAGTTTCTGTTTGACCTCCCCATGCATTATAAAAATTAATCACAAGTAAGATGCACCCTGGGGAAACTGTCCATTCTATTGACAAGATATTGGGCGAACCTGAATCCAACTGATTAAAAGACCCCGCTAGCTCTAAAGAGAAGAGTAAAGTAAGCCCCCCTTTCGCTCTCCCTGCATTGCTTGGGATTGCTGGTACTGTGAAACTTGAGAAACCATCCAATAAGAAGATTGGTGAGGTGTCCCAAGTCTCTTGGATGGCTATCACCTGGTATCGGGAGATATAATTAACCCAAGTTGGATCTGACCTTTTAGCTCTCGTCCCTGCGACATTCCAGGTCAGGAATGTACATAGGGATGGAGCCACCACCTCAGGGGGTAATGTTGTTGGGGTCACTGTTAAGACTGATTGTCAGTTGTTAGTGTTTAAATCGGCTAATGGGTCAAATCGATTTACTAGATCCCGGTTTAGGCTTTCGCTATTGGGTGTTGGTCTATTTTGTCTTACTTTACTAGATACTGTTTGCCACCCGTTTCCCCCTGTCCCTACGTTGGGGATTGTATTCATGTGTGTGTTAAGTCGAGTATGCCCCCTTAACGGAGGATAAAAGAACCATAAGGGGACCGCTCTGAGGGTATCATTTTCTCGTATATCTGACCCATCCCAAAACAAGCTATTCGGGCAATAGGCGTTATCAAAATTTATCACCACACAGTCACCTTTCACGGTTTTGGCTCGCTTTCCCACCCAGCCCACCCTTCTCGCTAAAATAATGCAGGAGGAAGTGTTTGATTCTCCACTACTGGAGTCGTCACACCATTTTTTTGCCTTCCTCATAAGGGCAGCAGTAGATTCGACCTCTCCTTTTCTTAGCGGGGGAACCCCTATGAAAACTGCCACAAAAGGTACAACTGCTGGGGGCAGATTTAGATGGATCTTGCATTATGAATGTGTATGCTCCCTTGCTGAAGAAGGAACCCCCTGTAAGATATTGGATGTGAGTGGTTGGGGTTTCTCATTCATTCCTGGCCCTACGCTGTTTACTGCCATGGTGTTATTAATGGGTGATGGTAACAATGATTTTGCCTGCAATTTTGTGTGGGATTCAGATCCCAGTGTGTGACCTTTATGGGCACTATCAAATTTTTTAACTAATTCATCTATCAAGACACATTTTTCTAACAATCCTTCAAGGCATGTATTCATAGTGTCAACGATGTCCTTCGCAATACCCACTAATAAAGGTTCAATCCGTTCCTCAAAAAGAGCATCAAGGTGATCCTTTAAAGTGTCCTCCACCACTTTTATAACTTCGGGGTCCTCCTCTCCCTTCTTCCTCTTTTTCGATGTCGGTTTTGAAATTGCAGGTGGGTCCAGAGTCACTATGGGTTGCGAAACTTGTGGAGCACATGCTTGTGTCAAACAAGGGGCAGTAGTGGGTTTCATTATAATGCCATCAGGCTCTAAGGGGATGCCTTGCACTGAAGTTAGTTCTATTGTGGTGGGAGAGACGGCTAATAAGCCCAGTTCTTGCTGTGCCGTAGCGATTTCTTTAGACAAAGCCCCAACCGCGGTGGTAAGGTAAGACATAATGGAGTCAGATTGTTTAGCGACTTTTGCCTTTTTTCCCCCTTCATCCACAGTCGCTCCATTTTTGCGCTTACCCATCTTGCCGGCAGATGTACGATGGGTGGCCCAGCCCTGCCTGGTCCTGCCGTAGACTGTCCTGCCCTTGTCCCGGGCTTCTTCCGGGCAGCTCCCACGCGCGACTCGCGGGGCGAAAGTAGCCTCTGCCTTATGTAGCGCCTCCAGGCGCGCTGGTCTCGTGGCAGGTGTGTGGGGTGGCCGGGGTTGCTGGGAAATGTAGTTCCCAATTGGAACTACTGCCGTTGCCCTCACGGCGCTCTCGGGTGTCTGGCCGTTCCCCTCACGGCGTTCAGGTGAGAGTCAAGCTGGCCCCCAGAGATGTCCCCCGCAAAAGCTCGTGCAGCCTCTGCCTTATGTAGCGCCTCCAGGCGCGCTGGTCTCGTGGTAGGTGTGCGGGGTGGCCGGGTTGCTGGGAAATGTAGTTCCCGATTGGAACTACTGCAGTTGCCCTTACGGCGCTCTCGGGTGTCTGGTCGTTCCCCTCACGGCGTTCAGGTGAGAGTCAAGCTGTCCCCCAGAGATGTCCCCCGCAGAAGCTCGTGCAGCCCCTGCCTTATGTAGCGCCTGTAGGCGCGCTGGTCTCGTGGCAGGTGTGCGGGGTGGCGGGGGTTGCTGGGAAATGTAGTTCCTGATTGGAACTACTGCTGTTGCCCTCACGGCGCTCTCGGGTGTCTGGCCATTCCCCTCACGGCGTTCAGGTGAGAGTCAAGCTGTCCCCCAGAGATGTACCCCCAAAGAAGCTCGTGCAGCCTCTGCCTTATGTAGCGCCTCCAGGCGCGCTGGTCTCGTGGCAGGTGTGTGGGGTGGCCGGGGTTGCTGGGAAATGTAGTTCCCGATTGGAACTACTGCCGTTGCCCTCACGGCGCTCTCGGGTGTCTGGCCGTTCCCCTCACGGCGTTCAGGTGAGAGTCAAGCTGTCCCCCAGAGATGTCCCCTAAGCATGGTCATTTTGCACCGACTATCTTCATCTATGGTTTGCAATTCTATGCCATCTGGTGAACAGTATATGGCACAGTTCATCTTACACAAAATATCTCATCCTAACAAATTTACAGGGCTACTATCACATACCACAAATCGATGCATGTCTTTGAAATTTCCAATCTCCACTTCAAGTGGTTGTGTCAAGGAAGTTTTAATCTGTCTATTAGCAACACCTACAACTTGGATGGAGTCTCCTGAGAGAGGAAGATTTTGGACTTTTACTGATCTGACAGTAGAACGGGTAGAACCAGTGTCCACCAGGAAAGTTATTTCTACATCATTCACCTTTCCGCTTACAAATGGACCAGACTGATCTACCTCAAGAGTGGCTCAAAGCACACACTCTTCTTCCTCTCTCAGGCACCGTCAGAAACTTTCATCCGACTCACTCTCACCTTCTTCTTGCAACCAATACTGAGGACTCACATTCGCTCTAGGTGATCTATTTACCTGCTCGACTCCGGTGAATCCTGTCTCTGCACTGTATCTCTGTTGGTTTACACTGTGTGGAAGTGGCGGCTGCGGCACCTGACTTTGCTGATTAACTATCTGCTGTTGTTGCGGTTGTTGTTGAATGACCTAATTCTGCACCTGTGGATTCAATGATGCATTTTCTGGATTAACTCTTGGTGGATACTTACACTCTTTCTTCCAATGCCCTATCCTGCCGCAATTATGACAAGGAAACTTTCTTTTAAGTTCATCTATATTCCCTACTAATTTTGTTTTTGGGAAATTTCCTTTCGGTTTCCCTTGATTCACATCACTATTTTTATTTTCCATTTGTGCCACTTGGTGTTCTGGTACCTTCACTTGTGCCCACATAGCTTTTTCCTTCAGCTTCTTTTGTTTAGCATCGATCTCTTCACTTCAATATTTTGCCTTTCATAAAACTTCATCTAGAGTACCTGATTGCCAACCTATCATATTATTATGTATCATGTCTCCAATTTCTGGTCTTAACCCATACACAAATCTACAAATAAAATGACTCATGTCCTTTTCATTCAACTCCTCATATCAACTATATTGTTTGAAAACTAATAACAATCTTTCATAAAACGAGTGTACAGATTCCTTCGGTTCCTGTGTAGTTCTGTCTATTTTTACCCAATCTGTCTCTTTTGGTGGAATTATATTCTTCAAGAATACAATTACTTGTTCATATTTTCTCATCACATCAGGCGACGGAGCACCTGTTGCCTTGTCAAGAGGATATTTCTCTTTGGGCCAGTTTACAGTGATTTTACACTCAGTCCACAAAACTGATGGCACAACTATGTCAAACAATCCATCCAGAGCAACCCATAACACCTTTGAAACTTTCACAAATCTGTCTACTTGTCGATACCATTCTACTGTTTTTTCTCTCAATCTAGGGAAATCATTCGTGAAGGATAATATATCCTGTCTACTCCATTGAACATGTACATATCCTCCTCCTGGTATTTCTCTCATAGGGAACTCATTTGCAACTGTCTCTTTTCTTTTTCCCTAACTGGAAATGCTAACGTTGATTTCTCACTGGTCTCTTCTTTCTTCTTTGCCCATCTTACTCTCTATTTATTCACATCTCTCCATTTTCGTAACAAAACAATTAATTATTTTATTTGTGTTAATCTTCCTGCAGTTTACATGTTTTCAATGTCCTTTTCTGAAAAGTCTACTCTATAGGATTTCTGCAACGATTTATTCTTTGCAAGTTCTATTTCGAATTCATTTTACAGATTTTCCAGCTGATCATGTATTGATTTCGCTTTCCAAGTTATACTTTTACACATGAACATAATTTCATCATCTTGGTACGTTTTAATCTATCTGTTCCAATTGTCCCAATAATTAATTCTTCCATATCTACTTTTAGTTTTGCTACGTCCAATACTTTAGATTCATGCTCTTTTAGATTCAAGGTTTTGATCCAATCATTTCATTCCTGATCTGATGGTCCTACAGGTTGCTGTGTTAAATCTATTTTCTCCATGCTCTTTTCAGGTGTAGCAGAATCAGATTCTGCTCCGGTCGCATATTTATAGGGTAAACTCTGATTGAAAGTCAATTCAGGTGGATTTACATTATTGGTTCGTCTAATTGCTGACAAATCAGGATAAATACTTCCTTTTAATTTCTGTAAACTCTGTTGTAAAGGAATCGTCAAACTTGATTCTTTTATTCTTTGATTCTCAAATACTGGAATTACAGGTCCTATTGTTACTGGAACTGTTACTGCTTCCATGTTTTTCGTACGTTCCTGTATCTGCTCTATCAATGCATTTGTAGATCTAATATACTCAGAAGTACTGACTTGTTCTCCAACTCGCCTTTCTGCACTATTCACATTTCCTTGCTCATTACTTTGCTTGGGGGTACCAGTAAATCCTGGTTCTGTTCTTGGGATACTTGGATTATATCTCATTTCTACTCTCTCAGTTACATCATTAAAATTAGAAAATTGTTTTGGAGTCTCATTAATCCTCTCCTCTACCGTTGGAGCATTAGGTGTAGTCCATAAAGGACCTGGTTGATACAGTGGTGGTCTTCTATTTAATATTTCTTCCAATACAGCATCCTCCATTTCACTTTCACCATAGCTCTGATTCCCTGTTTCTATATTCTTTCTCTTTTCTGTACATTTCCGTCCTTCATAATCATCCACTAATCTGACTGGATACATACCATCGCACATATTAGCATTTCACCATCTACGCATTCTAGTCTCATGTGTCTCCCCCCATAGATTTCTAAATCTACCTCGGGGTCTGATATGTCCTAGCAATCTTTCACTTTCCAACTCATGCATCTCATCCTCCCATTCAGCTAAAGCTTCAAATTGAGTCGGTCTAGGTCTCGGGTCAAGATTCATCATCTTCTCTCTCAAATTTCTCAAAACTGCCAAATCAAGTGATCCTCCTTCCGGGAAAACGAATACACCATCATTTTTGGTATACCGTACCCAGTTCTCTAACCAAACACACGTATGATAACCATATTTCAATAGCATATAAGAAGCAGGCGTTTTTGGTGGTGGAAGTATTTTTCCCTCTCTTGTGGTAATTTCTTTGTCTTTTACAAACACACTCTTCAACTTCTTAAACCATGAAGGTTTCTTCTTTTCCTCTCCGTAATAGTAATCCATTTTTGATAAATTCCCTGTCTTTCAAAAGATCTCGTACTTCCCTGTTGCTGTTCCGTAACACCAACCTATCACAGCGCAGTTTACACTAACGCACCAATTAGAATAAGATACGTCTTCTTAGTGCTTAACCAATAATACTGCTGCTTTTTCATGATGAACCTATCAGCTCCTACTCTGTCTTGGTCACGAGGACCAATCCCAGCGCGACAATTTTGACGTCACCAGCGCTCCGGCTTCTGCAGCGCGGACTGACCCCCCTTTACAGGATTTTATTTTCAAGAAGCCGTATTTACAAGATATTTTGCAAAATCAGTTAGTAACTTAAGCTAAAACAACTCCATTTGTCTGTTTCGCTAAATAAAGTGATAGTTTTCTCAATTATACAAGTATTCTGTATTTCCGGTAGACAGCGCTTACCTCTTCTCTACCACAGAATTTTACACTAGCCGATAAAGCAGCGCTTGCCTCTGCCTTCACCCTTCGGTAAACATCCTTTACCACAAAGTTTTTACCACGCGGTACCTTTACCACGCGGCCGTTACAACGCAAGTCGTTACCACGACTTGCGCTGGAGGGCGCTAAAGGATTAAAAATAGTAAATTTACTATCCCAACACCTTCCCTAGGGTCCACGGGGACTGGTGTTAGAATAGTAAATTATACTATTCGAAATCCGCGACCTCAACGCAAGTCGTGGTAACGACTTGCATTGTAAGGGACGCGTTGTAAAGGGATGCGTTGTGACGGTACGCGTTGTACCGTCATACATCCTTACCCTTCTCACAAGTGCGGGTTAAGCCCTATTACTCTCTCTGCGATAAATTTTAAACCAGGATACGCAGTGATTTCTATACTTGAAGGCCAAGATTTTATAGACTGTCCTCGCTATGCATTTATCCTTTTACACGTAGTGTCCCTAAACAGTGATATACGACGATAGCACCGCAGTATACAACAATACTACTTTTTTGAAACAGACTATGCGATGTGCGACTTAACTTGTCATACTTCCTCTGCCTGCAGACAGAGGCACCAGCTTCACGCAATACTCGGGAGCCTTTTCAGGACTACATATAACGCAATACAAACTCAACAGATGTTAGTCATAATTCTGTACATCAAAACTCTTATGTAATACTTTATACATAATCCTAGCTAATTCTATAGCAACCAATGCTCTGCTACAAAGCTAATTACTGATGCAGCGCTCCTCAGGAAATAATTTCTAAATACATGTCACCTTTCCCTGGAGTATAATTTCTAACATATTCTCAATCAGTGGGGCCCATAACACTGCAAATCGTCCAATAACCACTTACACTCTACTTCAATGAACGGTGAAATTCAAAGAAGAGCTGCTGTATCATAGGGGAATATCTAAAAAAAAAAATTAAATATTTATACTATTTACACCTGCATTTTAAAATACATTTACCATGGTTTTCATTTAATAGGACATTTCTTTGTTTAGACACACCACCATTGAGATCAATGGATCTGCTAGTAAAAAATTAGGCGTAGGAAAACTCAAGACCAGCTTTAATTCTCTATTTTATCTAATTTTATTAAGAGCACATTCAGCATGTCTAAGATTTACTTTTATTTATTTCAAAAATATGACATTTAATATAAGGTTTAAATTCAGAATGGTTAGATTCATTTATTTAAGAAAACTCAAAGAAAAGACATTTTCATTCATTTTATATCGCAAGAATTAGCAAAAGACTGATAGTTACCAAATAATCATCTATTTCTCTAACATCCCTAACTAGGCTCTCAATCTAAAGTGCATCTCCCTGTGAAAAAAATTAAGAGTTATTGAAATCTTACATATCAGGAAAATCAGCATTCTGGCAGCATCTCTGGATGGAATCGAAAAGAGCGCTCCTCTTCAATAAAAACAGCACTTTTATACCTTTGAACTAGCTCTATCTGTCTGAAAATGTATCTTTCAACCTGAATTCAAGTCCTGATTGGACAGTTTTGGGGTGGATGAGCACCATCTCGTCATCACAAATTAATTTTTTCCTTCCGTCCGCAGTTTTCTAATGGGTCCATTGTTTTAGCAAAAGTTCGGCCTAGTCCTGTTGCCTACTGGTAACTTTGACTTTCGTTCCCACGTTCTGTACCATTGTGCTCATCCTTTTTGCAGCCATCTGCACTTCCAGGCTAACATGTCCTTAACCCAAAGTCACTCCAGGCACAAGCAGCTCGCTTTCAGAGTTGCGCATGCGTATTTCTTTTGTGGCCACAATAATCGAGTGACTCCATTTTCTTCTAGGCCTCACGAGTCAAAATGGGAACTATCATAGAAACAAACACAAATAAACATTAATTTTAAGCAATTTACCCTTTCTGTTTACCTCGCCCTTACTAAGGTTTTCCCTGTTAATAGTTACCTAGCAAATAGCCACACATTAAACGTGATATACTTACTTTAACTCACGTTTTGTCACAAAACCACATATTAAAAGCACATTTATGCTGTATTCCGTTATCTTGAAGCTGCTCATTAGTTTGGAACATGACAAAATCACATAATTAGTTGATTATGATTGCAACATAAGCAAAGTTAGTTTCCATTGTGTATTTATCTAGGTGCGTTTCCTATTCTATGTTGGTTAATCACATATAGCATTCCATTAGTATGAATTGTGGTTATTGAAGTAGGACTTCACAAGGGGTACGCAACATTTTGCAATTCCACCTCGCTCCATCAGATTGAATAAGTGAGGGGAGAGTGAAGGCGATGAATCCCTGAAGGTGAAGGTTCAAAATTCTTATTAACAAAATGACGCTGTCTACTGAACACACACATTGTGTCTGATATTTCAAAATGCCAATAAAAGTTATTGAAAAAATGTTGGAGAATGTACTAAAAAAAAATTGCTGCTGGAAAAGTCTTCCGCAAAAATCTTTATCTGGAAAGTTCAAAACCGAGGCGTACATTTCAAAAAGGACCAAAAGCTTCAACTTTAAAAAGTTGGAACCTGCATTACTTGTAACATTTGTCAAGCCTTTGTTGACAATATTATAATTTACACACCCCGACATTGTATTCTTGCCTTTACCTCCTTGTAGGTCCATCTTTGTACTCTCGTTGCCCACAGGAAATGGGAGGCAAAACCACATTTCAAACAGGAAAACAGAGGGACGGGAGGATGTAAAATAATATATGGGCAAGCACAAGTATCCAGGATCTGTGTGGAGAGCAGAACGTGTTGCCCTTGAGTGCTCTTGTCAACTGCACCCAGTCAGGTCTGAGACACAAGTGCGCCCCCAGTGGCAGGTGCCTTTGGATGGAGGGCTTTCGCCCCAAAATGGCATTAGGTCAGAGGGCAGAGGATTGTGAAATGACATTGCACAGCGGCTCGAAATGTGCAGAAATGCAAGTGTTACCTATACCTTGCAGAAGTGCCCAGCAACAGGTCTGCAACACAGGGGCACATACCCCGAAGTACACGTGCTGTGTACAGATGAGCGTGTAACAGCACACACCCTTCTGAGATACATGCAGGTAGAGATGCCCCCACACCCCTTATCTCCCCATCTTGCTAATGTTGCAGCTCACAAGGTGAGAACAGAGCCCCTGAGTGTGTAATCAAGGGTGCTATCCAGAAGATTTGTGTGGTATTAACCGATGTTCTCTCAGATTGAGAGGCACAGACCTCTATGCATACCCTTTGGATTCTTTGCTCAGTGTGGCTTAGGCTAACACTTATTTCCCTATGTCTAGAAGCCTCTTGACCGAGATTTAAAGCTGACACAATTCCCTTTATTTCCACATTTTTCTCATTTTCTGCATCTATTCTACTTTTTGAGACTCTTTCAGATCTAATCATGTAAGTAAAGTCTCACACCTTTAGCTCCTGTTCCTGTTAATAGCGTAGTGTCTGTGGGTTAGGGGCATTTGTAAAGGATAATGAAGCCACAGACAGGATGGTGAGACTCACACTCTTCCAGCCATCATGAAAAGCCTTCCTAGGGTAGAGGACAATAAGTTGTCCCATTCACATGCAGGCCTCTTGCGCAGGGCACACTCAGCAGCCTTGAGCATGGGAAATAGGCAGATGAAGATTACAACAAGCGTGTATTGAGACTTCACTTTCCACACAGGCATAGTAAACAGGACCCTGGTGGGCTGTCTATGCCCATCTGGTGGGGAGCAAAACACCTACTCCCCCAGCATCAGATGGACTTCAACTCCAAGGAAGGAAGGGACCTCGGCCTGACTGAGGGCAAGTCCAGTACTGTCCTTAAAAGGACCTCTACTCAGAAGACCTAAGCTATCCCTGCACCAGATGCCTGACAGCATAAAGCAACTTCACTTCTAGGAGCATCACTCCATGTCCAAATACTATTCTCTCTAACTAAATCTGGTGATGAAGGGGCACCGTGTGCACTGCTGGGAACTTTCACACTAGATAGTGAAGAGGGAAATGTTGCTTCGACATATGGTCATCACCATAACAATGCACTAGGGCCTAATGACGAGCTTTCCCATTCTGTGTCTATAGAGAAATGTGTTAATACACAAGGCCTTAGTTGTGTGACCGTACTCAAACTTCACTTTAGAGACCATGCCTCCAGAATATCCAGTTTTATATAAAATGATCACAACCAAAATATGGGTACACAAATTAGGTGATGTTAAGTGTTTTGGGGTAAGTATGCACTGCATGTATGGACCTTGCTGATGTATATGTTCAAGGTGTGCGGATGTGGAGCTAAAAATAGTAAATTTATAGTAACTTACATATACCTACCGTCACAATAATTCAGTAGTTGATATTTTAGCCACAATGTTAACATAAAACAATATTTTTGTGTCAAACACCCCTTCCCTGGAGATGCTTATATTTCGTTTCTCATCTAAGGTAGAACAGAGGGTTAAAATGTCAGCTGTAAAGAATGTGTACCATGAGTATCACAGAACAGTGTTTTATGAGCAGAGCTAAAAATAGTAAATCTATAGTAACTTATATATACATACCGTCACAATATTTCAGTAGTCGATATTTTAGCTACAATGTTAATGTAAAACAATATTTTTGTGTTAGAATTCTGGCAAACAACCCTTCCCTGGAGCTGTTTATATTTCATTTCTCAGCTTGTGTTTTCTCGGCCCTACAGGAGTGTGAGCTACAATAATGAATGTCAGAACATCACCTTCTTTGAGATTAGGGTAATATTACTGCTTTGTGTAATGTCCTCAATGATGGGTGTGGCAAGTAATACGAAAAGCCTAACTTACTCATGCTCTTTCCAACGTTTCTTCTTGTGATTACAGTGATTCTCTTCTGGCCTCAGGCAGAGCTGCTTTCCCAGCACGTCCACATTTCCACCTGAGTGCTTATTGCACAATCATCAGCCTTTCCAAGTGCCAGTTAAAGTTCCTTTTCCCCTTTACCATGGAACTGATGATCCAGAGTTTTAAATTTTTTTCACCACCTGGCAGGGTTTCTCTCCACCTCTGGTTACATTGTAAGTAGTGGAGGCAGGCACAGGTAACAGCGGTGGGCGGATGGGAGTAGTAGAAGTCAACAGACGACGGGATAAGTAATATTAAATAAATAAAATTTAGAAACCACTTACCTTGCATGTGTTTTCCAAAACTGAAAGTTTTTGAATAACAGTGCAGCGCTCAAAGACATGTATGTGCTTTGGTCATTGGTGGTTCACTCGTGCACATTCACTTTTACAAGTCACTGCGGTTCACAAAACTGCAAGCATCTTCCAGCACCGCAGAAATAGTGTTTCCACAAGAGACCTAATTTCAGAGCTCTTCTGAAGGGTTATGTATTTGGATAATTGAACTGGACCCCTCCTGAGGCGACAAGCCGGGAGGTAGACTGCTGCTGAATTTCATATGTTAACCTGCTGAATGCGAGTGTGTGTTAACAGGAATTTTATACGGCGTATTTTAAAAGTTATTTTTCATTTGATTGCACATACCTTAATATTCTGCCCTCGATAATCCCTTTCCCTGCACTTTGACGCCTACAGCCGATTTTCGGGCTGTGTATCGAGTCCAAGGGAAAATATTCCCACAGGCAGACATCTTGGGTGGGAGGCGGCAGCTTCGACAGCGCTCTAGCCATCCCTACATAAGGATACGGTGACTCTCCGCGCTAGCGGACGCGTTTTGTGGACGCACCTCGTTCATCGCCGGAGTCACGCCAGAGTCAGCCCGTCTGCGCCCGTCCGCTCCTCGGACGTGCCTAGGTTCATGGATTATCCTGTATTACATCCCACTAATTCCCTACAGGTATCATCTGGGGGAGAGATACATAAACCTAAGATAGCACCTTTGCTCATAAAATATACCTCCGAGCAATTAAAGGCTTTAAGATCCCCAAGACAATTGTCCTGCAGTCCTTTCAAGTTACGCAGGGAGAAAGCTATATGCCACAATTGTACCCTTGCCATAAATTCTGTTGGTACGAAAGCTACGGAGGATAAAGCCAGTAAGAAATATCTTAATTATGATCCTAAATGATTCTCTTTTTTTAGCCTGCATTGCCGTTCCCTACCTAGGCATAAAACTGAGATTTTTAATTTACTATTAGATGAGACGCCTGACGCCATGTCCATAACTGAAACGTGGCTTCAAGAAAGTTGCGAACCTGATATTGCTATGCCTCTCCCGGAATCATACGCGATTACGCGACTTGACCGGAAAAATAAGTTAGGTGGAGGAATAGCAATTATTTTAAAAAAATGTACAACTGCAAATTTAACAAACTTCCATGCTCCTGCTGTGAAGGCGCTATTTTTAAACTTATACTTGCCCCAAACTTCACCTTTTCAGGAGCGCTCATTTATCGACCGCCAGGTGCAGCGTCAAATTGGTTGACTAGTATGTCACAGTATATTGGCCACTTAGTAATGAAAGCGGCTAATTTCACAATCATTGGTGATATGAATTTGCACTTGGATAAAGGGGATTGTATAAATGCCACCGAACTTATTGCTGATCTAGCGTCCCTCAACTTAATTTTGAAAAACTCGGGACCCACACATACTGTCGGTCACTTATTGGATCCTATCTTTTCCAATATTAATAACATCGTCACATTCCCTGCCCTGCCTGTTCCTTGGTCAGACCACTTTCCTATCAAATTCTCCTTTCAAGTACAATTGGCGAATAAGGACATAACATCGGTCCCAAATCATGTTGTTAGGAAGTAGAAAAAATTAGACATTAACATCCTCAACACTTTTTTAGAAGATCATATACCATGCACCAAGTTAAAAGTACAAGATCTATCGGCATCAGTCCAAAAATGGCTCATGACAGTCATTGACACATGTTTGCCTAAAAATAAGTTAAAAGGCAACAATCAGCGCCCCCCTGCTACGTGGTTCAACAAAATCTTAAAGCAAGAAAAAAACAGATACAAAAATGCTGAGCGTCAGTGGAGGAAGACTTATTCTTTAGAAGCTAAGAAAGAATATAAAATAAAATTAACACACTACCAAATGATGTGTAGCAAAGCCAAAGCTGAATTTGTATGTACCAAAATCACAGAGGCCCTAAACCAATGTAAAACACTTTTTAAAATAGTGAAAGAGCTGGCTGGTTCAAATACCTTACAAACCTCGCCAGACCTCAATAAAATACAGTGTGATCAACTAGCCAATTTCTTTGTAAATAAAGTGGATAAAATATATCAGGGCATTGAACAAGCACAAAATGAACAGTTTAAGGCAAATTTGGACGCTCCTGATACCTTTCCTGATAAACTGAGCAACCAAGCTAATACAATAGGCCTTAGTGTCTATAATAGTCCCATCCCCACATTAGAAAACTGGCCCATGCTTAACATCGATATCGTTATTGATTTACTCAATACGAATAAATTAGGTTCACCTAGAGACCCTTTGCCATGTCCAGTCTTAAAACAACTAAATAGGAAAGCTTTGACTGTTATTACCGACCTTCTAAATTCATCCCTTCAGGAAGAACATGTGCCTGATGAATGGAAACATGCAATGATTCATCCCCTGTTGAAGAAGGCCGATGCAGACCCAAACCTGCCCTCCAACTTCCGGCCAATATCCCTTCTGCCCATTCTTGCAAAAATTCTGGAGAAACATGTTCGCCGGTCTCTCACGGAATTTATAACCACTCATGACTTGTTGCCCTCCCATCAATCAGGATTTCGCTCGGGTTTCTCTACTGAGACTACCTTGCTAGGTGTAACAGAGAGTATCTGAGCCTTGATGGATAGAGGAGAAACGGTGGTACTAGTGCTTCTTGACCTCAGTGCCGCATTTGACACTGTGTCACATGCAGTACTTATGCGGACACTCCACTCTATAGGCATTCGTGGTGCTGACATTAACTCCCGTTCTGAAAGCCCTTCACTGGCTCCCTATCTCCCAGAGATCCCTTTTTAAGATGGGCTGCCTGGCCTTCATGGCTCGCATAGGCCCAGTCTTTATTAACTCTATCATCACTCCCTACACTCCTAACCGTTCCCTCCGTTCCTCCAATCAGCTCCTTTCCAATGTACCCCGATTTCGCAGATCCAAAACTGGAGGCACCAGATTCTCTGTTTTGGGTCCCTCTGTCGATCAGATCAATCACCATCTACCCTCAGTTTCGTAAGGCCCTTAAGACCCATTTGTTTTCTATTGCGTACTCCTGCTAAACATTCTTGGCTTCTCCCATCCATCTCAGCCCTTACCTCTAGAGCCAGGAAGCTGTTCGGTCACAGTGCGCTCTATTAAGAATCTTTTTCATTTCATTTCATTTCATTTCAAATCACTGTTGGAAAATCGTACTTTTCAAGTCTTCTCTTAATCTGCCTGTTCAGACACCCTGACTTTTAAACATGGAGTACCACAAGGCTCGATTTTGAGTCTGTTACTTTTTAACTTATACATGAGCCCGCTTGCTAAAGTTGTAGAAGAGACTGGATTGCAAATGTTTTCCTATGCTGACGATTCTCAGCTTCTCTTATCTCTTTCCTCTGCGGAAAGTGATAATCCCTCTATTTTAAAACTAGGTTTGGGAAAGATTGCAGGGTGGATGCAAGAAAACTTTCTCAAACTGAACGGTGATAAGATCGAGTTAATTGTCCTGGGAAAAAACAAAGAACTTTGGGGACCCCACCATTGGCCATCTGAAATGGGTACTCCCCCGATCCTGACTACGCAGGCTCAAAATCTAGGTGTCATAATCGACGACTCGTTGAATATGCATCAGCAAGCTGTGAAGACTTCGGCCACTTGCTTTGCAATATTAAAATGGCTTAAAAAGATCTGCTGGATGCTACCGGAACACACTAAGAAAACGGTCATCAACGCCCTAATAACATCTAGGCTTGATTATGGCAATGTGTTATACTTGGGAGCAAAAAAGGCAACGATCCGCAGACTACAAACAGTGCAAAATGCAGCTGCAAGACTGTTATGGAAAATCCCTATCTCCTCATCCACCTCCAAATACATCCGAGAGCTGCACTGGTTGAGAATAGAGAATCGGATCAAATTTAAATCTGTGTGCTTTATGTATAAGATCTTCACTAAAACAGCCCCCAAGTATCTACAAAAACTAGTCCGTCCCTATCATCCCTCTCGGACCTTGAGATCTGCAACAGCCAATCATTTTGTTATCCCTAAAATTAAACTTTCACGCATGGGTGGTAAATCCTTTGCATTCCTTGGACCCTCACTTTGGAACGCCATGCCACATGCTTTGCGTACTGAGATGAGTTATATGAAATTCAGGAAAGCCTTAAAAACATGGCTATTCAACATCTGAAAATGCCTGTCCTGCCATCTACTACTGAATCCTTAGCGCCGGGAAACCCTTTGTTGGGTAGCTGTTGCGCTAGATAAGTTAAATAAATAAATAAAAAGGGTGAACAGCTCTATATGTGGGAGTTTTAAGTTTTACAGCAAGGGGCCATCTGCTGCAAGACCAGTTGAGCGTGTGCATCCTGAGGAAGTGGGTCTCCAGCATCTGCCTCCTTCAGCTGCTGCACCTGGTCTAAATGCCCAGGGCCAAGCCAATACAGAAGATGATGATGTGGTGGAGGTAGTGATGGCCGATCCTTGCACCCAAAGGCATCTTTGGTACTAATGTGTTTCCATGGTGTTATGTTATGTTAAATTGGTCTTTTATAGCGCGCGGCTACTCCAATAGAGTGTCCCGGCGCTTTTATTGACAGCCAGAAACAGACAAACACAACACAATGAGATAAAAACAGAGCAGTAAGAATAAAAACAGACCCAGCAATAGAAAAAGGAGCGCACTAAAGGGCAAAGAGCCATGTTTTGTGGCCCTTCCTAAAAGTCAGTCAATTAGATGTGCTGCGTAATGCCAAGGGCAAAGTATTCTAAAGCTGTGGTGCCCGCAACCTAAAAGAGCGGCCTCCAATGCGGGCCTTTTTTACTCGAGGAACCACAGCAAGGAACAATGATTCAGATCTCAGAGATCGGGCCGGATGGTAAAAGGCAAGCCTCTTTTGGAGATATTTAGCTCCCGAGGCATAAAGAGCCTTGTGAGCCAGGGTCAAGGCCTTAAACACTCTCCGCTTCCGGATAGGCAGCCAGTGGAGTGACTGCAGAATGCCAGAGACTCTGGCTCGCCTGTAAAGGCCAAAAATGGCCCGCGCGGCTGTGTTCTGGACCACCTGCAGACGTTGCAGGAGATACTCTGGCAGGCCAATGTATAATACGTTGGAATAGTCCAATCTTGAACCAATTAAGGCCTGCACCGTAGTCTTCCTATGAAATTCTGAGAGCAGAGGGAGAAACTTCCGGAGCATCCTGAGAAGGCCAAAACAAGTTCCCGTGAGAGCAAGGATCTGGGATCTTAGCCTCAGCCCATTGTCAATCTTGATTCCCAAATTCTTTGCCAGCTGGGACGAGCGCGCTGGAGGAAACATATTAGCAGGCCACCATTCATGCCAGTCTGGGTCAAAAGGGCAGCCGATTGGTGTCACTAATCAGCACTCTGAACGCTGTCTAAAAGGGAGGCGTCTTGTGGGAAATGTGGAGCCTCAATGACTTTGGCCCAATCTCCTGAGCCTGATACATGTGAGTTTGGCATTTATGTGCGTAGACAGTGAAAGCTGAAGGCACTACAACCTCAATATCAGTTCACACCGAACACAGTTATGTTGTGTTATGTTATGTTGATTTGTATAGCACACTAATCACCTGATCGGCTATCCAGGCTCTTTAGGCAAGGTGTGTAGGTGTTCGGTCCCAAGATGCTTAAATGAAGAGAGAGGTCTTCAGCATTTTGTGGTTTTCAATATGTGAGGAGGAGGCTCTGATGTGTTTACAGAGGTTGTTAAATCAATCAATCAATCAATCAATCAATCAATCAATCAATCAATCATATCATTTGTAAAGCGCACTACTTACCCGTGAGGGACTCAAGGCGCTAGGTGTGGGTGATGCAGCTACTGCTCGAAAAGCCTGGTCTTGAGGAGTCTTCTGAAGGTCAGCAGGTCTTGGGTCTGCCGTAGGTGGGTGGCGAGTGTGTGCCAGGTTTTGGAGGCGAGGTGGGAGAAAGATCTGTCGCCGGTGGTCACTGTTCGGATGCAGCAGACTGTGGGGAGGGCGAGGCCGGCGGAGCAGAGCTGGCGGGTGGGGGTGTTGAAGCTGAGTTGTCTGTTGAGGTACACTGGTCCAGTGTTGTGGAGTGCCTTGTGTGCGTGGGTGGGGAACTTGAAGGTCATCCTCTTGTTGATGGGGAGCAAGTGCAGGTCTCTCAGGTGGGGTGTGATGTGGCTGCGGCAAGGGAGGTCGAGGATCAGGCGTGCAGAGGTGTTTTGGATGCGTTGCAGTCGTCTCAGGAGTTTGGCCGTGGCTCCTGCGAAGAGAGCATTTCCATAGTCCAACTTGCTGCTGACGAGGGCCTGGGTTACTGTTCTTCTCGTTTCGGTGGGGATCCACTTGTAGATCCTGCGGAGCATGTGGAGGGTGTTGAAGCAGGAGGAAGAGACGGCGTTGACCTGCTTAGTCATGGAGAGGGTGGATTCGAGGATGACCCCCAGGTTGCGTGCATGGTCGGTTGGTGTTGGAGCTGTTCCCAGTGCGGTCAGCCACCAGGAGTTGTCCTAGGCCAAAGGGGTGGATCCGAGGATGAGGACCTCCATCTTGTCTGAGTTCAGCTTCAGTCGGCTGTTCCTCATGCATTCAGGGACGACCTTCATTCCTTCGTGGAGGTTCGATTTGACGGTGTGGGGGTCTTTGGTGAGGGAGAGCATCAGCTGGGTGTCATCGGCATAGGAGATGATGTTGAGGTTGTGCAGTCAGGCGACGTGGGCGAGAGGTGCCATGTAGATGTTAACCCCTTCCATGCTCATGACAAGGTCAGCTCGTCATGGGTGTTACCTGCGCTGTGCGTTTGACGAGCTGACCTTGTCATGAACAATGGGGATCCTGCAAATGCAGCACAGGAGGGGAAAACCCCATAGCAGCCAACGTGTTAAACAGCATTCCATGTCTTGGGTGCGATGTAGGAGAATGAGTGAGCAACCTCCAGTTTTGCTTTTGCGGATGCAGGTAGTGTGTTTGAGTGAGCCTGAGGCAGAACATAGGTGTCTGACAGGTTGATGAAAGTGTATAAGGCTGTTTGGTGTTCTGCCCCTGTGCTGTGTAGAGCTTTGTATATGTGCGTGAGACATTTGGATTGGCTGTGCTTCTAAATGGGGATCCAGTAAAGCTTCCTGAGGTACAGTGTGATGTGGGATCAGCGTGGAAGTTGAGTATGAGTCTTGCAGCTGCGTTCTGGATGGTCTGCAGTCTTTGAAGGAGTTGTTTGGAGACTCCTGCATTGAGAGTATTGCCGTAGTTCAGCCTGCTGGTGATGAGTGCTTATGTGACGGTCCGTCTGGTATTCTGAGGCAACCATTTGGAGATCTTTGACAGCTTGTGAAGGATGTGGAAGCAGAAGGTGCGCACTGCGTTGACATGAGATGTCACCGTGAGCTTGTCATCTAAGATGATCCCTAGATGTCTTGTGTGGTCTGTGGGTGTGGGTGATGTTCCTAGCTCTGATGGCCTCCAGCTGGAATCCCATGTGGAGGTCTTGTTGCAGAAGTCCACTGTGGTGACTCTCCATATCTAAGGCAATAGGAAATACGTATGCAGGTTGTGAACATTGAACATTAATGTTGCCATGATTGTAAGCTAATTTTAAAATAGTTTACAGCTGAAAGAATTTCACATAAGTGTGCTACGTTTTTGAAGTCAAGTTTATGTCCATCATCCACTATGCAGCACCTCTGAAAGCAGGTTTGTGGCCTTCAGCCATGGACTGTGCCTAGTCCGCTTAGCCCCAGAGCTCGCTGGTGGAAGCTGCCTTGCCATGGTTTCCAGGTCCATGCACGACTAACTGAGCTAGTGAAGATTTTAACTTTGCATTTTGTGACTTGGATTTGTTAATAACATCATTAATCCTGGAAAATTACAAGACCTAGAATGCAAATAAAAACCTGGACTGGAGTAGCTAGTAGCACATGGATCTTGTAAACTTGGCAGCTATGGGTAGGGAATAGCTGCACAAGCCTAGGCTCATAATCCAGGGCCAAGAAGGTTATCAAGAGAACCAAGGAAGGTGGGAGTTCGGCAGGAGTAAAGAGGGACAGGGGACTACGGAAACTCAGGGGGACGGAGACTATGGAAGCCTGGGGAAAACAACAGAGGGCTCAGCAGCGAGAGAGAGACAAGAGTCAGAAGAACAGAGGCAAGAAGAAGGGTCCATCCCATCAGACCACAGTACATTTGTCATTAAGCAATGGGCTGGAACAAGCTTCCTCGCCCCATACATCACTCCACTCCCCAGAATGTATTCCATTGAAAATGTGAAATTTCATTCAGAACTATTTTATTTGTATGTACTTGAAAAGTATTTTACACCTGGATAAAAGGCCTCTCATTTCACCCAGTAAAGATATTGGAATTCATAGCACTGCAGACAGATGAACACATTTGATATGAAAATCACTTGAAATTTGTATATTCCCACAAAGTTACAGCTGTGTGTGCTTTTGTGGCATTCGCACTCAGTGTCCACAGACCTGAGAAGTGAGGACCCTTTAAGTCCACATTCCTTCGCCTAATTCTGTTGCGAACCCATATGCATACTTACAGATGTTCTGAAGTGGTACGTTCAATCTGTAGGAGTAAGTATCTGGAGACTGGAGATGTGGTGAATTAGGACCTGTCACTTGCTCCCCTCCATGTCACTTTAGAACACCTCTGTGTTGTTTTCGTGCGTA
Organism: Lissotriton vulgaris; assembly: GCF_964263255.1. Taxonomy (NCBI): domain Eukaryota; kingdom Metazoa; phylum Chordata; class Amphibia; order Caudata; family Salamandridae; genus Lissotriton; species Lissotriton vulgaris. The sequence goes on from NW_028249337.1 coordinate 489,492, forward strand.
AAAGTTTTGCAATTGTTGGGGAGTGACCTGAGGTGTCAAGATGGCGGTCTCACTTTGAGAGTGCTCCGGACCCCCTCCGTCATCCACCTTCCATCCACCCATTGACAGCTGCAATCGACCCCATACATTGACTGCGGAGGCTCCCCTGTCCCTGTGGCTCCCTCCGATCCCGGTCCTGAGTAGATCTATGCTCTGATGCCCTGATTGAGCAGCCTTCCTTCCCGGGGCCGCGCTCTACAACATGGCGGCCCCGTGGTGGCCCATTCCTGAGCCTGCTTGTTGGGCCTTGGTGATCCATCCCCTGATCCCCCTACCTGCCATTACTGAGGGAGGCTGGGCCTACCTGTTCTCCAGTGCTGCTGAGCACCGAGTCGTGCCCTGTGTTCCTGGGGAGAGGAGCGCTGCAGGGCTGTGAGGCCTACCTGCCCCAAGGGTTTGACTGCTGGCGGACTGTCTCGACCGGCCTGCCTGCCCTCGACCCCCCTCTGTCTGGTGTCTCTCGCCTGCCATTCTCGGGCAGCGGCGGTGAGTGGCGGGGTGCACTAGGGCCTGTCTCGCCTCTCCCCGTGGATCCCGACAATCTTGGACCCCTGGAGCAGTGGGGGCGGGGGGTTCGCTTGAGCCGGTTGAGGCCGTAAATCCAGCTTGTGTGTCCTGCCCTCCTGGGCCTGTGGGGGGCCGTGGTGATTTCTGTGCTGCTGAGGGCTCTTAGCAATGGTTATTCACCTCCCGGCCCTACTGATCCGACCTTATGGCCACCTCGCCTGGTGTCGGCTGCCTCTGTCGGGCAGCGGCGGGGCACGTTGGGGGCCTTCCTGCCCTCGTGCTTCTGGGCCTTCTTCAGCATTGCACCAGTGAGTGGGCCCTGGGGTTAGGGACCGGCCATCATGTTGGGTGGAGGGGCGGAAGGGTAACCTGGTGCCCCCGCCCCCCCTTCCTCTATCGCTATCCCGATTTCATTCCCCTCGTAATCCTGGGCCTACTCCTCCTGACTATCGTCGCTATCAGCCATAGGTCTGTTTTCTGAGCCACCTAGTGTCCCATGTGGAGCTGTGGGCCCCTCCTCAGTTCAGCCTTTGGTGGGGCCTCCCCTGAAATGGACGCTTGAGCTGCCCTAGGCCCGAACCCTCACACCATTGTAAATCCACGTGGATGCAACAGCCTAACAACTGCAGCCTGGGCAACTGGGCCTGGGGGCGGGTGAGACTCTCTTGTCGCCCCCAGCATTATTGCACCAGTGAATGGGGACCGGGGTTGGGGATCGGCCATCACGTCCGGTGGTGGTGCAGAGGAGTAACATCGATGCCTCCGCCCCCTTCCTCCTTTGTTGCCTAAACCCCCTCCTTTCCACTCCACGCTCCCTGCCAGGGGGTGCTTCCCTGGGTTCGACGGGCGGAATCAGTAAGGGCCCCATCTTCTCCGGCCGGCCCATGTCGGAGACAGAACCCACCACAGATCTCGGCTCCTCCTTGGCCCATTCTGATCCAAGCTACTTTCTCGAAGGAGAAGCCGTCTCTGTCGGACGAAGGGACCGGGCTGGGGACCTGTCGCAGTTGATGCCGTATGGCCTGGCCTAGCCACCCTCCACTGGAGTGTTACACACGGACCTGGCATAGAACCCGGCATTGAATCAATCTTGCTTTTCAAGGGGGGCCTGTAGGGGTGGACCTGGGCACCCAGATCTGAGTATTGATGGTCTGGGTGTCGGGGGCCCCCTCCTCTGTGGGACCGCTGTTCACCCCTGCCTGTGCCGGGGCCGGACTCTGTCTTTAGTGGCGATGGGCAGGAATTGCACCCTGCAGAACCCTGCCCCTCCAACCCAAACCAAAATGGTTCAATTTACCACAGACCAAGATCCTGGCGGGGGGACACCTAATGCACCTGGCCCCACCGGGGGCGATCTCTCTACCATCCTTCAGGTGATAGGCGCATCGCAGACCTCAGTCTAAAACAAGATTAATGAGGTGAGGGGAGATGTGGCTCTTATTCGCCAAGAAATGCGCAATGCCACAGCGCGATTCACAAGGCGGAATCCTGTATCTCCACGGCAGAAGACGACATTGGTCAACTTAAGACCCAGTTGGCCCGCCTCCAGACCCAGACCTCGAAGCTCCACCGAAGGGCTGAGGACACTGAAAACAGGTCGAGGAGAAACAATCTACGCCTTATAGGATTTCCAGAAGAAGTTGAGCAAGACCATGCAGACACGTTCGTGGAAAATTGGGTGCATTCCTGGATGCCCAAAGAGTCCCTTTCGCCCTGGTTCGCCGTTGAGTGGGCCCATCTCTCCCTGGCCCCCAAACCTCCACTTGGGACCCCTGCCTGACCCATAATCCTAATGATCCTTAATTTCCGGGACAGAGATGTCATCCTCAGGGCGGCTAGGGCGCAGGGTCCACTGCTGTTTCAAAACAACAGGATCATGGTCTTCCCGGATTATACCAGGGAGGTGCAAGCCCAGTGTTGAGCTTACAATGAGGTTAAACAGAAGCTCTGCAACATGGGTCTCCACTACGGTCTTCTCTTCCCAGCCCGGCTCAAAGTTGTCTTTCAAGACAAGACATTCTTCTTCGACAGCCCCCAGGCAGCGTGGACCTGGCTCACAGAGGAACGGCCCCTCCTGAATCGGCCGGTTCATTCCCCCAACCCGGCGAGTCCCCCCCGCAGTCTCACCCAACCTTGGTCAACACCAGAGATACCGGACTAGGTCCAGCAAGAAAAATGACCGTCGGGGGAGGCATCCCAATCACCAGGTGCACCGTCCCAGCACCCTCCCTCCCATGCTTTAACTCAGAGGTCCACCACCCCCAGCCAGACTAACTCTCTGATTGACTTGAGCCATATCCCAGACCCCTCTGAGACCTTGCGCCCGGCCATATCTGACTCTGACCTGTCTAAGAGCCCCGCGCTCTGACAGTCGTTAGAGGCAACTTCAAGGCTGTTCTGCAACCTTCGTGCGACATGACAGGTACTCCATCGGCTTCCAGCTTTGCCGCTGCTAATTGCCTATCTGATTGGTCCTCTACCTTGGGTCTTTGCGATGCATGGAACGTGTGGAATCCCCGCAGGGAACAATATACCCACACTTCAGCTGCCCACCATACCCACTCTCATATTGACCTTTTCCTGTTACCTGTCTTAGATTGTCAACTGATGTCCGGGGCCCCTGTCTTGCCCAGAGGCATCTCAGACCTCTCCACGTCTCACTCTGTCTAGGGAACTCCCCTAACGGTACTCGTACGTCATGGCGGATGAATGCCTGGTTCCTGCAGGATGCAGAATTCGTTGAATCCCTTGGGCAGAAACTGAGGATTTTTTTTTGACTAATCATGTTCGGTCTATTCGCCGGGAACATTATAGGAGGCCGGCAAGGCCACTGTACGAGGGGTGGCTTGAGGTTTGGTCCACGTGAAACGCTTGGAGCACATCGCCCGACTCGTGCAGTGGTAGGCCTGAGCAGCACAGCTTGAGGGGGCCCAGGCTAACTATGACAGTGACGACTCCCATTGACAGCTTACACTGATCCACAAAGAGATCTGCCAGATCTCGGTGGAATCCACTAAAATGCTTTGGCACTCCTCTGTGGTACGCGTGTATGGTTGGGGCAAAAAAAATGGCAAATTACTTCCAAATTTAGTGTCTTACCCCAAAGCCAACCGCATTATTCCCGAGATTCGTGATGAGAGCGGGGTTCACCATGTCACTTCCCAAGCCATCGCCCAAACTTTCGCAGGCAACTATGCTGCCCTCTACGCGGCCTGACCTCCCAGAACGTCTATGGCTGATTTGTTATCAGAGACCGGGACTCAGCTGCCCTGCCTCTCCCAGATGGTCTCGGAGACTCTGGATCTTCCCTTCACCCAGGAAGAGATGGGGCTATTTCACTGTTGCACTCCGGCAAGACGCCCGGGCCTGACGGTTACCCCCAAGAAAACTATGCGACCTACTGTGACACATTGCTCCCACATTTAGTGGAATTGTTTAAACATATAGAGGACACAGGGTCCTTCCCACCAGAGACTGATGTGTCCACTATTGTGGTCCTCCCAAAGACACAGCCGCCCTTTATTGCCTGTGCGGACTACCGCTCCATCTACCTCATAAATGCAGAGGTAAAAATGTTCGCCACTACTGTGGCCCAATGACTCCTCCCCCATTTCCAAGATTTGAATCACCCAGATCAATGTGGCTTCATGCCTGCCTGGGGCACCCAGCACTTCATACGCCGCCTTCACCTTGCCCTTGCACACCGCCATCACCTCACCCTGTATCTGGCCTTGCTTTTCATAGATTTGAAAAAGCATTTGATACGGTAGATTGGAGCTACCTTGAGGACGTGTTGGAGGGGATGGGTTTCGGCTCCCCATTTTGACGCCTTATGCGGGTCCTATACTTTAATCCCAAGGCAAGGGTCCTCATTAATGGCGTACTTTCTGAGACATTTCCCATCCAAAGGGGCACTCGCCAGGGCTGCCCGCTATTGCCGCTCCTATTCACGTTAGCAATGAAGCCCCTGCCCTCCCTCGTTCGTCAAGACCCCCTCATCCGAGGTTGGGCTTGGGACCGTATCAGATCGACAAGATTGCCCTATACGCCGACGACGTCCTCCTTTTCCTGGGGAACCCAGAGAGCTCACGCCCTCTCTGCCTTTGAACAGGTCTCCGGCCTGAGGTTCAACCCGGCGAAATCAACACTGGTCCCCCTACACCCGTCCCGGGCTTGCTTCAACTGGCAAATAACCATTCCCCTGCGCAGGCAGTCATTCAAGTACTTGGGGGTATGGTTCACCCTCCTTCCAGAACTTGATTGAGCCCTGAACATCACGCCCTGGTCACTAGGGCCAAGGTGGACCTCAGGAAATGACAATCTCTTTCTCTCAACCCCCTTGGCAGGAGTGTCCTTTTTCAAATGATGGTCCTCCCCCATTTTTTATACATTTGACTAAATATTACCCTTTATATCCCAGGGAGTTGGTTTCGGGAAATAGACGGTGCACTCACCTGGTTTTTGTGGGGAGGCGGGAGGCCAAGAATGTCCCTGGCACATTGCCGCGTACCTCCCTACGATGGGGGTAACTAATCTTCACCTTTACTACCTGGCCACGAGGCTCATCGTGATCCATGACTGGTTCGCGGGCGACTGGTCCAACACGGCGTACCTGGTGGAAATCAGGTCAATGGAATTCCCACAGCTCCAAGCTTACCTGTATTGGACCCGTGCCACAGGACCTTCCCCCGTCACCAGAATGGTGTTTATTGCCTGGTGAGCAGCCTTACACCCCACAAAATGGGACCGGAAACTCACCAGGCAGATGCCTCTGTGGAGTGGTGTTTGGCTGGAAGGGAGCTCGCCTCCCTGAGACTTCCGTCGATGGGACCACATTGGGATCTTGCTATTAGGAGACGTCTGGGTGGGGGACCACATCAGATCATTTGAGATTTACAGCAACACTACTCCCTCCATTCCTCCCATTTTTATAAATATTTACAGCTAAGGCATGCCCTCCAAGTACACATTCCGTCTCCCACCTCCTTCCCGGAATTCAGCTCCCTGGAGGCCCATGTGATGATGGGGAACCTGGGCAGAGGGGGGAGGTGTTGGGGATTTGCCGCTCCTTAGTGACAATGGCCCGCATCCCTGGACCTGCTACGTGCCTGCTGGGAAGGGTGGCTAGGTCCCCTGGAAGACTTGGACTGGAGGGACACCCTCATGGTTCCCAAGACCTTGACGACCTCCTCCAAGTTGCGTCTATTCCAACTCTATTAACTCCTTTACAGCATACCTCATCCCAGCACACCTATACAGGGCCCGTATGCGGCCTTCCCCGTCCTGCACGTGATGTAGCCACCCTCTGGCAGACTTTTTACCACATAATTTGGCAATGTCCTTGCACCATTTTGGGTAGGAGTGGAACTAGAGCTTACACAGACCTTAGGGTGGGAGGTTCCTACGCCTGATCCTTGGGGTGTTTGATAGCCTCGATGGCTTCCGGGCCACTAAGTGCTTTCTAGGCGGTGGTGAAGCGTAATATAGCGACACTCTAGTCCCAGGTCAAGCCACCTACTACGCAGAAATGGTGAAGGGGAGTGGATTGGTGTGGAACTCAGAAGGAGCCCCTCTTTGAGGCCCGGGGCTACCCCGAGCTTTTTGGCAAGATATGCGGCAAATGGTTCATCTTAATGCCCTGAGGGGCGCAAGTGTGTCATGTACAAGAATGTTTATAAGCAAGTGTTTTACTGACTCCATAAGTGCCTTACAATTCCCTGTCGTCTTTCTCTCAATTGTATCTAAATAATGTGCCTGATTTTACTACCATTGTATCTTGTGCTTTGTTCTCTAAAAACCAATAAACTTGATTATCAAAAAAAAAAGTTAGTGAAATGTGCGTCTGAGCCTAGGTTGGCTGCAGCCGCACTTTGTACCAGGTGAAGTGCATGGTTGCCCGGCTTGGGTGGCTTCAGGAACTGGATCCACATCAGTGATGGCACACGTGCCCGCTGTGACACGTAGGAGCTGCTTGGCACTGCCTGCTCCGTACGCCTCTGGTGGGAGCCTCTGATGAGCAATGTTACTTTTCTTGGCCATGGAAGTGCCGTAATTACTAATAGCATTTAGTGATCTCTCTCATTAATGATACTCTCCGAGAACGGAAGCGGAAGGACCGGTTTGCACAGATTCCCATTCGGTATCTGCTTCTTTATACATCGAGAGAGAGACATCTTTCGAGGGAGGTAGCATGCCCTGGGCAGATGGCGTGAGTGCCGCGGGGTGGGGCGTGTTGGCGGCTGGTTGAAGTCTGACGCGCAGACCTTGCAATGCGGGCAGTTTGGGGATTGTAATCTAGGCCCAGGTTCTGTCCACACCTACGAAATGGGAGAAGATTGTGAAATCGCATCACCTGGGCACATCAGATCCGCGATGGAAAGTGATCGTGAAATAACATCAGGTCAGAAGGCAGAGGAGGGTGAAATGGCATCGCTCAGCGGCCGAAAAGAGCAGAAAAACACGCATTACCTGTACATTAAATTAGGGTGACCAACCATCCATACATTTCATGGACGGTCCATGATTTGGATCTCACGTCCGTTGGCCGTGAAGAGCCCGCTTACCGACGCCTGTTGTTAGTAATTTTGGGCACTGAGGGGCGCAGCACTGCTCCCCTATGAGAAGCCTCAGCTCCCTGATGGGGCCGCCTCCCACTCTTCCTCTGAGCACAAGAGCAGCCCCACCCGTCCATTGTTATTCTGTACGCCGCTGATGATTGTCACATACAGAACAACAAAGGGCCAGTCTGGGCTGGTATTGCATATGGTGGGCCTCCTCCTGCCTCGGTCTAGGGCAGGGCATTCTGTTTTAACAGTAAATAAAGAAAACTGTTGCACTTCATGAAACGAAAATGTACAGAAACCATGTCATGTATAGAAGCCAACAAAGAAGTTAGAAAGAAGGGGTTATGGGTCTTTCACAGTCTCATCATTTTGGAACTGAAGCATTTCCAATATTATATACAACAAAGCCATAGTTACTGCTTTTTTATTTTATGCAACTAACGACCATTGACAACCCCAGTAGTCCTAGTTTGTTGTAGGTGTAGTGAACCCTACCCCACCTCTTGCTTTAGGAACTACAGCAAAGGTCATAATTAATGTTAAAAGGTAGGTGAGTGAGTAAGTGAAGCAATGGGTGAATGGCTTGATGGATTAGTGAAAGGATGAATGGATGAGTGAAAGGGTGAACAGATGGATAATGAGAGAAAGGATGGATGGATGAATGAGCGAGTGGAAGGATGGGAGAGAGAAAAGGTAAATAAATAGATGCATGGGTGGAATGGTGAATGTATGGTGGACATATGGGTAAAATCGTGGATGGATGGATGCATAAAAGGATGTAAGGATGCACAAAATGATGGATGGATGAGTGAAAGAGTGGATAATGGGCGACTGAATGGGTGGCTGGATGAGTGAAATGATGGATGGATGGATGAATTCACAAGCGAAAGGATAAATGGATGAATGGATGGATGGATGAGTGAAAGGTTGGATGTAAGGATGGATGAGTGAGTGAAAGGGGAAGTAGATGGGCAACAGGATGGATGGATGAGTGAAAGATTGGATGGATGGATGGATGAGAGAAAGTTTGGATGGATGGATGATTGAAAGAATGGATGCGTGATAGAGTCAATGGACGGATTCATGAGTGGATGAGTGGGTGGGTGGATGGATCGGTGAAGACAACATAACCTGTACCTGCAGACATTAGCACCAACGTGACTCAAGTCCCTTCACCACAATTTTTTTCATTAACATTTTATACCCCTAAGAATATTGCACCCAGGGCAACTATCCCTGTGGCCCTGCCCATCCTATGCCACTGCCTACCAGTATGGATGACATCCAACTCTTACACCTTGTAGCCCTCATTGTCCTAAGTAACATTTTCTATAGACTGACTTTCACATTTATGAGTCATTGTCTCATATACTATGTGGGTGATGTAACGCACTCCGAAACCCTGCCGTACATACTTCGAATGAGTAGCACTATAAAAGAAATTAAATACACATGAGAGAGGGTCTATATGAAAATGAGGGGCACCATTGGAGGGTAGTAGCAAGGCCGGACAGGCCGTACCTGGCATTGGGTGTTTCCCTGGGTGGCTGGACAGGTGGACAGGGTGGTTTTGTTACTGGGAGCTGGCACTGCAAAGTACCTTGTATATCCAGCAGTTTTCAGGCAAAAATAAAAGTGCCTTGATCACTCTGGCAACTAATGTACCTGCTGGATAGAGATGGGAGTTTTATTTAGGGGCAGTTTTGAAACATCTAAGGTAGCACAGAGGGTTAAAATGTCAGCTGTAAAGAATGTGTACCATGCGTATCACAGAACAGTGTTTTATGAGCAGAGCTAAAAATTGTAAATCTATAGTAACTTATATATACATACGTCACAATATTTCAGTAGTCGATATTTTAGCTACAATGTTAATGTAAAACAATATTTTTGTGTTAGAATTCTGGCAAACAATCCTTCTCGGGAGATGTTTATATTTCATTTCTCAGCTTGTGTTTTCTCTCCCCTACAGGAGTGGGAGCTACAATAATGAATGATAGAACATCCCCTCCTTTGAGATTAGTGTCATTGTGCTGCTTTGTGTAATGCCCTCAATTATGGGCATAGCAATTATTCCATAAAGCCTAATTTACTCATGCTGTTTCTGCAGTTTCTTCTTGCGATGGCTTTGACTCTCTTCTGGCCTCAGGCAGAGCTGCTTTCCCAGCACGTCCACATTTCCACCTGAGTGCTTATTGCACAATCATCAGTCTTTCCTGGTGCCAGTTGGAGTTCCTTTTCCCCTTTACCATGGAACTGATGATCCAGAGTTACAAAATGTTTTCACCACCAGGTCAGGGTTTCTCTCCACCTCTGGTTACATTGTGAGCATTGGCCGCCGGCACAAGTAAGAGCGGTGAGCCGGGATGGGGGTGGTAGAAGTCAACAGACGACGGGATAAGTAATATTAAATATATAAAATTAAAAAATCACTTACCTTGCATGTGTTTTCCAAATCTGAAAGTTTTTGAATAACAATGCAGCGCTCAAAGACATGTATGTGCTTTGGTCATTGGTGGTTCACTCGTGCACATTCACTTTTACAACTCACTGTCGTTCACAAAACTGCAAGCATATTCCAGCACCGCAGAAATAGTTTTTCCACAAGCGACCAAATTTCAGAGCTCTTATGAAGGTTGAACAGCTCTATATGTGGTAGTTTTAGGTTTTGCACCAAGGGACCATCTGCAGCAAGACCAGTTGAGTGTGTCCATCCTGAGGAATTGGTTCCCAAGCATCAGACTCCTTCACCCGCAGCACCAGGTCCGATTCGCCTGGGCCAAGACAATACAGAAGATGACGATGTGGTGGAGGTTGTGATGGGCGATCATTGCACCCACAGGCATCTTTGGAACCAGTTCGTTTCCATGGTTTCACCAATCATCACTCTGAATGCTGTCTAAAACAGAGGTGTCTTGTGGGAAATGTGAAGCTTCAATGTCTTTGGCCCAATCTCCTGAGCCTGATACATGTGAGTTTGGCATTCATGTGCGTTGATAGTGAAAGCTGAAGGCACTACAACCTCAACATCATTACACACCGAACACGGTTTTGTTATGTTATGTTGATTTTTATAGCACACTAATCACCTGAGAGGGTATCCAGGCACTTGGGCAGGTTTCTAAGTGTTTGGTTCCGAGGTGCTTTAGAGCCAGGTCTTCAACTTCTTTTGGTTCTCAATAAGTGAGGAGGAGGCTCTGATGTGTTGACAGAGGTTTTTCCATGTCTTGGGTGTGATGTAGGAGAATGAGTGAGCGACCTCCAGTTTTGCTTTTGAGGTTGCTGGGAGTGTGTGTGAGTGAGAGTGAGGCAGGACATAGGTGTCTGGTGGGTTGGTGAAAGTGTATGAGGCTGATTGGTATTCTGGCCCTGTGCTGTGTAGGGCTTTGTATGTGTGCATGAGACATTTGGATTGGCTGTGCTTCTGAATGAGGAGTCAGTGAAGCTTCCTGAGATGCGGTGTGATGTGGGAGCAGCATGGAAGGTTGAGTATGAGTCTTGCTGCTACGTTTTGGATGATCTGCAATCTTTGAAGGAGTTGTTTGGAGATTCCTTCAGAGAGAGTGTTGCCGTAGTCCAGCCTGCTGGTGATGAGTGCTTGTGTGACGGTCCGTCTGGTGTTCTGAGGCAACCATTTGAAGATCTTTTGCAGCATGTAAAGGATGTGGAAGCAGGAGGTGCACACTGCGTTGACACATTGAGCGTGTCATCTAGGATGATCCCTAGGTATCTTGCGTGGTCTGTGGGTGTGCTGTGATGGTCCTAGTTCCTACGGCCGCCAGGTGGAATCCCATGGGGAGGTCTTGTTGCCGACTGTGGTGACTGTCCATTTCTTAGGGAATAAGAAATATGTATGCAGGTTCTGAACACTGAACACTAATATTGCCATAATTGTAAGCCAATTTAGAAATAGTTTACAGCTGAAAGAATATCACTTGTGCTAAGTTTTTTAAGCCATGTATAAGTCCATCATCCACTATGCAGCACCTCTGAATGGAGGGCGTGGCCTTCAGCCATGGACGGTGCCTACTCCGCCTAGCCCCAGAGCTTGTTGGTGTGAGCTGCCTTGCCAAGGTTTCCAGGTCCATGCACGGCTAACTGAGCCAGTGCAGGTTTTAACTTTGCCTTTTGTGACTTTCATTCTTGTTAATAACATCATAAAACACAGACAATGACAAGTCCTAGAATGCAAAGAAAAACCTGGACTGGAGTAACTAGTAGCACATGGATCTTGTAAACTTGGCAGTTTTGGGTAGTGAATTACCGCACAAGGCTAGACTTATTATCCAGGGCCAAGAAGGTTATCAAGAGAACCAAGGAAGGATGGAGAGCAGCACGCAGGGCCAGCTCTAGGGCGGTGAAACCAGTGCCACTGCACCGGGTGCTGACTTCACACCGGGGCACCTGTTTGATGTTTGCTAGTTTATATTGTGCTTGAAAGCACCTGCTGCCACATTCCTGGCCCCAAGCAATGTTCAGGAAGGAATTAAAATGTCAAGAAAACTCTGGTGATTAACGTTCTTCCATACGAGATCGGAGTTTTGTCTAATAGACGTCTTGATTCATGGAAGTTTTGATTCATGGTAAGGTAGCTCAGAGGGTAAATATGCAAAGAACATGTACCCTGAATATAACAAAGTGAATGTAATGTAAACAGATCAGTGGGTTACTGCTTTTTTCAGAGTCTTCCTTTTGTTAGTTGCAGTTTACAGTGAACTATTAACTGTCATCAAAGAACTGCATGCAGACTTCAAGGTATAGATTAGTGCATATGGATTATTTCCTCAGACTTTCATTATTCTAATGTTGCGAAAAGGGTTCACTTGGCTACAAATCAGTTCTTGTTATTAAAGAAAGCGATACGAAAGGTGATGATGGACGGAGCGTTAGAGCAAATCAAACACTCACCCCCAGTCAACTGATCTGGGTTTAATCCATCATCATCCTATAGCTCACTCCACCACCCCAGTTCAGACAACCCGAAACCGGTCCTAGGATACTTGTTTCTGGTCCAGGGAAGACATGGCTTGGCAGTTCAGGGTGGACTGTTCCCATGAGGCACAGGGTCAGACTGATTTGCATTTGGCCATGTGTGAACTGGGGTGGTGGAGTGAGCTAAAGAATGATGATGGATTAAACCCAGATCAGTTGACTGGGGGTGAGTGTTTGATTTGCTCAAACGCTCCGTCCATCATCCCCTTTGGTATTGCTATGTTTGCCCTAAGTTGGCAGGGTATGCCCAGACATGAACCCCTTGCTCACTTTGCCACTGGTTTCAAGATAGCGTGGCTGATGAGGGTTATGAACCCGAAACCAGTCCTAGGATGCTTGTTTCCGGTCCAGGGAAGACATGGCTTGGCAGTTCGGGCTGGACTGTTCCCATGAGGCACAGGGTCAGATGTGCAAGCATCTCTGCTCAGACATCGAGGTATTGTGCCCATTCCGTGGAGTGGAGGGGGGCCGTGCACATCGCTGGGTGCTGCCGGTTTGGTAGCTTGGGATAGTAATGGTGGTTGCGCCAACTGGCTCAAGGAGAGGAGCGTGTGCCCGTTCCCCACAGTAATCGGGCGGTGGGGCTCTTATGTCGGTTGTAGGTAGTTATCAATTGGGGATACTGGCGATGAGGATGGGATAACGTGAGGCATGCAGGACCTGTGATCCCCACGTGCAATTTAAGGGCAGTTCTGTCAGCCGTAAAGGTGAGGAGTCGGGTTCGCGCTTCGGCAGGAAAGCTCAACATTTTGCGGTCCTGGAATCACTTGATTTCGCATTTTGTGTGTCCTTCTGTGACGCAATTTGTGCTCAGGGAGGGTGATCCTAATGCTAATTGTGTTTGGTTGTGGTAAATGGGCAGGGTTTCCTGGAGTGGAAGTTGGAATGGGCACACGATGTGGTGCACCAGCGGGCTGGGTAGCTTAGCTGCATCGCGACAGTGTGTTAGATGGGCCATTGTGGAGGACCCTGTAATTGGATTAGAGTGTCGATGGGGACACTCAACATTCTAGGATGCACCTTGTAAGGGTCCTTCCGTAACGCAATTGCTTCATGTAAGGTGCTCGTATACTCCCAGTGCCAATCGGTTTTATGGTTGGCAATTTGGACGGGGTTGCGAGTGCTGAAGTCATTTGAGGACTTTTAGTGCAAAAGGTATCACTGATGCGTGCTTTGCGGGGGTGGGCTGGCCTTTCTGGGGCTTGGTCCTCTGTGAGGTTAGCAGCATCAGCTTCATGATGGCGTCCATGGCACAAGTGGGAGGGAGGTGCAGTAGGGGCATATAAGGTTACAGCAGGAGAGGAGTGCTTGGGAGTGGTATGCGCTTCACGATCCTTGTGTGGTGGAGAAGCATGTAGATAGTGAGGACTAATGAGGTAAAATATAAGTGTACACAGTCCGGGAAGAGATGAAGGTATGGTAATGTCTTTTATTTACTGTTCTAGGCTACCTACAATGCAGATATTAACGTAGGCCTGAAATCACGCGGCCCGACTGTGCTGGGAATTAACGCATGCGATGAAGCAACCTCTTTCTTTGGGCCAAATAGATACTTAACCCCTTCCGTGCCCTCGTTGGCCGTTGGCCGACGGGAGCACTACCTCTCCAGTTCTGCCGTCGGCCAATGGCCGATGGAGCCCCGCCCACTCAATAGAACGCCCGCACCGCGGCGGAAAAAACAGCAGCGGTTAAGTCGTTAAGGGAACGAGCGCTAACACTAGTGCACGCTGCTCTTGGGGAAAGACTTATATCTGCTTGGAGCATGAGGGTATCTGTGTGGTCATTTCTGATAGACACTATGTTATCAGTCGAGCGTTGTGAGTAGCGAAAGTGGCATCTTCCTGAAGGCGATGGCCATTCTTCATCCCTGGGTCCCCTACCCCCCTGCTGCATTATCCCTTCCAGGCTTAGAACCCTTGGTTGATAAGGGGGGGCGAGGTATACTTTGCACATATATATGCAGGCTGACATAGAAAATGATCTGTGTGTGAACAAATACCCTAGGCAGTCAACAAATGGGCAAACAACTAATATAAAGTGACAGCGAAAAATCATACATGGAGAATTAAAATAAAAATAATCATGATTTTAATGAACACAGATAAAAATCATACAGGTAAATGGCATAACCACCACCGTATGATGGTAAAAATTGATTAAAAATCATACAATTCATACATTTATTATTTAATCATGTAAAGAACACCCCTACAAATTAATATCATTGGTATCAAAGAGAGACAACACTGTGGCGAGTGAAACTCTACGCACGTTTCGGCGTGGACAACGCCTTCTTCAGGAGCCACACAGTGATATCTGAAACATACATATGAAAGAAACATCCTATTACATTATATTCCAAATGATAATACAGGACATAAAAATCACATATTAAAAATACATCTTTTGTTAAAATAAACCCACATTTTATAAAAAAAAACATGTTCGCTGTCAAATTATTTCATCTCTTATCTTGTTTCCACGAGAAACATGATAAAGGCACAAATAACAAGATTGTGCAGTACTCAAAACTAAACTAGAGAACAAGTGATGAAGTACAATAGTTGACATAATGATAATCAACACAAAGGCAAGATTTGCTACAGCATAGGAATATTATACCTAAATATTTGATAGTTCTATCTGTTCATAGCGATAATCATTTAACAATTTATTTCTATATAAGCATTCAATAGCTATATTCATACTCATTGTATCAAACTCACTGTTTAAGAAGGTTTACAGAGCTTGTATACAGGAAACAATCAAGTAGATCTTGAAAATTCGACAAAATAATGGCCGCAACAGGTGTAATCCTAGAATATATAAAATACCGAATTTCAGTCTGCAACCCTTTTAAGTCAGCCATGTGAAGTTTAGGAAAGCATTAAAAACGTGGCTTTTTAACATGTGATATTGACTGGCAAAAAACGCATTTCTGAACTACTAGCGCCGGGAAACCCCTTGGTGGGTAGCTGTAGCGCTATACAAATTAAATAAATAAATAAATAAATAAAAACCTGTCAATTATAAGGGCAACATTGATTCCCCAAACAATAGATACCACATGAATGCACAATTGGAAGACATGTAGAGCGATAAATATCAGCCATGTGGATGCGGCAATTATCAAAAATATTACCAAAGTTCTTCGACTTAATCTAAATTGTTTGCGGGTCAGTTTTTAAAATCGCGTCTTAGGACACAATCAATATTTCTACTACGCTGATCTCACAGGTTGTATCTTTATACCGCGCTAACAGGAAAGTGCGTGGTCGGAGGGAAAAAAGTATGGCTCAGTCCAAATGAATTATTTCGTATAAATATCATCACAAAACGTTACAATCATTTTTGGACACATTCAATGATGTCGAACGCATGGAATTCCTTGGATGGCAGTATGTTTACTAACTCAGAATGCTACTCTTTATTAATCTATGTATATGATACTAACACTAAAAGGGAAGCGGCGACGGAAAGAAAGGGACACTCAGCTTCCCAGTAACAGATACAAGACTGATATAAAGTCATGTGCTCACGTACCTGATATATAAAGAGAAGGTTAAGCGGCAAAGCCTCTATATGTTAAGTCAAAGATGTGATAGTATCCACAGGTACCGATAGATATTATATTGAGGATCCTGCAAAAATAAATAAAATACAACCAATTCAGGACCCAATGAGCCTGAAAGGAATTGAAAGGACGTGCCCTAACGTTACAGGGTATACCTTTAAATGTGGAGCCGTGTCTTCTGTACGACAGCATACTATTGTTACACAATGCTTCTTAATTAACATACAACGATCTTTTAAAAGCCTCCTCCGGGTAAACAGACTAAAAAAGAGAGGGAATAAAGAAAAAAGAAAAAGGCGTAAAATACGCATTCTTATTAAATGGGTAGGAAACAGATAAGGCGGAAAGACTAATGAATCGAATATTATCTAAGTGCTAGCCGCAATGTGGGAGTCTCAAGAAGGGGGACTGTACCGAAGATCGCTTACCTTCAAGTTCAGAGTAGGAGCAGGATAATGCTCTCAGCGTAACGAGGTCACGACGTGCAAATCCGCTGCAGAAACGGAGGGGCGGAAAAATGATCAAGTTTGCCGTAATCGGCAGATGGTTTAAATACCTCATCTAGGATTAAATGAACCCCTACATCTGGTTAGGTAGGAAAATAGAAATGGGACTGCTAGCTTGGGTGTCCCGGAGCTTTTAGTTTTAATAAAGGAGGGACTAGTTGAGATGTGGTAATAGACACAAAAGAGGGACTATCCTGTGTAACCCTCAAGAGAAAGAAGGAAGGCCACTTCAATTACTGTTCCAGAGGCCAAATTGGTAAAAAACAAATTACGGAAACAAAATGCCGTCTATGTAGACAATCGATAATTAGGGAATATCCTACATGTAAGGGCCTCCTACGATTTTGAAAGGGAAAATCGATAACCAGTCAGAAATACACAGATTCTAGTATAGGAGAGGGATCTAATTGGAAGGGGAGATCTAAAAATACTTTTTCCTAACCCCTTACAATATGAATAGAGTTCAGAGGCGTATAAAACTACCATATAATATATATTTTTTGCCGGCTGACTAATACCTATAGCTAAAAGTCCATCTCAACTAAAAAGGACAATGATTCAGAGTTATATGAAAAACGCACCTATTATTCAGGCGGAGAGATGCAAATTAAAGAATTGCATTCTCCCACGGGATTTCACTATTTAACCCGTTTTTAAAAGTGCCCAAGCTAAAAATCTAAAAGACTTCTCTCTTTTTTCGAACTTTATAGCCGCCTTTATTTTCTGAGAGCCTGATCTTCTCTATGATATGCCATTTAAAGTCATCAGGCTTATGTTGCTTTTCTTGAAAGTGTCTGACTAAAGGTGCCGCAATTTTATTAGTACGTATCGCTGAGCGATGTTCAGTGAACCTTATTTGGATTGGTCTTGACGTTTCGCCAACATAGCCCAGATGACACGGGCACAGAATGAAATAAATGCAATTGACGGTCTTACAGTTCCACATGTCATTAGTATTCATGCTGCATCCATTGTGTTCAAAGGACTCACCTCTCAAGATAGCACCACAGGATATGCAAGATGAACATTTTACGGTACCTTTGACAGGAAAATTACCAGACACCGATCTTTGAACAAACTCAGACTGGACATTCTTGTTGGCAAAGTGTGAATGTACTATCAGGTCTTTCAAATTATTATTTCTCTTGTGGGCAAACAGAGGCTTAGCCAACTTTTCATTTGCCGTGGGGTTAGAATTGAGAATAAGCCAATTGGCATTGATGATTTGTTTTACTGTATTATCAAGAGTCGACTGTTTAGCAATGCAAACCAATTGATTATTTTCTTTGGGCAGTTTTGTTCTCAAAAGGTGGTCGCGGTCATAGAATCTGGCTCTCTTAAATGAGTCCCTTACAAGCCTATGTGGGTATCCTCGATTGAGGAATTTCTGTCTCATTACACTGGCCTGTTGATCAAAATCTGCTAGGTTGGTGCAATGCCTTCTATCTCGTAAAAATTGTGAGAAGGGAATGCTTTGACGCTGACTCCGGGGGTGAAAACTGTTAAAATGGAGTAGCGTATTGCGTGCGGAAGGTTTCACAAAAAGATCAACTATTAATTTTTTGTCCTGATGTTTAATTAATAAATCAAAAAATTCGACCCTATTCTCATCAAATTGGGCTGTGAACTTTACATTTGTATCTGTCAGATTGATCCATTCTAGGGAATCCACAAGTGAATCCTTCCCACTGGTCCAGATAAAAAAGATGCTGTCAATATATCTGGACCAGTGGGAGATGGATTCGAAAAATGGTGCGACCTCATTATGGATAAATTTAGTTTCAAAGGCCGCCATATAAATATTCGCCATGGCCGGCGCCACAGATGCCCCCATGCTTACGCCTTTCACTTGGCGAAAAAGGGTATTTCCGAACTCAAAAATATTCTCTGTAAGCACATTTTTAAAAGTTCAAGGATGAATTCTTTGGGGCATGTTATCTCAAATTTATCAATGAACCAACTTGTCGCACTTACAGCTTCCCTTTGAGGGATATTGCTGTAAAGCGCTTCAATGTCCATAGTTACTACAATATCTTTCCGTGGATCAAAAGGGAGGTTTTCTACTTTTTTATCATTGAGCCCGTATCCTTAATATAAGATGTAATCACTGATATATGTGGGCGTAGGTAGGAATCAATACATTTCGATAGAGGTTCAGTATTTGTTCCAATTGTAGATACAATTGGTCTATATGGGGGATCTGTTTGATCTTTATGGATTTTAGGCAAGTCATAAATACATGCTGTCTTTCCATGATTAAAATTCAAGTAGTCAAAATCTTTCTGGTCGACTTCCCCCTTTGATAGAGCCTGCTCAGTAAGATGTTAAATTTTCTTGGATACCAAATTAAAAGGGTTAGACCTAATCTTGGAGTATGTAGTATTATCAGCCAACATGCTCATCATTTTTTGTTCGTATTTTTCTGAGTCTATTAACACAATACCGCCACCTTTATCGCAACTCTTGATAACTAAGCTATCATTCTTTCTCAAAGTTTTTAAGACTTCAGATTCCTCTCGGTTCAGATTGTATATAGGTTTAGGTATATAACGTAACGCTCTTGCTAACTTTTGTAAGACAACGAGTTTAAAAGCAGCCATTTCTGGACCTAATTGGTCAAGGGAAGGGCTGAAGGTAGAAGGTCGAGCTAGTCGTCTAGGACTTTGTGGTATCTCATTTTGATCTGTGTTTGAGGCAAAAAACGTTTTTAGTCTTATCCTTCGAAAGAAGGAGATGATGTCCTGCTGTAACTCAAAGACATTAGCGTGAGCATGTGGAACAAATGATAAGCCTTTAGAAAGAAGAGTTTCACAAAAAGGCTCCAGATCTCTGGATGACAAATTAAATATGGGGATTACATACCCTGTCTCCAGTATTGGCGATTTCTTGTTTCTCGAACAAACTGGGGTTCTTGCTGTTGATGTTGATGTCAATGGTGCATTTGTTGGGAATTCCCCCTGTTCTAGGTCTGAAAATGTACTTTCGAGCGGCCTCGCCGTTGGCCCCGGTTGGATAAAAAAGGCTGTTTTGGGCGGGCTCCATTATACTGATTGAAATTTCCCTCAGGTTCGTAATAAGTATTAGCACCTTCATTTTCAGAGTCTCAGGAGTCAGTTAAATTATTGACTCTTTGTGGCACTGATCTAGTATCTTCCACATAGTGCTTTTGCTTATAGAAATCTCGCCTTAGATAAGGATATGTATTTTCTAAGGTACAAAATCGCTTGTCTTTGGTTAACTTATCATTTTTTCTTTTGTTCAAATAGGTGCTAAAATATTCTAAGTCCTTATTGGCTTCTTCTATTTTCTTCAAGGCTTCATCAATCGACCCTAATTGCCTCATTTTTTCTTCCAACTCATCGACCTCCTTTTTAATTTCCGCTGCCAGCTCTTTTGCGGTAGCAACAATTAAAATCATCAGATCGCAAGAGCATCTATTGGCTATATGACTCCATTTCTCAAGAAATGGTCTATGGTGTACAAATAAACCTGGGATGTTTCATACTCTGAGACCCAAAGGGATTATGCCGGATCTCAGATATGCCAGCATAAACTCCCCATGGGCTTCCATTCGTTTTAGCTTTTTCTTTAATTCCAATAGTTTGTAACTCTCATCGTTTTGCTGGCCACTAGGCTTACCATGAATGAAATGAATGAAATGAATGAGACTTATATAGCGCACGACTTACCCTGGGGCATCTCAGCGCTTGCTTAGGGAACCCGTCCTGGTATTCCCCTGTGAGATACCCTGGCAGGGTATCCACAAGGTGAAAGCCAGGCATCCCACCGCGAGGGGCCGTTGTGGAGATTAAGCAAGCTATTGCCCAGAGTCGCAGAGTGTGAACCCGTGAGTCGAGAAGGCACCAGAGCGAGAATTAACGAGTCCGTGGAATTTTTGAGCCCAAGACCCGCCGAGGCGGGGAATTGAACCCTGGTCCCGGGCCGAACTCAAGCTCCAGGTCTGCCTGCCTCTAACCCCTGAGCCACACTTCTCCACTACTACTTAACGGGGAGTTAGTTCCTACTAATAGAGCAAATTCATAATCCGTGAATCCAAATGTTTTCATTTGTGCCATGACAATCCCTAGACCACTGATAAGGCAGGGGACAGATGGACCACAAGATAGGCCTAAAAGAGTACTTACAGTCACAATCAGCAAATTACAATGTTGATGATACAGAAGAAAAGAACAGTCCTACACAGACAAGCTGGGGGTAAAAAGGATTGAAAAAAACAAGGACCCCCTGAACACTGGTGTCAATGAACTCCTAGGGCAGGGATAATAATGTGTGAACAAAAACCCTAGGCAGTCAACAAATGGGCAAACAAGTAATATAAAGTGACAGCGAAAAATCATACATGGAGAATTAAAATAAAAATAATCATGATTTTAATGAACACAGATAAAAATCATAAAAGTAAATGGCATAACACCACCGTATAATGGTAAAAATTGATTAAAAAACATACAATTCATACATTTATTATTTAATCATGTAAAGAACACCCCTACAAATTAATATCATTGGTATCAAAGAGAGACAACACTGTGGCGAGTGAAACTCGACGCGCTTTTCGGCGTGGACAGCGCCTTCTTCAGGAGCCACACAGTGATATCTGAAACATACATATGAAAGAAATATCCTATTACAATATATTCCAAATGATAATACAGGACATAAAAATCACATATTAAAAATACATCTTTTGTTAAAATAAACCCACATTTTATGAAAAAGAAAATTTTCGCTGTCAAATTATTTCAACTCTTATCTTGTTTCCACGACAAACATGATAAAGCCATGAATAACAAGATTGTGCAGTACTCAAAACTAAACTAGAGAACAAGTGATGAAGTACAATAGTTGACATAATGATAATCAACACAAAGGCAAGATTTGCTACAGCATAGGAATATTATAACTAAATATTTGATAGTTCTATCTGTTCATAGCGATAATCATTTAACAATTTATTTCTACATAAGCATTCAATAGCTATATTCATACTCATTGTATCAAACTCACTGTTTAAGAAGGTTTACAGAGCTTGTATACAGGAAACAATCAAGTAGATCTTGAAAATTCGACAACATAATGGCCGCAACAGGTATAAATCCTAGAATATATAAAATACTGAATTTCAGTCTGCAACCCTTTTTAGTGCAACCTGTCAATTATAAGGGAAACATTGATTCCCCAAACAATAGATACCACATGAATGCACATTTGGAAGACATGTAGAGCGATAAATATCAGCCATGTGGATGTTACCAAAAATATTACCAAAGTTCTTCGACTTAATCTAAATTGTTTTGCGGGTCAGTTTTTAAAATCGCGTCTTAGGGCACAATCAATATTTCTACTATGCTGATCTCACAGGATCCCCATGTATGTAATCCCCATATGTAATTTGTCATCCAGAGATCTAGAGCCTTTTTGTGAAACTCTTCTTTCTAAAGGCTTATCATATGTTCCACATGCTCACGATAATGTCTTTGAGTTACAGCAGGACATCATCTCCTTCTTTCGAAGGATAAAACTAAAAAAGTTTTTTGCCTCAAACACAGATCAAAATGAGATACCACAAAGTCTTAGACGACTAGCTCTACCTTCTACCTTCAGCCCTTCCCTTGACCAATTAGGTCCAGAAGTCGCTGCTTTTGAACTAGTTGGCTTACAAAAGTTAGAAAGAGCGTTACGTTATAAACCTAAACCTATATACAATCTGAACAGAGAGGTATCTGAAGTCTTAAAAACTTTGAGAAAGAATGATAGCTTAGTTATCAAGAGTTGCGATAAAGGTGAATTTTAATCATGGAAAGACAGCATGTATTAATGGCTTGCCTAATATCCATAAAGTTCAAACAGATCCCCATAGAGACCAATTGTATCTATAATTGGAACAAATGCTGAACCTTTATCGAAATTTATTGATTTCTACCTACGCCCACATATATCAATGATTACATCTTACATTAAGGATACGGGCGCAACGATAAAAAAAGTAGAAAACCTACCTTTTGATCCACGGAAAGATATTTTAGTAACTATGGACATCGAAGCACTTTACAGCAATATCCCTCAAATAGAACCTGTAAGTGCGACAAGTTGGTTCATTGATAAATTTTAGATAACATGCCCCAAAGAATTCATCCTTGAACTTTTAAAAATTGTGCTTATAGAGATTATTTTTGAGTTCCGAAATACCCTTTTTCGCCAAGTGAAAGAGGCAAGCATGGGGGCATCTGTGGCGCCGTCCATTGCGAATATTTATATGGCGGCCTTTGAAACTAAATTTATCCATAATGAGGTCGCACCATTTTTCGAATCCATCTCCCACTGGTCCAGATATATTGACGACATCTTTTTTATCTGGACCAGTGGGAAGGATTCCCTTGTGGATTTCCTAGAATGGATCAATCTGACAGATACAAATGTAAAGTTCACAGCCCAATTTGATGAGAATAGGGTCAAATTTCTTGATTTATTAATTAAACATCAGGACAATAAATTAATAGTTGATCTTTTTGTGAAACCTTCCATAGGCAATACGCTACTCCATTTTAACAGTTTTCACCCCCGGAGTCAGCGTCAAAGCATTCCCTTCTCACAATTTTTACGAGTAAGGAGGAATTGCACCAACCTAGCAGATTTTGAACAACAGGCCAGTGTAATGAGACAGAAATTCCTCAATCGAGGATATCCACATAGGCTGGTAAGGGACTCATTTAAGAGAGCCATATCCTATGACCGCGATCACCTTTTGAGAACAAAACCGCCCAAAGAAAATAATCAATTGGTTTGCATTAATAAACACTCGACTCTTGATAATACAGTAAAACAAATCTTCAATGCCAATTGGCATATTCTCAATTTTAACCCCACGGCAAATGAAATGTTGGCTAAGCCTCTGTTAGCCCACAAGAGAAATAAGAATTTGAAAAACCTGATAGTATATTCACGCTTTGCCAACAAGAATGTCCAGTCTGAGTTTGTTCAAAGATCGGTGTCTGGAAATTTTCCTGTCAAAGGTACCGTAAAATGTTCATCTTGCAAATCCTGTAGTGCGATCTTGGGAGGTGAGTCCTTTGAACACAATGGATGCCGCATGAATGCTAATGACATGTGGAATTGTAAGACCACCAATTGCATTTATTTCATTCTGTGCCCGTGTCATCTGGGCTATGTTGGTGAAACGACAAGACCAATCCAAATAAGGTTGACTGAACCTCGCTCAGCGATACGTACTAAAAAAATTGCGGCACCTTTAGTCAGACACTTTCAAGAAAAGCAACATAAGCCTGATGACTTTAAATGGCGTATCATAGAGAAGATCAGGCTCTCAGAAAATAAAGGCGGCTGTAAAGTTCGAAAAAAGAGAGAAGTCTTTGGTTTTTTAGCTTGGGCAATTTTAAAAACGGGTTAAATAGTGAACTCCCGTGGGAGAATGCAATTCGTTAATTTGCATCTCTCCGCCTGAATAATAGGTGCGTTTTTCATATAACTCTGAATCGTTGTCCTTTTTAGTTGAGATGGACTTTTAGCTATAGGTATTAGTCAGCTGGCAAAAAAATTATATTATATGGTAGTTTTATACGTCTCAACTAGTCCCTCCTTTATTAAAACTTAAAGCTCCGGGACACCTAAGCTAGCACGCCCGTTTCTATTTTTATCTACCTAACCAGGTGTAGGCATTTATTTAATCCTAGATGAGGTATTTAAACCATCTGCCTATTACGGCAAACTTGATCATTTTTCCGCCCCTCCGTTTCTGCGGCGGATTTGCACGTCGTGACCTCGTTACCCTGAGAGCATTATCCTGCTCCTACTCTGAACTTGAAGGTAAGCGATCTTCGGTACGGTCCTCCTTCTTGAGACTCCCACATTGCGGCTAGCACTTAGATAATATTCGATTCATGAGTCTTTCCCCCTTATCTGTTTCCTACCCATTTAATAAGAATGCCTGCTTTACGCCTTTTTTTTTCTTTAGTCCCTCCCTTTTTTAGTCTGTTTACCCGGAGGAGGCTTTTAAAAGATCGTTGTATGGTAATTAAGAAGCATCGTGTAACAATAGTATGCTGTTGTACAGAAGACACGGCTCCCCATTTAAAGGTTTACCCTGTAAGGTTAGGGCACCTCCTTTCAATTCCTTTCAGACTCATTGGGTCCTGAATTGGTTGTATTTTATTTATTTTTGCAGGATCCTCAATATAATATCTATCGGTACCTGTGGAAACTATCACATCTTTGATAGAACGTATAGAAGCTTTGCCGCTTAACCTTCTCTTTATATATCAGGTACGTGAACACATGAATTTATATCAGTCTTGTATCTGTTTACTGGGAAGCTGAGTGTCCTGTTCTTTCCTTCACCGCTTCCCTTTTAGTTTTAGTATCATATGCATAGATTAATAAAGAGTAGCTTTCTGAGTTAGTAAACATACTGCCATCCAAGGAATTCCATGCGTTCGAGATCATTGCATGTGTCCATAATTGATTGTAACGTTTTGTGATGATAGTTATACGAAATAATTCATTTGGTCTGAGCCATACTTTCTTCCCTCCAACCACGCACTTTTCTGTTAGCGCGGTATAAAGATACAACCTGTGAGATCAGCATAGAAGAAATATTGATTGTGTCCTAAGACGCGATTTTAAAAACGGACCCGCAAACAATTTAGATTAAGTCGAAGAACTTTGGTAATATTTTTGATAATTGCCACATCCACATGGCTGATATTTATCGCTCTACATGTCTTCCAATTGTGCATTCATGTGGTATCTATTGTTTGGGGAATCAATGTTGCCCTTATAATTGACAGGTTGCACTAAAAAGGGTTGCAGACTGAAATTCGGTATTTTATATATTCTAGGATTTATACCTGTTGCTACCATTATTTTGTCGAACTTTCAAGATCTACTTGATTGTTTCCTGTTTACAAGCTCTATAAACCTTCTTAAACTGTGAGTTTGATACAATGAGTATGAATATAGCTATTGAATGCTTATATAGAAATAAATTGTTAAATGATTATCGCTATGAACAGATAGAACTATCAAATATTTAGTTAAAATATTCCTATGCTGTAGCAAATCTTGCCTTTGTGTTGATTATAATTATGTCAACTACTGTACTTCATCACTTGTTCTCTAGTTTAGTTTTGAGTACTGCACAATCTTGTTATTGTTGGCTTTATCATGTTTGTCGTGGAAACAAGATAAGAGATTAACGGCCACATGCATCATCCTATTTAGGAAGTGCAAACGGTGCGAATCGCAAAATTCGGCCGTTTGCGATTCCTAAATAGGTTTTTGGGATGCATGAAGCATTTTTGGTAAAATCGCTATTTTTAGCGAATTCCAAAAATGCGATTGCTTTTATGGAATCGCAAATTTGCGATTCCTTAAAAGCAATGCATGATTAATTTTAAAATTGCGAATTCGCAATTAGGGGGTGCAAATTACCACGAGGTTGAACCTCGTGGTAATTTGCGAAAATGTGTTAAAATGCTCTTATTTGTATTTAAAAACACTGTCATGTTACAGACACACATGTCCTTAGGACATGTGTGTTTGAAACATGCACTTCAAAATACATTTCAGGGGTGCAGGGAGGGAGGTCCTTTGGACCACCCCCTGCACCCATGGAATGCATCAACATTTTGCGAATTCTAATTTGCGAATTTGCAATTCCCATTGATTTCTAAGGGCCTTTTAGCCCATATAAATCAATGTGAATTGCGAAATCGCAAATTGGAATTCTCATAATATTTGCGATTCGGTAAAAATTGCGTTTTTTACCGAATCGCAAATATTATGCACTTTTAGTCATGCATCCCGTTTTGCGATTCCTTATTTGCGATTCCCTAAAAATCGCAAATTAGGAATCGCAAAACCGGACTTTGATGCATCTGGCCGTAAATAATTTGACAGCGAAAATGTTCTTTTTTATAAAATGTGGGTTTATTTTAACAAAAGATGTATTTTTAATATGTGATTTTTATGTCCTGTATTATCATTTGGAATATATTGTAATAGGATGTTTCTTTCATATGTATGTTTCAGATATCACTGTGTGGATCCTGAAGAAGGCGTTGTCCATGCCGAAACGCGCGTCGAGTTTCACTTGTGACAGTGTTGTCTCTCTTTGATACCAATGATATTAATTTGTTGGGGTGTTCTTTACATGATTAAATAATGAATGTATGAATTGTATTTTTTTAAATTAATTTTTACCATCATACGGTGGTGGTTATGCCATTTACCTGTATGATTTTTATCTGTGTTCATTAAAATCTTGATTATTTTTATTTTAATTCTCCATGTATGATTTTTTGCAGTCACCTTATATTACTTGTTTGCCCATTTGTTGACTGCCTAGTGTTTTTGTTCACACATTATTATCCCTGCCCTAGGAGTTCATTGACACCAGTGTTCAGGGGGTCCTTGTTTTTTTCAATCCTTTTACCCACAGCTTGTCTGTGTAGGGCTGTTCTTTCCTTGTGTATCATCAACATTGTAATTTGATGATTGTTACTGTAAGTACTCTTTAAGGCCTATCTTGTAGTCCTTCTGTCCCCTGCCTTATCAGTGGTCTAGGGATTGTCATGGCACAAATGAAAACATTTGGATTCACGGATGATGAATTTGCTCTAATAGTAGGAACTAACTCCCCGTTAAGTAGTAATGGTAAGCCTAGTGGCCAGCAAAACGATGAGAGTTACAAACTATTGGAATTCAAGAAAAAGCTAAAACGAATGGAAGCCCATGGGGAGTTTATGCTGGCATATCTGAGATCCGGCATAATCCCTTTGGGTCTCAGAGTATGAAACATCCCAGGTTTATTTGTACACCATAGACCATTTCTTGAGAAATGGAGTCATATAGCCAATAGATGCTCTTGCGATCTGATGATTTTAATTGTTGCTACCGCAAAAGAGCTGGCAGCGGAAATTAAAAAGGAGGTCGATGAGTTGGAAGAAAGAATGAGGCAATTAGGGTCGATTGATGAAGCCTTGAAAAAAATAGAAGAAGCCAATAAGGACTTAGAATCTTTTAGCACCTATTTGAACAAAAGAAAAAACGATAAGTTAAACAAAGACAAGCGATTTTGTACCTTAGAAAATACTTATCCTTATCTAAGGCAAGATTTCTATAAGCAAATCCACTATGTGGACGATACTAGATAAGTGCAACAAAGAGTCAATAATTTCATTTCACTGACTCCTCAGACTCTGAAAATGAAGGTGCTAATACTTATTACGAACCTGAGGGAAATTTCAATCAGTATAATGGAGCCCGCCCAAAACAGCCTTTTTTATCCAACCAGGGCCTATGGCAAGGCCACTCGAAAGTACATATTCAGACCCAGAACAGGGGGAATTTCCAACAAATGCACCATCAACATCAACAGCAAGAACCCCAGTTTGTTCGAGAAACACGAAATCGCCAATACTGGAGACAGGGGATGTAATCCCAATATTTAATTTGTCATCCAGATATCTAGAGCCTTTTTGTGAAACTCTTCTTTCTAAAGGCTTATCATATGTTCCACCTGCTCACGCTAATGTCTTTGAGTTACAGCAGGACATCATCTCCTTCTTTCGAAGGATAAGACAAAAAAAGTTTTTTGCCTCAAACACAGATCAAAATGAGATACCACAAAGTCCTAGACGACTAGCGCTACCTTCTACCTTCAGCCCTTCCCTTGACCAATTAGGTCCAGAAGTGGCTGCTTTTGAACTAGCTGTCTTACAAAAGTTAGAAAGAGCGCAATGTTATATACCTAAACCTATATACAATCTGAACAGAGAGGAATCTGAAGTTTTAAAAACTTTTTGAAAGAATGATAGCTTAGTTATCAAGAGTTGCGATAAAGGTGGCAGTATTGTGTTAATAGACTCAGAAAAATACGAACAAAAAATGATGAGCATGTTGGCTGATAATACTACATACTCCAAGATTAGGTCTAACCCTTTTAATTTGGTATCCAAGAAAATTCAACATCTTACTGAGCAGGCGATATCAAAGGGGGAAATCGACCAGAAAGATTTTGACTACTTGAATTTTAATCATGAAAAGATAGCATGTATTTATGGCTTGCCTAAAATCCATAAAGATCAAACAGATCCCCCATATAGACCAATTGTATCTACAATTGGAACAAATACTGAACCTTTATCGAAATTTATCGATTCCTACCTACGCCCACATATATCAATGATTACATCTTATATTAGGATACGGGCGCAATGATAAAAAAAGTAGAAAACCTCCCTTTTGATCCACGGAAAGATATTTTAGTAACTATGGACATCAAAGCGCTTCACAGCAATATCCCTCAAATGGAAGCTGTAAGTGCGACAAGTTGGTTCATTGATAAATTTGAGATAACATGCCCCAAAGAATTCATCCTTGAACTTTTAAAAATTGTGCTTACAGAGAATATTTTTGAGTTCGGAAATACCCTTTTTCGCCAAGTGAAAAGGGTAAGCATGGGGGCATCTGTGGCGCCGTCCATTGCGAATATTTATATGGCGGCCTTTGAAACTAAATTTATCCATAATGAGATTGCACCATTTTTCGAATCAATCTCCCACTGGTCCAGATATATTTACAACATCTTTTTTATCTGGACCAGTGGGAAGGATTCCCTTGTGGATTTCCTAGAATGGATCAATCTGACAGATACAAATTTAAAGTTCACAGCCCAATATGATGAGAATAGGGTCGAATTTCTTGATTTATTAAATAAACATCACGACAATAAATTAATAGTTGATCTTTTTGTGAAACCTTCCGCACGCAATACGCTACTCCATTTTAACAGTTTTCACCCCCGGAGTAGGCGTCAAAGCATTCCCTTCTCACAATTTTTACGAGTAAGGAGGAATTGCACCAACCTTGCAGATTTTGATCAACAGGCTGGTGTAATGAGACAGAAATTCCTCAATCGAGGATACCCACATAGGCTGGTAAGGGACTCATTTAAGAGAGCCAGATTCTATGACCGCGACCACCTTTTGAGAACAAAACTGCCCAAAGAAAATAATCAATTGGTTTGCATTACTAAACACTCGACTCTTGATTATACAGTAAAACAAATCATCAATGCCAATTGGCATATTCTCAATTCTAACCCCACTGCAAATGAAAAGTTGACAACGCCTCGGTTTGCCCACAAGAGAAATAATAATTTGAAAGACCTGATAGTACATTCACGCTTTGCCAACAAGAATGTCCAGTCTGAGTTTGTTCACAGATCGGTGTCTGGTAATTTTCCTGTCAAAGGTACCGTAAAATGTTCATCTTGCAAATCCTGTAGTGCTATCTTGGGAGGTGAGTCCTTTGAACACAATGTATGCCGCATGAATGCTAATGACATGTGGAACTGTAAGACCGCCAATTGCATTTATTTCATTCTGTGCCCGTGTCATCTGGGCTATGTTGGCGAAAGGCAAGACCAATCCAAATAAGGTTGACTGAACATCGCTCAGCGATACGTACTAATAAAATTGCGGCACCTTTAGTCAGACACTTTCAAGAAAAGCAACATAAGCCTGATGACTTTAAATGGCGTATCATAGAGAAGATCAGGCTCTCAGAAAATAAAGGCGGCTGTAAAGTTCGAAAAAAGAGAGAAGTCTTTTGGATTTTTAGCTTGGGCACTTTTAAAAACGGATTAAATAGTGAAATCCCGTGGGAGAATGCAATTCTTTAATTTGCATCTCTCCGCCTGAATAATAGGTGCGTTTTTAATATAACTCTGAATCGTTGTCCTTTTTAGTTGAGATTGACTTTTAGCTATAGGTATTAGTCAGCCGGCAAAAAATATATATTATATGGTAGTTTTATACGCCTCTGAACTCGATTCATATTGTAAGGGCTTAGGAAAAAGTATTTTTAGATCTCCCCTTCCAATTAGATCCCTCTCCTTAACTAGAATCTGTGTTTTTCTGACTGGGTATCGATTTTCCCTTTCAGAATCGTAGGATGCCCTTACATGTAGGATATTCCCTAATTATCGATTGTCTACATAGACGGCATTTTGTTTCTGTAATTTGTTTTTTAACAATTTGGCCTCTGTAACAGTAATTGAAGTGGCCTTCCTTCTTTCTCTTGAGGGTTACACCGGATAGTCCCTCTTTTGTGTCTATTACCACATCTCAACTGGTCCCTCCTTTAATAAAACTAAAAGCTCCGGGACACCCAAGCTAGCAGTCCCGTTTCTATTTTCCCTACCTAACCAGGTTTAGGTGTTCATTTAATCCTGGATGAGGTATTCAAACCATCTGCCGAATACGGCAAACTTGATAATTTTTCCGCCCCTCCGTTTCTGCGGCGGATTTGCATGTCGTGACCTCGTTACACTGAGAGCATTATCCTGCTCCTACTCTGAACTTGAAGGCAAGCGATCTTTGGTACGGTCCCCCTTCTTGAGACTCCCACATTGCGGCTAGCACTTAGATAATATTCGATTCATGAGTCTTTCCGCCATTTCTGTTTCCTACCCATTTAATAAGAATGCGTGCTTTACGCCTTTTTCTTTCTTCTTTATTCCCTCCCTTTTTTAGTCTGTTTACCCGGAGGAGGCTTTTAAAAGATCGTTGTATGGTAATTAAGAAGCATTGTGTAACAATAGTATGCTGTCGTACAGAAGACACGGCTCCACATTTAAAGGTATACCTGTAACGTTAGGGCACGTCCTTTCAATTCCTTTCAGGCTCATTAGGTCCTGAATTGGTTGTATTTTATTTATTTTTGCAGGATCCTCAATATAATATGTATCGGTACCTGTGGATACTATCACATCTTTGACTTAACATATAGAAGCTTTGCCGCTTAACCTTCTCTTTATATATCAGGTACGTGAACACATTACTTTATATCAGTCTTGTATCTGTTTACTGGGAAGCTGAGTGTCCCTTTCTTTCCTTCGCCGCTTCCCTTTTAGTTTTAGTATCATATACATAGATTAATAAAGAGTAGCTTTCTGAGTTAGTAAACATACTGCCATCCTAGGAATTCCATGCGTTCGACATCATTGCATGTGTCCAAAAATGATTGTAACGGTTTGTGATGATATTTATACGAAATAATTCATTTGGTCTGAGCCATACTTTTTTCCCTCCAACCACGCACTTTCCTGTTAGCGCGGTATAAAGATACAACCTGTGAGATCAGCATAGTAGAAATATTGATTGTGTCCTAAGACGCGATTTTAAAAACTGACCCGCAAACAATTTAGATTAAGTCGAAGAACTTTGGTAATATTTTTGATAATTGCCACATCCACATGGCTGATATTTATCGCTCTACATGTCTTCCAAATGTGCATTCATGTGGTATCTATTGTTTGGGGAATCAATGTTTCCCTTATAATTGACAGGTTGCACTAAAAAGGGTTGCAGACTGAAATTCAGTATTTTATATATTCTAGGATTTATACCTGTTGCGGCCATTATTTTGTCGAATTTTCAAGATCTACTTGATTGTTTCCTGTATACAAGCTCTGTAAACCTTCTTAAACAGTCAGTTTGATACAATGAGTATGAATATAGCTATTGAATGCTTATATAGAAATAAATTGTTAAATGATTATCCTATGAACAGATCGAACCATCAAATATTTAGTTATAATATTCCTATGCTGTAGCAAATCTTGCCTTTGTGTTGATTATCCTTATGTCAACTATTGTACTTCATCACTTGTTCTCTAGTTTAGTTTTGAGTACTGCACAATCTTGTTATTTATGGCTTCATCATGTTTGTCGTGGAAACAAGATAAGAGATGAAATAATTTGACAGCGAAAATGTTCTTTTTTATAAAATGTGGGTTTATTTTAACAAAAGATGTATTTTTAATATGTGATTTTTATGTCCTGTATTATCATTTGGAATATATTGTAACAGGATGTTTCTTTCATATGTATGTTTCAGATATCACTGTGTGGCTTCTGAAGAAGGCGTTGACCACGCCGAAACGGGCGTTGAGTTTCACTCGCCACAGTGTTGTCTCTCTTTGATACCAATGACATTAATTTGTAGGTGTGTTCTTTACATGATTAAATAATAAATGTATGAATTGTATGTTTTTTAATCAATTTTTACCATCATACGGTGGTGGTTATGCCATTTACCTGTATGATTTTTATCTGTGTTCATTAAAATCATGATTATTTTTATTTTAATTCTCCATGTATGATTTTTCGCTGTCACTTTATATTACTTGTTTGCCCATTTGTTGACTGCCTAGGGTTTATGTTCACACATTATTATCCCTGCCCTAGGAGTTCATTGACACCAGTGTTCAGGGGGTCCTTGTTTTTTTCAATCCATAGAAAATGCTCTGTCCATTGCATTCAGGAGTCGGAGCCGCCCTTATCACAGGGTCTGCCAGGCATTCAGGGGTGGCAGCGTGCAGATGGTTAACATACTTTCTTTAAATGGGGCCTCCTTGGCTGCATGCTTAGATTACACGATTCCGGAATTCCCATTTCTGAATACCAGGCGGCCGTGCTACCTTTCTTCACATAATTAGTGTTAGGGGAGGGTCCTGCTTGGCCACCCATCTAAGAATTATTTAAGTTGTTTTGATTAAACCCCCACCTCTTCTGTTTCCTGTATCTCCCGGGCCGACTCCAGGATCAGATCTTCCATGGATGCATGGCTTGGTTAAACCCCTGTCTCTGGGCTAGGAATCCTCCTCCTAGTCTAACAGTTCAATTAATACATTTGGGGGTTGCCCGTTCATGGTAGGGTTTTGTCTCTTTTTCAGACAATGAAGGAGATTCGCTGCTGCTAGCCAGTACCAGGGCACAAGTTGAGGAGGCACGATGGTAGAGGGCGATTACCCATTATTTTCGATGGGGGGGTGCTGTCCAACCGACTAAGAGGTGGAGCCCCACGGTAATATGCAGGACGCACTTGTCCTGATGTAAGTTTTGGGCATTGAGGCATTTTCAGCTGCACTGACACACTTTGCTGCTTTGTGCTAGGCAACGATGTCAGCCAGGAAAAGGGCGGACCGGATGCCAGCCGCACTTATAACAAAAGCTGGAAGCAAGGAACTATCAGGCCCTACCCTCCTATCAAGCAGCAGATTAGATGGCTAGGTTCACGACACTTCTTGGAGAATTGGGGTCCGGCCCTATCACAGTTTGTGAGGGCCCGCGCTGCGAGCGTACTCAGAAGGCATGCAAATGTGCTTATGGGTTACAGGGCCTTTATGGGTCCGCAGGGGATGAAAGCCCACCCCACTCTTTGTTCACTAAAGGCTTGCTCAGGACTGCTTGCACTGGTAGATATCACAGAGCAGATTGGTGCCTTACGCATCTTTTGGACGTGGTTTGATGTCTACGCCAAGTTGGAGGAATGCAGAATTAGGGCAATTCCTCTTGGTGATTAAGACCCTAGCGGGATAGGTGTTTTCTATCCCCCTCTTAGGAGACAGTCTCCGGTGGAATAGCCATCCTTTCCACTGCCATTTTTGTAGTAATTTTAGATGGGCTTTCTGAGGGACCAAATTGGTAAGGGCATCGCTACTGGGCACACTGGAGAGGTCTGCAGTTCCCCTTCACCAGGATATTGGCAGACATGTTTACTCTCATGGAGAGGTCAAACCTGACCCTGTTGTGAAGGGGGCGGTAGGAGAGCTTTAAGCGGAAAAAGGGATAGAGTAGGCCTGGGAGGTTTACATGTCCGTCCATCCTCATGTTCAAACTCTTGCTTGGTGGTATATAGCTTATTGGGGACTACATATCGCAGCTGGGGGGTGAGCTAGTCAGTCACTCAAAACAAGATAGGTGCAGTGGCATGCGCAACAGGCAAGACATTTTGACAGGCGGAATAAAGGTAGTATTTCTTTCAAAGTGGTGTGGGTGCTAGGTCACTTGATCGTGCGAGGGGCCACTTATCATCTGCAACAGCTGCGGGAGTTAAAGCTGGTGGGCTTTGAGAATGTCTCCCCTGTTTGTTTGATTAATTTCTGGCTCCTTTTTTCAGATCTCACACATTCGCATGCGGATGGAAAACTCTGTGTGGTGTGGTGGACTGCATTTCCCAGAGTTCTTTATCCTATATTGAGGGGGTAATGTTATGTTTGGGCTTGGACACAAGGCCGCGGGTGAGGGTGGTCTCATGGTGCCATGGCGTAAGTGGGGGCCAGGACTACGGTCAAGGGCCTTTGGTAAGGTTTCGGTCAAGTACCTTGAATGCGGGCATAGCCTGGCTGGGCCTAGGGCAGCGGTCAGCGTGGGAATACACACAAAAAATTACGCATAGTGATCATATGTGCCACCGCAATGGTGTGTGCATGTCGACCGGTGAATCAGACTATGGATCCGTGACATTGTAGTCTGACATGGCTATGGGCTTGGGGACCGATAGTGATGGAGCAAGGATTCGCATGTAAAGCGCCTTGCTCGCACACAAAACTCTTGCCTAAATGTATAATTACACTAAACCAGTTGTTCGTCATTTATTAAGCGTTTCTCCAAACACGCGGGTGTCCCCAGGATGCTTGCTTATATGTCTTTCCCATACTAACGAAGCTTGCACTAAAAGAAACGGCTGCTTCGCTGAAATTCAGTCTGCGCATGCGTCGGTCATACCCATGTGATGTAACGCACTCGCATTCTGGAGGGATTGTATTGCTCATGCGCACTGATGCAAAAATGGCCGCTTGTCTCTCACCACGCTCTCCGCTTGCTACCGCTGCTTCAGCCTATCTGTCTTTTCGCACTAAACAGTAATGCTATTGTCATTATAAAATAAGGGATGTTTAGAATTTCATCATGGTATACAGTGTGATCATTTTATGTGTGATATTAATTTGTTCTCGCTTACTTTTCATGTATCGCGTCTCTGGGGGCTGGGACATACATAACCTACGCCATGTTGAGGCTCCTCTGAGTATTGCCATGTGACCTGGGAGAAACTACACTGCGCAGAAGCTGAGACAAGCCAGCTGGCTCCTGAAGCCCAATGCGCCTGAGAACCCAGCACAAGACGATGAATTCTACCTTGAATCTCAGAGACAATGTTGCTATACTCTGTACACTCATATTTTCTGCTGTGTGCTTATGCATGGGAACGTGAACCCAAGGGGCGGGTAGGAAAATTTTAATATTTAGGATGGGAAAGTTGAATTCTAGGAGGTGGTAATGACCGCACCACCTCTCCTAACCAATCAGAATGTGGGAAACGGTCACTTGCAACATTAGTGGGTGGTCTGAGAGACCCCAAAACAGTATAACTGCCCTAGTTTGGCTTAGGAAAATTGTCCGACTTGTCCGAGTAGCAGACCTGTCACTGACCCTACGAACTCTATAGGTGCTCAATCTGAAGTGCTGCGGAGCACTCTGTCCATACTTTCCACAAACTCCTAAGGGGTGGAAATTGTCCTAAGTGCTGGCGAAGCACTTTGCTGGGAAATTCGAAGAAAACCCAATCGGGGTTACTGGCGGATTACTTGCAGAGAGGGGTAACGCAGGCGTTGCTTCCGAAGCTGTGGGTGTTGGTCGTACCTTGGTGAGCCCAGTCCTGATCCCAAATCCTGAGGGGTATCCTGTCCTGACTGCCCGTGAGCTGTACCTGCTCGCATTCTGGCATTCCTTTTCTGAGGGTCCTTGTCCCCGTCCTTCCAACTGACCCATGGCCAGGGTTGGTCTTCATTCTGAATTAGGTAATTATCAGTCTGTGGGTTTGCGTCTCACTCTCACTCTCTCTCCATTTTCTTAATAAAGCACTCTTGCCTGTGATATTGCTCTATCACCTTTAAAGCAAGTTTTATGCAAATTGTTTATTAGAATTGTTCCACTTCTCTCCCCACCTTTAGAGAATTGCCAAACTGTTATGTTTTATTAGTATGTTCCGATTTTTCCCTTTCCTTTAGTCTGATTGCGGTGAACTTAGTAAGAATAGTTTAAAGCACTTAGGTTAAGTACATGTTCTAGGTCCCATCCATGTCCTAGGTCCTAGTATAAAGTTGCAGTGACTAGTTCTGTTCTAAAATTCCTACCTTTAGTCTTCCCATATACTCAATGGTCCTAGTGTTAATTCATAGTTACCTATTGGTCTTGATTTTGATGTTTGACGCATTACTCTGCATATCACTTATTGCCTTGTCGTACTCTCTTTGAACTTCTATATAAAGCTTTGAACGTCCTCAGGTGTCTGTGGTCATTTTACAGAAATTGTGGATAAGTATGTACTGATTATAAAGAGTAATTGTTCCTAGGTCCTGTCTACTATTTCCCTGATAGCTCCAGATCTGTCATAAGAATTGTGCCTGTGGTAAGTCAGGTGCATGGTAAAGCAGAGGTGAAACCAAACCTTAATTGCTCATAGAAGCGTGCAGGAGGAGAAACAAAAGTAATCATCACCCGGTTCACCCAAATGTCATTGTTGTATCTGAATTTGCACGCCAGGGCCCAGTGCGTGTAAGCAATTGGTGATCTCGGTGACCCGGGTGGACTGCGCGCTCTATCAGTAATTTTCTGGTAGCAGAGGATGGTTTGGACTAGTTAGATTAGGTAGACAGGATAGTTGATAAACAAACCGTGAAAATAAAATGTGCTGCTGATTTTCTACTGTATTGGTTCAAATATTTTGAAATGTTTTAAAGATTTATATGTAAATGTACATGACTTTGCATTGCTGCTATAAATGTTATATTAACCGAAAAATTGTTTGTAAATGTTCAGTGTAGTCCGAATCCCCGGGGAAGTATTTAGCTAACGGTGAGCAGAATCCGGTTAGCTGTTGAAGTCACTGGTTTGAGTCATTAGTGCAGGGTTAAGGATAACTGGAAGCACTAATTAGGTCCTTTGTTTGCATCTGAAGTAAATGATAGCTACGAGTACTTTATAAAACTTTCATTGCGATATCACCTAGTAAGGGTCGCATACGGAAGAAGTAGTAGGGTCTCCGAGGCTTGCATGGTAAGTAAATTAGTCCGCTGGTGAAAGCCTGACTTAGTATATATCCCAGGAAGAAGTGGATAAGTCAGGGGAATAACAGGTTCTATTTTACGTATGTAAAAGGTTAGGCAAAGAAGTCTATCCGGAGTGAATGAAAAGTAGACAGAAGTGGTTTACTAGCAGTGAAAGAAAATTCTTTTATCTCTTTAGAACACTCAGACATAGTGGCAAACGTTGCGTGTTGTTGACTAAAATCTGCATTCGCACTTTAGGGAGAGTAAAAAGTTTCTGTTACCTTGTGAAGGAGGGAGTCGGTCGGAAAGCTGCTCTGACGTCACTCCGTGCCGCGCTGGTATTGGTCAAAACAGCGGGTGTGTAGTGGAGCTGAAATTGTGAAGGAGGGGTGAGTGCCGAAGCGTGAGACTCTGTCTTGCGGAAAGGCCGCGCACCCATTCGTTAAGGATCTTTTGTGTTCTCTGAGTTGATTGGGTGTTACGACATGAAAGTCGCACTAGCATTGGAAGCACAAAGGTAGACAAAATTAATCAAGCCGAGTTAGAAGCGAGTCTGGAAAGTTGCATGTGGTATCCAGATTTCATACCAAATCCAAAGTACCTAGGATTTCATAAGGATCAGCTTATACGAGGTAGACCGCACAAGATGTATGGAGTAAAAAGGAAAATGTCTTTCTCTGATAAAATAAAGAATTTTTTCAAAACTGACAAGCCCATTAGAACGAGGGAAGGCGTGCTCATTCCCCCGCCAAACACCCCTGCCTCTTTTATGATGTTTGATAAGGGGCACCACACCTGTGTCTGGTTAGAAAACTGGGCAAAGTATACTGAAGATGACGGAGTCCTAGCATTCCCTGTTGAAGGTACATTTAATGGTCGGATTCTGTTTAACTTAAGGACCCGCATGAATGAATTACATCCTAGACCTAGATTGACCCAGTACGAAGCCCTGGAAGAATGGGAGATTGAGGCTCTAGAGAGAGATAGACCCCGGATGGACAAAGGAGTAAGTAAATGGTATCCGAGGGTTCAAGCACAAACCAAAGAGCAGAAAATGAAACAGTGGAGGCAAACCATGATAACTGAAGGACTGTTCCCAATGATGGGGGTGTTAGCCGAGGGGAAAGGAAAAAGTAAAGAAAAGACCCATCATTTAATGCCCGTGGGGGACTCAGAGGATGAGCACCTAGAAGATTTGTTAATGAAAAATCCACCTCCCTATGTTGCAGAATCAGAATCTGTACATTCTCCAAACCCTTTTTCAAAGTATCCCAGATGTCAGAGGGATAGTGATACAGATGGAACGGGTACGGATAGTAAAGTCAGTAGTGGGGATGGGTTTTGCAGACCGAAATGTACGGTCCCAAATTATCAGCCGTTCGGAGAAGATCCACCTCGGTTGGTCACTCCGACTGCTCCCAGTATTTATCCTCCCTTAGTACCTCAGGTATTGCATGATCACTCTGCAGAGAAGGCTTTACGAGAGAAGGAGAAAGAAGCCCTGGCTAGACAGCGAGAGGATTTAGTTCGAACCATTGCCCAGATACATCCCCATCCTGATTCCCTGACTATTCCAGTAACTATTGGTCCAGCTATTCCACTGTATAGAGATGACCTGGCTAGTCCTCGTCCTCCTGTTATCTCCCCAATACTGCCTACTCCTAGCATCCCTCCCCCGAGGAAGGAAGTATTCATAGATGATGATCAAGAGAGTGAATGTGAATCTGTGGTCCTGATGGACTTGCCCATTAGAGAACCTAGGACTAGTATGTCGGGGGCAAGAAGTCAGACTAGACCGAAAGAGGTGTTGATTGAAGGTGCATCTGGGGTTAGGAGTGCCACAGTAGTATCCCCCGAAGAATTAGACAGATGGACCAAGGACGAGACTGACTGGAGGTCTCTCCTCTATAGGTAGTTGGTTTACTAACCTAGGTAGAAATCTGTTGTGGAAAATACTGATGCCAATAGTTGTGATAGGCGTAGTTGTGTTGATCATTTTCATTTGTTGCAAATGCAAGAAATGCAAAAAGAAATATACAGTAAATAAGAGGGGGGTGAAGAGAAATATTGATGAACTGGAATTAGAAGAATTAAGGAATGAAGTCCCATCCATGTGCTAGGTCCTAGTATAAAGTTGCAGTGACTAGTTCTGTTCTAAAATTCCTACCTTTAGTCTTCCCATATACTCAATGGTCCTAGTGTTAATTCATAGTTACCTATTGGTCTTGATTTTGATGTTTGACGCATTACTCTGCATATCACTTATTGCCTTGTCATACTCTCTTTGAACTTCTATATAAAGCTTTGAACGTCCTCAGGTGTCTGTGGTCATTTTACAGAAATTGTGGATAAGTATGTACTGATTATAAAGAGTAATTGTTCCTAGGTCCTGTCTACTATTTCCCTGATAGCTCCAGATCTGTCATAAGAATTGTGCCTGTGGTAAGTCAGGTGCATGGTAAAGCAGAGGTGAAACCAAACCTTAATTGCTCATAGAAGCGTGCAGGAGGAGAAACAAAAGTAATCATCACCCGGTTCACCCAAATGTCATTGTTGTATCTGAATTTGCACGCCAGGGCCCAGTGCGTGTAAGCAATTGGTGATCTCGGTGACCCGGGTGGACTGCGCGCTCTATCAATAGGACCTGGTTGTTCGGAAGTTAGCTTTTGGTGTGGAGGGCTTAGGACCGGTTGGCCCTGGTCGCCCTTGTGGCGGTAAGGAGGCCACATAAAGTGACTTACATTGTTAAGGGGAGTCCTCCTGCATGGCCTCTTTTACCCAGAGCTCCTGTCGTCAAGTATTGATTTGTGGGTTCGGATGGGGGTGGGGCCGGGAGC
This sequence comes from Lissotriton vulgaris, assembly GCF_964263255.1. NCBI lineage: Eukaryota > Metazoa > Chordata > Amphibia > Caudata > Salamandridae > Lissotriton > Lissotriton vulgaris. The sequence goes on from NW_028249337.1 coordinate 529,448, forward strand.
AACCTGGGGTGTATGGGTCCTATGGAAAAGTGCGTACTATCAGGAAGCACACCATTAGGACACAGACCCCTGGGATCCCAGCCCTGTCCTTGTGGCTCCTCACCAAGGGATTGGGTGAGCCGAAGACAGGAATTAATTCCGGGGCAATGTCAAGACGTTACTTCCGTCCGGGGCCAGCAATGGGGGGGAGGAGATGGCGGGGCCCTATTTAGGCCACCTTGCCCAGGTCCTCATCCTCGCTTCCTTTACGACGCCGGCCCTGTGGTCAGGGGACTCCTGTGAATCTCCCACCCACCCATCCCTAGAGGTACAGCTTGGGAGGGTGTATGATTGTGAATTAAGAGTGGTGGTAAGGAGCCCACATAAAGTGACTTACATTGTTAAGGGGAGTCCTCCTGCATACTCCTTAGGCCCGCACTGAGGGGGAGAGACGGTAAGCTCAGCCCAGGGAGAATGGGGACACCGGTTGGAGGCAAGGGCTTCAGCTTTCAATCTAGGGCATGGGGCAGCTGCCTCTGGTTATTCCCTATGAGCTCTCTTTGGAAGCCTGGTGGTGGAGGGGTGGACCCCTAGGGTGACGGACAAGGTCCAGATGTCAGGGGTACACCTCTCAAGGATGCAGGTGGGTTGCGCCTTGCATGGTTCTCAGTTAAGGGGCGCGAGCCAGAAGACCCCTTAGTGCTGGAGTGATAGATAACATTCTTAATATATAAATTGAGTTGTGTCATTCTTGCTGATCGATTATGATTTTATGATCAACTTAAATGTAAATATCATTTGGAGATTAAATTTGAGAAATTCATATCATATGGAATTTGAATTGTATTAAATATATATTGTCATCTTTCTGTGATGGTTTGTAATAAACATGGCCTCTTTTACCCACAGCTCTGGTCGTCATTCGTCAAGTATTGATTTGTGGGTTCGGATGGGGGCGGGCTGGGAGCAAGCTGGGGGGGTCTGGGTCCTAAAAGTCCTGGTAACAACACGATGTCACAGTCACCTCATGTCCTGGCACCGTGCATCATGCATGACTCATGACTTCCAAGTTTTCAGATTCCCTATGTGCAGGGGCCTAGTGAACCCACCCCCACCCCACCTCTTGCATTAAGAACTACAGCAAATGTGGGCCTCTTCTGTCTGCAACTCGGCAGACAAAGGGTCAGCTCATAATACATGTGAAAAGGTGGGTGAGAGAGTAAGTGAAGGAATAGGTGAATGGCTTGATGGATTAGTGAAAGGATGAATGGATGAGTGAAAGGGTGAACTGATGGATAACAAGATAAAGGATGGATAGATGAGTGAGTGGAAGAATGGAAGAGAGAAAAGGTAAATAAATAGATGTATGGGTGGAATGGTGGATTTATGGATGGAATGGTGGACGTATGGGTAAAATGGTGGATGGATGGATGAGTGAAAGGCTAGATGTAAGGATGGATGAGTGAGTGAAAGGGAAGGTAGATGGGTAACAAGATGAATGGATGAGTGAAAGGTTGGATTGATGGATGGATGGATGAGAGAAAGGATGGATGAGTGAAAGGATGGATGAGTGATAGGGTTAATGGATGGATTCATGAGTGGATGAGTGGGTGGGTTGATAGATGGATGAAAACAACATAACCTGTACTTGTAGACATTAGCACCGACGTGACTCGAGTCCCTTCCCCACAATTCATTTTCTTTAAAATTGTGCACCCCTAAGAATATTGCGCCCAGGGCAACTGTCCTTGTGGCCCAGCCCATGCTATGCTACTGCCTACCAGTATGGATGACATCAGACTCTTACACCTTGTAGCCCTCACTGTCTTAAGTAACATTTACTATAGATTGACTTTCACATTTATGAGCCATTGTCTCTATCTACTATGTGGGTGATGTAACACACTCCGACACCCTGCTGTACATACTTCGAATGAGTAGCACTATAAAAGAAATTAAATACACAGGACAGAGGGTCTATATGAAAATGAAGGGCACCGTTGGAGGGTGGTAGCAAGGCCGGACAGGCCGTACCTGGCATTGGGCTTTTCCCTGGGAGGCTGGAAGGGTGGGTGGGATGTTTTTTATTACTGGGAGCTGCCACTGCAAAGTTCCTTGTATATTCAGCAGTTTTCAGGCAACAATCAACGTGTCTTGATCACTTTGGTGACTAATGTACCTGCTGGATAGAGATGGGAGTTTTACTTAGGGGCAGTTTTGAATCATCTAAGGTAGAACAGATGGTTAAAATGTCAGCTGTAAAGAATGTGTACCATGAGTATCAAAGAACAGTGTTTTATGAGCAGAGCTAAAAATAGTAAATCTATAGTAACTTACCTATACCTACCTTCACAATATTTCAGTAGTCGATATTTTAGCTACGATGTTAATGTAAAACAATATTCTTGTGTCAGTATTCTGACAAAGAACCCTTCCCCTGAGCTGTTTATATTTCATTTCTCAGCTTGTGTTTTCTCTCCCCTTCAGGGGTGGGAGCCACAATAATGAATGTCAGAACATCCCCTTCTTTGAGATTAGTGTCATTGTACTACTTTGTGTAATGTCCTCAATGATGGGCATAGCAATTATTCCATAACGCCTAATTTACTCATGCTATTTCTGCAGTTTCTTCTTGACTCTCTTCTGGCCTCAGGCAGAGCTGCTTTCCCAGCACGTCCACATTTCCACCTGAGTTCTTATTGCACAATCTTCAGCCTTTCCAAGTGCCAGTTAAAGTTCCTTTTCCCCTTTACCATGGAACTGATGATCCAGAGTTAATATTTTTTTTCACCACCAGGTCAGGGTTTTTCTCCACCTCTGGTGACATAATGAGCATTGGCGGCCGGCACAGGTAAGAGCGGTGGGCCGGGATGGGGGTAGCGGAAGTCAATAGACGACCGGATAAGTAATATTAAATAAAGAAATTAAAAAAATACTTACCTTGCGTGTGTTTTCCAAAACTGTAAGTTTTTGAATAACAATGCAGTTCCTATAGATATGTATGTGCTTTGGTCATTGGTTTCACTCGCGCACATGCACTTTCACAGTTACTGGGGTTCTCAAAACTGCAAACTTATTCCAGAACCGCAGAAAAAATGTTTCCACGAGAGACCTTAGTTCAGAACTCTTCTGAAGGGTGAACAGCTCTACATGTGGGAGTTTTAGGTTTTTCACCAAGGGACAATCTGCTGAAAGACCAGTTGAGTGTGTCTACCCTGAGGAAGTGTTTCTCCAGCATCTGCCTCCTTCACCTGCAGCACCAGGTCCAATTTGCCTGGGCCAAGCCAATACAGAAGATGATGAGGTGGTGGAGGTAGTAATGACCGATCATTGCAGCCACAGGCATCTTTGGTACCAATTCGTTTCCATGGTTTCATCAATGAACACTGTCTAAAAGGGAGGTGTCTTGTGGGAAATGTGAAGCTTCAATGTCTTTGGCCCAATCTCCTGAGCCTGATACATGTGAGTTTGGCTTCCATGTGCGTAGACAGTGAAAGCTGAAGGCACTACAACCTCAACATCAGTGCACTCCGAACACGGGTATGTTATGCTATGTTGATTTTTATAGCACACTAATCACCTGAGAGGGTATCCAGGCACTTGGGCAAGGTGTGTATGTGTTTGGTCCCGAGGTGCTTTAGAGCCAGGTCTTCAGCTTCTTTCGGAACTCAATAAGTGAGGAGGAGGCTCTGATGTGTTGTGGGAGGTCGTTCCATGTCTTGGGTGTGATGTAGGAGAATGAATAACCTCCAGTTTTAATTTTGTGGATGCGGGGAGTGTGTTTGAGTGAGAGTGAGCCTGAGGGACAACATATGTGTCTGGTGGGTTGGTGATAGTCTATGTGGTTGTTTGTTATTCTGACCCTGTGCTGTGCAGGGCTTTGAATGTCTGCGTAAGAAGTTTGGATTGGCTGTGCTTGTGAATGGAGAGTCAGTGAAGCTTCCTGAGGTGCGGTGTGATGTAGGAGCAGCTTGGAAGGTCGAGTATGAGTACTACAGGTCTGTTCTGGATGGTCTGGAGTCCCTGAAGGAGTTGTTTGGAGATTCCTTCCTGCATGGAGAGTGTAGCTGTGGTCCATCCTGCTGGTGATGAGTGCTTTTGTGAAGGTCCGTCTGGTGTTCTCAGGAAACCTTTTGAGGATCTTTCGCAGCATGTGAAGGATGTGGAAGCAGGAGGTGCGCACTGCGCTGACATGAGCTGTCACCTTGAGCTCGCCATCTAGGATGATCCCTAGAGTTCTTTTGTGGTCTGTGGTCTGTGGGTGTGGGTGATGGTCCTAGCTCTGGCAGCCTCCAGGTGGAATCCCATTGGGTGGTCTTGTTGCCCAAGACCAGAATGGTGTGTGTCCATTTCTACGGCAAAAAGAAATATGTATGCAAGTTGTGAACAATGAACATTAATTTTTGCATGACTGTAAGCTCCTTTTGAAATAGTTTTCAGTTTAAAGAATGGTACAAAGGTGTGCTAAGTGTTTAAAGCCATGAATATATGTCCATCATCCACTATGCAGCACCTCTGAATGCAGGGCGGGGCCTTCAGCCATGGACCGTGCCTACTCCGCCTAGCCCCAGAGCTCGCTAGTGGAAGCTGCCTTGCCAAGGTTTCCAGGTCCATGCACGACTAGCTGAGCCAGAGCAGGTTTTAACTTTGCTTTTTGTGACTTGGATTCTTGTTAATAAACCTGGACTGGAGTAGCTAGTAGCACATGGATCTTGTAAACTTGGCAGCTATGGGTAGGGAATAGCTGCACAAGCCTAGGCTCATAATCCAGGGCCAAGAAGGTTATCAAGAGAACCAAGGAAGGTGGGAGTGCGGCAGGAGTAAAGAGGGACAGGGGACTACGGAAACTCAGGGGGAGGGAGACTATGGAAGCCTGGGGGAAACAACAGAGGGCTCAGCAGCGAGAGAGAGACAAGAGTTAGGAGAACAGAGGCAAGAAGAAGGGTCCATCCCATCAGACCCCAGTACATTTGTCAATAAGCAATGGGCTGGAACAAGCTTCCTCGCCCCATACATCACTCCACTGCCCAGAATGTATTCCATTGAAAATGTGCAATTTCATACAGAACTATTTCAGTTTTATGTACTTGAAGAGTCTTTTACATCTGGATGAAGACCTTTCATTTCACCCAGTGACATTATGGGGATTTTTCAGAGCACTGCAGACAGATGCACACATTTGAGATGAAAATCACTTGAAATCTGTTTAAGTCCACACAGTTACAGCTGTGTGCGCTTTTATGGCATTCTCAGTGTATGAGGACCTGAGAAGTGAGGACCCTTTATGTCACACTCCTGGACCCCAGATGTGCTGAATTAGGACCTGTCATCTGCTCCCCTCCATGTCACTTTAGAACACCTGTGTGTTGTTTTCGTGAGTTAAAGTTTTGAGTTTGTTTTTGTAGTTTGTGAAATGTGCGTCTGAGCCCAGCTCTGCTGCAGCCGCACTTTGTACCGGGTGAAGTGCATGGACCCCCGGCTTGGGTGGCTTCAGGAGCTGGATCCGCGTCAGTGATGGCGCACGTGCCCGCTGTGACTCGTAGGAGCTTCTTGGCACTGCCTGCTCCGCACTCCTTCGGTGGGGCCTCTGATGAGCAATGTTACTTTTCTTGGCCATGGAAGTGCCGTCATTACAACATACATGGCATTAATGGCATTTTGTGATCTCTCATTAATGGGGCTCTCCGAGAACGGAAGCGGAGGGACCGGTTTGCACAGTTTCCCTTTTCGGTATCTGCTTCTTTCTGCATCGGAGGCGAAGCATCACTCGGAGGAGGGCGCGTGCCCGGGGCGCAAGAGATGCAGGCAAGGGCACGAGCGCGCAGGGAGGGGCGGGAGCGCGCAGGGAGGGGCGCACAGGCGGCTGGTTTAGTGTTGAAGTCAGAAAGGATGGATGGATGCTTTAGGACCTAGAGTAAATGTGAAGTTCTTGAGGAGCCTCTTCTGTCTGCAACTCGGCAGACAAAGGGTCAGCTCATAATTAATGTGAAAAGGTGGGTGAGTGAGTACGTGAAGGAATGGGTGAATGACTTGATGGATTAGTGAAAGGATGAATGGATGAGTGAAAGGGTGAACGGATGGATAATGAAAGGATGGATGGATGAGTGAGTGAGTGGAAGGATGGAAGAGAGAAAGGGTAAATAAATAGATGTATGGGTGGAATGGTGGATGTATGGGTGGAATGGTGAATGTATGGGGAAAATGGTGGATGGATGGATGCGTAAAAGGGTGGGAGGATGAGTGAAAGGGTGGATTATTTGCGAGTGAATGGGTGGATGGATGAGTGAAATGATGGATGGATGAGTGAGTGGAAGGATGGAAGAGAGAAAGGGTAAATAAATAGATGTATGGTGGAACGGTGGATGTATGGGTGGAATGGTCAACGTATGGGGAAAATGGCAGATGGATGGATGCGTAAAAGGGTGGGAGGATGAGTAAAAGGATGGATGGATGAGTGAAAGGGTGGATGATGTGTGAGTGAATGGGTGGATATATGTGTGAAATGATGGACGGACTGATGAATTCATAAGTGAAGGGGTTAAATGAGGAGCCAGGTCTTCAGCTTCTTGTGGTTCTCAATAAGTGAGGAGGGGGCTCTGATGTGCTGACAGAGGTTTTTCCATGTCTTGGGTGCGATGTAGGAGAATGAGTCACCTCCAGTTTTCGTGAGTTAAAGTTTTGAGTTTGTTTTTGTAAAGTTAGTGAAATGTGTGCATGAGCCCAGGTTTTCTGCAGCCGCACTTTGTACCAGGTGAAGTGCATAGACCCCCGGCTTAGGTGGCTTTAGGAACTGGATCCGCGTCAGTGATGGCTCACGTGCCCGCAGTGACTCGTAGGAGCTGCTTGGCACTGCCTGCTCCGCACGCCTCTGGTGGGGGCCTCTGATGAGCAAGGTTACTTTTCTTGGCCATGGAAGTGCCGTCATTACAACATACATGGCATTAATGGCATGTTGTGATCACTCTCATAAATGGTACTCTCTGGGAATGGAAGCGGAGGGACCGGTTTGCACAGATTCCCACCTCGGTATCTGCTTCTTTGTGCATCGGAGGCGAAGCATCATTCGAGGAGGGAGCGTGCCCGGGGCAGAGGGCGCGAGCACCTCAGGCAGGGGCACGAGCACATAGGGAGGGGCGCGCGGAGGGCTGGTTGAAGTCTGGTGCGCAGACCTTGCATTGCGGGCAATTTGCGGATTGTAATCTAGGCACAGGGTCTGTCCTCACCTACGAAATGGGAGAAGATTGTGAAATAGCATCACCCGGTGCACATCAGATCCGCGATGGAAAGTGATTGTGAAATTACATCAGGTCAGAGGGCAGAGGAGGATGAAATGGAATTGCACACCCGCCAAAAGGTGCAGAAATGTATGCATTACCTATACATTACAGTAGGGTGACCAACCATCCGTAAATTTCATGGGCCGTCCATGGTTTGGATCTCACGTCCGTTGTCCGTGAAGATCCCACTTACCTACAGAGGCCTTTTGTCTGTAATTTTGGGCATTGAGGGGAGCAGCACTGCTCCCTTATGAGAAGCCTCAGCTCCCTGATGGGGCCGCCTCCCACTCTTCCTCTGAGCACGAGAGCAGCCCCACCCGTCCATTGTTATTCTGTATGTGGCTGAAGATTGTCACATACAAAATAACAAAGGGCCAGTCTGGGCTGGTATTGCATGCGGTGGGCCTCCTCCTGCCTTGGTCTAGGACAGGGCATTATGTTTTAACAAAACATAAAGAAAAATGTTGCACCTCACGAAAAGAACGAAATGTACAGCATCCATTTCATTTATAGAAGCCAGCAAAGGAGTTAGAAAGAAGGGGTTATGGGTCTTTCACAGTCTCATCATTTTGGAACTGAGCATTTTCAATATTATATACAAATAATAGTTACTGCTTTTTTATTTCATGCAACTAACAACCATTGAGAAACCCATTAGTCCTGGTTTGTTGTGGGTGTAATGTATTATATACCTGGATGCAATAACAGAAGCAGCAGAATGCCAGTCGGGCAGTGCACTCTGCCAAGCACAGATTTTTAGCTTATGCTTTTTAAGCCACACCATTATTTACATCGGACACGCCCTTTGAAGAGACCCCCAAGTTCTTTCAACCCACTTAAAGCCCTGGTAACAACACCATGTCACAGTCACCTCATGTCCTGGCACTGTGCATCATACATGACTAATGACTTCCAAGTTTTCAGATTCCCTATGTACAGGGCCCTAGTGAAACCTCCCCCACCCCAACCCTTGCTTCAGGAACTACAGCAAATGTGAAGTTCTTGAGGGGCCTCTTCTGTCTGCAACTCAGCAGATAAAGGGTCAGCTCATAATTAATGTGAAAAGGTGGGTGAGTGAGTACGTGAAGGAATGGGTGAATGACTAGATGGATTAGTGAAAGGATGAATTGATGAGTGAAAGGGTGAACGGATGGATAATGAAAGGGTGGACGGATGAGTGAGTGGAAGGATGGACAAGAGAAAGGGTAAATAAATAGATGTATGGGTGGAATGGTGGATGTATGGGTTGAATGGTGAATGTATGGGGAAAATGGGGAAATGATGGATGCTTAAAAGGGTGGAAGGGTGAGTAAAAGGATGGATGGACGAGTGAATGGGTGGATGGATCAGTGAAGTGATGGATGGACTGATGAATTAATAAGTGAAAGGATGAATGGATGGACAGATGAGTGAAAGGGTGGATGGATGTAAGGATGGGTGTGTGAGTGAAAGGGAAGGTAGATGGACAACAGGAACAATGGATAAGTTAAAGGTTGGATATAAGGATGGATGACTGAAAGAATGGTTACGTGATATGGTCAATGGATGATTTCATGAGTGGATGAGTGGGTGGGTGGGTGGATGGATGGGTGAAGACAACATAACCTGTATTGCAGACAATATCACCAACGTGACTTGAGTCCCTTCACCACAATTTGTTTTCTTTAACATTTTGCACCCCTAAGAATATTGCGCCCTGACGATGCTATGCCACTGCCTACCAGTATGGATGACATCAAACTCTTAGACTTTGTAGCCCTCATTGTCTTAAGTAACATTTCCTATACATTGACTTTCACATTTATGAGTCATTGTCTCATATACTATGTGGGTGATGTAACACACTCCAACACCCTGCTGTACATATTTCGAATGAGTAGCACTATAAAAGAAATTAAATACACATGAGAGAGGGTCTATATGAAATTGAGGGGCACCATTGGAGGGTGGTAGTAAGGCCAGACAGGCCATACCGGGCATTGGGCATTTCCCTGGGAGGCTGGAAGTGTGGACTGGGTGGTTTTGTTACGGGGACCTGAAACTGCAAAGTTCCTTGTATATCCAGCAGTTTTCAGGCAACATTGAAAGTGTCCAGATACCTCTAGTGACTAATGTACCTGTGGGATAGAGATGGGAGTTTTATTTAAGGGCAGCTTCGAATCATCCAAGGTAGCACAAAGGGTTAAAATGTCAGCTGTAAAGAATGTGTACCATGAGTATCAAAGAACAGTGATTTATGAGCAGAGCTAAAAATAGTAAATCTATAGTAACTTACTTATACCTACCCTCACAATATTTCAGTAGTCGATGTCTTAGCTATGATATAATGTAAAACAATATTCTTGTGTCAGTATTCTGGCAAACAACCCTTCCCTGGAGATGTTTATATTTCATTTCTCAGCTTGTGTTTTCTCTCCCCTACAGGAGTGGGAGCCACAATAATGAATGTCAGAACATCCCCTTCTTTGAGATTAGGGTATTTGTACTGCTTTGTGTAATGTCCTCAATGATGGGTGTGGCAAGTAATCCGTAAAGCCTAATTTATTCATGCTCTTTCCAAAGTTTCTTCTTGTGATTACAGTGATTCTCTTCTGGCCTCAGGCAGAGCTGCTTTCCCAGCACGTCCACATTTCCACCTGAGTGCTTATTGCACAATCTTCAATCTTTCCTGGTGCCAGTTGGAGTTCCTATTCCCCTCTACCATGGAACTGATGATTCAAGAGTTCTTATTTTTTTTTCACCACCAGGTCAGGGTTTCTCTCCACCTCTGGTTACATTGTGAGTAGTGGCGGACAGCACATGTAAGAGCGGTGAGGCGGGATGGGGTGGTGGAAGTCAACAGACGATGTGATAAGTAATATTGAATAACTTTTTTTTAAAAAACACTTACCATGCGTGTGTTTTCCAAAACTGTAAGTTTTTGAATACCAATGCAGCACTTAAAGTAGTGCCTAATTTGTGCATGTGCTTTTCGGTGTTTAGCACCAGCACTTACTTCTAAGGGCCGGCTCTATTAAATTATTCTCCCCCGAGCAGTGGGCCCAGTAATTGTTAAAAAATAAAAGTAAAAGAAGATCCTAATCAGTAAAGAAAGCATGCTTTCTTTTGATTCAATGTATATATATCCTGCGGATGGTTGGGGGAAAGTCCTCCACTCAAAAATGGCGCTCCGTTTGCAACCAGTGAGTCAGCAATGTTTTAGATAATATTATAATATTATAGTTGTCCTTGATTGAGGGCCGGCCGCTACTGCCTAGTGTTTCTTTTCACTGATTGGAGGATGAATACTGTGTGGTCACACCATTGGCTCTAGGGAAGTCCCAGTCACTGAAGGAGAGAGCAGTAGGGGCCAGGCAGCAAAGGGTGTATGCTTCTAGAGCCCCCAGCCATGTGGAACCCCTCCTGCAGGAGCCTTTCGCAGACTGACTTTTCAAACCCTGCAGGTCAGTAGTGCTCGCAGTTCACGGACTTGACAACTTTTTGACCCCTTGTGTAAGCAGAAACAAATCAACCAGAAAACATTTCTGTAGAGATTATATAATTATTAACTTGCATGGTGGTTCTGCTTTTGTGCTGCTCATGGGAGGTTTGGGGGGCAGCTGAGCACCACGAGGTCTGCCCCCTTGGCAGATTGGGAGGGGTGGGGCCAGTCAAGCGCGGCTATTTTGTGGCCTTTGGGCTTCACTGGGAGTAGCCCAATTGAAGCCCAAATTATCAGAAGCAGCCCATGTTACTTAAGGGGTTTCGTGCTCCCCCAGCCACCATTTTAGGTTTGGCCACCTGGTGGCTGAATTTTTGTCTTTAGGTCGTAGTGGTAGTGTGGAGGCAGGGTTGCTATTTCATTGTGCTTTCGTGGATTCGGGAAGAATATGGCTGGTGAAGATTATATAGTGCTAGAGGCCATCTGCCTCCTCAGCAAGGCTGGCCGTATGGACCTTCTGCTGCCTGGGCCGTCGGTGAGGTGCACGCCAGCGGACGTGGAGGCCGCCGTGGTGGCCTGCTCGCCCCCTGCAAGGCAGCAAAAATGGAGGTGAGCGTACAGGGCCGCGTGGATGCCAGGAGCGCGGCCCTGAGGGTGCGGCAGGTGGAGCGAGGGGCTGCGTGGGAGGAGGAGGCCCGGGTTGTTGGCGAGAAGAAGGCCTGGTGAGGGAGCGTCTCCCCGCCAGGGCCGCAAGTGAGATCTGGCAAGGAGCGGCCGCAAGCGGGAGAGGGGGAGCGGGTCTTGAGGCAGAGACCTCGCGGCTGGGCCTTCAGGAGCCAGGCATGTGGTACGGTGGGGGGGCACGGGGAGCCCATCCCCGGCCCACACACAGGATGAAAGGGGCCACTCACGTGGGTAGAGGGCCTCTAATATGAGCAGCAAGGCGAGCCTGACGCGACAGGCCCCCTATGGTGAGGAGGGTGTGGGACCGGAAAAGGGGGGCATATAAGTCAGGGGGCTGAGGCCCCGGGGCCCAGTCAAGGAATAGAGATGTGGAGTGGGAGGGTTCCAACGGGAGGGCAGAGGGCCTGGAGCAAGTGGCGGGGGCACTCTGGGGTGGGCCGGGAGGGTGGCACTCTACAGGAGTTTGAGAGGGCTGGGGGGAGCGGGGCCTAGGCACAGGTATGGGGGATATGTTCCCATTGTTGCAATCAGAAGGGAGCGAGAGGGACTTTGAGGGGTTGGATGTTTTTGATTCATGGGCGGAGGGGGTCTGGGACGCCCACGGGGAGGGTAGGTTGGCGTGGAGGGTGGGTTGTTTCCCCTTCGACAAGTGCTGGGGATATGGGGGGTACGGTGGAAGGCAAAGGTGAGGGGGAGGCATTAAGGGGGGGTTGGGGTGGGGGCGGGGTATCCCCTGGGGAGGAGTGTCATGGGGCGGGGGTCTAGTTTGGAGTGAGGAGGAGGGGGATGGGGTCAACCGTAGCATGGTAGGTAGGGCGTGGGCAGCTAGCACTTTGGACGTAGATGTAAGGAGGAGTGGGATAGATAGGGGTAAGAGAGTGAGGCCCAGCACACCAGATCTTACGTTTATTTTGCAGTATGCAGATCGACGCTGGACACCAGACTTGGCAGGGCTTTGAACGGCCCACTGGCGCCAAGGAAAAGGGAGGACTGAGCCTCAGGCGGCATGCCTGGTACCGGCGAGGGATCTCGTTGAGGCCGGCAGAAGAAGGCCCAGAGCGGGCTCGCCGGCCCCAACACCCATGGGTCGTTACCGACCGGGGAGCACCTTCGGAGGAGGAACAACATGAAAGTTGATTTACATGTTGTTAAGAGGGTGCAGTCAGAGCCGCCAGTTATGAGAGCGGGTTGTTCTAAAGATGAGGATTTGATGTATGATGAGGATAGCATGGAGGAAGGAGAGTTGAGAGAAAGAGAGGGAGACGAGGGGCTTTGTAACGTTGTGCATAGTATTTTGCAGGTGTCACAACGTCAGGCGGAGCCCACGGGTTGGACATCGTGCTGGGAGGACCTGTCGGCCCCTCCGGGGGAAGGACAAGAGAACGGCGAACGGAATTGCTAGCTCCAGGTAAACGGGCTGCCGGTGTGGCCACTTTTATGGTATCGCGGGGTGGGGGACGTGGGGGGTAGGTTAAGGAAAGGTACATACGTGATGGATGTTGGGGTGGGGACGGAGTACACAGACAAGGGGGCATCTGGGCGCAGGTAAGGCGTCCAGAGGGACAGATGTCCCAGGTAAGGGGCCTGTGGACAAGGAGACTGATGGGGGCAAGGGGGCTGACGGGTCCGGGGTGGACAAGATGGGGTTGGGCGACGTATCGTCCAGGGAGGTAGGAGTCAAATTGGAAAACAAGGAGTTGAAGATAAAGCGTTTACCGTATATGGGTGTCACAAAACCTTTGGGGGCGCATTTAATGTTGTCCACCAAGGAGCTTATCTGGAAGGGAGAGTATGTAGAGATACTGAAGCTCCTTCATAGAGAGGCCAGGGCCAAAGAAGGGTGGAAAGAGGAGGAGTACGAGTTACAAAAATGGCCCAAGGTGCCGCTTACGATAAAGAACTGGACGGCGGCTTTCCTTATTTATGCCAGCGTGTACTGTGAAAAGTTCCCTGAGAGGTCTGTGGCTATGTTTAAATACATGGACATCATTAGAAAGGCCCAGATTACTGGGGGGGATACGCCTGGGCCCAATATGACAAAGAGTTTTGGGCTCTCATGGTGTGGGAACCAGAAGCGAAGTGGGGAGAGCTGGACACAGACCTGTGGCAGCATACGATGGGGTTAGCTGGGTTTGGAAAGACCATTTTTACTGCCAGTGGGCTGCCCATAGTGTGTCAGCCCTTTCAGGGCCGCCCCACCCAAGGAGGAGTAAGAGGTGCGGGGAGGGGAAAGTTGGGATCCAAAGGGACCTGTTGGGACTATAATAAGGGCTCCTTCACACGGGAGTACTGTAGGTTTCGCCATGAGTGCTCGGGGTGTGGAAAGAGTGGTCATACCTTGGTTAAATGTTGGTGGGGTCAGGGTCAGCAACAGGGGGACAGCAGGGACCGGCTGGGGGATTTCCGTCTGGGACCCAGCAATTTTCCACGGGTGGGCGAGGGGCCAAAGGGCTCATACACCAGTTAGGGGGACAATTTGATTGCAGTCCTACGGGGATATCTAAACACTAGGGCTACAGAGCGTTTGTGGGTGGGGTTTCTAGAGGGGTTTTGACTTGGGTACGAAGGATCGAGGTCAAGACGGTGGACCGACAATTTGAGGTCGGCAAGGGAGCACCCTGAGGTGTTGCAGGACAAACTAGACAAGGAAGTGCGTGAAGGCCGCATGGCCGGACCCTTTGAGGATTAGCCTCTAAAAAATTTGATTGTGTCACCCATTTGAGTGGTGCCAAAGAAAGAGCAAGGACAGTTTTGCCTCATACAGGATTTTTCATGGCCCAAAGGTGTCTCTGTAAATGATTTTATTGATGAAAGGGAGGCTACGGTGTCATATTCATCGGTTATCGCAGCCATGTAACTGGTAGTGACCACGGGCGCAACGGCGATGATGGCAAAGTACGACATTAAGTCGGATTTCTGGCTGCTGGCAGTGCCTTGTCCACGTACGAGCGCCTGTTAAACTGGATCCCCAGTAGGTCCCAATCGTCTGGGTGGACATTAATTAAAAAAAAAAGACTTACCCATACTTACGTTGTAATGGCATGCGTTGTAATAGCAGCTGCGTTGTAATGGCATGCGTTGTAATGGCATGCGTTGTAATGGATCCTGCGTTGTAATAGTTTCGTTGTAATGGTAGTGCGTTGTTATAGTTGCGTTGTAAAGGATGTTTCCCGTCAATGGGTAGCAGCAGAATGGGGGTTAAGTCAAAAGGGGTAATGTGTGAACCTTTACCTTTTGTTTTTTTTAATTTCTGTCCCAAATAAAGAAGAAACAAAGACCCATCCAAGTGTATTAATGAATCTATTTTGTCTTACTTAAATGGTCACAAACAGTCTGCATTGTAACATGTCTTACAATGTTAATGCACCTGCTGCAGCTGAATAGATCTGTTTGTACCTGACACGTTCCTGGGTTAATCAGTTAAAATAAGATAACGGGTGGTCAGTGCGTTTGTCACAGGATTGACTCGTGAAATAGCATACAACATAGTTCTATTGGTGACTGCTTATGTTACTTTGGGTATTAATAACCACCTATTAGAAGTGCTATCTAAGTGGTGATTAGTATAATGACTCTAATGAATACATGTATTTAAAATTATTTCTGGACATACCACCTCCTATGTACAGAGCTCAAAAAAATCAAAACCCTCGTGCCAAATAATAGTTTTGAATTGACAAACTGTGTATCTTTGCTTCCTAGATGGCATTAACACTAAGGTGTCAAGCACGTCTAGCCTCCAGCCAAGATGAGACCTGAAATAAAGTAGTGCTGATGCCAGATTAAGTGAGTCATACCTGTCCTGTTTGGTTCAGATGTCTGCCTGGTGCGGAAACTAGTTTCGATTGCCAAGGCTTGATGGGCGCCAAGTTACTCTCGGAATAGAAGTGGAATCTGAGTTATAACCAGGGGTGCAGCTTCATACCTTTGCGCCTTTGTCCGGGTGTGGTGCAGCGTTGGGCCCCAAGTACACGAGCAGCATCGTAACATACACTGTCTTTGCATTTTATCTACAATTAGAATTCTGCTTGTGTTTGCTGAGAGCACAGTGCTTGCTAGTGAGAAGGCAGAGGTACTAGGCAAGTGAGGGAGTCTTACGCTCTTCAGGCGTGTATTTTTTATATTTTTGTCTAGCACAGGCCACATGTGGCCCTGCCATGTTTGTAGATGTACTTGTTTGGCAACTCAGTTTCATGTATGTATGTATGTATGCATTGTCTTGTGCTTTGAGGTGACTGTCAGCAGCAGTGTAAGAAAGTCAGACAATAAAAAGTGAATTCGAGCATGATTCGGGCAACGTGCATTTGAATTCTAATGCTTGAGCATGTCATTTTGAATGACCAACAGCTGGGCCAGCTTTTAGGGTGGTGACCACCTGATGTTGAGTTCAGTGGTGATCCTTTGGGGGGACACTGTTAGGAGACAAATAACTTGGATTAAAAGCACCTGCTGCAGAGTTGCTTGTGTGTTTCGGCAAGATTCAGGCGACAATAAAAATGTCAAGAAAACGCTGCATGTAGGTGATTAAATGTTAAGTCCCTGTTGGAGAGAGAAATCAGAATTTTGTCTAGTGGTAGTTTTGACTGTAGCACAGAGGGTTAATGTGTGCCATGCAGATGGCAGAACTGTATTTATGTGGCTAGATCAGTGGGTTTATCTTTTTGTCACAGAGAACCTATCGTGATTCCAAAAAAAACATGTTTTGATGGGATAAAACCTTAGCACTGTTAAAGAATCGCTATTGTGTGTCTTGGACAGCACAGCTACGCATTGATGAGACAGGACAAGAATGATACAGCCTTGTCACCCCTTAATGTTATGTAATTTAGTGTATATTTAGGTGTACTCTAGCTTTCCCTCAATATCGCCTTTCTTCCTCCTCTTCACACCTCAGTCTTTCCCTTCTTTCCATTTTTCCTTCACTTTCTGCCCTATGTCCGAGTTTCCTCTTAATCGTTGCCTCCCCTCATTATTTGCTTTAGATTTTTCAACTTCCCATGTTTCCCTTCCACTCTCCTTTTACACACTCCCTGCTGTCTGCTTTCCTTCCCTTGCTGTTCTCCTCTTTCCTTTTTTCATTCTCATTCCACTCCAATCTTGACTCCAGACCTCTGCTTTCCACACTACTCTTCAAGTTCTTTCTCTCCCATATCTATCTTTGCCTTCAGACCTCTCTTCCTTCCTCACACTCCCTTTTATGTTTTTCCTTCTTTTGCATAACTTTATATCCACTCCAGGAATCTGTGTTTGATCTCATGGTTATAAATGTAATTCTTGGAATGGCCACTCAGCCTTTCATCTTTCTGAGGTCGATAAAATAAGTACCATTGAGCTTGGTAAAAAAATGTCGGTGTCAAGGCCCCCTTTGGTGAGTATATGCTTTACAAACATACATGGCGTGTTCAGGACTCCGAAATGCATTTTAAGCTTTTGTTTGTCAATTTCTTTGCACTATTACACTGTTATTATTCCCTCTATCCCTCCTTGACCCCATACCTTTCATAGTCTTATACAGTCCCCTGACCTCCTATCTTTCCTTCGTCCCATCTTTTTCCTTTCCTTTTTCTCTTCCTCAGCGCCTTCAGGGATGCATCCTTTCCTCTTTCAATTCTTACTTTCTTACACCCTCATTCATTCTCCATCCGTCCTCCCTTGATGCATTTCTTCCTTTATTTGTTCCTTACTATTTTTTTCTGCTGCTCCCTTCATCCTTTCTTTAATTTCTTCCTTTCTTATCCTCAACCCTTCCTTTTGCTTTTCTTCCTCTTTTCCTTTCTTCCTTCTATTCATCCACCGAACATAGTTCATTTTCTTTCTTCCTCTATCCCTTCATTTCTTCCTTTCACATTTTTTATTTCCTCCTTCTTCCATCCTTTACTTATTTCCTCACTCAAGTACTCCCTTTCCTACCTGCATTTATTGTTACTTTCTTTAATATGTTCCTTCCTTCAGCCATTCCTTTCTTTTAAACAGCACAGTACAAACACATTCTCTTTAGTTTGCAAAGCTGCCTCAAGTCCCCGAATGACCTTTCCTAAAGCTGTATTTTGAGATATACACACATTCTCTCATTTGAGTTCACTTTCAAGTTGTTGTCATACTAGCTTTCCATATGTTATGTTATGTTATATTGATTTGTATAGCGCACAAATGCCCTAAGAGGGTATCCAGGTGCATCAGCAGGTGTGTGGGTGTGAGGTCCCCGAGGTGCTTTAGTGAAGAGCCAAATCTTCAGGTTCTTCCAGACCTCAAGGAGTTAGGAGGTGGCTCTGATGTGTTGAGGCTTGTGAATGTGGGCGGAACCGATAAAGGAAGTGGGTGGAGCCACAGGATGAAGTGGAGGGAGCCATGGGAAGTGGGTGTGGCATCCTAAAAAAATGAGAGCACCTGCACTTAATATTTTACAAATTAAGCACTGGGAACCACTGAACGGATTTACACCATTTAAAAACAAGCATTTGCAATGCAATAGGTCTCGCATTAATTACGTTTGAGCTATTGGCATTGCGAAATATTGCAACACCAATTGCAACTAAAGTATATAAATTGTAGGCCTAAAAAAATTAAATGTGTATTTTTTTTGTAGCAATGGTGGCATGCTGCGCTTTAGATGAATATGTTTAATAGTAAAGTGTGCCATACTGTGATTGCTACAATAGGTAATTGTGGATGCGTTAACAATTGATGTGTGCACTGATGGCTGGTGGTGTGTGTGCCTGTACAAATGGTGCACTGATGGCTGGTGGTGTGTGTGCCTGGTGAAAGTGTGCACTGACAGCTGGTGGTGTGTGCCTGGTGAAAGCGTGCACTG
This sequence comes from Lissotriton vulgaris, assembly GCF_964263255.1. NCBI lineage: Eukaryota > Metazoa > Chordata > Amphibia > Caudata > Salamandridae > Lissotriton > Lissotriton vulgaris. The sequence goes on from NW_028249337.1 coordinate 547,620, forward strand.
ACGGCTGCTGGTGTTTGTGCCCGGTGAAAGCGTGCACTGATGGCTGGTGGTTTTTGTGCCCTGTGAAAGCGTGCACTGATGACTGATGGCGTCTGTGCCCGGTGAAAGTGTGCACGGACGGCCGGTGGTGTGTATGCCTGGTGAAAGCGTGCACTGATAGCTGGTGGCGTGTGTATGCCTGGTGAAAGTGTGCACTGACGGCTGGTGGTGTTTGTGCCCGGTGAAAGCGTGCACTTATGGCTGGTGGTGTTTGTGCCCAGTGAAAGCTTGTACTGATGACTGAAGGTGTCTGTGCCCAGTGAAAGTGTGCACTGATGGTCAGTGGTGTGTATGCCTAAAGAAAGCGTGCACTGATGGCTGGTGGTGTGTGTGCCTGGTGAAAGCGTGCACTGATGGCTGGTTGTGTGTGTGTGCCTGGAGAAGCCGTGCACTGATGGCTGGCGGTGTGTGTGCCTGGTGAAAGCATGCACTGATGGCTGGTGGTGTGTGTGTGCCTGGAGAAAGCGTACACTGATGGCTGGTGGTGTGTGTGTGCCTGATGAAAGCGTGTACTGATGGCTGGTGGTGTGTGTGCCTGGTGAAAGCGTGCACTGATGACTGGTGGTGTGTGTGTGCCTGGAAAAAGCCTGCACTGATGGCTGGTGGTGTGTGTGTGCCTGGTGAAAGCGTGCACCGATGGCTGGTGGTGTGTGTGTGTGCATGGAGAAAGTGTGCACTGATGGCTGGTGGTGTGTCAGTGCCTGGTGAAAGCGTGCACTGATGGCGGGTGGTGTGTGTGCCTGGTGAAAGCTTGCACTGATGGCTGGTGGTGTGTGTGTGTGCATGGAGAAAGTGTGCACTGATGGCTGGTGGTGTGTCAGTGCCTGGTGAAAGCGTGCACTGACAGCTGGTGGTGTGTGTGTCTGGAAGCGTGCACTGATGGACGGCTGGTGGTGTGTGTTTGCCTGGTGAAAGCATGCACGGATAGCTAGTGGTGTGTGTGTGCCTGGAGAAAGCGTGCACTGACGGCTTGTCGTAATTTGACGATGGCTGGGTTAGCGCTTAGCTTCGCTACACGTTATTTCCCTTAACTTGGCCTCATTCGAAAACGCCATTTTGTATGTTACGGCGGCCATTTTAGGGAATGAGCGGCCTCGTGGTCAGCATGCCCTTTAGTCCTTTGTCCGTGCCACTGCCCACTCGAGTTTGACCAGCAACAGGCTATTCTTAGTAACGGTCAAGCCTGTACATGCGCAGTTCCGACTGACCAGTCACCCCTTAGGAATGTTCCGCCAAACTGACCAGTGGTGTTGTAACCCCTCCCATGAGTAGGCTGTGTTCCAAAAATGACCATATATGTAACTAAAACTCTGTAACCATGTACCGCCTACCTTTTTATTACTGTAAATCTGTATAAAAGAAGGACTCGCACCAACGTTCGGTGTGATACTTCTTGCATTGCCGAAGGGTGCTGTAGGAATGTACCACCACCCCATGGGGTCTTAATAAACTTGTCTTTTGTACTTTTCAGTTTCCGTGCCAACAGTTCTTTTGGTGTAAGTGGGTATTCTGCGGAGCATGTAGGCCTTGGGAACCCAATACCACAAATTGGCGACCACGAAGGGACTCATCGGCGACTCGGATGCCCGAAGGAGAGGTCGTGACGAAGGATTGGAAACTCGCCATGGACGCGTACGCTGCCACTGAGTGACCCGAGTCTTGGCACCCTTCCTTCTGATCTGACCTTCCAGGTAGCGCCGGTCTCCGACTGAGATCCTGCTCGTCTGTGTTGCTGTACAGTGCCTGTTTGGCTGATTCGATCAAAGACCTTGGCAGTTAGAATCTGGGAATTTGATATTTGGGTAAGATTTGTGATCGGTAAGGTAGTCTGCGGACGCTTACTGAAGTTCTATGATTGTGATTATGATTTGAGTTAGCTAACATTTTGACTTTGTGAATTTGAATATATATGTGTAGTGCACTTCACATAGGCAGGCATGTAGAGATGTTTCTCTAATATTGTTCGTACTTTTGAGCGGCACATTTGCGTGAAGTACTGTAAGTGCAAGTTTTACGGTATCACGCTTTCGTGGTACTTTTTGAACATGCCTGTTTTAAGCACACTCCGAAGGATGTGCTGTCTTGGAAATGGTACCACATATAGGTTAACTGAATCTCAGCCGGCTCCCCCAGAGGGAACACCTAATCGTGAGATGTATGTCAAATTTGGCATTCCCCCTATACTGTACAGTAAATTATGGCATAAATATACTAGAACCGATCCCGAGTTGCAATGGCCACTACATGGGTCGTTTGATTTGCGAAAGGTTCAGTTTGTGGAGCAATGTTTGTTTCAGCGCAGGTCTAGACAGGACATGTTTGATTGTGTGCGAATGTGGGAGAAAGCAGTGCGTGAACGTATGAAGCGTGAGGTTGCCTTGGCGGACAAAGAGCAGCGCAACTAGACAGGACATGTTTGATTGTGTGCGAATGTGGGAGAAAGCAGTGCGTGAACGTATGAAGCGTGAGGCTGCCTTGGCGGACAAAGAGCAGCGCAAGGCTGCTCGAGATAAAGCTTTACAGCTTGAGGAGAAGGAGGCGCAGGAGAAGAAAGAGAGGGAGGCACGGGAACGTAATTTGCAAACGACCGGTCAATTCCCTATTCGTCGTCCGCTTTATCCTGTCCTTAATAATGAAGTTGATGATTTTTCGTTATTAGATCGATCTCCGCCTCCGTATGTTCAGCCTACGGCCCCGACTGAGGATTCTGGTGATGAAGATCGAGATAAGTCGAGTACCAGGTTAACTGCTGAGAGAGCCGCGGAATTGCGTAGCTCTGCTAGGAAATTGAATTTGAATCACATAACTGTGTCAGAAGTTATAGCTGAAAGGGATAAGTGGTCGGAACGAGAATTGATGTGTTTTTTAACTACTTTTGCAGATGAAGTTATTGCTCGATTCCGTAAAAATTCAGTGGACTTAGAACCCAAGGATATGTCAGTCCATCATGAGAATATGCGTAAAGGTTTATTTGTTCTTGCAGATGCGGATGGGTTTTTCACACGATTGCTCCAGTTACGGGATGAGGCGTCCAGATTGCGGGAAGCACGAAAAACAGAGAAAGAGTCCGTGCCGGGGTCGACGGAACAGTCCAAACCGTGTTCTATCCTGGGTTCAGATAAGAATTCCAAAGTGCATGTTATGCCTATGCGTGAAGCTGCACCTCTGTATGCTCCCCCTAAAGGGGACGGTACAGATGAAGATAAAATGTCGGCAAATGCAAAGGGATATGTTATATATAATTGGGCGTATACGCCTTGGAATAGAGCAGATGTTATGGCATTGAAAAATGCTTTACCTGATCTCCGTAAGAATTCGGCGGCATTCTATGAAGGGGTGGAGGGGGCCATTTCCTCTTGTGTTATGACTCTTGTTGATATAGATCTTTTCTTTGGATTAATACTCCCCCCCGATATGTGGAGATCGATTTGTAAGACTAATGATCAAGCGATGTTTGGGGCAACTTGGAAGAAGATAAGTCAGGCTGATTTAGACAGGGAACCTGCATGCAAACCATGTGACTTAATTTTAGATCTTCCAACGGCTATTTTGAACAAACTAAAAACGCTTGTTCCTCCCAAAAAGATCGATTGGACTATGTTAGCTTCATGCAAGCAGAAGCCCGACGAATCGGTATCTGATTTCTTTACACGTTTTGAAGAAGCGTTTCATGATTACAGTGGTCAATTATTAACAGATGATAGGGGTAGGCATCTGTTTGTTGATAAGTATGTGGCTAATCTCCTACCGGAGATTGCAAAACGGTTGAAAACAAGTGAAAGTTCCTGGACCACGGCGACCCCTGCGTCTTTGTTAACTATGGCTCAGTATTATGAGCGGCAGGAATTAGAGGCTAAAGAAAGTGTTGATAAGAAAACAAAGGAATTGAAAATGAAGGTGATGTTGGCACAGGTTCGAGGTGCGCAATCTAGAGGAAATGATAGAGGCAGGCGAGGAGGGGATAATGCGTCGTACGGTCGTACCGACATCGCTGAGGACCAATGTGCATATTGTAAAGAGTTTGGGCATTGGGCTGAAGATTGTCCGGTGCTTCGTGAGCAACGTAGTTAGCGTGGTCGAGGAGGTGGAAGGGCGAGGAATAGTTATTCAGGAGCGAGGTGGCGGAAGTGATCGTGGTAGGTTTGAAGCGAGGGGTCGTGGTCAGGATGAACGAAATACCTTTGATAGACGGAACCAGTATCAGATATCGGAGGGTGAGAATGTGGAACATCAGGATTATGTGCATGCATAGGATTGCGTAGGATGGGGTGTGGAATCGTTTGAAGTGCCAGTAGATCAAAGAGGTCCATATGTATCAGCGGGCATTTTGGGTTCTACTGATCAGTTTTTAGTTGACACAGGAGCTACTCGTAGTGCTTTGTCTAAAAACTTGGTTCCCAGGGCTCCCCTGTCTGGCGAAACGATAACATGTATAGGGTTTGATGGCACACCCTCTCCTAGCCCATTATCACAACCTCTTGCACTTTGTATTGACAAATTTTTCAGCTTTTGCTCATTTTTGTTGTCACCTCACACTCCAGATAACATTATGGGCATTGATTTGCTCAAATATTTTCGAGCAACGATACGCTGCGCTCCTGAAGGAGTGCGGGTTATTTTGAACGACAATTACCCAGATTCAGACAGATTTTGTACAATGAAGGAAATTGAAGCATTAGCCTCTCTCCCACATAAGTTATGGGCGACATCGGATACGGATGTGGGACAGATGCTCATTCCGCCTATTCGAATTACTGTCAAGGAGGGAGTACTTTTGCCACGTGTACCACAGTATAAGATCTCTAGGGAAGGTGAAATTGCCTTGACGCACATCGTTCAGGATTTGATTATTGCAGGAGTAGTGGAGGAAGTTCCTTACAATGTCTGTAACAGCCCTATTCTTCCGATCCTTAAGAAAGACACTGACGACAAAGTTTATCGATTTATTATTGATTTGAGAGAAATTAACAATATTGTCATTCCCCAATATCCAGTGGTGTCTGATATCACGACATTACTTACATTGGTACCCCCAACTGCAACGACCTTTACTGTTATTGACCTTAAAAACGCGTTCTTTTCCATCCCCATTCATCCTGACAGCAGATACTTATTTGGCTTTACATTAAATAATAAATCGTACAGATTTTGTCGTCTTCCCCAAGGTTACTCCGAGAGTCCTAGCATCTATAGCCAGGCTTTAAAAAGACAGCTTGACTCTTTTGAATTGCAATCTGGAGTGGCACTTATACAGTATGTTGATGATCTCCTGTTGGCTGCAGACACCTATGCACAATGTGAGGAGAGTACACTTGCTTTGCTTTCCTTTTTGGCTCAGAACAATCATAAAGCCTCTAAGAAAAAGCTACAATACTGTAGACCCAAGGTGACCTACCTCGGTCATCTTTTGTCTAAGGAGGGGCGTGCATTAACATCAGATCGAATTCAAGCGATTTTAGATACGCCAGTCCCCCGTACTCAGAGAGATGTACGCGCCTTCATAGGACTAACGTCCTTTTGTAGACAGTGGATCGTGGGGTTTTCGCACATTATCAAACCTTTGTTAGCGTTATTGTCCAAAACTACACCAATGCCCCTTGAATGGACAGATGAATGTCAAAATGCTTTTGAACAATTGAGACAGGCCCTTTGCTCTGCACCCGTGTTAGGTACACCAGATTACACAAAGATTTTCATGTTGTACGTGCACGAGAAGGATGGGTGCGCGTTATCAGTGTTAGTGCAGGCACACGGGGATAAGCAGAGGCCATGTGCATATTTCTCAGCCATTCTTGATCCTGTAGCGCGAGGGTTACCTGGGTGTTTCCGAGCAGTCGCAGCGACAACAGTAGCTATACGGCAAAGTGAGGGAATAGTTTTGTCACACAAATTGTTGGTGTTAGTTCCCCATGCAGTAGATGCCCTGTTAAATCAAACGAAGATGCAGTATCTCACGAGCGCACTTTTAACAGGATATGAGCTCACACTTTTGGCGCCGCATATCACACTGAAAAGATGCGCTACCCTGAACCCTGCCACTTTATTGCCATATCCGGTTGAAGAGGGTCAGGAGGAAAAACACCATGATTGTGTTTTCCTGACCGAGGAACAAACAAAGGGTCGTGTCGACTTACAGGATAATCCACTTCCAGATGTGGATGGGGAACTGTGGGTTGATGGATCGTGTTTGAGGTTGCCAGATGGCACAACTTCTGCAGCATATGCGATCACGACACTTAAGACAGTGGTAGAAACAGCACGAATACCCCAGAAATCAGCCCAAGCAGCGGAGCTGATAGCTTTGACCAGAGCCTGTGAATTGAGTTCTGGCTTGTGTGTGAACATCTACACAGACAGCCGGTACGCCTTCGGAGTAGCGCATGACTTCGGCCTACTCTGGAGGGAGCGTGGGTTTTTGACTTCGCATGGAGTACACATTATGCACGGAGAACTAGTGCGTGATCTCCTAAACGCGTTACTTTGTCCAAAGAAAGTGGCGATAATCAAGTGCAGTGCACATAAAAAGGTCACTGACAAAGTGGGACAAGGCAATGCTTTTGCAGACAGTATAGCAAGACAAACAGCTATGTCACGAAACGATTCCCCCATGTATGTAGTGAAGTCGCAGGCCGAGCGATGGCATGATGCTAGAGCAGAGATACTGGACATTCAGAAATCAGCGACTGAAGCAGAACTTGTAACTTGGGCAGCAGAGGGGGTATTGGATGTTGAGGGTTGTTGGAGGAGCAAGGATATGGAATGATGGAAATTGCCTGCAGCTTACTTGCAAGCGATGGTCCAGATGACACATGGGTTGGCACATGTTGGAGCACTTGCAATCACTCGATTGTTTACACGAGTTTGGGAGCATCCTGAGATTGCCAACACTGCCAAGAGAGTAGTGCAGACTTGTTTGATATGTTTACAGCACAATCCTGCAAAAGGGACGCATACTCCGAAAGGAGGGTTCGTTCCACCTTCTGCACCATTCGAGGTACTTCAAATGGATTATATCCAGCTTGAGCGCTGCAATAACCTTAAGTATGTCTTAGTGGTGGTATGTGCCTTTAGCAAATGGGTTGAGGCTTTCCCCACGAAAGATAATACGGCTTTGACAACGGCTAAGGTTTTGCTCAAAGAGTACTTTCCTCGATATGGAGTTTGCAAATTTTTGTGGAGCGATAATGGTCCTCATTTTGTTGGGAAAATTGTGGAATATGTGCTGAAGGGATTAGGGATTCAGCAAAAGTTTCATGCTGTGTTCCATCCTCAATCAGCAGGTCTTGTCGAACGGTACAATGCCACGTTGAAACTAAAACTGGCTAAGATTGTGGCGTCCACGTCTTTGAAGTGGCCGGATGCCTTGCCGTTAGCATTACTCTCTATTAGATCAGTGCCCCACTCTCGAACTGGCCTCACACCGTATGAAGTGGTGTTTGGAAGGCCAATGAATATATGGGGAGTTCCTAAGCCGCGATTGTTACATGATGTGCCTTGTATAATGATGAACAATTATTTGGCACGATTAACAAATGATTTACTTTCCATTCACTAACAGGTTTGAGAAGCGCTCCCTGACAAGTCCATTGGAGAGGCTCACAATCTTTGTCCTGGTGATTTCGTTATGGTAAAATCGTTTGAGAGAGCGAACAGCTTGGAACCGAGGTGGCGTGGCCCCGAGCAAGTCCTGCTTGCGACTCGAACGGCTGTGCGAGTGACCAACAGGAAGCGGTGGGTGCATTCAACTCACTGCCGTCGCGTCTCTCCGGACCTGGTGAATCCTACTGTGCTGTCCGACTACAGAGACATCTTGGACGAGGGAAAGAGCCCAGCTGTGACGTCGGCCGAATCGGAGGGAGCCTTCCCGGACCACACCGTTTCTGGACAACAGCGTTATAATCTGCGGCCACGATAGAAAGAAGATTTTTTTTTTGGTGCGAGACTGGTTGGTTACCGCTCTGGGGTTTGTGAAACGGAAGCCGGGAATCTCAAGGGGGGGGGATCAGTTCTGCGAGGAGTAGCGACACCCATATTGACCCTGGAGAAGAAAACAACGGCTACCTCGGAGCTCAGCACTCATATTTTTATTTTTTAGTTGTATATTTGAGACATTGTGAACTCTTTTGAACTATGGCGCCTTCTGCATCACGAGACAAAAGAATTCTTGGTGCTATATTGTTTGTATTGACAATTGTGGTAATAGCAGTGATAGCCTGGGTAGTAGAACTTGTGGTGCCTGTGCGAGAACATTTGCTGCCGACTACCCCGGCTCCATCTGAACATTTTCATTTCACCTTACCCTACCATGAAGAACGGCACCGACAGACTTACTTGACAATAGCTTCATTCAAATCTTGCATCATACTCACAATATGACGAACACTCCTAACTGTTGGGTGTGTGGGATGTTGCCTGGGCACCAGAAGAAAGGAGGCCCACCACTTATCCCACTCCCATTCTCCCACAATGGTTCCTGCAATGCCTGGTATACTCTTCTGTTCACCCTGCGATGGCCAACAAAAGGGGGGGTGCTTTTCCGTTTAAACAAGATATGCTATCATGATCGGGACAGCTATCCACAAGCTGAGGGTACTCGATTCGAATGGGAAGAGTACTGCCCCGACAACGTGTCTGCACCGCGAATCTACAGTAATCAACGGAACAATAATATGCCAAGCTCTCATGTCATTAATGTTATAGATACTAAAGCTGATCTTTGCATACGAAATAAAGGTACAATCCCTGTTGGAAAAAGTGAATGTAACACCACACTTACATTTGACAGTCCGAATGGCATATCATTTGTGGCATCCCGAAATACATATTTTATCTGTGGCAATAAAGGTTATCATCATCTCCCGTTAGGGTGGTTAGGTACATGTTATATCTCTTTTGTATTGCCCCCTGTATTCATTGCCCCACCAATGTACCATAATGACTATATTCTATATCATGACTTTGTGTTAAATAGAGTCAAACCTGCTGTAGTCCTCGAAGACATTGACCAGACCGATACTGCACTACAACAATATGTGGATTTTAATTTGGGTTTGTTTTCCTTTGTGGGAGCTGCTCTGAACAGTCGGAAGATACGACAACTGACCCGTGTTGTTGAGGCTGTAGCTAATGATACCGCTTTTGCATTGGGGAATATAACTGAAGAGCTTCAAATATCTAGAATTGTTACGCTCCAGAACCGGATGGTTCTAGATGTAGTTCTAGCTGATCGAGGGGGGGCATGTAGAATTATTGGAAGTAGCTGTTGTGTTTACGTTCCTGACAACTCACCATCTGTATATGATGCCATATCTAAATTGCATAAAATTGCTGCTGAAATACATCCGGACAATGGTACATGGACCTTTTCGGGGTGGTTCTGGTCTATGCTTAGTACATGGGGCTGGAAGCTATTGACAATCTTATGTATCATGGTTGGGATATTATTCTTCTTGTGTTTATGTATACAATGTGGCCCTGCGTTATGTTCCATGTGTTTATCAGCTTGTATTCCATCTAGACGAGCTCTTGCCCAAAATGAATTGATGCTTCATAAAGAAGTGGCTCAAATTATGTCAATTGATATAGAAGATGAGTATCCCGACTATGTCCACTATGAGGTAGCTTCAGCTAAACGCTAAAAGGGTCGTCTGTCGTAATTTGACGATGGCTGGGTTAGCGCTTAGCTTCTCTACACGTTATTTCCCTTAACTTGGCCTCATTCGAAAACGCCATTTTGTATGTTACGGCGGCCATTTTAGGGAATGAGCGGCCTCGTGGTCAGCATGCCCTTTAGTCCTTTGTCCGTGCCACTACCCACTCGAGTTTGCCCAGCAACAGGCTATTTTTAGTAACGGTCAAGCCTGTACATGCGCAGTTCCGACTGACCAGTCACCCCTTAGGAATGTTCCGCCAAACTGACCCGTGGTGTTGTAACCCCTCCCATGAGTTGGCTGTGTTCCAAAAATGACCATATATGTACCTAAAACTCTGTAACCATGTACCGCCTACCTTTTTATTACTGTAAATCTGTATAAAAGAAGGACTCGCACCGACGTTCGGTGTGATACTTCTTGCATTGCCGAAGGGTGCTGTAGGAATGTACCACCACCCCATGGGGTCTTAATAAACTTGTCTTTTGTACTTTTCAGTTTCCGTGCCAACAGTTCTTTTGGTGTAAGTGGGTATTCTGCGGAGCATGTAGGCCTTGGGAACCCAATACCACAGGCTGATGGTGTGTGTGCCCGGTGGAAGTGTGCACTGCAGGCTGGTGGTGTGTGTGCCTGGTGAAAGTGTGCACTGACGGCTGGTGGTGTGTGTGCCTGGTGAAAGCGTGCACTGATGGCTGGTGATGTGTGTGCCTGGTGAAAGCGTGCACTGATGGCTGGTGGTGTGTGTGCCTGTTGAAAGCGTGCACTGACGGCTGGTGGTGTGTGTGCCAGGTGAAAGCGTGCACTGACGGCTGGTGGTGTGTGTGCCTGGTGAAAGCATGCACTGACGGCTGGTGGTGTTTGTGACCGGTGAAAGCGCGCAATGACGGCTGGTGGTGTTTGTGCCTGGTGAAAGCGTGCAATGACAGCTGGTGGTGTTTGTGCCCGGTGAAAGCGTACACTGATGGCTGGTGGTGTTTGTGCCTGGTGAAAGCATGCACTGATGACTGATGGTGTCTGTGCCTGGTGAAAGTGTGCACGGACAGCCAGTGGTGTGTATGCCTGGTGAAAGCATGCACTGATGGCTGGTGGCGTGTGTATGCCTGGTGAAAGCGTGCACTGATGGCTGGTGGTGTTTGTGCCCGATGAAAACATGCACTGATGGCTGGTGGTGTTTGTGCCCGGTGAAAGCATGCACTGATGACTGATGGTGTCTGTCTTCGGTGAAAGTGTGCACTGATGGCCGGTGGTGTGTATGCCTGGATAAAGCTTGCACTGGTGGCTGGTGGTGTGTGTGTGCCTGGTGAAAGCGTGCACTGATGGGTGGTGGTGTGTGTGTGCCTGGAGAAAGCGTGCACTGATGGCTGGTGGTGTGTGTGCCTGGTGAAAGGGTGCACTGATGGCTGGTGGTGTGTGTGCCTGGAGAAAGCGTGCCCTGATGGCTGGTGGTGTGTGTGCCTGGTGAAAGCGTGTACTGATGGCTGGTGGTGTGTGTGCCTGGTGAAAGCGTGCACTGATGGCTGGTGGTGTGTGTGCCTGGAGAAAGCGTGCATTCATGGCTGGTGGTGTGTGTGCCTGGTGGAATTGTGCACTGCAGGCTGGTGGTGTGTGTGCCTGGTGAAAGCGTGCATTGACGGCTGGTGATGTTTATGCCTGGTGAAAGCATGCACTGACGGCTGGTCGTGTGTGTGCCTGGTGAAAGCGTGCACTGACGGCTGGTGGTATGTGTGCCTGGTGAAAGCGTGCACTGACGGCTGGTGGTGTGTGTGTCTGGTGAAAGCGTGCACAGATGCCTGGTGGTGTTTGTGCCCGGTGAAAGAGTGCAATGACGGCTGGTGGTGTTTTTGCCTGGTGAAAGCGTGCACTGAGGGCTGGTGGTGTTTGTGCCTGGTGAAAGCATGCACTGATGACTGATGGTGTCTGTGCCTGGTGAAAGTGTGCACGGCCGGCCAGTGGTGTGTATGCCTGGTGAAAGCGTGCCCAGATGGCTGGTGGCGTGTGTATGCCTGGTGAAAGCGTGCACTGATGGCTGGTGGTGTTTGTGCCCGGTGAAAGCGTGCACTGATGGCTGGTGGTGTTTGTGCCCGGTAAAAGCGCGCACTGATGACTGATGGTGTCTGTGCCCGGTGAAATTGTGCACTGATGGCCGGTGGTGTGTATGCCTGGAAAAAGCATGCACTGATAGCTGGTTGTGTGTGTGTGCCTGGTGAAAGCATGCACTGATGGCTGGTGGTGTGTGTGTGCCTGGAGAAAGCGTGCACTAATGGCTGGTGGTGTGTGTGGCTGGTGAAAGCGTGCACTGATGGCTGGTGGTGTGTGTGTGCCTGGAGAAAGCGTGCACTGACGGCTGGTGGTGTTTGTGCCCGGTGAAAGCGTGCAATGACGGCTAGTGGTGTTTGTGCCCTTCGAAAGCGTGCAATGACGGCTGGTGGTGTTTGTGCCTGGTGAAAGCGTGCAATGATGGCTGGTGGTGTTTGTGCCTGGTGAAAGCGTGCAATGACGGCTGGTGGTGTTTGTGCCTGGTGAAAGCGTGCACTGATGGCTGGTGGTGTTTGTGCCAGGTGAAATAACATGGGAAAGCGCTTTTTTGGGCCTCCCTTTTTTCTTGGCCCCCCCTTGACGTATCACCCCCAAACTTTCAGGATAGGAGCAGACAGGAGCGCCCCACGAGCTTTGGAAGTTTCACGAAGATTTGTCAACCGGCGCCAAAGTTATTGGGAATAGAATGTTGCGGATTTCTTATGGAAAATAGGTTCTAACTACAACTACCTACCACCAGTAGGTAATATATATATATATATAAACACACGCACACGCACACACACACCCTCCCCGCCCTCTAGAAATAGTGCCTCTTAGGCCCAAGGTGCTAAGTTGAGAAAAACTTTACTCCATACAACAATGACCATTATAACCCCCATTAGTTTAGTCTGGTCGTATTTAAATTTGTAGAACGCTGGGAAGGAAACATAATCACAGGAACCATGAGGAACCAATCGAAACTCCTTCTGGGATACAGGATATTCCAGGATGTGCAGGCAGCAGTGGCCTCTGTGAGTTACCAATGCTGGTTTATTTAAAGGTGAGCTCACCGCGGGGAAAGGCCACACCTGCCCTCAGGCCTGTGAGAGCCCGCACCGCTGCCACTGCTATTCCGGGCCCTTCTATCTCCCGAGCGCCTCCCTGTAGCCCCTCCCGCACCAGGAAGACGCAGCCACGAGGATGAATCACTGGGCAGCCCCGCGGCAGACTGCAGTGGCGCACCCTCCCTCCGCTGTTCACATAAAGCCTGCCTGGCCCGGACGGCGGTACTGCTTCATCCTCGCTCCAGAGAGCCACACGCATCCCCGCCGAGCGCAGGCGCCGAATCCCGACGAGCTGCAGGATGCCAAAGCCAGGGAGGGCCCCCGAGCCCCTTCACTACTCGGTCGGGATCCTGTCAGTCTCTGCAGGTAGGACCCACGCCCGCGGTTTAAGGAGCTATGTTAAGTAAGATAGCTCAGTGACTTAAGGCACGTGCCATAGAGAGCCTTGAACAATCGAATCTGAAGACGCAGGTGCGTCCTGAAACTCAGAGCTAGCGCCTGAAACTCATCCCTTGAACTGTGGGAGGGGGCAATTTCACAGCGCTTAGATGCCCAGTAGTGTCAAGCGCCGTATGATTATTAAGATGAAAATTATGCGTGGGGGTACAAACAAATCCTCAGTCGAACTCTGGAAATTTAGCGTTAGAAAATGAAAAAATAAGAATTGCAAGGATTTCCATAGGAAGGCATTGCTGAATCTAGCGCCCAGAAATAGCGTTGTGATGTCCTTGTGTGATGTCATGTGCCTAAACTGGCGTCATAGTCTGGTTACGGGCCCCTGGAAGGACATCAACGACTGGGGCTCGTTTGGATATTGTTGTCCAGGGACAAGATGCCGCCGCCTGAAGTCATGTTCCCTGCGTGACGTCACTTTCCAGTGTCAGGGATGCCACCGCCCGAAGTCATGTTGAAGTCATGTTCCCCGAGTGGTCTCTGTGTGATGTCACGTCCTGTGCCATATGTTAATACTCTACCCAGAATACCCAAACTGTGAGGTCACTCCGCTTATGATCCGACTAAGAGAAAACAACATTCTCCGCACTAAGGAGTTTATTTAAATAAGTAATTAATTTAATATGAGAAAAAGTGACGTAAATAAGCCCCAAAGTCGCTGACGAGCCAAGATCGTTTTGATATCACAAATAACAGTCCGTACTTCACACACATTGACAAAACCAGTAGGTGTGGCTTTTGTATAGTGCTTACAGACACAGAGCATACATGGAACATGCCCACATAGATGAACTTTTGCAAGTACTGCAAAATAGTTACCAGAGGTCATGCCCTGACAGACCAGCACACATCCAGGGGTCCAGACACACATAGAAACACACACACACAGGGGCCCGTGCAGACACGAGGCAGGGCGTGTTAAGCATGCTCACACACCTCACATGCAAGCACCTGTGGCCAGCCGCAGAGATGCCCAATGGCTCCATGTCACATGTGACACCTTCAGACACTCTTATACCACCTTCCTATACACACTCTCATTTCGTAATAGTGTGTGCAGTTGGAAAGAACGTTTGTAGTTAGAATACGTGCCAGGGTGGTCAGTTTCCACATCAAAAGCGATGAAGTAATGAGTTCTATTTCTTAAATGACGCATTACATTTCTTAAAAGGCCATTGGCTGAGCTGCTGCCAAGGGAGGAAGCCTGCAGGCTGTGTGTTGGTTACTATTCATTGCTGTTTTTCCTGTATTTCCAGGGTCGCTCCTGCTTGCCGTGAGTTCCTACACCTCCAACAGGTCGACGCCCCTCATCCCCAGCACAGCCCTGGGGGTCCTGCTGGTCACAGTGGCAGCTCTTCTGGGGTACACAGGTGAGACCACAAGGGGGTGCATCCAAATTTGAGGGTCTTACGTCATCTCGTGGGCACTAGGGTGTTGCTAGGATGAACTAAAGCCAAGTTTATCTGCTAACTTAGAGGGTGACTATAGTGTCTGTCAATGAGGAATGAATTAATGAATTAATGAATTATATAATTTATTAAGCACAACTGCAACCCGCGGGAGTCCTTGAGCTCAGCCCAACACAGACTGCATTCACCTTCCAGGTAACAACTCCGCATTCGGGGAACACTTATCTGACCTGATAGCTCATGGTGCACTCGGAGATGCCAATCATCTAATCCTTGGCGACCTCAACCTGCGATGGAATGAGCCCAACAACCCGCTTATCCAATCGCTATCTAGTTTCCTTAGTGACAACAATTTAGTCCAGCACTGCACAGAGGAGACGCACTACAAAGGAGCCACCTTGGATGCCATCATCGCTCAAAGAAACACAATCAAAATCAGTCACATACTTCCAGTCGACTGGTCAGATCACCACATGATCCTATTTCATATTAATCAACCAACGCTCCTTCAAACCCCTATACAAGACCCTCCTAAACGATTGAGAAACTTCTCCCAGATTCCCGTGGGAATCCTTGAAGAACGGAATAGCTCACGTCTCCCTGACTCCATCGACCACCTCTCCACAAACGATCTCACTGAATGTTACAACGCTAAGCTATTGTCCGTGCTCGACCAACTACCTCCCCTAAAGCTGAAAAAGAGCCGAGTCATTCCATCCAGATCCTGGTTCAACTCTGACCTCAACTCTGAAAGGAGAGATCTAAGAGCCAAAGATAGAAAGTGGAGAAATAACCCTTCCTCCATCCTCCGCGATCAATTCAAATCAGCCTGCAGGAAGTACAACAATCACATAAAAAACAAGAAATCCAGTTTTTTCCGTTCTGCGCTGGATAACGACAAGAACAGACCCAAGGAGCTATACAGCATCATCAGACAACAAACCTCCAAACCTGTGTCCTCCTCTATACAGGCTTCCAAAGAACTATGTGATAACTTCGCCAACTTCTTCAATAATAAGATCACGAAAATTGAACTCTCTCTGGGCATCAAAAACCCGCACCTCTCGAAGTGCATCATGGCTGAACCGAATGATCTTTCTCCTCGTTCCTCCTTCAACTCCTGGCTAAGTTTGCGCCCCATTCAGGAATCTGAGATAGTCAGGCTAATCTCCACCTCCTAAACCTCATCGCATGTCCTAGATCCCATTCCTCCTCTACTGACGAAAAAACTGAAACACGCTTTAGCTCCACTCTGGAGCTCAATCATAAACAGCTCCCTGAAAAACGGAATCGTCCCAGACTGTCTTAAAATGGGCCAAGTCACACCCCTACTGAAAAAACCCGGCCTAGATGTTATGGATCTGAACAACTTTAGAACTGTGTCGAACCTCCCCCTTCTTTCTAAAACTCTAGATAGATGCGTACTACTTCAACTAACCCAACACCTGGACAACATCAACCTCCTGGATCCCCACCAGTCTGCATTCAAAAAAGGCTGTAGCACAGAAACCGCGATCCTCAACATCATTGACGATATCTACGGTTCACTAGACTCTGACCAGTGCTGCCTCCTCATTCTCCTCGACCTCTCGGCAGCGTTTGACAATGTAGACCACAAACTCCTCATAAGGACCCTCCAAGAAAGAGCTGGTCTTGGCGAGATAGTCCTCAAATGGTTCTCCTCCTTTCTACACAATCGCACACAATAAATAAAAATAAAAAGCTTCACTTCCGATCTCCAACAAGTCAATAAAGGCGTCCCTCAAAGCTCGGTGCTTTCACCGCAGCTCTTCAACATCTACATGGAACCGCTCTCCAAATTGCTTAGGAAAGCCAACATCCGCTTCCATCTCTACGCTGATGATACCCAGATCTACCTGGAAACTACCTCTCTCAAAGACATTCAAAGACTCAATGATGTACTGAGAGATATCCAAGACTGGCAGACACGCAACCACCTTAAACTAAACCCCGAAAAGACGGAGATACTCCTCATCTCAAATAAAGAAGAAAACCCCCAAATTGCAGAATGGCTAAAAGCCATTGATGCGCTCAATGGGAATCTCACTCTAGCAGGCTCTGTCAAATCGCTAGGGATCACCCTAGACCCAAAACTGAACATGACAAGACATATTAAGAATTCGGCCAAGAGTGCTTTCCTTAACCTCAGACTACTGATATAATAAAACCCTTCATTCCGCCTAGTGACCTCAAACAGGCCACCCAATCTCTGGTACTGTCACGACTAGACTATGGGAATGCAGTCCTCTCTGGAGTTCCCAAAGTACATTTGGCGCCCATCAAAACTACGCTACACGCGGCTGCCAGAATGATCGCCGGCATCAAGAAATTCGAACATATCTTACCTGCTCTCAGGGATCTTAAGTGGCTGCCAGTCGAAATACGGATCAGCTTCAGGACAGCCTGCCTCACCCACAAAGCCCTTCACACCGGCAAACCTGAATACCTGGCGAAAAAACCAAAAAAAGGCGGTCAGACCAGGAACCTAAGAAGCTCAAATTCCCTCCTACTCATCCCTCCAAAAACAAGAAAAAAAGAACTCCCCCTCACATCAGAACTATTTCCTCCTTTGTTGAATTCAAAAGCCAACTTAAAACCTTGTTCCTCAACCGCTCCCCAGAGATTGGATAGCTCGAGGTAACTAGTGGACATTGAGCTCTGCTCCAACTCTAAGACTATGATGAAACCTGAGGACAGTTCTGTCCTGCGGGACAATGTGTTGATCTGATGCTCTTTTGTATATGGTGATTATCTGCCATGTATCTGGTGATCATCTGCTAATATCTGCTGTAAAGTGCTCCGATACCTTAGGGTCAGGCCAGCACTATAGAAAACTTCTTAAATAAAAAAAAAAAAGAAGAACGTTTTAAAATTTTTGCAAAACTTTTGAAAACTCTCCTCACCCTTAGAGAATCCACATCATATTGCATAAGTTAGGGGCCAACAGGAAGAATGCTCTTCTATCTACTTTACAATACCGAGTACAAAGGATCAGTATTTGCTTGCATCTGAGCAGGGGCGGCTCCTCCATTAGGGTGGAGGAGCACCGCCTCACTGCTTTCTCGCAGTGCGAGAAGCAGAAACATAAAATGGTATTTTAAATACCATTTTATATTTCTGCTTCTCACACTGCGAGAAAGCAGAATGGTATGCCTGGTTGGGGGAGAGGGGGTGGCGGGTCGGGGAGGAGTGGCTTGCCCAATGCTGTGGGCCTAGACTGTTTGGTCGGCCCTCTGGGGCCGACCAAACCCGTCATGCGCACTCTGCATTTTCTCTATGTAGGCAGCCTATATGGAGAACATGCCCTCCCTAGAGGCACCCGGCTGGGCGCCATCAGCACCAATCACAATCACATTTCTTTACTTACCTCCGTTCGACTGTATTCCGGAGTTTACTGCCCCCCACCATGCCCCTCTCCTGCCTCACCGCCCCGCAGCACACCCTCCAGGAGCCGTTACTGAAGAGATATCCCTCACTGTGAAGGGTGGGATCCAGGGTGTGAAGAGTATACAGTGAATGCCTTAGGCCTGGGCTGAATTTGCGGATTAGTGGAACTCCACAAAGTAACAAAAAAACTCTGCTGAGCTATCCGGAGTTCCGCTTGCGGCAGAGTGTGTTAGGTGTCGCCGTTCACGCTGATTTTTGCCGCCAGGTGTTTGTCCCGCACTTTAAAATCACACAGCACAAGAGGGCGCTGCTTCTTTATGCCGCTCGCGTAGATCTTCTACTCAAGCGGCAGATTCCTCAACACAAACTGAGATTTTCTCAATGCGAGCGGTAGCGACCATCGGCGACCGCCAGCAGTGAGAATTTTCGCCGGGAGGTGGTCTGGAGTAAGATTTTCCTCACTCTCGCTCACCAATGTCCACGAAGGAGGATAAAAACTCCACTCTGTGGAGTAGAACTCCACGTGGTATAAGGAGCGCGGAGTTGGAGCGGAATTTCACACCCAGCCCTAGAATGCCGACAGCACAAGAACCAGGCACAGAATGAATGCCCGGATGTGGACAAGCTCTAAACACCAATTCTTAGGGGAAATGATATACCTGAGCAAAAAGTATTCAGTAGAGTCAAAAACCGAGTGTCTGCAGTTAAGCTTAAGTTACTTTCATTACATGGTTAATACTAACAGGAGAAAACCCACAGCTCAAAAGCTTCATGTCAAATTAAATACAGCAGTTACCATTGTCATTAGCATATTCTTAGAGAAGCTTTCAAGATGTGTCTCCCATGCCTAAGTGGCAGTAAAATGTTTGCCCCACCTCCAAAAGATGGCGTCCAGGATCAAGATGAAAGAGCTGCTCACCCCAATAACACACACTCAGTAAAATGCCACTAACCAAGTGATGGGAGTTAAAAGAAAGTCAGGCTCCACTTTAAAGAGTGGACTAGAAGCATCGACGTGTGACGCACACACCACGAATTGTTAACGCGTAGGTCGTTGGTGAAGTTCACCCCTCCTGCCAGACAAATCTTGTTGATATTTCATTGACACTGTAAAGTTTTGTGAACTGTTAGGCCTTTTTCCTAGGCTCAGACGAAATCTAAACTACGGTGGCTGAAAAACTCCTGAAATTATATCATTGGACCACGTCCTGAATAGCACCACAGTTTGCAGCAACATTTTAGCACGTTAGCGCAGAAACAGCGCAAACAACCAGAACAGGCGCCACTGTTCACAACAAGTGTATTTTTTGTAGTATTTTTGGCATTTTTCACTGAGAGTTAAATGAAGGATTTGAACGTTCCGTAATGGCAGGTATTTGTAGCAAAATTTCCCCAAAATTGTGCAATTATACAAAAGCAAATCATGCACATTATGCACATCAGGTCTTCACTGAGAAGATAGAACCAGTTGTGTGCCACTGACGTCACAGGGCTAGAGTTACTATTGCCCTCCTGAGTCCTGATGTGATGAAAAGTAATCCTACTTGGGTTTTGACCAGCAAACAAGGCTAGCTAAATGAGGTGCAAAGGTCAAAATGACAGTGAAGGCTTCTACTCAGTCCACTGTGATGCCAGGACGTTCTCATCACTTCTCAGTTCTCTACATTTCTCTGTCATTGCTCCTGGGTGCCAGGCATCATCTTAACAATGTGTCAAGGGCACTAGGACATGCCAGCTCTTCGTCTTAGTTTTTCAGTGGGTGATGACACAGCTCAAGGGATTTGACCCCAAGGACCTAAGAAAGTGGCCGAATCAACCACCCAAAATGACTTGGAAAGACCAGCCTAGAGAGGAGACCCTTTCAGATGGGTAAAGATGAGTGGGTGGAAGAGACGTGCCTCAAAGTCGAACAGCCGGAGTCTAGTTAGCGGCGCTACTGTGGATCCGGGAGTCAGAAACAGTGGCAATGGACTCAGTTCAGGGAGACCATGTGTATCGCCAACTCCACCCAAAGTGAGTGTTTAAAGATCTCGAGAATCAAGATACCCTTCAAATAGGGTCCCCAGCGGTGCCAAACTATTGAGCCATGCCTTGTAATTCTCTGGTCTTGGTCTTGGCTTCTCGGTGGCAGGGCCACCCACAAGACCTTTAGTACCAGTTGGACCCATTAATTCCCACTGGTAAAAGGAGGACAACAGATGAGGATTAGGGTCCTATCACACCATTAACCTGCAGTCTGGAAGCCTAGGTCACAGAAAGATGGTTCACACGTTTCCACAAGTAAGATGACCAACCTCAGCCAAAAAGAGGCATCAAGAGGAACGTGGGGAACAACAATAAAACTCTTACCTTCCGGATGGAAAAGGGCTGATACGAGCTATAATAACGTCGCAAGGGTGAAGGAGGCAGTGCAGATTCATCAATAGACAGAGTCCCTTGAAGGTCCAGAATGTATTCAGCCACCACATAATGAGGATATTGTTAGTGTGGTTGTGGCCAGGTGGGCTTCCCCTCTTGCAAGTTTCATATGAGGGAAACTTCCCAATTCTTGCTTTTCTCTCCCCAGAAAGTAAGCACAATTCTGCGTCTACTCTCATTGGCTTGAACTTGCATTATCATAGAAACCTAGCCATTGGCATGAAAACCTCCTGGTTGAGTCACCTACACATGATTCAAAACCAAGTGTCCTCCCTGGTAGTGGGAGGTTTGCAGCTCATTTATTCCACCCCATCTGAAGCCCCTTACAATGGCTGCCAATTCATGCTATTAACATCTTTAAGGTGCTGTGCATTGTGCCCAGAGCTATATACACCACAGCCCCAATATCCCTAACTAAACATTGACTAGATGTTGTCCATCCAGAGTTCATCATCATATCCTCTTGGCTTCCAAGCAGGGTCACGTCCTATACTCTTCCCAGGGCAGGTCTCAGCTGTGCCTTGCAGTTGACCTCCAAGCCAGGCCAATCCTCAGCTGTGCAGCCCACAAGTATGCTATCTAGGCCTGGCTCAGGAAAAGGGTCATGTATTCCAGGTTTAATCCTATCCTTGGTGGAAACCTACAACTTATGAGCTCTTGTCCTGGTCAGACTCTCCTCTGAGCTAAGCTTCAGAGCTCATTCTAACATGAATAAGAGATACTGTCCATGAAATACTGGTATGTTTGACAAGTTATGGACACGAGAGGACACGGGGGCCAATCACAAACTGAAGCCTTTAAAACATGCATAACTTCAGCTAGTTCCCCATTGAGCAAGTCTTCCATAGAGCATGCCTTCCATATAAGATTGAAGGGCGTTGCATCCAGTGGTCAAAAGGAACGCAGACTGGACCACATATAGCTAATTTATCCTTGGTGTGTATTATCTCTGGGATGTCCGGGTAGGCAAAACAGGAATCCATACTAAGATGAAACTCCATAACTAATATTACTATGGAAAAGACTAGTCTCCCCCACACTAATCACTGCTACCAACCGCCCTTCTTCCCATGCACAGAAGTCACCCAACTTTGTGTTCTCAGAAATCTCAAGTAGATTAGCACTCACTCTTAGGATTCTCTAAACTCTGGGAGCTTCTGCCAGGGAATCCAAAGGGTCAATGTTTTTATCGCACAAGTAGGGTCTGGGAGTAAAACAATTATGAGTGATTTGACATAATGGACAATGCTTTCTATTCACATTCCTTATTTTCCTGTTTTTTTCTATAATCTCTCTCATGCTCTCTCTGGTTCTCTCATAGACATAGTTTCTCTTCTCATCTCTGATAATACCTTCTCTATCTTTCTCTTCTATCTCATTCTGCCCTCTTTGTTCCTCTCTTGCTTTCAGTCCTTCTTCACCCTATTATGTTCTCTTCTCTTTGTTCCAGTAACCAGCAGTCATTATTTTGTTAGCTCCTTCTTTAATGTGACTCCTCCTCTTCTTCTCTCTTGCAGGAGTCCGAAAGAGCCGAGGACCTATCCCTTTGTTCGTGTCCTTCTCCTTGACGGTCTCCGCATTATGGTGCAGCAAGGGCGTTATCTACATTCTGGAAGGACAGAAAGTCCTGAGTGGAATCCCTGATCTCCGGAATGCCATGGTCCCCGGGCTGGCCGCCTTCACCCTGGGTCTCCTCATCATCTGTGCAGTTGGGGCTCTTCAGAAGGAAGTCTTTCTCAGTGTAATGGCCCTGGCCCTCTCTCTCTCAGCTGCCCATGAGATTGCCACGTATTATGACAGTAGCTTTGGCTCGTCTGCCGTGGCCTGTAGCCACCTTATTGTTTGCATCATTGGGGTTTACTTTGGTGTAGCACGAGCTATTCATATCCTTACTACGAAGCGAATCTCCATCCCTGGCACGGATATGGCTAAGGCTAAAGCTGCTGATAAGTCCCAGCTCAACGCCTCAAGCAGAAATGATTTTGTGGTAATCGGTCTTCTTCTGAACATGGCTTCTGCCAGTGTTTTTGGCTGTAGGGTCCTAGGAGTGACCACCAGTCTCTTTGTGGGGCAGGTGCCCTGGCTCTGGACGGCAGCGCTCTTCCAGATTGGCGTTTGTGTCCTATCGTATCGTTGTTTCGATCCTCTGTCAGCCACATTCTTTGGCTTCACCTCTGTCCTAAGGTTTGCTGAAGGTTATTCGTTGCTGTACTGGGTCTGGCAGCCCGATGAGCCTGTTTTCCCAGTCCCATTATTGGTCATTTTTGCTATCTTGTTTTCTGTCCTAGCCCTTTTCATTGCTGGGAAGAGTGTGTGGGACTGCTTGTATCTGCTGTTTTTTGTGGCATACTGCATAGCTGTGGCCTGTCAACCCAATGGTTTCTTCCACGGAGGATCCCAAGGTGTAAATGTGGCAATTTATGTGGCATCAGCCATAATGGCTCTGGCTAAACTTTACAATCTGAAAGCTCCTAAGAAGATCCCAGTGGGGGAGGGGATTTTTAAGAAACTGTTTTCTGCCATGGGTTATTTCAAATTGCGGCAAGAAAAAGAATTACATTTCCCCTACCTTGGCTACTCTAAGTATGCTGATGGCGAAGTGTTGGGTCATGCATGCAGCGTCCTGGCAGCCTTTGCGATCACTATGGCTGTGGATCCAATGGACCCACGTGCCACCGTGGTCCTCCCATGGGTGGTGGTCTCTGGTGGGATTCTGAAGCTTGTCTGTGGCTCAGTTGCCTTCTCTCGTGGGAAGACCCTAGAGAGCTGTGCATTTATTCTCTATGGATTCATGTGGATCATCTGGGGCCTTACTAGGTATGGTGGCCTTTACGGATCCACCAGAGGTTTCCACGTGGCAGTAGGCATCATCGGTTTTATGCTCTTCAATGGCTTCATTATCTTCTGCACACTCTTCCTGAACATAGCTTGGTTCCTCTATTCCCTCACCTTTGAGCTCATCCTCATTAGTTTCTTGCTGGATGCAGTCAATGCGCTCCCCGTTGGGTATGACATTGCTGTCACCATCATTTTCGGCTTGGTCAGCTTCTACTGCTTCCTATCAGGGCTGATCAGTAGCACCTTCGAAGAACCCCAACTGCCCATGGGCCGCCCCCTAGTAAAGCTTCAAGGCTGTGAAGGTGGATCCTCAAAGTGCCCTCATCTTCCTGCCAGGAGGACTACATCTGTCAAGCAGATTGCAGGTAAGGACACTCCATGGTCGAAACATGTCAATGACTTGAATGAAACTAGAAATGATTGAACTGCTTATGAAGATGAACTAAAGCATGATCTTCTTTCAGCTTGAATTGCATTGCACATTTTCAACATCTGAATGCTTTTCTATATTTTGAAACAGTCATATCCAAATGAGCCCTGAACATAGTTTAACATATTGTGGGTTCTGGCGATCTCTTAGTCTTCGTTGACAACAGGGGCACACTTGGATCCATCCAATAAGCAAACAACCCTCGCCATCCTTTTCATGCTGAGGCTTTATCATAATGAAACATCCTGAATTACTGGCTGAAGCAATGAACTGGTGCACATCCAGTCTTACTCTAAATACTTTGCAAACACGTCAAAAAAGTGATTTACTCATTTTTTAGGATACACAATGATGAGTCCCTTGCCTGTAAAAGGGCCTAAACTCAACATTACAGCAGTACACTAGTTTATGTTGCATCTCTAGTTTTTAGGTTAAGAATAGGCTAACAAATCATTAAGTTTGCTTTTTAATCAAATTACTCTCTCAAAATCTTATTTAACAAAGAATACATATATATACAACCACACCAATTGTGACCCAAAGACCTCTGAACACCATCTAGGTCTGCCTTATGAATACAGGAGCAGAGCACTGACTATTTAATGACTGTATTTCTATGAAGGCTGCCCATGTGTTCCTAACAGGATGGTCCCTTTTGTTCTGTTGCAGAAATCATGAAAGATGGAGGAATCTGTGGCATCCCCACGGACACTGTGTATGTGGTGGTCGGAGCCTGTAATCGCCCGTCTGCCGTTGAGAAGGTGTATAGGTATGTGTTCAGTTGAAGACCCTATCTTTCAGTCTGAGAACAGTGCTGAAACACTTGATTTAAGATAAAACCTCTAGATGGAAATACTATACTAAATAATGACACATAAAACATATTTCTGATTAGGAATACTTTGTGGATGAATAGGAAGCTCTCTTCTGTGGTCCTGATAAGCTAGATAGAAGAGGGGGTGCCATGTTTGTTTTTTGACTATATACAACAGATGCAATTCTAAGGATCTATCTTTTCACATAACTTTTTATTTTTTAGATTCAGGTGTTCCACATAAAGGATATCTATTGCAATATCTGGTAGGCTGGGCACAGTGTACTCCATTGTATCTGAAAGTGTCATTTACAGAGAAGGACCTGCAGTCAGAGTCTTCCAAGCTCCTTCCACACTTTTGACATTTGTCCTCATTTTCCATCCAGGACAAAACTCAAGCCCAAGGATGCCCCCATGTCGATCTGGATCTCGAACCTGAGGCAGCTGGAGCCGGCTCGGCATTTGTTCAGTCCCCTGCTGTGGGACTTCATGCAGGCAGTCTGGCCAAACCAGATCAGCTTGGTCATCCCAAGAGGTAAGAAACTGGTTTTGAATCCAGAGGGAATCCACTCAGCACTTGTTCATCATCGCCCTTGAAGGTGATGGTTTAATCTCATTTGTAATTCCACCCAACACTTACACATTGAGTTGGAAGTCACACAAATCTCCATGCTTACTCAGGTCTCCCTTTTCGATTCCCATCCCTGGAACCAAATTTAACTCAATCTGAAGCATGAACCTCCATAGTCAATATTGTTTTTTGCCTATGTCTGTCGCTACTCGCTCTTTCGCACCCACCCTCTCTTCAGGAGAGTTTTGTGCGCATCCACTATATTTTTTATGACACAATGTTTTTTTGTTTCCTTTGAGAAGTATAGGGAGCTTATTACGAGCCTGGTGGTCCATGAACCACCAGAATTGTGGGGCGTGGCGGTAGCTATCTTCAGACCGCTCTATTATGACTAGGGTGGTCGGGCCACCCTGGGACCACCAAAACCGCCTGGTGATGGGGCATGTCTGAGGCCCCTAGTATGCTGGTGATGCCGCTGCAGCACCACCAACTATATTAGGAGTTTCGGCACTGCAGCACTTTTCATGGTGGTGCGACTGCCATGGAAAGTGTGGTGGTGAAGAAAGAAAGGGGGTCCTTCAGGGCCCCCTTGTGCCTCTGTGCCATAGGGTGCATGCAGGGGGGCTCATGGTGTGTCCCCCTGTCTGCATGCACCCCCATGTCCCTGCATGGAACAAAATGCACAACATTGTGTGTTTCAGTATATGCAGGAACATGCTTTGAGGTCCCCTTGTGGTGCTTATTTTAAAGGCATCAGTGTGGGAATGCCAAAGAACTGCCAGCCAACGACTTAAAAAGTAAAATCTGGCAAGCGGTCTGTTTTGGCTTTGGCGGCGTGAAAGTGGGGCAACAGCGTGGCGGCCTGCTCCCACAACTAGAGCCTCACACACTGACTTTGACTTCTACCTATAACCTATAACCTGCTGCTGCTAAAAATATTACTGCATATTGTATTGTATTTAACCCCACCCACAATACTGCTAATTCTGCACTGTACATATATCTGTCCCATATACACACACATAACCTACCTAGCGGTACATGTGCTTCCATGTTCTTTGTCAAAAAGCTTTTTTGACTATCCCAAGAGTGCCAGCACAGCACCATAAAATAAATATATTAATAGCATTTGTAATAGTTGTCTCCCATGAACGAGCTACAGTCCATCAGGTCACATAGGGTAGTCATAATACAGAACGGTAAGCTCCTGATGTGCTTGAGAACCATTGTGTTCTTGTGAATGGTCAACAAATGGACCCAAGTAATTGGTGCTCAGGAATTACATGGCTGTTGAGTGTTCAAGGGGTATTATCACATTTTGCTGATCTTTCCTCTGTTTTATCTTTAATGAACAGGGGACTGGCTGGACTGCTTTGGTCTGAAAGACTCCGCAAAGTACATCGGCACTGCCGAGAGCATTGCCATCCGGATCCCAGACTGCTCCGTAACCACACATCTGATAGATCAGGTGAGCGACTGCTGACACTGCAGTGGTTCCACTGCCACAGTGGGGATGATAGAGACATCTGTGCATCCTGCAAGTGAGCCTGACTCAGGCTAATGGCCTTGACTTGGAAATGGTGCAGCAGACACAAATGTTATACTTTGGGCTGGGTGGGAGGACAGATGCGTCACAATGCCATTTGAGAGGGTATGATGAAGACGCACATGTAGATCCATCAAGATCAGCTGAAAAACAATCCTTTCAATAAGAGGAGCGGCAGACATTTCAATTCCATTCAAGACAGGTGATGGGTAGGCATATAACCAGTACCTCTGTAAGGGTGGGATGGTACAGACATTGCCTTATCATTCAAAAATATGGTTTAATTGATTTCTCCATGTTATTTTTAAGATAATGGAGATCCTTCCTCATACCATTTATTCCAGATGTAAATATAATGTTTTGGAAACCCCTTGATACCTTTAAAGTTGACAGACAAGTGTACGTCTTCGGGAAGGCTGGTACAACTCTGCTCTTCATATAAGTTGGGCGTACACTCATAGAGGGAGGAATGAGACTTCATCTAAGCACCCTTTTAGAAGGTGGTTGTAAAGATAAATCTCTATGTATCACTGTATCCTGTGGTCTATTCGGAGGCCAAGCCCTGCTTCAAGCCCTATATGAAGGAGGTCCCCCTTCTAAGCATGTGGATGAATGTCCATATCCATATGTCCTTTAAGAGAATGAGATTGTGTTCCTCTTGCCACGTCCTTCATAAATATAAGGCATCGGAATTAATCTACTGTTCTCCTGTGTCTAATATTTTTCTCACTTTGTTTTGGATTTTCTACCAAAGTTCAAATCTCACCCCTCCTATGATAGGTTCAGGTGCCCACTATTTTGAATGTAACTGGAATGCCAAGGTGACACATGAAAATGTACAATGGTGAACATATATCACTCTCAGTGACACTCCTTCTGTAGAAGATCTATCCTTGAGCTGAACCAGTCACAGAGATTTTGGTTACAAATAATGTGAAGTATTGAAATTTGGACACGGCACAGATCCCTTTCATTTGAACTGGCCTCTACTCCCACCAGTAATGGAAACACTTTGCCAATGCTAACCTCTATAAGCTTTGCATATGTTCTTGTTAAAAATCCATCAACCTGTATCCGTGAAGAGCACGTCAAGGGATATATCCTAGGGACCAAGGGAGGTATATTCTTCTAAAGTTACAGGACATGACTGATTAGTCACCGGGAAGAAATGCATGTAAAGTCTTCGGCTTACAGGGGCCAGTCACCTGGATACATTTTAATCCTTCGAAGTCAATTAATAAGCACCAGAACTTATAAGTTATAAGCACTGGTTGACTTTAAACACTGGAAGTGGAGTGAATCCACAAGTAAGCTTCTGTCTCCCACCTTGTGATTGAAAACTACTTCTATGCAGCCATTGTGCTCGCAGCTGTATGGAAAGGGCAAGCTCCTGGCCCCATTAATATCAGTAAAAGTTTCGGCTATATTTTCTAACTGACCCAACAAGGTCTTTATTCCAGTGCTCCCACCAGAACATAGAATGCATATGTGGGCATGTGCAGCTTCCTATCCAGTTGCAAGGAATGAAATGTTGAGAGTGTTACTATGAGCAGAGGCTGTGAACTGTGAATGTATCTAAATCCACTGTCTTTGTTTCTCACCAGGTTGGGCCCATTGTGGTTTCTTCAGCCAATCCAAGTGGCGAAGCAGACACAACGCACCACAACCAAGTGTATGCCAAGCTTGGAGACAAGGTATCAATAGTTATAAACCTCAGGGTTTCACTTTTTTATAGTTAGTTGGGATCCAAAGAATTGATTGAGCGAAGAGACCCCTTTGTGGCAGGACTGTAGAGTAGCAGATGGCAGCAAAACCTTCCATAGTTAAACACTCTTAAAGGTAAAATAGCAGTTGTCCAGAGTAAGCCTGAGAAGTTTGCTGCAAAGTCTTCAATATCTACCCTTGAACCTGGTCATCCTCTTTCTGAACCAATGCAAGCGCCTGAATAATCATGGGAGGCGTAACTAGGACAAAGAAAGGTTTGTGTGCACAAGAGAATCTCTAATCCGACTGTATCTGGGGGAAGGAGAAGACCAGGAACATACTATCAAAAGGGAAATTGGAAACCAATATAACAAAGAAAATTGGTTCCATATAATGCAGCATACTAAATTGAGTAATAAAATAACTGAGTGGGTTCTCTGTGTAACTTGAGCTCATAGGTTTGGATGCAGCCATTGTATCATTGTGAAGAGAATACAATAAATACTATTTTGGATAGCAACAAAACCAATTATTGAAAGCTCTGTATAATTCTGCAACTGCCTCGTATTGTCATCATGTTAAGATTAGGTTTGTATCTTTTTAATTGAGGTCTGAGGGTTATTTGTTTTTGTCACAAGTACTAATATTGGCATAGATGACTTAGTTTATGCTCTTTGGACAGAAACCACATTCTAGTCCTGACTCTATAAATTAAATGTTCACACACTTCAAGTCTAATTAATAATACCAGTGCAGCCTCACTACCTTTGCTATCAGACCATATATTTGACCAGATGCTCATGTATGGCTGTTTTTCTTAGGTTGATGGAGTCCTCTGTGATGGGGCTTCTCCGGAGAACATCCCTTCCACCATCGTCAATTGCACCAAGATCGACAGTGGGACCATTGGCTTCTTTCGGATAGGAACAGTGCCCAAATCCCAGGTAAGCCCAGAATATTACCTTGCAATGTCTCAGATCAGACTTATAAGGAGCGTAAAGGAAGCTAAAGTCTCTTGTTGTATTGTTATTGCAAGGTAGAAATTTGGGTGACAGTCACACAGCAGAGATAAAGTATGGAATACTACATTCTATTTCCTGTTGATTCAGGCAGTCTCTGAATAAGAAGTTTGTTTCAGGTTGAATGATACTGATAGAGCGCGCAGTTCTCCCGGGCCACCTGGGTTACCAATTCTTTACACGCACTGGGCCCTGGCGTGCGAATTTTCCAAACACCACACTAATAATTTGGGTGAACCGGGAGAGGATCACTATTTTTCCTCCTGCACGCTGCTATGAGCAATTAAGGTTTGGTTTCACCTCTGCATACCATGTACCTGACTTACCACAGGCACAATTCTTATGACGGACCTGGAGCTATAAGGGAAAATAGTAGACAGGCCTAACATCAGATACTCTTTATAATCAGTAAATACTTTCCACAATTCTGTAAAATGACCACAGACACCTGAGGATGTTTAAAACTTTATATAAGTTTAGAGAGAATATGACAAGGCAATAAGTGATAGGCAGAATAATGCGTCTAACATCAAAATCAACACCATAAAATAGCTATAGATTAATGCTAAGACCATTTGAGTACATGGGAAAACTAAAAGATAGGAGTTTTTAGAACAAAACTAGTCACTGCAACTTTATACTAGAACATAGGATGTGGATGGGACCTAGAACACGTACTTAACCTAAGTGTTTAAACTATTCTTACTAAGTTCACCGCAATCAGGCTAAAGGTAAGGGGAAAATTGGAACATACTAATACAATATAACAGTTGGTAATTTCCTAAAGGAGGGGAGAGAAGGGAACAATTCTAAAACAATTGCATATAACTCGTTCTCAAGGTGATAGAGCAATATCATAGGCAAGAGTGCTTTATTAAGAAATATAATGAGAGGAGAGGGAGAGAGAGAGAGAGAGACGCAAACCCACAGGTTAATATTTACCTAGGTCTGAGAGACGACTAACCCTGGCCACGGGTCAGTTGGAAGGACGGGGACAAGGACCCTCAGGAAGGAATGCCAGAATGCGAGCAGGTACAGCTCACGGACCGTAAGGACAGGATACCCCTCAGGATTTGAGATCAGGACTGGGCTCACCAAGGTACGACCAACACCCACAGCTTCAGAAGCAACGCCAGCGTTACCCCTTTCTGCAAGTAATCCGCCAGTAACCCCGATTGGGTTTTCGAATTTCCCAGCAAAGTGCTTCGCCAGCACTTAGGATTATTTCCACCCCTTAGGAGTTTGTGGAAAGTATGGACAGAGTGCTCCGCAGCACTTCAGATTGAGCACCTATAGAGTTCGTAGGGTCAGTGACAGGTCTGCTACTCGGACAAGTCGGACAATTTTCCTAAGCTAAACTAGGGCAGTTATACTGTTTTGGGGTCCCTCAGACCACCCACTAATGTTGCAAGTGACAGTTTCCCACATTATGATTGGTCAGGAGAGGTGGTGTGGTCATTACCACCTCCTAGAATTCAACTTTCTCATCCAAATAATAAAATTTTCCTACCCGCCCCTTGGGTTCACGTTCCCATGCATAGAATACAATAGAAAATCTGAGTGCACAAGACATTGCAACAAAATCAGTTATTCTCAAGGTGAGTGTCCTCATCTTGTGCTGGGTTTCTCAGGCGCATTTGGCTTCTGGGGCCAGCTGGCTGGTTTCAGCTTCTGCGCAGTTAGGACTTTCCCCGGTCACCTGACAGGGTTCAGAGGAGCCTCAGCATGGCGTCGCTCATGTATGCCCCAGCCCACAAAGACGCGGTACATGAAAAGTAAGCGAGAACGAATTAAAATCACATATAAAAATGATCACACTGTATACCATGATAAAATACTAACCAACCCTTATTTTATAATGACTATAGCATTATTGTTTAGTGCGGAAAAACAGATAGGCTAAAGCAGCGGTAGCAAGCGGAGAGCATGGTGAGAGACAAGCGGCCATGTTTGCAACAGTGCGCATGAGCACAAACTCCCTCCAGAATGCGAGTGCGTCACATCACATGGGTATGACCGACGCATGCGCAGACTGAATTACAGCGAAGCAGCCGATTTTAGTGCAAGCTTCGTTAGTATGAGAAAAGACATACAAGCAAGCATCCTGGGGACACCCGCGTGTTTGGAAAAACATTCAATAAATGACGAACAATAGTGTTAATATGATTATACGGTTTAGGCAATGGTTTTGTATGAGAGCAGGGCGCTTGCACGCGAATCCCAGCTCCATCAATCCCCTCTTTGATGATATTTACTATCATCACCACATAGAAGGAAACAGATGCCAACTTTTCTCATTCATCCATATCACTCATCTGGATTTCAACAAATTTATCGTTGAGTTTTCTTGCAGCTTCTCTATGAGAGTGGTGATTTTTCACTTTTTTGTAAATTTCACTCTTTAACTCCTCTAATTCTAAATCATCAATATTTCTTTTCACCCCCCTCTTATTTACAGTATATTTCTTTTTGCACCTCTGGCATTTGCAGCAGATAAAAATTATTAATACAACTACACCTATTATAACTATTGGCATCAGTATTTTCCACAAAAGACTTCTACCTAGGTTAGTAAACCAACTACCTATAGAGAAGAGACCTCCAGTCAGTCTCGTCCAGGCACTGTCAACCTCCAATGGTTTGAGTTCTTTTTCCAAATTAGTTATGTTTTTCACATATTGTTTTAGTTCGATACTTTTATCAGGAATGTAAGTGCAACAATGTTGCGCTTTCAGCATTCTACAGACTCCGCCCTCTTTTGCTAATAGGGTGTCAAGGGCAAGACGGTTTTGCAAAACCATTGATCTGATCGCAACCATTTCAGTATTGACCAGCAGGAATCCAGCAGCAGTGTCCGTTGATAACCGGTCCACTACTGTAGACAATTTGCATATTCTATGAGTGTTCAGAACTACCCCCATTCCAGGTATCAGTGCACTAAAAATATCACCTATAATTTCACCTACACTTTCACGTTTACTACGCACTAAGCCATTAGTTTCTTCATCGCTTCCAGCTGCATTATTCACATGGTATATTTTCGGGAAAACAATGCCAAAGTAGCAGCTTCCATACCAGTGATCCGGCAATTTGAAATAAGCCTTGTTCCCACATATATAATATATTCCGGGGAACACAGGTTCTGACCCATTTTTGAAACCCCAACCTCCAATTACCTTGTAATTATGTTCACACTCGCTGGAACCGATGAATACATTGTTATAGTACTCTGTCTTTTCCCTATGAATACAAAGTTTCCCCTTTCGTTCAAAATCCAGCAACAAGGCAGGACTAGCTTCGCCTTGCGAGGTGTTATCCAAGTGCTCAGCCCACCTAGGGACTCTATCCTTTTCGTCATGTGCCTTCTTCTGAAACTTTTCTCTCCTTCTGTCTGCCATCTTTATAAACATCTTTTCCTGCTCTTGCAGAGAACAGGTTAGATTATCTTCTCTTGCTTTATCTAAATCTATGTTACCTATAGTCAGGAAATATTCTCCCATATAGCGGGTCACGTCACTTGTAGTATGTACACGATTCAGGTGTCCTCTAATAGGAAGTTCAGAAAATACTACATCATCATTTGAATAATAGTACTGTAAAGTGCTTCTATAAAACAAGCTAGCTAATATACTACAGGAGATTCCATAGGTCAAAGGTAGATGGTGGTATGTCACACCTTCAGCCACTGAAGTTGGCAGCTTCATGCAGACATAACAGTCCTCTATTTCCATAGCTTCTACGTAATGCACTAACAAGTTAGCAAAAACATTTAGATGCGTCCTGTTTCTCATTTTGTGAAAATGTAGTCCATCCTCATCTGGTGCTTCTAAATTAGGTCGAGTGTGTGTCAGTCCTACTCGTTTGTCGCGTCTTTCTAGGCTTCGTGGTGTTTCTGCAGTCTGTACAACCCCTACGTCTACTGCTTCGGGTTCAGTAGGGGACAAGTTAGGATTTTTACTTATCATAAAAGGTAGAAAAACGGTTAGTCCTATCCACATTACTATTAACATGGCTACACTACACAAGCATATTTTACAACAGGTTTTAAGACACCCACACCGGGATCTCCCAGAGACATTCGGATCAGACATATTTAGCTTACAGGTGGCTTTTGCTACCCCTCTTCGTTTCTTTGCACCAAAGGCTCACTTCGGGGCTCTCTCAAGGAGGGTCTTCGTCCGAACTCCGATCGGCAATGGACTCGTCGTCACTGTTGCCACTGTGGTGTGGCTCGTCAATTTCCTCCAACACAAAGTACGTCCACTCAGGGCTCCGATACAGTCGGTTCTGTTTCTTTATTCTGTCGCTCTTTCTTAGCGATTTGCCTTGGGCTGCCTTTCTTTCGCTTTCAGCCCTTTTTCTGTCTTTTAGTTTTTCTTCGACTGTTTTTAGTCTGAGCCTCAGTCTCTTGACGTATCGGGGTGCACTTCTGCCTCCGTGCCTCCCAGTTGTTGAGGAAACTTGGCCTTCTTCGTGCACTCTCTTTACTTTTTGATGTGGCACCTCGGTTTCCCTGCCTGTCTGACTTGTTCCAGGTCTTTCGTCTATTTCTTCTGCCTGGCCCCTATTCTGTCCCTGCTCAGATTCGAATCGTACTCGCTTTTTATTTTTTGTTATTTTTGTTTCCGTTGTCTGAGCACTTTGATCTAGTTCTATCTGTTCCTGTTCATGCTCTTCGATCTCTTCGTTTTCTTCTGCATGAACGTCAGCTCTAATTTCTAACTGTCCCTTTCCCACTTCTGGAGTTTCAGGAGAAGTTTCGATGTCTTGATCTGACCCTACTTGGCCTACGTCCTGATCAGGTGTGTTGTGGCTTTCGTTGACCTGACCTTCTTCTTCTATTTCTAACTCACCTGGACTATCCCACTCACTGTCTAAGTAGGAATATTTCCGGGTTCGTATTGGATCATGAACCTGGTCGTCGGCGGGGTACCATTCAACGTCTCGACTTGTGCTCGGCAGTTCAATGTCAGCTAGCTCCGGACTCTCCTCCTCGGAAGCTTCTTCAGCTGAGCTGCCTTCAGCTCCAGTCGCGTTTTCTCCAGATACCCGCTTTGTGTGGCTGGCGTGGATCCACTTCGGTACACCAGCGCACTTTACAGCAGTTGTAGTGACGAGGATCACTTGTCGTGGCTTTCCCCACCTCGGTTTCAGGCAACTGCTCCGGGTGTGTTTCTTTAACGCCACCCAATCTCCTGGTTGCAGTTTATGTGCCGGAGTCTTTGGCCACTCGTCTTCAGTCTCTCCGATCTGCTGAGAGAGAGAACGCACTTGGTCACCCAGCTGCTTGCAGTATTCTAATACCATATCATCAGAAATGCTTAGCAGTTTGTGTCCGGGCACCCAAGCCTGTCGCATCACTCTTCCCATCAACACTTCATGGGGACTTAGGCCAGTTTTTCTGTTCGGGATACTTCTCAGACTCATCAGCACAAGGGGTAAAGCCTCTATCCAGTTCATCTTTGTGGAATCACACATTTTGGCCAATCTGGATTTCAGGGTGCCATTTATTTGTTCCACTACCCCAGAAGCCTCTGGATGGTAGGCACAGTGCAATCTTTGCTTCATTTTGAAGGCTTTACAGAGTTCCTCTAAGACATCGTTGGCAAAATGCCCACCTTGGTCCGTTTCGATTGTCTCTGGAATTCCGTACCTAGGTATCAACTCCCTGAGCAATAACTTGGCTGTGGTGAGAGCATCATTTTTCTTAGCTGGATATGCTTCCACCCACCTGGAGAATAGGCAAACTATGACTAGGATATATCTATACCCTTTACATTTAGGCATGGTTATGAAGTCTGCCTGCATCCTGACAAAGGGACCTATTGCCTTTCCAACTGTACTTTGTTCTACTACAGTCTTTTTCCCTGCATTGAATTGCTGACACACTAGGCCCCTCTGGCAAAGCCTTTCCGCCTGGTTCCTGAATTTTGAATTACAGAACACCCTGTCAAACACCCGACACATTGCGTCCCTTCCCATATGTGTTGGTTCATGTATCATTCTGATCATGGGGTCAATCAAACTATCAGGCAGTACAGGCACCCCAGTCGAGTTTACCACCACACCATCATCTCTCAGTTTGCATCCATTTGCTGCCCACCTTCCTTTTTCCTGCCTGTCTGTCGCCTGTTGCAAATCCTTTAATTCTTCCCACGTTGACACATTCTCAAACAACATAAGTTGGCAGCTGGTTCCATCCCACAACGCAATTTGGAGTGACATATGGTATCGGGCACAAAACTGTGCAATTTGGTCAGCGTACCTATTACCGGCAGTCACATCATCATTTCCAGATTTGTGAGCCGCACACTTGACCACAGCCAATTCTTTGGGCAATTGGATAGCTTCCAGTAAGTTATGCACCACCTTTCCATTTCTGATAGGAGTGCCTGAGGACGTCATGAATTCTCTTTGCAGCCACAACTGGCCGAAGTCATGAACAACCCCAAAACAATACTGGCTGTCTGTGTAAACAGTTATTCTCTTGTTCTTACCCCTCTTACATGCTCTGGTTAACGCGATGAGCTCTGCCACTTGTGCAGATTTCACCTCGCTCATGTAAGATGCTTCTATTGTTTCTGTCAATGTAACCACAGCATAGGCAGCACTTAGGCTCCCACTTTCATGTCTTAAACACGAGCCATCCACGAACATTGTCTTATCCCCATCAAGTAACGCTATTTCACGGATGTCAGGCCGGGGCTTGGTACTGAACTCAGTTAGATCGATGCAATTATGCTCCCCTTCCTCTTCAATTTCTACATCCAGGGGGATAGGTAACAATGTCGCAGGGTTTAGTACATTGCACCGGGAAATAGTGACATTCTCGGCACCAATCAAAATTCTCTCATACTTAGTCAGCCGACTAGGTGTGAGGTACTGGGTCTTAGTTCTAGTCAATAGGATAACAACAGAATGAGGAACATATACAGTGACATGATGTCCCATGACAATGTTCTCACTCTGTTCCAAACTGACGCAAGTAGCAGCAACTGCTTTCAAGCATCCAGGTAATCCAGCCGCCACCGGATCTAGGGTGGCCGAAAAGTAGGCCACTGGTCTTCTAACTAGTCCGTGCTCCTGGGTCAGGACTGAAAGAGCACAATTCTCTCTTGTGTCACAGAATAGCTCAAAGTGCTTGGTGTAGTCAGGCATACCCAGTGCAGGAGCAGAACATAGACAGTTTCTCAGAGTCACCCAAGCGTTCATGCTCTCACTGTCCCAACTGACGGGGTCTTCTACGCCTTTCTTCGTCATATTTATCAGGGGTCTGGCTAGAGCAGCGAATCCTACAATCCATTGTCTGCAGTAACCCACCACTCCCAAGAACATTCTCACCTCCTTCTGAGTTCTGGGCAGTTCCATTGCTTTAATTATTTTGATTCTTTCGGGGGTAACTTTCCTTATTCCCTTTTCGATCTGGTGCCCCAGATATTTCACTGAATTTTTACAAATTGTAACTTGTCAGGTGACACTTTATGTCCTCCCTTTCCTAAGTGATTCAACAAGGCAATGGTGTCAGTGACGCAGTCATTTTGGGTTTTAGATGCCACTAACAGGTCATCTATGTACTGCACCAAAACAGACTCTCTTGGCAGCACTAGGGATTCAAGGCACTTTTTTAATATCTGGTTGAAAATCGATGGACTTTCGGTGTACCCCTGGGGGACACGATTCCAGACATAGATATGGCTGTCAAATTCAAAACTGAAAAGGAACTTGCTTTCTGGATGCAGTGGGATGGAGAAGAATGCATGGCATAAGTCGATGACAGTGAACCATTCTGCATTCCAGGGAATCTGATATAGTATCACAGCAGGGTTGGGTACAATAGGGCAGCACGGCACAACAATTTGGTTTACTTTGCGTAAATCTTGCACCACCCGGTACTTTCCACTAGGCTTTTTGATCCCAATGATTGGTGAATTACAGGGACTGCTCATTACTTCCTCTATTATCTCTGCTTCGAGTAGCCGGGTAATTTCAGTCGCTACTCCAGCTTTTACTTCTGCACTCATTTTGTACTGTCTGGTTTTGGGGTATACAGCATTTGTTTTTATGGCTATCTTAACTGGGTCCACATTTGCCATTAAACCTACATCTTTCCTGTGAAATCCCACACTTCTGGAACTACTCTTAACTGGAGCTCTTCAGGTAAATCTACAACTGTCAAAGGTTTGATATCCGAATCTTGTCTGACTAACATCAGCTTGTATACACCATCTTCATCGGGTGTCTGAATTTCGACGCCTTTTGGTGTGCAATAGATGGTACAATTCATTTTGCACAACAAATCACGTCCTAGCAGGTTCACAGGACTGGAATCACAGACTACAAATCTGTGCATTTCTTTGAAATTTCCTATAGAAACTTCCATTGGTTCGGTTACTGGAGTACTTATTATTTGATTTGAGACGCCCACTACTTGGATCGCTTCTCCCGAGAGGGGTAGGTTAGGAACATCCACTGTTCTTACAGTAGATCTGGTAGCACCAGTGTCCAACAGAAAGGTGACGTCTTTTCCCTCAACCTTTCCTTCAATGTATGGTCCAGTCTGGTCTACCGGTAAGGAGGCGCCAAGCACGCACTCCTCATCCTCCCCTCTCAGGCCCCGTCAATCTTGATCTTCACAGAGGAAGGTATCATTTAGCAAGTACTGTGGAATGATTGCATTTCTTTCACTCTCAACTTCCCATACTTCCGCCCTCTCATTCTGCTGACCCTGACTCTTAAAATTCTGTCTAGGAGCGCGAGGTACGGGAGGTAATTTTACCTGTTGCTGGTTCTTTCTTGTCCCCTCTTTCGGTACCTGTGGATTTAAACCATTTACAGGGGCATTACCGGCCTGCAGGTGTGGACACTCGTCTCGCCAATGCCCTATCTGGCCGCACCCATGGCACGGAAACTTTTTCATGGCTTCTTCCCGACTCATTTTAGCTCGGGGCTTTCCTCCTCCCCCAGCAGTGGTATTCTGAGCATTATTACTGGAAGTCAATTTATTTAACTGTTTTTCCTGCTGTTCAGCTAATTTCACCTGTGCCCACATTACCTTTTCCTTGAGGGATTTCTTTTTATTTTCGATTTCATCTTCACAGTATTTTGCATATTTTAGGACATCTTCTATGGGCTTTCCCTGCCAACTGATTTTATTATCTCGAATCCATTGTGAAATTTCAGGTCTTAATCCCAGCACAAATCTGTAACTGAAATGGGTCATGTCTTTCATGTCTACGTTATCGATACCACTGTACGTTTTGAATACCTGCAGTAATCTCTCATAAAATGAGTGCACCGTTTCATCACGTTCCTGGGTGGTTCTATCTATTCGGGTCCAATCTGTCTCCTTTGCTGGCACCTTTTTCTTGAGGTATTGTATGACTTGCTCATACTTCCTCATTACTTCAGGTGCGGGAGCTCCTGTTTTCTCATCTCTGGGGAATTCCTCACTGGGCCAATCAATTTCAATTTTACAGTCGGTCCACAAATCTACAGGGACCACAATGTCGAAAAACCCATCCAGGTCTTTCAAGAGGCATTTCTGAACTTTTATGAAGCGTTCTACCTGCCTGTACCAGTCAACTGGCTTCTCACGTAATTTCGGGAAGTCATTTGTAAATGACACAATATCCTGTCTGGACCAAGGGACATGGACATATTTTCCTCCCGGGACCTCTCTCATAGGGCACAATTTTTCCGTTGGTGTTACTTCCTTTAACACGAATTCTGAAGCCTGTGACTTAGCCCTGCTGTCTTCCTTTTTCTTTGCCCACCTGGTTCTCCACTTCCCCACCTCTCCCCACTTTTGCAGGAGCTTCAATAATTCCTTTACTTGGATCTGTTTTCCCATCACATTCAGGCTTTCTAAATCCTTGTCTGAAAAATCTACTCTGTAGGGTTTCTGGAGAATTTTGGAGCGACTAACATCAATTCCCATTTCTGTGGCTGTATCCATTATCATTTCATGGAGCAACCTAGCACTCCGGGTAAGGTTTTTGCTGATAAACAGTAATTCTTCTTCACTGTACGAGCTTAGGCGCTCAACTCCTACGTTTCCAGCCATCATTTCTTCTATTTCTATTCTTAATTTATATATTTCCAATGCTTTAGGTTGGGGAGTGGTCTCCTTCTCCAGATCCTTTGTCCATCTGTCCAATTCTTCTGGGGAAACTAAGGTGGCACTCCTAGCCCCAGTTGCACCTTCAATCAACACCTCCTTTGGTCTTGTCTCGCTTCTTGCCCCCGATGTACTAATTCTAGACTCTCTTATGGGCAAATCCATCAAAACTACAGATTCACACTCACTTTCCTGATCCTCATCTATGAATACTTCCTTCCTCGGGGTCGGGATGCTAGGAGTAGGCAGTATTGGGGTGATAACAGGAGGATGGGGACTAGTCAGGTCATTTCTATACAGTGGAATAGCTGGACCAATAGTTACTGGAATAGTCAGGGAATCAGGATGGGGATGTATCTGGGCAATGGTTCGAACTAAATCCTCTCGCTGTTTAGCCAGGGCTTCTTTCTCTTTTTCCTGCAACCCCCTTTCTGCAGAATTGCCATGCAATACCTGAGGTACCAAGGAAGGATAAATACTTGGGGCAGTTGGAGTGACCAATCGGGGTGGACCTTCTCCGAAGGGTTGATAATTTGGGACCGTGGGTCTAGGTCTGCAAAACCCATCCCCCTCACTGGTTTTACTGTCTGTACCTGTTCCATCTGTATCACTATCCCTCCCACTTCTGGGATATTTGGCAAAGGGATTTGGAGAATGCATAGGCTCTGACTCTGCAACATATGGAGGTGGATTTTTCATTAACAAATCTTCCAGGTGCTCATCTTCTGAGTCCCCCACGGGCATTAAGTGATGGGTCTTTTCTTTACATTTTCCTTTTCTCTCTTCCAATACCCCCATCATAGGGAATAGCCCTTCAGTCAACATAGATTGCCTCCACTGTTTCATTTTCTGCTCTTTGGTCTGCGCTTGAACCCTCGGATACCATTTACTCACTCCCTTATCCATCCGGGGTTTATCTCGCTCTGCCGCCTCAATCTCCCATTCCTCCAGGGCTTCGTACTGTGTCAACCTAGGTCTAGGGTGTAATTCATTCATGCGGGTCCTTAGGTTAAACAGAATCCGACCATTAAATGTGCCTTCAACAGGAAATGCTAGGACTCCGTCATCTACAGTATACTTTGCCCAATTTTCTAACCAGACACAAGTGTGGTACCCTTTATCAAACAGCATGAAAGAAGCAGGGGTATTTGGCGGGGGAATGAGCACGCCTTCCCTCGTTCTAATGGGCTTGTCAGTCTTGAAATTTTTTTTTATTTTATCAGAAAATGACAGTTTCCTCTTTACTCCATACATCATGTGCGGTCTACCTCGTCTAAGCTGATCCGTATGAAATCCTAGGTACTTTGGGTTCGGTATGAAATCTGGATACCACATGCAACTCTCCAGACTTGCTTCTAACTCGGCTTGATTAATTTTGTTTACCTTTGTGCTTCCAATGCTAGCGCGACTTATATTTCGCACCACCCAATCAGGTCAGAGAATACAAATACTGTTAACCAATGGGTGCGCGGCCTTTTCGCAAGACTGAGTCTCACGCTTGGGCACTCACCCCTCCTTTACAAATTCAGCTCCACTACACACCCGCTGTCTTGACCAATGCCAGCGCGGCACGGAGTGACGTCAGAGCAGCTCTCCGACTGACTCCCTCCTTCACAAGGTAACGGAAACTTTTTACTCTCTCTAAAGTGCAAGTGCACGTTTTAGTCAACAACACACAATGTTTGCCACTATGTCTGAGTGTTCTAAAGAGAGAAAAGACTTTTCTTTCGCTACTAGTAAACCACTTCTGTCTACTTTTCATTCACTCTGGATAGACTTCTTTGCCTGTCCCTTCACACTAGTAACATAGAACCCGTTATTCTTCTGACTCATCCACCTTAGTCGGGGATATGTACTGAGCCAGGATTTCACCAGCGAACTATTTTACTTACCAGACAAGCCTCGGAGACCCTACTACTCCTTCCGTATGCGACCCTTACTAGGTGATATCGCAATGAAAGTTTTATAAAGGACTCGTAGCTATC
Organism: Lissotriton vulgaris; assembly: GCF_964263255.1. Taxonomy (NCBI): domain Eukaryota; kingdom Metazoa; phylum Chordata; class Amphibia; order Caudata; family Salamandridae; genus Lissotriton; species Lissotriton vulgaris. Next base: position 589,104 of record NW_028249337.1, read on the forward strand.
ATTCACTCCAGAAACAAAAAGGTCCTAATTAGTGCTTCCAGTTATCCTTAACCCTGCACTAATACCTCAAACCTAGTGACTTCAACAGCTAACCGGATTCTGCTCACCGTTAGCTAAATACTTCCCCGGGGATTCGGACTACACTGAACATTCACAAACACTGGTTAATATAACATTTATAGCAGCAATGCAAAAATCATATACATTTACATATAAATCCTTAAAACATTTCAAAAATATTTGAACCTAATACAGTAGAAAATCAGCAGCACATTTAATTTTCACGGTTTGTTTATGACCTATCCTGTCTACCTAATCTAACTAGTCCAAACCATCCTCTGGCTGCCAGAAAATTACTGATAGAGCGCGCAGTTCTCCCGGGCCACCTGGGTTACCAATTCTTTACACGCACTGGGCCCTGGCGTGCGAATTTTCCAAACACCACACTAATAATTTGGGTGAACCGGGAGAGGATCACTATTTTTCCTCCTGCACGCTGCTATGAGCAATTAAGGTTTGGTTTCACCTCTGCATACCATGTACCTGACTTACCACAGGCACAATTCTTATGACGGACCTGGAGCTATAAGGGAAAATAGTAGACAGGCCTAACATCAGATACTCTTTATAATCAGTAAATACTTTCCACAATTCTGTAAAATGACCACAGACACCTGAGGATGTTTAAAACTTTATATAAGTTTAGAGAGAATATGACATGGCAATAAGTGATAGGCAGAATAATGCGTCTAACATCAAAATCAACACCATAAAATAGCTATAGATTAATGCTAAGACCATTTGAGTACATGGGAAAACTAAAAGATAGGAGTTTTTAGAACAAAACTAGTCTATAAACAACTTTATACTAGAACATAGGATGTGGATGGGACCTAGAACACGTACTTAACCTAAGTGTTTAAACTATTCTTACTAAGTTCACCGCAATCAGGCTAAAGGTAAGGGGAAAATTGGAACATACTAATACAATATAACAGTTGGTAATTTCCTAAAGGAGGGGAGAGAAGAGAACAATTCTAAAACAATTGCATATAACTCGTTCTCAAGGTGATAGAGCAATATCATAGGCAAGAGTGCTTTATTAAGAAATATAATGAGAGGAGAGTGAGAGAGAGAGAGACGCAAACCCACAGGTTAATATTTACCTAGGTCTGAGAGACGACTAACCCTGGCCACGGGTCAGTTGGAAGGACGGGGACAAGGACCCTCAGGAAGGAATGCCAGAATGCGAGCAGGTACAGCTCACGGACCGTAAGGACAGGATACCCCTCAGGATTTGAGATCAGGACTGGGCTCACCAAGGTACGACCAACACCCACAGCTTCAGAAGCAACGCCAGCGTTACCCCTTTCTGCAAGTAATCCGCCAGTAACCCCGATTGGGTTTTCGAATTTCCCAGCAAAGTGCTTCGCCAGCACTTAGGATTATTTCCACCCCTTAGGAGTTTGTGGAAAGTATGGACAGAGTGCTCCGCAGCACTTCAGATTGAGCACCTATAGAGTTCGTAGGGTCAGTGACAGGTCTGCTACTCGGACAAGTCGGACAATTTTCCTAAGCTAAACTAGGGCAGTTATACTGTTTTGGGGTCCCTCAGACCACCCACTAATGTTGCAAGTGACAGTTTCCCACATTATGATTGGTCAGGAGAGGTGGTGTGGTCATTACCACCTCCTAGAGTTCAACTTTCTCATCCAAATATTAAAATTTTCCTACCCGCCCCTTGGGTTCACGTTCCCATGCATAGAATACAATAGAAAATCTGAGTGCACAAGACATTGCAACAAAATCAGTTATTCTCAAGGTGAGTGTCCTCATCTTGTGCTGGGTTTCTCAGGCGCATTTGGCTTCTGGGGCCAGCTGGCTGGTTTCAGCTTCTGCGCAGTTAGGACTTTCCCCGGTCACCTGACAGGGTTCAGAGGAGCCTCAGCATGGCGTCGCTCATGTATGCCCCAGCCCACAAAGACGCGGTACATGAAAAGTAAGCGAGAACGAATTAAAATCACATATAAAAATGATCACACTGTATACCATGATAAAATACTAACCAACCCTTATTTTATAATGACTATAGCATTATTGTTTAGTGCGGAAAAACAGATAGGCTAAAGCAGCGGTAGCAAGCGGAGAGCATGGTGAGAGACAAGCGGCCATGTTTGCAACAGTGCGCATGAGCACAAACTCCCTCCAGAATGCGAGTGCGTCACATCACATGGGTATGACCGACGCATGCGCAGACTGAATTACAGCGAAGCAGCCGATTTTAGTGCAAGCTTCGTTAGTATGAGAAAAGACATACAAGCAAGCATCCTGGGGACACCCGCGTGTTTGGAAAAACATTCAATAAATGACGAACAATAGTGTTAATATGATTATACGGTTTAGGCAAGGGTTTTGTATGAGAGCAGGGCGCTTGCACGTGAATCCCAGCTCCATCAATACAACCTGAATGGCTCCAAAGCTTCTAGGCAACCTACAAAGATATAGAGTCAAGAAAGTACTAGCCTTGTCCTGAAAGTGATGGAGAATGTATAAGGTGCTAAACTATATTTTGTACAGAGCAGTACAAAAGAGCTTTGCCATGGGAAGACAACCACTAGGACACTCTTGTTTATTGAAAATGTAAATTCTGAAAGTTCTTACATGTAAATGTTATAAGATATTGCAGAATGTATGGCCATTGCTCATGATGTCACAGGACATAATATTGAAAGAGTCAAATAGTAATTCTTCTTGGCAATAAAGCAAAGGCCTTGTAATCCATTCATCTGGAGGCCAAGTACCATTAGTGAGGTGGGAAGGAAGTTAAGAAAGTAAATTCTACTTTAACTAACAGTATTGATGGCTTTCGTCTCAGGTGCTGCAACTCTTTGAGGAGGTCCAGAAGAAGCATAGCGCTGACTTGGTGACAACACAATCCTTGGAGCTGCCAAACATGTTCAGCACCCTCGCGGACCAAGTAAACACTGATGGCTCTGAAGACAATCTGCAACAATCATCCTACATCAACGAAGCGTTCTCCACTGAAGACGAGCAGCTGTGAGCATCACATTGCTACAGACTAATGTCCACCTAAATGAGGGATAACTACAAGATTCTTAAAGGAGCAGCATCTACTGAGTAAACCAGCCTGTGAATTGTGGTTCCTTCCTGTTTCAAATGATCTCCATTGAATACCAAGCAATAGCATCAAGATACTGCTCATCTAATCATTGTAGCTGTGAAACAGTGCCTTGTTGACTTGGGGCTCATTAGCAAAGGGGTACAGTGTGCATGTACTCTACATTACATGGTCCCTGAGCCCTGCATGTCTCTTCAGACACCAGATTTCAGCTGTAAACTGGCCCCCAGTGTTTTTTCTTGCTCAATCATTATCTTTTTTTTAGAGTTTGTGTCTATAGCTTTTACAGTGGAAAGACATTGATTTCAAAATGTTTTGATATAAAATTGAAATGGAAAATGAAAAAAGCATCAACGCTACAGCATCTACAATAACATGTGCCATTGAACATCTATCTACCAGAGATTTGCTTGACTAGACAACAGGCCTTATTCAGAGATTGGTGGTATTTACTCACTCCGCCAGGGTGCAGAGGACATTACTTCTGCCACACTGATAAACAGAGGACCCCCCTATTTAGAGATTGCTGCTGGCCCAGCAATGATCTCTGTACCTTCAGATGAACTGCTGCCATGGAGGTTCATTTGAAGGTATCCAAAGGTTTGATGGATGGTGTCCATCAGGTATGACAGCCGTACCCTAAACATATTGTTTTTCCAAAAACGTACTTACAAAGTTAGTTAAAAAAAACGAATAACCCCCACACCAAGGGAGTTGTTTCCCTGGAGGTGGAGGTTATTACTTTAATGTTTATTTTTGTCAGCATCCCGTTTAATGATTTGTCTGCTGGATTACATTACGTGACTCTTCTGACCAGTCCGCATCATGGCCTCCTGGATAAGTGTAAGCAACGCGGGAAGCTAAACCCCACCAAAGGCATCCCCCCGTGAAGAAGCTTTTATCCTGAGTTGTAAAGTCTTTTGTGTTGTGGGACACCTGGTGTGTGTTCCTTATCTTTGTCATGTAGCCTCTTTCCAACCATGGAACCCCTACACAATTTTGTGATTTTTGGTATATCATAGAGTGCAACTCATCATTTTATTTTTATTGAATTGTTTAACTTATTTCATTTGCACTCTGGCAAGGTTGTGACAACAAGAAGATTGTTTTGTTACAAATCGGTGTTTAACTGTACGTTTGAGGTAGAGCAGGTTGTTTGCATGTGAACATTTGTATTCAGCCTTGCTCCACAATTTGCAAAGATTTTAGCTGCATCAACAGATCACTTGTTTTTTCTAAATGTTTTTATAACTTTATTTCCAGAGATTAGTCTGTGAAACTATAAAGTATCAAATAATGTATTGCAATTTTCATAACCTTTATACATGGTTGGTTATATTCCATTGGATACCATCTGCTAATCCCGCTTCAGCAGAGCCTTCTTGCAGCTTTTGAAAACTGAACAACATACGCAAATTACCAATCACCTAATTAAAAGTACAGTTGAGTGCTGTGTCGAAAAGTATGAAAGCAGTTCAAATCTATTTGTATCACAAATGTAGTTTGTAAATTTATTTTATTGGCTTTGTAAGCTAAAATATAACGTATATTTTTTTAAAGTGTTGATTAAGTTCTGACTGCCTAAAATAAAATTATTTTTAGCATAAAAGACAATGGACAAATTGTGGAATTTCTTGAATATTGCTACATTAATTCCCAGTCAAAGTTAGCAATAATTCTCCCATCAACCTGTAAAGATTTCCTGCAGCTCCTCTCTTATCTATATAAATTAATATCTGTATTAAATTGCTCTGTCTGTGTCCTGTATTGAGGATTAAGCAAAATGCCTCCATATTAGGTTGGTTCCATCCGCCAACTTCCACCAAACTGCTTCTCAATATAGCTCCCTACCAATGAGCTCCCTGCCTTTGAGCTCCCTGCCTCTGAGCTTCCTACCGCTGAGATTCTTTCGTCTGAGCTCCTTTCCTCTGAACTTCCTCCCTCTGAACTCTCCACCCCTGAAGCTCTTGTGGTTGATAGAGCATTAGAGTCAATTGAACAAGATGCCTGGGATAGCTAAATTGACATCTCACATCCTGTGATCTCAAGTGACATCAAATGCTTGATAAGATAACTCACACATAGCTCCTTGACCACATCTTGTTTGCAGGTGAGGAGCTAGGGAAATGGAGCCACAACTTCAGCAAGTACACCAGGATCCTTTTCATTCCTGACGTTCTCTTCATGGCCCCGGGGATCAGGGTAGAAAGTGCAGAGGCAGTAAAAGAAAGGAAAGGGGTAGTATCTGTCACCACTAGCTGCCCCTATCACAGTACTAGAAATGGCAGCACAGGATAAGAATGGACACTCATGCACAGCTGTGGACTATTCAAAGCACTTTTATCATGGCTTTAACGCATGAAACGTAAACCAAGGACTGCAATAATATTAAAAATATTAGATTTCTTTATTATAACTTAATGGTGCGGGTGATACAGGGCCAACGCATGATAATCTAATCTGACACTTTCACCACCACAAAGCAAATCAGTTCTCCACATGTTGCTTCTAGAGAGGGTATTAACATTTCCAAGGATGTGATTTAAAGTGGAACAGTAGTTGGACTGCCATTGAAAATCAACAGAAGTCCCATGCATGCATTGTTGGATTTCCCACTCTATTATGATGGTGGGGAGAGTCTCCCTGGCAGGGCCTCCCCAGGCTCCATCATTCTCGACACCACCATAAATAGTGGTGGATCAGCTACTTAGTGTTGGGTGATTGGTCTGCATGCATTTTCTTTAACCCCTTTACAGTGGCTGAAATTCTGCTGCGGTGCGGCGGGTTTAAAGAGTGGGCGGGCCGCGTCGGCCAACGGACGTGCGCAGCACTAACTATATAGTGCTCACGATGGCCGTTGGCCGACTGAGGCAGCGAACGGGTTAAGCATGTACACCTTTCATAAACTTTTGTTCCATTGTGCCCCACAAAATGGTCATCCTGCAAACCCCTGGTTCTAGTGGACTTTGCCAACAGCCTCACCTCCCTCAAACCCACCTACTATGAAGAAGGTGTCTTATTATTGTTCATCATTAACACTCTCTTGGTGAAGTTGTCACCCCTCTGCACACTATATTCAATGCCTCAATCACTCAGGGTGATTACTCAGAAGCTCTCAAGAAGGAAATGACACTCGACCCTGATTATGTCGCCAGCTATTGTCTGTTCACTCTCCACCCATCATCAGAAAATCATTAGAAAAACAGTCTACGTGCAAAACAAAGATCACATTGACGCCAACCAACCAAGCCATAAATACAAATCTGGATTAGGATGGCACTGCAGCATCGGGAAAGGTACATTACAAATTATAAACAACGTCCCGATGACAACAAAAAAGGACAGCCCTACCTCCTCATGTAGCTGGGCTTCTTACCGACATCAACACCATTTATCCTCTCACCCTCAACACCCTGAAATCTTGAACAGTTTTTTTTCCAATTTTTATTTGAGTTGGTGAAAATCAGGGTTTAGAAGTCATGTAGCAAAACAACATCTTTCAAATCACAACAAGAAATAATAATCTGACATATCTCCACTCAAAAAGCATCTACAATAGCAGCAAAAATATACTCTGTTTAAAAGATGCAATAGTATAATACCCAAAAAGTACATCCTGATGAATAACAGATATTAGGTGTAATTTTTCAAACATTCACCATAGCCTAATATTTTTACTTATACCATTTTTTTCTTAATGTCACAATACAACCAAAAAAAAAATATGACAGCTTCTCTAATCACGGCCAACACAAGCAGATGATGGACGGAGAGCTGAAACTCCTCAGACACTCACCCCAGTCACAGCTCTGGGTTGAATCCATCATGGTTCTTAGGCTCATTTCGCCACCCCAGTTTGAACCCAGCCATATGCAAATCAGTCTTGACCCCTGTGCCTCATGGGAGCAATCCAGCCTGATCTGCCAAGCCATGTCTTCCCTGGACCGGAAACAAGCATCCTGGGACCTGTTTCGGGGTATCACCCCTCATCAGCTAGCCATGCTAGCTTGAATCCAGTGGCAAAGTGAGCAAGGGACGCACGTCTGGGCATGCCCTGCCACACTTAGGGTGAACAGAGCAAACACAAGGAGATGATGGACGTAGCGCTGAAACTCTTCAGAGACGCTCCCCCAGTCACAGATCTCTAATCACAACTAGAATAGCTTCTAGAAAAATAACTAGAATATATTATTAATAAAAAATTCACCGAAAGTGAATTTTGTACAAAAGGGAAAGTGCATTTTTCATAGTGCAATTTTAAAACCATACGTTCTGTAACACTATTTTGCATGTAAAACTTTTTGGTAATAAGAGAAAATAACAAACTTCCTTAAAAGTGAAATGTACTACTTCTATTCTCAAGGGAAATTTCTTGTAGCAAAGTGCTATGAGTAATTTTAACCAGTAGGCATATCTTCCTTTACTGTTAATGCATAGCATTAAGTGTTGAAGGTGTAGCTTTAATAGAAATGCGTGACCCTTGATTGAGTAACATCCCCTGGTCACAGCCTGAGCCCCATGGTGAGGGTTGTAGTTTTTCACAAAAGGTTTCTGAAAGCAAGTTCAAGATATTTCAAAACATCTTTATTTTCATTTGATTTCTTAAAGTTGATTCTTCATAGTAAACAATCCAGACTTCAAAATACATTGATGTTTTGTCCAATGCATTTAGGCTAGGTCATAGCCTTCGTCAGGACATGCTCGGTTAAAGGTGACTCCTATTCCCAAACGCCATTCCCTAGAAGTGCTGTTTACCGATTGTGGTCGGGAAGGTGTAGCTTTACCACTGGCCATTAGACACAGAGGGGCCGATTACAATTAGTGTTGGATAGCCTCCAACCTCAGGTCAGAGGCTTCCCGACACCAATCTTCGGTTTCACTTCCAACCGCCTACTTACACTATTAGTAGTACTTTTAGTCTACATTTATCTTAAGTTTTGTATTTCTTTTATGGCTCAATTTTTGAATTTTGTTTTATGCTATATATATTTTTGTATCCAAATACCAGGAGTGGTTCCCCTTAGTGGAAGGTGCCATGTAGTGGGTTGGGCATTACAGGCTATGAATCCTTTTTGATTACCATATATTTTTATATGTAATATGTTATAAAGTTACATGGGTCAAGTACTCTATAAACTGAAAAATTCAACAAGTAAATGGCGCCAATGTGAATATACTTAGTACTGTTGTAATTGCGAACAGGAAGCCTGCTGTGTTATTGCTCAATATTTATGCGAGAGGGATAACCGGTGAGGATCCCTCATTACCAATTGACTCAGTTGAGACTCCTTTGGATAGACAGCCTCCTGGGGTCAACTTGATTCTCGCTGGTGATTTCAATACCACTTTTGAGCCCCCTGACAGGGATAATATTGAAATCACAACTGAGCAGGATGAAAGGTGGGGTATTACACATTTGGAGATTGCCCCGGTTAAAAGGTGGACTTGGGACGCTCTTCAGCTCAAGGCACTCACCACTGAACTTGGTCTATGAGCTGTAAATGAGAGGATCAAATCTGATAGGCAAGGGGCGCGCCCCTTCTCTAACAATTGATCCAAAAGCCGCATAGACTATGTAATGGTCAGCTTGAAACTGTGGCACTTAGTTGGTGATAGGATTATGTTAGAAAGGAAGAGAGTGACCACAATCCTTTATGCCTTATAATTCCTGGGGTGAATGCATAACTTCATTTAGGACTATGAAACACACAGCGGATAGACACCTCCTAAAATGAAGACAATTCAGTGGGAAACCTGCACTTTTAACATCCATGAAAATAGACGTCTTAGATTTTGTTCCAAATTGCTGCTTTGTAGGGAGGTAAATGAAGATAAATTTGAGGTTATTGAGATGCATACAAAGTTATTGAAGGACATTGCTGCCTACTCTATAGTCCCACACAGAAGAACAAAATTGGTCAAGAATGGAAGTCGAAGCTGGTTTAAGTGAGATTGCAGAAAGGCCAGGAGATTATTGGCTGAGGCTATAAAAGCGAAAAGTCCTTTCTTGCTTACTTCCTATAGAATATCATACACATTGTCATTGGCAAAAGCCAAAAAAGAGTGGGATGATGCAAGGTGGTGGGACTTATTGGAGTCTTGTGCGTCAAAAGTCGATATTCTGTTCTGGAGGCTACTGGCCAGAGGCGAGCATCCCAATGGGAAGGAGCCCTACAACTTTTTCGCGGACGGTTTGTCCATTTCACAGCCGAATATCAAGAAGAGGCCCTATTTCCGGACAAGGCACTATTGAAACCTACTATAATTGGTTTCACGTCACCACCCTTCTCTATGCAGTATGTTTTAAACTCACCGGGAACCTTTTCTCGTGGGAGAGCGGCTGGCCCTGATAATATCCCTGGATATGTTTATCTTAATGATATAAATGTGTGGGCCCAGTATATATTGGTCATAGTGAATGAGATAGCATTGGTAACCCCTATGGCATCATGGCAGGGTGCGGAGATGGTCCCTGTGTATAAAAGAGGGGACAAGAGTCTGCCTGCTGACTACAGGTCAATTATTTTCATTGACTGCCTTCAGAAGGTTTTTTGCCGAATGGTTCTGGCTAAGATTCTGCATTGGGCAGATAGTAATGATATAAGTCCTCTGCAAGCAGGGTTTAGACCTAAGACCGCAACGATTGAACACGTCGACTGTTTTGCTATCATTTATTGGCAGACGGTCCTGATTGGCAAGAGTGACCTTTATGTCCCCTTTGTCGACCTAAAATCTGCTTTTGATCTGGTACCACAAGGCAGGTTGTAGGCGGTCTTAGGAGAAATGGGCATGCCCTCAGACATATTATCCTTGCTGGTCAGACTACATGATGAACATTGCCAGGGTACGGTGGGGCTTCCAGGGACAACTAACCAAAATAATTCCAGTATTGAAAGGTGTCCGCCAAGGATGTTTACAAGCTCCCACTTTATTCTCTTTGTATGTGAATGGGCTGGCACATCATCTTTTAAAAGTTGAAGCTGATGCCCCAAGCCTGGTAAATGGTAAAGTTCTGTTGCTGTTGTTCGTGGTCGATACTCTGTTAATCTCAAAAACACCAAGTGGCCTGCAAAAACCCCTGGTCAGTTTTAGCGACTTTTGTGTGGAGCATGGCTTGCAGATCAATGTAGATGAGACCAAATGTATGACTTTTAATCATCATAAACAATTTAAGGGAAAGCTACCCTTGGGAAGTGAGTTTTTGGAACAGGTAGATTCTTGCACGTACTTCGGCATTAAACTTACACCCAATTTATCTTGGGCAACATATTGACTAGGTATTAACCTTACACCCAATTTATCTTGGGGCAAACATTGACGTTGCCAAGTTGAAACAGAAACAAAGAGCCGGAGTAATTTTAAAAGAACTGCATTCCAGTAATACTAGGCCTATTGCTCCTGCCTTGAAAATCTGTGAAGCTAAAGCCTTAGGGGCTGTATTGCATGGGGTTTAGTTATAGGGGTTTAGTGATACTATGGGGATGGCAAAATCTGAGAACAGATTTGCTAGAGAGCTGATTGTGCTCCCAGTGAGTACCCATCTGTCTCTCTTATTCATGGATTTGGGTATGAAAAATGTTGTCTTGAAGGCCCAGCTGTGCCCTTCATTATACTGGCATTGGATTTGGGTTACTCCGGAGTTTGCGCATTACAGAGTGGCATTGGTTGAATAGATTTAGTTGGATAAATTAAATAAAGTACCATGGCTGATCTCAGTAAAGCAGCTATTGAAGGTGATTGGCCTTGGTAAACTAGGCC